>NC_060211.1:106730000-107355000 GCF_021130785.1 Homalodisca vitripennis
ACTGAATTCCACAAAGATCACATTGAAATGACCCATCTAGGTCTAATGAAATTGAATTACTGAAAACACAAATATAATTACTTCAATTGGATACATTCTATTTCACGGCTTCTATAAAATTATCCCTCTTGGCATGTCCTGCGACCTCTTACTGAATTGCAAATTTACTTATCTATAAAAATTAGACCATATATCTGTATTATAAATACACCTTTTCAACCATTTCTCAAATATAAAGTTTTGTTGTTCTTGAACACTTAATCGCTATAAAAAAACTGAGCGAGGGTTAAAAATGTTATTAAAACTTCCCAGACACCCAACATTACAAGATTTTGAACATTCTGATTTCACTTCCACCTCCACCATCCACCACGAGTGGATACCAGGCACATGTGGCTGGGACACATCTAAAGAGTGGCAGTCCAAAGACGTTTTCTATTACCAATAAACTATAGTAAACCAGTGTACTTGACATTGGTCAATTATTTTGTTTTTAGAACTAATTTAATTGAGAGGATTCATTTTGTTTTAATTCATTAATGAAACACTCCTTGCCAATTACCAGTTTTTGCTGTACATTTTGTGAATATGTAACCATCACACACTCTGGTTGTGTGACAACTGCACCATAGTTAGCAGTGATAGCAACTCATGTTCATGTCACAACATGCAGAAATGCAGCTGGTATTAGCAAGCACTAACAGTAAAGGATTACAGTGGCAGACATAAGTAACAGATCATAATTAGTCTTTTAAAATGATGATACTATATTTTTAATCAGAAGCAATTATGCTTAAATACAGTGATAAAATACCTACATATAGAACTTTATTCTGTTATAAACTACTTCAGTTTGTCAGATTTGCAGATTTTGTAAAAAAATTAGTCTGTCTGTCGTGTGTGTGTGTGTATGCGCATGTGCGTGTATACAGGGTGTCCCAGAACTCTCTACTCTTTCCAGGTATTATTCCTGAATCAAAATATAGCCAAGCCTGAACCAGGTATATATGCAAACTTACAAAAACTCAATAATAACCCAAACAACCGCCATTTTGCATTTTTCAATTATGTAGTTTTAATTTACAAATAGCTTGTTGTAATAAATTGAAATATGGTATACAGCTATATGACATAAAAACATAATTACATAAAAATATCATATTTTATAAATAGCGGCTTCTTAAATACTTTAAGTGCAAATATCTTAAAAACAGCCCATTATAACAAAATTATAGTTATTAAATTTTAATTAGATAATTTAACTACAAATCTAACGATTCTAACTTTCAGAAAATAGGTTGATAAATAGGAGAGATAATTTGTTAAATAGATTGTTTTACCAAAGTAAACACAAATGTTTTTACCAAAACAAACAAAAATTGTTTTACCAAAATAATTTGTTGTTAAAAAATTGAAAATTAAGTTCAAATACCAACTCAATGGTTAATTTCATCAATCCTGTTATCCTGTTATTATTTCAAACCATCCAATACCAATAATGGACTAAAAATGGAAATGTGGTTATAAATACAAAGCTAAGAATATCTTTATATTTTCTAGAAATTATAACACACATCTTTTAAACTTACTTTTCTTCTATGACCTCATGTGCTGACTCAACCTGAAACAAATATAACAATCATTGATAAACAAAATAACAAATATACTTGAAAAGTAAAGAAATAAAGAACTTATTATAATATAATCTTAAATATTATTATACTGGAAGAAAAGAAATGTTGGTAGATAAAGGATCCAAGACACGGATGAATTAGAACAACAGAGTAAAACATTACATAATCAAAATTTTAATAATTTAGGGATTTTATGACCATTAAATGGCTTGGGATTTATATAATCTGTAACAGTATAAACAGTTTCAGAATACTCAAGACACAAATAAAATTGTTGAAGGATCCAATTCCTTCAAATAGTGACAATCTTTATGTGAGTAGTACTTCACATCAAAATATTAAAAAAAGATATTTAGTTAAAACAATAGCTAATAGTTTTAAGGTATATGCAGAGATCTACTTCATACAATGACATGATCTTGTGATACTTAACTTACAATAAATATTTAAATCAATTGATAGAGACACTCTTGAATATTATGAATATTAATGCAGCTTATAAATTGTGTACAAACATAATTGCCAAAAAAAAAACAGTAAAAACATTGAATTACACAAAATATTACTAAAATTATGAGAAAAAGGGATTACTTATTTTCCATATTATTATAATAGCAATGGATTGTGAATTGACAATTAAGACTAACACCTTCATCAAACCGTTTAAACAGTAATCAACACTACTATAGTTTGTTTATTCTGCTGACTAACGACTTCCCAGCTCTAATTCAAAATGAAAGTACGAGCTGCATAATGTACGCAGATGATACCACTTTTCTTCTAAGAAATGACACAGCTGAACAATTGTACAGTAACTCTATCACATCATTAGAAAGCGCCATAATCTACAGTAAATTAAATGACTTAGCAATAAACCCTGACAAAACTACACAGGTACACTTTAGCAGGAAGAAAGAGGTACCAGCAAGCATTCCCAATATACCAGTGGCTAACCAGATCAAGTTTTTGGGAGTAACTCTCGATAGCAGACTCACATGGGCAGATCATGTAAACAACATATGCAATAAAATTAGTACAGGCATCTACGTTGTTAAACGTATTAAATGGGTAGGCTCTCTGGAAGCGGCAAAAATAGCCTACTATGCGCTAATAGAGTCTCACATTAGGTATGGCCTTATAGTCTGGGGAACCTCCCAAGGAAACCTCAAGAGAGTTCTGGTACTCCAAAAGAAGGCAGTCAGGACCCTTGCAAACCTTGAGCCACTACAAACTTGCCGACAGGCCTACCAGACCCTAGGCATACTTACAGTACCTGCACTTTACATTTATGAAGCCATCTTGCACGTAGATAAACTACATCTGCAGACTCACATGGACCTCCATAATTACCCCACACGCCATGCCTCAAGGCTCACTCTACCTCAACACAGAACAGCTTTATATGAGAAGAAACCTTCATACATTGGCCGGAAATTTAAAAACCTTCTACCAGACTACCTCCGCAGCCTGACAGGAAACAGACTAAAGAACCTACTTCGAGAGTTTTTGCTGAAGAGACCTGTATACACCATTGAAGAGTTCCTGGAATCTGCTAACACTGGAACCACGTGATTTTAAAAATTGAAGCATAAACCTCCTAAACTCACAATGATGACACTATTAAACTGTAATTATCTAACTTTGCATTATGTATTATATTTTGACAAATTACTGTACTTAATGTTCACGTAATAAAGACATTTTGATTTGATTTGATTTGAGTTTCGACTTCTGATAACTCATCTTCTGGCATCAAGGAGTTGTCCTGTCTTGTGTCAGCCCTGATGTTATGTTAAGTATTTGTTTGAATTAATAGGGCTGAAAGCCAGGGATTGTTACAAGTTAATGAGAAAATCAGCAAGCTTTCCTTAAAAACTATCTTTTAGGGTCTACCGATTGAAAGAGCATATAAAAGTACACGTGTTTCACATAATTAGAAACGTTCGATTGCACAGCAATATTTCTCAACCAATAGATGTGAATTGCCACCCCTGCCTCCCTCAGTGACTCTGCAACTCAAAGTGAACAGACAACTAGAATGTTCTTTACTGGTTGAGAAAAGATTGCAGTGCAATCAAAATTTCTAATTATGTGAAAAATGTGTACTTTTAATGTGCAATCACATGTTAAATATTCGTGTGTGGTAGGCCTGTCTAATGTGTGTTCCATTATTTATTCATAGTGTATTGTACTGTGTTCGTAAATTTTAAACTATGACGACATGGATAATCCTCGTTTTTAATACTTATTGACACCAGAAGATAACTTATTATAATAGCGTTGACTACGGTTTGAACTGTTTGATGAAGGTTAATACTAAGAGGGACAGGTTAAAAAACTTCAAACAAGACATTCCAAAAAAAGTAAATATTTAAGAGTACACAATTGGCATGGCTGGTTGTCTCTTTCATTAGCAAATCGATGTTTATAAACCATACTTAGCCTTATTTGTTTTTCGTTAATGTTACATCTGTCTGAATAAAACAAAGTTTTTCATGTTTGGTGGTTTCATGATAGTTTTTGGACATCTTCTATATTCAACTGTTGAAACAGAAGAAAATCTCTTGATTCCAAAGGAGTAAAACTTAGTTCATCTAAGAAAAATATTAGATCCCTTTTCATCAAAATATTATACTGTTATTGTAAAAGTTAAAACATTTTATTTACTACAAAATTATTTGATATGACGTAGTTCACGTTCATTCTATATTTTTTATTCCGAGAAAACTTTAAAGGCATAATATAAATGTGTTGTTTTTTCTTTCTATATTTCAGAATGTCTAATGCGGGTGATTCATAGGAGAAATTCCTCTAACGATTTCAAGAAAAACTAGTTATGTACTTATACAATGCAGATTAGTCATCGGCTTCAGGAGTTCATCATCGCATATTAATGCTGTTTTAATTTCAAGAAATATCAATAATTGACTGTTAATTTATTAATTATTGCGTTTTTTACTTTTTTACGCGCTTGATACTTGGGTCATAATATGCATAGAAATATTAGGGTTGTATGCAAGTTCAATTTTTTTGTTACCATGACCTAATAAATTTTGTAGTTATTCTTTTATTAAAATATTTAACACTTAAATACAAATTTACTTAAAGATTAAAATAATATTATTAATATAATGAACAGCCTATTGAAATATTCTTTATTAAAACATTTAATACTTCAATATAAAATTATTTAAATTTCCTTAGTTGTAGTTGAAAACTTACCATATTTTAGTCTTACCTTTATGCTTTCAGCACCTCTATTTCTTAAATAGTTAAAGAAATATTCTTCTGAAGACTTGGCTTTGTTGACGAGTTCAAAGTAGTCTTCAACCATACTCAGACAATCATCACATATGTTATGTGGCAGTTGGTCCTTTACATGAATCTTTAAAAAACCACATGAATTATTAGATAAGTAATTTTGTAATTTTAAGTTCAGTAAATGACAGAATACAATGAATATTATTTTAAATAAACATCAGAAGCTACAATTAGTAAATGTCCCCTCCATAAGCAGCATTCATAATTGGTTCAGTAAGGGGTTACCCCATGTTTAATATCAGAATTTCTTTGCATTTGGCTGTTTTTACAAGTAAGAAGAGCAACTAGTTGCCATGACTTCATGTGAAAATTCATTATTTTTTTTTATTTTTACTAGTTGTCACATAATACCATCTAACAGTAATGACCTTACAGTAGATGACATGTCAATTCGTTAAAAACGCCTAAACTAAATTAAATGTAAAATATAACTTGTATAGATAAAACATAGTAATAAAATTTAAATATAAAACATTGAATGCAACGCATTAAATATATAAATTATGTTATTTACTTACTATCATACCATTTATTATTTTGCCATTTATTTATTTATACCCACGGCAAAGCCAATTTAAACCATAACATAACTGACTTTATTTACTAAGATAGTGAGCCAGATTAGTCTGATAACACCATTGCTGAAATTTTCAACTCATCACCACTACATAATGGTGACAAGATAGTAACGAATCCTGAATTCTGAAGATGTTTATACATTCAAACAATGACATATGCCAAGTAACTAGAAAATACCACAGAAAATAATCTAATTTGATGCAACATGGCGGCCAAAAACAAAAACCAGTTTGAGCCATAAAGGTGTTACAATTTTTTTTTGTGAGAAATTTAAACTTCCCAATAAGGTTGCAGTCATATTGTCATATCCAAAGTCGTTCCTATCCTAATTACCTCAGATTATATAGTTTATAACATAATTATAATCCATAAACCATGACAAACCAATTTTTAATTTACACCCATTATTTATATTTTATACAATTACTTCAATAAGTACAGTTAGCTATGTTGTAGTTTGTACATTAATTTATAAAATTCCTGGTTTAAAAAGCTAAAGCAAAATGCAAATTTAGCGAATTACCATATGTAAGCTTGTATTCAATATTCTTACATGAACTGCAACAAAATAAAAAGCAACCATTTTATAGATTTTCTTCATTTTTTTAAACAATTAGTTTCTGGTATATTTACCTTTGGTTGAGAGTTCACTGTTTAAATCTCACAAGTCTTTACAAAATGTAGTGGCTCAATAGGCTTCTTCCAAAATCATGAAATCAACACCTCACATTATTGTATAAGAAACTTACTACAAAACCATACAATTTTTTAGTCTGAATTATTTTTCTGTGACAAAGGATTAATTATTAAGGATCAATATTAATTTTAATATTTATTTGTTATAAATATGTACGTATTATTGCATTCAGACTGTTCAAAGTAGATTTGCTTCAGCGTTTGTTTTCTTTCAATTAAATTTGTATTAATTAATTTAGAATTTGTGAAGATGATCAGCGATGAGTGAGCGCTCAAAGAGTAAATATAGTATTGGTGCGTGCTCCTGCTACTGTGCATTTAAAGTGTGTGTGTTTGAACATAACCTATAAACTAGATTCAACCCGTTACTGTTACGACTTTAGTGTATTTCCATACAGTTAAGTGCTTATTTAGAGAGCTAATTAATCATGTCTAGCTGTGGGATTTGCGTAAAAGCTATTGGCTCAAAAATAAAATTGCAGTGCAACGATTGTAATCGTGATTTTCATGCTTCGTGTCTGAAGTACAGCAAGGCTGATGTGGAGTGTGTGACCGCAGACGAGCTGGTGTGGCGGTGCACGGACTGTACGGCTACACGACGCAGAAGTATGCGATTCGAATCTGAAGTTGCTGATGGTAAGCTTTCTCTGGAGGATATAATGAGGGTTGTATCAGAAATAAGGGAAGCACAAAAAAGTTCTGAAAAAGGTTACAATGACGCGTTTGACTCCCTGGAATCACAGTTGGTGGAAAATACAAAAGCTCTTAAAGCCCAGAATGACAATAATGAGAGATTAAATAAACTAATAGAAACTCTGGTGACAGAAAATAATCGGCTAAAAAAGAAGGTGAACGAGTTGGAAATGCGAGTGGAGGACATGGAGCAATACTCCAGATGTAACTGTCTGGAGATCCAAGGCATCCCTGTAACTCCTGCGGAAGATGTCCTAGGGATTGTCAAGGAAGTCGGCAAGGCTCTGGACGTGCAGATCTCGGACGCTATGGTGGACGCTTGCCACAGGCTTGGGAGGCAAACCGGAGACAACCCACCGGGAATCATTGTAAAATTTGTGCGGAGGTTTGACAAGGAGGAACTCCTGAAGAAGAGGCGCGTGAAGAGGACGTTGTCAACCAGACACATCGGAAGGAGCGACGATCGGCCGATTTACGTGAACGAGTCCCTGTCCCCTGCCCGACGGAGGTTGTACGCCATGGCGAGAAGGGTCCAGAAGGAGAAGGACTTCAAGTTCCTGTGGGTAAGGAACGGGAAAATCTTTCTCAGGAAGGAAGAGAACTCGCCTATAAAAGTCATCACCAGCCAAGACGACCTTCAATGAACTGTAAACAATGTATGTGCAAGTTCACTTTTGTTACTTTTGGTTTTGTTTTTTGTTTTTTTTTACGATTTAAAATGGTTATGATGGCGTATAATTTAATTTAAATTCTTCATATTAGGTAATATTAACAATTTGCTACTAAATTATATTTCAACAATACAAGTATTAATCTTTTAGGCAGTATACATATATATTTTTTTTTTCAAATTTGAATATTGACTAACGAGGATAAAATATTCAATTTAGTAATACTACATCAAAATATACGTAGTATGAGATCAAACTTTGATTTTTTTTATTGCAGAATTAAACAGTAGGGATTTATTTCCATGAAATAATTATACTGTCAGAAATATGGATAAATGACAAAAAACGAGCTTAATTATTACTATATACCCAACTACATAACCTTTGCAAAATTCAATGACAATCAAAGGGCAGGCGGGGGTTGCAATATTCGTAAAGTCGAATATAGAAATAATTTCCTGTGAACCAATTAACCTTCAATCAGCCGATATATTAGCATTGGATTTAAAGTTTAAATCTTTGACGTTTTGTTTGTATGCCCCATTTACAGGTTACATAGTTTTAGTAAACAATGTTTCTTGAACGAATTAAATACTCATTTTTACAGTAGTAATAATTTTAATGCAAAAAAGAATTTCCTTTTTATCGGAGACGTCAACTTGAATTTGCTTGAAATTAATACTGCTGTAGATCTAATATAATTCAATTCTTTCCTCAAACGGATTCGAGTGTTTGTTAAACGAGCCAACTAGAGCAACACCTGACTCTTCTTCTTGTATAGATCATGTTTATGCAAGGCTAGCAAACAAAGACAGAACGCTACCTCACGTTGAGGTTATAGACGCCAACATAACGGATCACAAGTTAATTATTGTGAACATGCGTGTGCGTGTGGGAGCAGAGGTACAGTCATGGAACAGCTGATTCTGCCAATCCTTCCCCACCGGCATACCGCTTAGACTATGACTATGACAATCTGCTAGCGCGGCTCGATTCACTCGACCTGGGCGGAGGTTTATAATGACCAAAACCCCATCAACCGCTTTTGAGACGTTTCATAATATTATTCAAAGATCAATTTCAGAAAGTAAAATCCAAACGTCCGAAAATCGTAAAAATTTATTCTAAAATTAAACCATGGATGAACGACTACATTTGCAGAAAAATCATACATAAAAACAAACTGTATCAATTAGTAAAGAATCATCCAAATAATGAAAAGCTGAAATTACATTTCAAAAAATACAGAAATAAAATTACAAATGGAAATAAGAATTATAAAAAATTATTATTACGAAAATATTTTTAGGAAATGCAGTGGTAATTCCAAAGCTACATGGAAAGCTTTAAATGAGGTGACAGGACAGAAGGCTAAAAGAACTCCCATACAAACTCTAAATATAAATGGTAATTTAGTACATGATTCTAAAGTTATTTGTAATGAGTTTTAATACATTCTTTCTATCTATAGTAAATCAATTAAATATACAGAGAGTCAAACCTGCAAATTTCGACTCTTTATGCTATAGAAATTGTTTTTGAAACAAAATACTCTTTCAACTCTATGTTTATTGGGCAGGTCTTTGTTTGAAGATTTAAGTGCAGTAATAAAAGATTTAAAAAACAGTACTTCACCAGGAATAGATAACATCAATTCTTTTTTAATTAAGTTAAATAACCCAAAATTAGTAAACGTTTTATTGTATTTAGTAAATTTAAGTTTTGAAATAGGTATTTTTCCAGAAATTTTAAAAACAGCTGTAGTGATTCCTTACCATAAGAGTGGCCTAATTACCCGACTGTAATAAACTACAGACCAATCTCTTTACTTTCTACCTTTGCTAAAGTGTTTGAAAAAGTTAATGAAGAAAAAGCTAATTAAATTTCTAGAAAAAAACTAATTTTTTTTCAGCAACAATCAATTTGGTATTAGGAAAGGTTTAAATACTGAAGCAGCATTAAAAAGCTTCATAGATAATGTGTATACAGAATAAATTCAGGGCAGAAAGTTAGTGGTTTATTTTTTAGATATTAAAAAAAGCGTTTGATACTGTAGATCACACAATTCTCTTACAAAAGTTATACGGATGTGGTATTCGGGGGAATATTTATTCTTGGTTTGTTAGCTATTTTAACAAAAAGAAAACAATGCGTCAAAATTAATAATTCTTTTTAAGTGACTTCGGGTTTATACAATGTGGCGTACCTCAAGGGTCAGTTTTAGGCCCAGTACTTTTTATAATCTACATAAATGATCTTTGTGATTCAAATTTAAATGGAAATATTACATCTTTTGCAGACGATACAGCTTTATCCGTATGTAAAAAATAATTGGGATGATATAGAGCAAGAGATGAATTCAGACCTTAAAGCACTGCAGTGGTGGTTTTCAAAAAATAACATGTTATTAAGCCCAGAGAAAACTAAGTACATCAATTTTAGTTTAAAAACAGATCAGCAAATTTTTAGTAATTCAATTTTGTATCGATGTGTCAATTGTTTGTGTAGTAACAGTCAGTGCCAACAGAACTGTGCTGTAGTATCCAGTGCGAAAATTTAAAATATTTAGGAGTCATGCTAGATAGAGAAATCAACTGGAAGACACATATTGAAATTTTAAAACGCAAACTAAACAATATTTTAAGATTTTTTTATTTTTTACAATACATTTGCACTGAAGAAGTGTTAAGAATGCTGTACTTCTCTTTGGTCAATAGTAGGCTTGACTATGGAATATTTTGTTGGGGTGGAGCCTATGAAACAAATCTAAAGCCACTTCTAACTCAACAAAAGAAATTCATAAGGTTGATTAAACGAAAACGAAGAATGGAGAAATCTTTTCCTCTTTTTGTTGATTTAAATATTCTTCCCCTTAAATATATGTTTGTTTATAAAGTTTTAAAAATATTTTATGTCATAAGTGGCAATTTACCAGAATTAAAAAATAATTACAAAAACAAATTAAGAAAGCAAGAACCAATACCAGTTCCAAAGCCTAACCTAGCATTTTTTTCAAATAGTTATTGTTTTTTGGGACCTAAAATGTTTAGTATAATTTCTTCAATTATTAGTTGTGAGAATATAAAGTTATTTTCAAAAACATTAAAGAAGTGGTTATTGGGTTTTGATAAATTAGATTTTCTTCTCTGCATAGATTCCTAGTTAATTAAAGAAAGTAACAGTAAATTTTAGTTTGAATTTATTTAAGTGGATTTTCATTTGCTTTGTAACTGCAGCAGCACACTTTTAATAAATTTTTTTAGGAGCTTATAAAAAAATCAAAGTTTTATTGAAATTTTCTTTGAGCTAAAAAATATTTTTGTAATAAAAGGAACCTCTCCACAGGCACTTGCCTCTAGAGGCCCTAGTTATTTTTGAAAATATTTCTTTTAATTTACGAGTGTTTTTGTTTTAATTTTATTTACAAGAATGTTACATTTTTATTTAAGTTTGCTCATTAGGTTTGTACATTGTGTATGCATTTGGTTGTTTACTTACTTTATTGATGTATTACATTGTGTATACCAATGTATATAATGTGCTATTGTAATATTTTCAAAAATAAATTCTATTCTATTCTATTATGTATGTAGTTATGATTAATAATTAAGGTAAAGACTAATTATACCTTACTACTTACTGTAATAGGTAAACATGAAGTAATTTTCTCCAACAAATCTTCACTTTCAAATATAGAAAACAATTTATTTCTTTCTTTTTTACACCGACATATCCTGCAATGGTTTTCTGTAAAATAAACAATAGAATAAATCCTTAGCAAAATAATGTAAACTAAGTAAGTTATTGAAACAAATTCCTCAAACAAAAACTCAAATACTATGTATGATAAAGGATTAAAGATAACTAAATATACACCCAAACGGCAATATAACTAAAAAAGCTTTCAAACAAAATAATTTATTAGAATACTTCTTATAACAACTAATAAATTTGTTATAACAATACTTGTTTAAATTTTTATGAAAAGATCTTTATCATTTTTATTACATTGTCTTGGATGGAAACATACATTGTCACTAACCTGCTGTCCAAGTTTGTACAAGTCAACTGCTGCAATTAAGCTTTCAACAATAAAATCAATCATTCCTCAATGCATAGACAGAAAAACTACATAAGGATCAATCTTAGATACAGAATAAAGTAACACCAAAAAACTACAATGGGTATAATTTAATTCCAAAATCATTGTTTCTTTTGTCTTAACTAAACTGTTACATAATGAGAAACAACGCGAACTTGTATTTATTATATTACGTTTAGCTAGGCAAACACACACACAAAAGACAATTGCTCACGCTAATTGATAAGTAATGAACTGAATCGTACACATTATCAATACTAATAATTCTAATAACAAATGTTAAGTAAATCACTCAAAAATCAAACATATAAAGTTAGTAAGTTCAGATTGTTCATATTTTCAAAGTTGATAAATCATTTCAGGTAACGTATAATATTTCATCTTTACTTTACATATAAAAATTCAGAATAAAATGCATATTGAATAAAGTAATCATATTGAATCAAAGTAACATTTGACTCCCATTGAGGCAGGCACCATAAAAACCATACATCATTCTGTATGAAATGCTGATAATGAAATATCTTGGTTTTCATAAGCATGAATAACTTGGCTAAAAATAACCTAAAAAATTGGAACTGAGAGATGATAAACCGACTTTAACTATATTAAAAACTATTTACTTGAATAAGATCATTCAAAAATATCTTTATTGTTATGTCTTTCTTTATCATTTATATTATGTAAAGAAAATTACAACAGAAAAAGAAAAAAAGGCTTGAAAATCTAGTATATTTAAAATTGATGAGTAACAATATTTGGGCAATAGTCTAAACTACTTTTTTTAAACTTATAAAGCCTCAGTTTCCCTAACCAATAATAACAAGTGTTTTGATTATACTTTTTATTTGGTGTATTAGGAAGTCTTTTCATGTACATTTAACTTGCAACAATTTTTCATGAATAGAACATGGGACTTTTCTGTTTGTTTCAAAATAGGAAACAAAACTAATTATAGTAGCAACTTACAATACACAATAAATTGAATAAAACTAGAAAACAGTATCATTCTGTCCCTGGTAAAACTTCCCAATGAGCTTTCGGGATGGTCCCTCAGTTGATCGTCAGAGTGTAGTAGCAATTAAAAATCACTACTAGAGGCCAATGTATCGTCTTACAGTTGCCAGGCATTGTGTAACGAGTTAGCTGTTTGATACAGGATAACACAGGCATGGCAGTTAAGGATTAAACAGTGGTGTAGTCAGCCTGCGTAAGCTCTTGGAATGAACACATTAAAGGAAATTCAAATCATGTATAAATGTGTCAAAAAATATTTCTCAATAACTATCACAAAACACTATATAACTCAGAGTAATGTAAGAAAGAAAAATGTTCATACAGTACCAAAAGACGTTTGTATATTTGCATTCTTCATTTCTAAAATCTGAAAAATAAATACAATAAGTATCAATATAAATCATATAAATAACTTTTAATAAATAACTCTACAAACAACATTGTTCTCAAAACATTGACAGTATTTTTCTGTAAAAACTAACTTCAGGCAAATAAGGTGAATAAAATAAAAAGAAAATAATAGAATCAAATACAAGCATTTTTAGTAATATAAAAGTAGCAGGATAACTAATTTATGAATGAGCTCTTTTGAATGAAAGTATTTAATTAAAATATCTTAACAGTATGGAGATGTTTGACTTGGCATCAACGAAGCCTATCACACAAGGAACTGGTAAAATATCTCTTTTTTTCTTCTTGTCTGATGGATATGAAAATTAATTGAGATACTGCCTTGAACTTTTCCATATTTTATTAATACACAAACAAGAATCAGTTTAAATGGTGCATATCTCTATGGGATTATGGCTAGGATGCGATCATGGATATTCTTATTGCCTCCCAACAGTGGAGGTTGTGGTTGGTGAGGGGAGGAGGGTTGGACAGTAGCCCCCTAGCATGATTGCAAGACAACTTTTTAATATTTATTGTCAGAAGTTAGTTAATGCAGATAGATTTTTTAACAATGGGAAAACCACATTCCACAAAGATACCATAGAGTAAATGGCCATGCCCTTAAAACTTAGCAAATCCAGTTATGACATATGGTTTGGCATACTCCTACCCTGTTATTTTTAAACATTCAGTATTAAAGAGAATTTACGTATGTTGACAACAAACCAAAAAAACTTGCTTTTGATGTGACAAATGATAAAAAATGTAAAATGTATATAGATCCAGTTCTAAATCATACTAAACATTAGGTACATGATCAAAACATCAATGCCAGTGATATACTCGTAATTCAAACTATATTTGGACTACTTTTTAAAGAAAAATTTAAGTGGGTGAAATTCACCCAAAAAATTTGATTGATGCTAAACTTATTAGTAAGTTTCTGTGTGATACACAAAACAAATGATAAGAACGTGCTTTAAAAAAATGAAGCAAATATTTTAAATTGTGTTAATTTCATCTTTTTCACTCTTACTCCAAAACACGAGCTCCTAAGACATATGAGCAAGTTTCACAGTTTATTATCAGTTATCACTCATGAAACTTCAAGAACTATGCCAATTCCATATTCTTTCTATTATACACTCAACTAAAACTAAAACTCCACCTTATACAGATAAATGCATACGATCATTTCAAGTTTACCTCGGAAATTAGTGAACAACCTACAAAAAGGGGACTCACATTAATATCAATAGTTTGGTTAGTACTAAATGTTTTAATAAAAGTACTAACCTTGAATCTTTCAAAGCATTGCAATACACTCTTTCTTTTACGCCAAACTATAAAGTTAAATTTATTGAATCCTTCACATTAATTAAAATGAATGTTTCCTGGAACCTCTAATACATCTCTTGGTATACACCTTTAAGGTGTAAAACATTTACTCTATACATGTTGTTATTTTTGTCTCAACAGGGTGCATCCCAGCCACCAAGAATGTTCATAAGCTACTATCACAAAACTAGCAAAGATATAGCTCAAACCAGTAGGTGTTACTCTGTAAAAGTGACATTATTACACATTTAAGGGATTCATTCTGACTGAAATAATAGACTTCAATTTGATTTTCTAAGAATGGTATAAATGAATACACAACAAAAAATTATGTAACAGAAAAATAATTACACAATAAAATATTGTTATAAAACTCAGAAAAAGACGCAAACCAATATATTATTGCAAATCAGCTAAAGGGTTCAAACACTAATTTTATGCATTTCTGATGTACAAGGGAAAGTTTGTTAGGTACTTTGGGATTATACCGACCACACCAGTATGAAGAACACAAAAATAGAAATTTATAGAAACAAACATGATAGAACGAAAAAACAACTCTTCAATTACAAAATTACAAACTTACAAGCATTTCCAGGTATTGTGATCGGTATTGTTGTCGCTGTTATCTTATCTTTCTCGAGAATCCTGATTACGGCAGGCCGCGCGGCATCACGTGATTTGCACGGTACATCATTGCCTTTCCATTACAATTCAATTTATATTTCTGATTAGCCCCTCTAGAATTTGATATTTTACTGATAGGTACTATCTCGAGGGATGTTTTTCTTTCGTCGACATCAGCGCGGGGCAGCACCGAAGGTGCTGTCGAAGCCCGCGCTGATGGCCGGAGGCACTCGCATTTTGGGTGGCGGAATGTGATCAAGAATAAAAACAAGTTTTGAGTGTTTTTTTAATAAAAAGTTTAGTTTGGTAAATGTTTGTTTTTGTTGAATTTTTGTGTTTGGAGAAATGTAGAGGTAAAACACGGAAGTACAACAAAGCGATGCACCAGCTGAACGGGCGGCGAGACTCTGCAATCACGTTATCTACTAGACGCTCGACTTTGACCTCTGTCTGAGGATGGGGAGGTGTTTGCGATAAGACAATTCCTGTTTTATATTGACGAAATATTGTTCTACGCTAATCTAGTAATCAGTAGAAACGAAATGTGAAATAACGATTCATGTCTGGGTGTGGTCGGTATAATCCCAAAGTACCGTTTGTTATACTAACAAAAATTGCTTATATATCAGAGAGAGGATATTCCGCTCTGTCTCGCCCTCAAATATATACAGTATATGAGCTTATGCAATTTTAGGCCCGTAATGCAATCTTATGAAATACTATAATTTTTAATTTATTCAAACTATACTCGTTACGGAGATAGTACATATACATAGGTTACACAAGTTTGTAACCCAGTCACGAACTTGCCGAATATTCCAAATGCCGGAAAGATTCCATTTATGTATATTTTATCTTAACTATTTCACTCAATATAACATCTTTTTTTATGAATATGAGAAATTCCAAGTAAGTTGTATAATTACATTGTTTTCGTTACAACTCTTTATATTTAGTAGAGTGGCTGTCAAAAGTTTAAAAAAGGAATGATTATATATCTGTAATTGAACATCGCAAAGTAGGCTATCACAAAATAAATAAGAGAAATGTAAAATTTCAGGTTGTTTACAATGTTTGTTCTTATGTTAGTTAATAACTTGCAGGGTTTTAAGAAGTCAGCAGTTGTGCAAAGTTTATAGAAATAATCAATGACATAATGAGAATAAGGGTAAACAGGATAACTGCAGCCGTAATTTCGAACTTATTTTTTCAGTTACGTTAAAACTTTATAGTCTATAAGCTCAGCCATTTGGATTCTTTAAATGACAAATATGGACATTGATCCAACTTGATCTTGCCTATGTATAAATGAAGCTTCACGTTAAATGCCTTTTTACAAATGTTAAGTCAAAAGCTCATTTTGTTCTCGAAATATCCTGCAAAAGACACACAAAACAAATAGGGAAATTCTCCCGGCCCTTACGTGATAGCAAAATAAGCAAGTCCATAGATTAATCCAATACTGACTTATCCTGATGAAAGCTAGGTTTCGCTAAATCATCCAATTCCCATGGTGGGGCATGCACCATTTTCAAATGTATGTCTATTAATTAATGTATGTTTCAAGATATTGTGCCCACAGACCCCTGGGGGATGAGATTCACTAAACGCCCAATAAAAAAATCAGCATATTCTGACTTAATTTCTTTCCAAAGTGAATGAGCTGCTTTATTTTTTTTCTAAATAAATAGTTAACATCGGTTTTTCATTAGTTTGTGTTTGTCTGCAAAAAATCCAATAGCCTACTGAACTATAACTTAGTAGGGCCTATTACTTGATACAATGCACCAAATCAATAATTATTTATTATTGATGCAACATTCAGGGCTCACTTACTCAAGTCTACACTAATATACTCATGCTTAAAATCGAATCATATTTGCAAATAGGCCTATAAAGGGTTGGACCACTGTTGAGGCAATTATAAAAACCTTTATTAATTTTATTGATGTCTAACACCTTTTAAATTGTGTAAGTTATTGCACCCAATCCAAGAGTGAAATAGGCAGAACTGCTCCTTTCTTGGATGGATACATGGACTATTTTTAACTATATTTTTTAACTTTAGAAAATGTCAAAATAAATAAAATTTATCAAAGTTAAAAACGATGTACTTGAGAACAACAAAATACAAAGTGGTAGGTTATAATATTCTGCTACACCATTCAAGCTTATGCATAGGTAAGGATAGTGAAATTTATTGTAACTTATATACCATTTTGCATTTGAATTAATGATATTGAATATCACTCTTCAATGTATTAGTAAAGTCTGACAAAGAAGAACGTTAATAAACACTTAGTAGTTAGAGAAATGTTCTCTGTGTCCCATGGAGCAAAAAGATATAACAATGCCTGATCTCTTTGGGACTGCTGTCGGAAGTGCCAAAGAGGTAAATAATAATTGCTTAAAATTCAAATATCAAGATGTTAATTTACTTACTTATTTAACGAATACAGCGACAAATGAGAAAATCTTGGCGCATTCAATTAGGACACAAAACTAAATAAGGATTAAAACTAATCGAAACGATGAGATGACGCAAAAATGTTCAGAGAAAGATGTTATATTAACGAATTTGCCTGCTAGTTATTTCTATGACGTCAGTAACCTCCATTGGCCAATAAAAGGTCTCGGCGACAGACAGACAAGTAGAGAGACTTGATAGTTAGCCATGAACTTGTCCATAGACATTTAAAGCCGTCAAAATGCAACTACTACGTAGTTTTTTAGTCATATTTCTGATCATTGCAACTTCTACATTTTTTTTAGAAATGTGATGTATTTCTCTCTGGATAAATAAAATTCACGAAATGTATGTATATCGTAATATATTTACGGAAAATATATTAAATTAAAATCATATCATGTGAATATAACTATATTACATGATATAGGTAAGTCACAAATTACTTAAAGAAGCTTAACTGACTAGTAAATTAATCATGTGATTGCCAATAAAAATGAGTAAAATTCTTAATGATTTTATGTTTGAAAATAAAAAATTAATCACGTGTTTTTATAAGTACTTTTTCGTTTACCGTCTAAATACAGCGACGCATTTAGAACCAATACTAAAATATCTTCACTATGTCCTATACTCCTACATAAATATTAAAAAGATTTTAATTAATGTGTTACATAGCTTCCTAGCTAATCATGGTGTGAAGGTGACGGGATCTTTGCGGGATTTTGTCTAATCAGCACAATATTCATAATATACATATATTATTAAAAACGAATATAACCGGCCAGATCACGGAAACCGAAAACTCACGTGTCTGCTTTGTTATAGTACAATCCCTCCAGGTGGTAAAATCAGTTTTTTTTCGGAATAACATATTTTTTAAAGAAACATGGCGAAAACTTATAAATAGGTCGAAGGAAAACAGTTGAAAATAAGGAAATTATTTATTAAATGTCACTATCTGATGTAGATTGTTGCGAGAGCACCACCACGTCCATTTTCCCCTGGGAAAATCATTCAAGTACTTGTTTTATTTTATTTATGTTGTATATATTTTGATTTATTGAAGCGAGATTAATTAATCATATAAAGTCAGTGCGTTAGTTTAGTTTCAATTGTGAACATTCCTTCGTTTGATATATTCCGATTTTTTAAGTGTAGGACCTGTTTGTTTATCTTTCTTCCATTATGGAACAGAACGGTCATGAACATAATTATAATTACATTTCTTCATTTAGGAAGAACTCCAACGTATTGGAATTAAATCAGTACACCTCATCGGATGGTTACATTTCTGGTAACGAATTAGATAATTGGTAAACAGTGAAGTCAAGAAACACTACCTATCATCTAACAAAGAAAAATCGATGGATGAAAATATCGTCACTAAAAACCTAATAAAAGATTCAAAGCGTTCTCCATATTTTTGCCAGGAATGAAAAATGTTTAACAGATTATCAAAGCCCTAGAGACAATGGTAAGTAACACTGAATACTCATACTAGTGTCAATCAAGACAATTACATTTTTTCCATCTTCTTCTAACGATTACCGGAAAATAAACGAAGGACTCATAGACTTGAACGTCCGTCTCCATACTTACCAGTAAAAACAAGAACGAGCGTATAGGGATGTGCTGAAGAATATGCTTTACTCTGTTTCTATTGAAGACCTAAAAATAGTAATGGAAGAAAACGGCACAAAGTAAAAAATCTGATCAATGTAAGAAACAGAATCATAAAGAAACCAACGTCTCTGTTTTTATTCATTTAGAGCCTTGTGGTCGTAATAAAGAAATATTTCAAAAATGTAGTATTTACTAATCGCTAAAGTTTTACTTGAACCACCTAATAAAAAGAAGGAAGTCGTTCAATGTAAACGTTGCCAACGTTATGGACATACTAAATCATATTTTCAAAATACATTTCGTTGTGTTAAATGTTCCCAGGATCATGATACAAATGTTTGCAATAAGCCTTCAACGGTACTCCCTTCTTGCGTTTTGTGCTCTGGCGAGCATCCAGCTAACCACAATGGTTGTCCTGTATATAAATAAATACAAAAGAAACAATTCCCTCCTCTTAGAAAGAAGATTTTTGAAAAAAAAAACTAAGATCATTATTGACGAAAAACCCAACTAATGTCAAAGAAAACCAGTCCTCTCAAAATAGTTTAGTTACTGAAGTGGGTAAACTTCGCTCAAGCCGTACAGAATAATCACAGGAATGACAGATTTCCTTCTAGGGAACAATAATCTAAATGATACATAGATGAATCTGAAAGTTTGTCTAACACAATAAAAAAATTTTTTGAACGATTTGAAAATATTTTATCTAAACAAGCAGAACAGATTAGTACATTACTTAATCTACTGACTAGTATTGTTTTCGTCTAAAATGAATATTCATCTCAAAATCGCTTTATGGAATGCCAATGGTTTGATTCGGCATAGCCAAGAAGTTCAGTATTCATCACCCAACATAACTTATACTTCTTACTTATTTCAGAAAATCATTTCACAGACAGAAGGTATTTTAAAATTCCTAACTACACATCATAACATGTCAATAATCCTGACAACACTGCAAGTAAGGGTAGTACCATTTTAATAAAAGACACAATTAAACATTATGAACTACCCAGCTTTATAGAGAATCACCTTCAAGCTTCCAGCATTGTTCTTGAAGATTGGTTAGGCCCTATTACATTTTCGTAGCAATTTATTGTCCCCCAGATGTGTTATAATCAAACAACGATTTGAACAGTTTTTCACTACATTGGGAAATAAATTTATACCAGGAGGTGATTACAATGCGAAACACCAGGAATGGGGTTCTCGATTGGCCACTTCTAGAGGACGACAACTATTAAAGGTTCTAAATCATTACATAAAACTATCTACAGGTAAACCTACATATTGGTCAACTGATATGTGAAAAATTCCAGATTTGTTAGATTTGTTTTACAAAAGTTATTAATCAAAACTACAAAGATATCAAATCCTGCCTTGATCTGTCTTCTGATCATTCACCAATACTTAATGTAAGCACAGAAGTATTAAAAAAAGTCAAATCAGATGTTACATAACAAATATACTAACTGGTTTCAATTTCGTTATTCATTAAATGACAGTTTGGATTTGAACATTTCGTTGAAAAGTATTGAGGATTTAGAAAATGCAACTGACTATTGTATTGATTGTTTGTAATGTTCTGCCAAAGAGGCTACACCCTTACACCGTTCTTCAAAAGTTGACAAGATACGTTGTATTACAGTAACTACGTCAAGAAAAGATCACCGAGAAAAGAAGATTAAGAAGAATATGGCAAAACAGTAGAAATCCAAAATATGATAAGACAAACTTCAACAGTGCAGTTCAACATCTGAAGAGTATTGTTTAAACCAGTGGTTTGAAGAGTATACACAGTCTCTCTCAGCAACGGAAGCTACAGACTATTCGTTATGGAAAGTAACTAAAAGAATTAAGCAGCATAGAATATCCATTTCCCCTATTCAAAAAACTGATAGAAACTGGGTGAAGAGTAACATTAACAAATCTGAGGCATTTGCAGAATATTTCACTAATGTTTTCAAATCAAATGACGCCTTTGTAAACAACGAAGAAAAATACACGAGTATTTAGATTCTCATCTTCAACTCGATTTGCCATTATGAACATTTATACCACCTGAAGTTCTCTCAGTTATAACTCACAATCTCAATCCTCGTAAGTCTCCTGGCTATGACTCTATTACTGGAAAAATATTGAAAGAACTTAAAAGAAAAGCGGTTATATTCTTAACATTCTTATTTAAGGCCATACTGAGACTAAAACACATACCCGTTTAATGTAAAAGATCCCAGCTAATTGTCATCCCAAAACCAGGTAAGCGACTCACCCAGCTCATCTCATACAAACCAATAAGCCTATTATTACAAAACTGTGTGAAAAGCTTCTTCTGAGAAGACTACAATTAATAATCGATGAAGATTCTATATTAACTGGTCATCAGTTTGGTTTTAGGCGAAAATAAAATTGAAAAAGCCGCATGGTATGTATATAATAAAACATTACATCAAGATTGATTATCCCAACAGTCAAAGAAGAAATTACCAAATTCAATCGCAATTATCTTTCAAGATTAGAATATCATCGAAACCACCTTGCGGTAAATTTACTTGATAATTCTAAAAATGTTTTCAGACTCCATCGTCCTGCTATCACCTGGATCTATCTTTTAGGTTCTTGAATGGATTATGTTAGTGTTATTATCTAACTCATTTTTAATTGTTAATGTTGTTTCTGTATATAATATTTACTTACTGTTCTTCTCAGATTGAACAGATTGTAAATAAATAAAATATTGTTAAAAAATTATTACATATTTACGTGAAAGATAACTGGTTGGAGTAATAAGTTTTTTATTAAAAATAGACGCAAAAAATATTACAAAACATGTATTTTTATTATTAGATTTAATTTTAAATACATATTTTCCTTAATTCATAAATTAGTTGAACCCTCGTAGCCGTTGTAACGCAGAATGGTAAAAGTCCATTCTTGGTGCTGTGACTGTACATTCCTGAATAAAAAGACTGTAAAAATGTTCAATATTTTTCAAAATGTCAGTCAAGAAACTCCTTTTTGGTGACAGTAATTTCAGGGCAACGTTTGAAATGCCGAAATACGCGACGACCTCCATCAGATACCTACGGCAGTACTCCATAGATTTCTAGCATATATATGAAGTGAAGGAAAAATCCTTGTTTCCTTCACAATCATTATCAAAAACAAACTTCAAACTAAGTATTTATGCAGTGGTCACTTGCTTGAGGAAAACAATACAGGTGTAATACACAAGCTATCATTTAACATTACCAATGAGTTATCCAGCTATCCCGATAAAACGGTCTTCTTTCTTCTTCCAGTCGTTTGTTTTTGTGTTACTACAGTACTGAATATTCCACTTTTGAATATCTCATAAATTATTAATATTACTGATTTATTGCATCAATTATTAATTCTAATCTGTTCTGTTATTTCTTTTGCTTTGTATAATTCTGTTTAGTCCCGGTTGATGTTTACGTCTATCAAAATCATTCTTTAAAAAGCTGCCAACTATTGATGTAAATTCGCATAGTTATATGAATAGTACAAACAGTTACACAAATATAGTAAATAATCATAATTGTAATTTTTTCGGGTAATTATGTTATTTGAACTTCAGACAGTACACTAATAATTTATATAATTCGTTATACAAATATGGTGTGTGTGTGTGTGTGTGTGTGTGTGTGTGTGTGTGTGTGTGTGTGTGTGTGTGTGTGTGTGTGTGTGTGTGTGTGTGTGTGTGTGTGTGTGTGTACAATTTAACATTAATTTCAGGTGTGTAACGTATGTCTAATATAATATTAATTGCATAGAATCAGTGAATTATTCTTACTTTTTTTAAAGGCTAATAAAATTTTGGATATTACTCTTCGTTATATACCACAAAACATGTTACAATCCTACGTTTCGAAGACTCAAATCTACTCTCTTCCTCTTATCCAGGTGCCATCAATTCTTTGACACCTGAGGGAGAGTCGATTTCAGTCCTCGAAACAAAATGTTCTATTTTAAACATATAACGATGGTAGTTGCCCGAAATCCTATGAAACTATTCATCTTCAGAAAAAATTTTTTAACAAAGAATTGGCGTTTTTATACGTCATGATTCCTTTATGTAAAGACTTTCTGTTATGTAGAGAAACATTAACTGTCTTTTTGGAGACTATTCTTTGGTTTAGGTTGGCAATCCAAACTAAAACTATGATAAATATGTGCAAGTTTGTTTGTATTGTTGGTAGTTGGAGGTCTCGTTTTCTGTCCATGTTTCGTGTCCATCCTCATCTGAGTCTGACTCATCAGAGATAGTATGAATAATGACAGGTTGGTATGGTTTGACTTGGTGGTGAAATACGTCAGATAATTTATTGTATTAATACTTATTTACGTCTGTAACAAAAACATTCTTATATAGCAGAAGGATTATCAATGATGAAATCCATTTCTCCAGTATTATGAAATAAAATTCATGAATTTGCATTCTTAACCTCAAAAAATGTTTTTAGGTTATGTGTGATATCAACTCCATAATCTTTTTAAGTGCCATACATTTTTTTAGGTGACTTCGCGAAACTTGCCAAGCATACTGTATGAAGAAGAGAGGCCAATATTTACTTGTTTACATCCGCCCAAATTAAATGCTTTAACTTTATAAATTTTGGACAAAACACTTGTTTTTGTTATTTCTTTCATAAATATATTGTTTCAACTATTTAGGAACTTATTTTATTGTGCATGGATTTAAAAAATTGGGTAGAGTAAAATAAGTCGATCAAGTTTTTTATATCAAAATTATCAAATGATATTTAAATATTATACCCATAGATATACTCAACCAATAATAATTCATTTGAACAATTACTAAATCATTTTTACCAACTGTACACATATTTTCATATTCTAAACACAATTTGTTATAACTTCTTTAAATTAAAAAAGATAGTTAAATTTATAAAACTGTAAAAAATAACATTAAAGATGATTTACTGTGTTTTTCTCGGTTTCAAGATATTTGTTTTGTTGTTATGTTTTCTGTATTATGTAAATTAAATTTTTTCTATCAGCTGTTCTAATTTTTGGTACTTTGGGATTATACCGACCACACCAGTATGAAGAACACAAAAATAGAAATTTATAGAAACAAACATGATAGAAAGAAAAAACAACTCTTTAATTACAAAATTACAAACTTACAAGCATTTCCAGGTATTGTGATCGGTATTGTTTGTCGCTGTTATCTTATCTTTCTCGAGAATCCTGATTACGGCAGGCCGCGCGACATCACATGATTTGCACAGTACATAATTGCCTTTCCATTACAATTCAATTTATATTTCTGATCAGCCCCTCTAGAATTTGATATTTTACTGATAGGTACTATCTCGAGGGATGTTTTTTATTTCGTCGACATCAGCGCGGGCTTCGGATAGCCGAAGGCACTCGCATTTTGGGTGGTGGAGTGTGATCAAGAATAAAAACAAGTTTTGAGTGTTTTTTTCAATAAAGATTTTAGTTTCAGTTTGGTAATGTTTGTTTTTGTTGAATTTTTGTGTTTGGAGAAATGTAGAGGTAAAACACGGAAGTACAACAAAGCGACGCACCAGCTGAACGAGCGGCGAGACTCTGCAATCATGTTATCTACTAGACGCTCGACTTTGACCTCTATCTGAGGATGGGGAGGGGTTTGCGATAAGACAATTCCTGTTTTATACTGACGAAATATTCTTCTACGCTAATCTAGTAATCAGTAGAAGCAAAATGTTAAATAACGATTCATGTCTGGGTGTGGTCGGTATAATCCCAAAGTACCTAATTTTTTGTTTGATTAATGGTTATGGGGTTTAAAAATAAATTATTTATGACAATAGGTAATTATTAAAACTATTTCTATTAATTTGAAACATGTGACTTTACTTAGATATGTTGATAGTTTCTATTGTTTTATATATGAAGTATTGATGATTGTAATAAGCCAGGGTTAAGCTGAGATTGCACTTGTCGCATTTTGTGAAAAGAGCCAAGAAAATTCAGCGCTTTTGAGAAAAGCTGTGACAAAGAACGTTGAAAAAAGTATATAACATTTTGAAAATCAGTTTACAGCGTTAAAAATATTGTTTTTTAATGATACTATAAGATCATACATTTTGTCATCACCTTTAATTTTATATTTATAAAATATGGACATGTGTGGTGCTGCTGGTTGACAAAACTGTCTGGTTGGAAGACGCTTGCCTACTCTTCGATAAAAAAAAATATAGATATATGAGTGTGAACGTTAACCACAAACTATCTAATAGAGTTAAAATTATGGGAGTTATATTAAACATAAGCTTGTTTATCTCTGAGTCTAGACGTATGAAGCAGATTATTTACAACCAAGTTTTGTGTTTTTAAGAATGAAAAAAGGGTACCGGTTTTGTCACTTTACTACTAAACTGTAATTTTGAATGTTAAATTATTCATTGTAAAACCTGCCATTGAAGGCCCAGAGCTCATATGAAAAAAGCTGGATGGTCTAATATATTAAAACGATATTTAATTACGGCTCCTTCTTGCATAAGTTGAAAGTTATAGCTTGATGTAAATGGCCATAGTCCAATATATCAGAGTGCTCACTTACTTTCTGGCAACAGTTCTATATCGGGCTACAAAAACAATCAAACCGATATTGAATAAAGAAATTTTATATATACCGTATATTTACCATTGATAAACATAATAACTTTGATATTAAAGAAATAACAGGTGGTTTGAACTTGGAGTATACCTATATTTTCATACCTACATTTTTATAAACATTTTATTGCAATACAAACATGACAGATAAATAAAACACATATGAAAATTAGCTAAGGAAGTAGAAAAAGGCAGATAGGGTTCAGTAAAATCAATTTAAGTGCCTTCATCTGAGTCTCTAGGACAGTTGACGCAACCCACACGACACTAGACATGACGTTCCCTGTAAAGGTAGTAATATGAGAATATTCCATTAGACTGCACGGTGAACGTTGATACTTAATGTTGCACCCAGGGCCACATTTACAAATTCGGCGCCCCTAGGCCTACAGACCAAAGAGCGCCCCCCCCCCCCCCCCCCTAGGGAACTCTGATTACACTGACGTAGAAATCCAGTAATTTTCTTAATTACGTAATTTTGATGAAAGATAATTACAATAGTAAATATAGGAGTGTTTTGAATAAATAAAAACAATGAACCAGTTGCAACATAATATTCTAGCTATTGTTATAATAACAGTGGTCATTTGTATGGTGTAAAAATAAGTTAAAACATATGAGTTTTTAAAGTCTTTTATTTGATTTCAATCAAAAAATGATAAAAACGTAAAATACAGCTAGAAATAATAACATGAGTACACATAAGATAATTCGAAACATATTATATTTGATGAAAAAATTAATTTTGCAGCTTCGATATAAATACTTTGTACAAGAGAAGAAAGTTTGGTGTTTTGGGCAAACATCCAAATGCCCAAAAGAAGGCCAATTAACCAAAGGCTCAAAATCATTAAGTCATTACAATTTTCTTCTTTGCTTTGACTCAACAAAAGTACGTGTTAATTCTTCTACGTCCAGGCTTTCAGTGAGGTCGGATTCTATCGCCATAACAGAAAGTGCATTTAATTTGCACTGGCTTAGAGAGTTTCGTAAATGGTTTTTCACTCGTTTTAAGACAGAAAACGAGCGTTCACCGCTGCAGTTGGTGACAGCTGTACTTAAAACTGTTCTTAAAACAATTTCCATGTTTGGAAATATGTGCTGCAAGCTCTTGCCATAAATTAATTGGAGAAGAGTCTTGAAGGATGGTTTCTGTTTCGTCTTATTTTCGTTTTCCCTTTCCCTCTCTGAGTTTTCACTTTTTTAAATAGAACTTAAATTGGACACACTCATCTAAGAAGCATTCTTCCAAATCATCTTTGTAGAGTTCAACTAGCTCTTTGCATTTTGATTTGATAACGTTGTCTTCCAATGTCTCCAACTTCAACAAAAATCCAAACTTGTGCTCGACGCCCGTGTAAGCGTTTGCCCTTTTGTCGAGTTCTGTAGATAATCTATCTACAATTACGAAAAACACATTGACTCGGAACATTTCTTTGGGGTCAACAGGCTCGTTATTTTCATTGTTGTTGGCAATTTAAACCCCGGACCTAGTTGACTGTGGCCACCCGCCTCGCCGAGCGCCAACACCACCCGCCGCCGCAACTTTTTTCTTTTGTGTACTTTAAAATTTATGCGCCCCCTAAAATATTGCGCCCTAGGCCTGGGCCTAGTGGGCCTATAGGGAAATGCGGTACTGGTTGCACCTATTTGGTCACAGCGACATTGAAGTGTCAAGATGCACATGAGCAGGGCATCATTTTCATTTATTATTGGTTTTGCTAGTAATTTAATTTAGATGAGCATCACTTCAAAAATGTTTAGGTAAGAATATTTAGGTTTCTTTTCA
Source organism: Homalodisca vitripennis (assembly GCF_021130785.1). NCBI lineage: Eukaryota > Metazoa > Arthropoda > Insecta > Hemiptera > Cicadellidae > Homalodisca > Homalodisca vitripennis. The sequence continues at coordinate 106,757,611 of NC_060211.1, forward strand.
AAAATCTTTAATCTGTCATTCCAAAAATCTACGTTTGTGTCAGGTATTATACATATAATACCAGTGAGAGCAATTAACTGTAAGTTAAAGTAAGTAGCTGTTTCACTAATAATAACTTAATTTTTATTCATTAATGTATTATGTCCTTAATTTCAGATAAGATTGCTTGGAGCATGGCTTAATGAAAGCTCATTTATTAGCATGACTGTCAAAGAACAATTTACTGCAACCATGAGTAATAATCAGGTATGTCTAAATTAAATGGTAATATTTATATGTAAATAAATTTAGTTTAAAATTAACACAATTCTAGTCTATTATTGCCATTTTTTCCCCTTGGATGCACTAAACCTCAAGGGCCTTTTGCTCACCCCGGAAGTTTACCATGAGGCCAGCCAGTTTACAGTTTCAGCATTTCTAAAAACGGCGTAAACAACTGATCAGATCTTCCTGAGGAAATTCACCACCCTTGTCCAGACTACCAAGGATTGCATAGCGTTCCCTTGCTGGACAATGAAAGAGCAGGTTTTCAGCTGTTTCCTCCTGCCCATCATTTATAGAATGGATCCTCCTAAAAAATACAGACTGAAGACGCTTCCTCAGGTGCCTTTGTCCCATAACAACAAACACAACCTGAGAAGAAGTGGGTTAGTATGCTCAATGGCGGTTGAACAAATGTGCATGATGAGAATTGGAGTGGTCAGCCTTTTCTCGTCACCGATGATCTGGTAAGGGCAGTTGTTGGAAAATCCAAGAGAACAGATGGCAACGCTATCTGACAATTTCCAACAAATTTCACACACTCTTTTGTATGAAATTGTTACGAACCGCTTAGGTTATCGCAAACTGTGTTTCCGATGGGTTACAAATATGCTCACTGACAACGCAAAACTAAGAAGTGCTTTCACTTTTCTCACATGGTAGAGTGATGATGGTGAGGATCTTTTAAACAAAATTGTGACAGGTGATGAAAATTGGGTCGATCATGTCACACCGAAATCCAAACAGTAGTCAATGGAGTGGCGACACACGCAATCCCGAAGAAACAAAAATTCAAGATGTCAATGTCTGCACAAAAAAATCCTGTGCACTGTCTTTTGGGATCGGAAAGGTGTTTTACTGATTGATTTTCTCCCAAGAGGTGAAACCATTAATGCAGCAAGGTATTGCGAAACCTTAAGAAAACTAAGGCAGTCAATTCAAAACAAACGGAGAAGAATGCTCAGTAACGGAACTGTGTTGCTCCATGACAATGCTTGGCCCCATACCGCTGGTGATACTCAAACATTGGTTTGACAATTTCGTTGGGAGCAGTTGATCACCTGCTCTACAGCCTGGACTTGACATCGTCTGACTACCACTTGTTCCTGCACATGAAGTGATACTTTCTGAACATGCTTCATACTTATTCTCAGATCTGGATACAGTCTCCACTCCTCTCATATTTGCTGTGAATCTACTTTAAGACAGCCCTAAAGGATTGTCACCTAGAAACAGAGTGGTTGAGGCCTCAGTATGTTGGATGCCGAGCCCAAATTGGTCAAGACATCACATTGTTCATTCCCAAAGACCCCCTCATGACCGAAACCCAACAAACAGTCAGATTGTTGATTCTGTTAATGTAAGAAACAACTTCATAACAATACCAGACAAGTTTGGAGTTGAACACACTCTAGTCCAATATCTACAATGGTGCCTGGCTATCATAATTTTTCTCAGATTTTTAAAAATATATGTCTATAATTTATAACTAAAAAATGAAAATACCAAAACAACTAAATATAGCATTTTTCTGAGCAAGGTCATAGAATGTTTCATGACCGTTTACAAAAGGAAGACTGTTTTGATGTAATTTGTGGTGAATCAATTGATGTAAATTTCTCAAAATTTCTTGATAAGTTGGTATTCAACTAAGAATTAGGATTTCCGTTAAAAACAACAAATTAAAATTCAAATCTGTATTTCTGGGTGACTGATGACGATAGGGCAAGTAAGTGATGTCCGGTCAAGGAAACTGTTTGGCAGGACCAAGTCAATAAAAACAGACATCAGATTGAAAGAATATATAACTTCTTAAACTCCATAAGAAACTAGTTCTAGATGCAATAAAAGAACTGCTAGTAAATAAAATATAATCTTCTAAACAAATTACAAAAACATCTAGGAATATAATTAATCGAGAAACAAAATCATTTTCGTCTACAAAAATATTAGTCTAATTGTAAAAGGACAAGATATTACTAATCTAATCGATGAACCATAAAATAATTCAGATGTGGAATGTTATACATACTTCGTCTAATTTTAGCTATATGTTACTAGTCTTTTAGTTGGTTTTTTAATTGTTATTTTGTATTTAGTATTTTAATACTTGATACCAATTTGTTATAAATTATTTTGAAGTTGTAAATATTGTGTATAATGTATTAAATTTAAGTGAAAGAGAAAATATGCCCAACTTCATAAAAAGAAGATTTTCATTTCATTTCAATATATTGATATTATAGGTTTTGATAGATAACATTAATGACTTGTTTTTTTTTAGTTTACAGACACGAAAAATATGAATAAATGCTTATGTTGACTCAGTTTCAGAATCCTGAGAATAAACCTGTTGAAGAACTGAAGTTAAAATATAGAACAAGTGACAGCTCATATGAAGAATTAATACCAGCTTTGGTAAGAATTAATTTAGTACTTTTATAAACATTGAGTATATTATGTTCAATCAAATTGAGGTATTTGAAGGTTCATCCCCTTTACTTTATAACACTAAATCAAAATCATCTTTATTCATTTTTACACATGATGTACAGATGAATAGCATCACGATTGGACATGCAATATTTAATACTATTCCTAACAATATACATATACTGTACATGCAAACACAGACATACATATAAATACACAATAACCCACACATAAGTAATAATAAAACTACACTAAACGATATTTTAAAATGGTAATCATATTTAATCCATTAACACTCTTACAAAATATAAATATATAAACTGAAAAGATAATTAGTCTCTTTGGATTTCAAAATATTCAGAGAAGGAATACAAAGGAAGGTTAGTCAAATAATCCCAAAGTTTTCTTTTACAATGTTTTTATTGTCTTACATAGATTTTATATTGTTTTGCAATGAGTTAATTAGACAATTTCTGTATTAACATATTCTTTGAGAACAGTTACATGTCAAATGGTCAATAAATAAAATTATAATAAATTTCAGCAATTCACTGGAGCAAGTCCATAAACTCATTCTCTGAGTAGAACGGCCGTTCGTTAAAAAATAGATCTAATGTTTTTTGGTTGAAAAAAGCAAATTACGAAGTTACTGCCATATTATTTCTACTTCCTTATTATAAGTGAGAATCTCACCATATATTTCAATGCGGTTTGATCAGTTTTTTATTTTTAAGATTGTAACATGTATATATACATATATGCACTATCAGATACATGACGAAGAAGTATCTTGGGAATCCGGATTCTTCAATGTTTAATTTTTGTACCTCTTTGATATACAATGACATGTTGTATAAAACTTTATCTACAAGGTAATGAAGGCATGTACTAATTTATTATTGAATACTCATAATTTAAATTAACTACGTAATTCTGAATAAAAAGATTTGTCGTTAAAAGAAAACTGGAAATAAATGAAACTATGTAAATCCTGGAATTAGTAGAGGAAGAAGAAGCTAGGTATTGATCAATAAAAATGATTGAGAGTTTAAAAATGATAACACAGCTGCTCTTTTATTGAACCTTAGCTTTGGTTAATGTAAGTAATACCGTGGTCAAGGAGACAATAGTCAATTTTCATTGTATGAAAAGACATGAAATTGACATGAATATTGTAATTTTTATGAAGTTGATGGAGTAATTTCTTATCAGAAAAGAATTGATTATAATCCATTCTAGGTTTGGGGGTATCCCCTCCAATGGGAGGAGATGGGAGGAGGGTTTCAAAAGGGCTAAGTATAAGAAATGATGCATGTGTTTTTAAAGATATTCTGGCTGTTTATGCTGAGACTTCTAAAAAAGGAGTTTATCTTGATATAAATTCTTAGAAGATAAATTTAGAACTATAAAAGCAAGAACAGTGCTAAACTGTGTGGTTTTGTTTTGAAAGCCTACATTTTTGTTTGATTGACTATGATTTTCAGTCAGTATTTCTGTTATTGTAGGCCCAGATGTTTTGAAGTGATTAGTAGTGGTTGTAAGCACATTTCCAAAGTTAAAGTCTAGCTGGATAATATTTAGGAGGTATTAAAAAAAATCATTGATCCATGACTCACCTATGGGTGACGTTGCACGTTTATAATAAGTGGTGTGATTCCACTGTTGATCACGCCATTGTAAATGTGCTGAATCTTTCCTATACGACCTCAATTTATATTTAACTTTTTGAGGCTTGTTAACAAAATCATGACGGCAAAGTAAAAGTTCAATTTGACCAACAACCATCATAGTGATTGTAAGGTACTATATGTCACAGTCTGTGTTAAGTAATGCAGATACCAGTCTAATTTTTGTGTATGTTTTTAAAACATTCACTACAGTACAATTAAATGTCAATCTCACGGTCACTCTCAATTTCATAGTGGAGCAAATAAAGTGGGATAAACCTTTTTCCACTGCATCTACTTAAACCCTTCCACAATCCAATGGTAAAAGTGAATGTTTTAAATTCTTATCATTATATGAGATGCACCTACATCATGCAAAACATTTGGGTTGAATTATCTGATATATCAGATTTTGTCAGTAGACAGTGATAACAAAGTTGCCATACTTGTAATAATTATTCTTACTTTAGAATAATTATTAACTCTTATACAGGCTATTGAAGACTTTTTGGCTAACTCTAATGTTTGTACTGGTCAGTTCAGTTACTAATCTCCACACAAATGCCTCTCTCAGCGGTTTAGTGTGTTAGAGCAATTGCTTTGATTGAAAATAAACTAACAGTATGTGAAGTGGAAAATGTCACAGGATAATAAAAATAATAAAATAATAATAATAATAAATATAATGTTATTATATTTATTATGAGCAGATCAAACATCAACGGAGCAGTGATTCAGTTCAGACTGATAGGAAGCTATGAAGGGACCCTGGCGCGGCTTTAGCAAGTCCTACAGGAGTGGGAAAACATCGATCAGCAGGTGATCACAGCCTTGATCCAGGTAGTCATTGTATCCAGTGGAGGTTATTAACTAACCAGTACAAACATTAGAGTTATACCAAATGTTTGCAATAAATTGTCTACATAATAGTTCAAGGGTTCCTTGAGTAAGAATGATGATAACAAGTATGACTACTTTGTTATCTGTCTACTGATAAAAACCAGTTGTATCAGATAATTCAACCCTAATGGTTTGCAATGCATATCTCATACAATGATAAAAATTTAAAACATTCACTTCTACCAATGGATTGTTGACAGTTTTGGTAGATACAGTGAAAATAAGTTTTTCCCACTTTTTTTGTCTCACAGTGTGGAAGGTATCTACCAAGTGAACTTGTTAAACATCTTATTGAAATTTAGATAGAATAAATGTTGATAGAAAAATATATTATTAAGAGTCATTGATTCATTGATTTTACGATTCTTAATTTAATTTTTCAGGATGAAAGGTGGTGTAATAAGGACTTTGTGTACACGTTGTACAAGCCTCCTCCGTGCAAAAATAGTGATGGAGAGTACACTTTAGGGTCGAAAGAGGATTGGCTGGAGCGGATGAGTCTACTCTGTGATGACATGATCACTCTTCTGCAGTTAAAATACCACAGGTAGCCTTGGTTTCTTTTATTGTTGTAAAACTCATAGTCACCATGACTTTTAATGCAGTTGGTTATATTAAAAAGCAGTTTTTCTGTTTGTCTGAGCTAGCAACAACTAAAGATGGGCAGATATTACGCAATAGTTTTCCAAATTTTATAATTTAAATTCAATTCAACATATAACTAAAATGGTGAATGTAAAGTTGTAGTTACTATAGTACAAAACGTACCATTGCAAGCCTGGGTTGTGGCAAAGGCAAATAAGCTGTTGTTTAATGCACTTAGACCTGATATATTTTGTTTAAACTTGGCATTAATACAGAAGATTAGTTTCGTGCAAGAATAGTAGTGTATAAATTATTATTTGAGATCTCTTTATATTAGTATTAAATAATAGAGCCAAACATTCAGACTTGCAATTATTTGTCATGTACTGTTGTGTCCTACCATTACGAGCGTAATGCTTGTACCTGTAATTATATATGCCAATTTAAATTGCATAAGGTCACAGGAATATTGTTCTAATTTAAGGGTAAATAATCTTGACAAAATTATAAAAAAAATCAAATTTTTATCAATGAAGTATGACTATTTTATATTATAATCGTCCATTAAGAAAAGGTAGAATTCTTTTTTTATAGAAATAAAAAGAATTAAAGTCTAATGTGGATTTATGTTAATTAAGTTTAGTTCTTAGACCTAATTTAACAGAACATTTTCCAATAACAAATAAAAGATATTTTATTAATCTATTTTATGACACTGCAGAGATTCTATAACACAAGTACAACTATGCAGCACAGTACTAAGTGTATAGTAGCTAAAATACTATAGACAGGATAAGTTCAATAATGTTCTGAAAAGAAACATTAATACAGTAAAACTATCAATAATATTTAGTACATTATTGAATAAAATTTTCTTATGAAAACAAGAGCATCTATTTGTACTCTCAATAGTCTAGGTTTTCCAAAATTCTACTTGAAGGGCAACATCTCAACTCTTTTACTACCAGATAATTTAAAAATGTATGTACTCTAAGTATCAGGCTCATGGATATTTACTCGATTGCTAGCTCAATTAAATACATTTTGTAATGCGGTACAGAAATTGATGCACACAAAAGAAAACATTATTTTTCTGCATAGGAAGATAAAGTATAACTTGCTTTGGTACTTCTTTGGCCTCAAAGAATATAGCACTGGCTTTTAATAAAATGTACCATTGATGAACGTCAAACTTTTACTGCTAACTGTTAACTTATCTTTTTGATTGAATCATATTTAAAATATATATTTTAGAATAGTTTTAGAAAAAAATCTTTTTTATATAGAACAATGATTTATATAAAATTAATAATATTATAATGCATCTGACTTTATATATATATATATATATATATATATATATATATATATATAATACACAGTATATATATATATATATACACAATATATATATATATACAAAAGAAAAGAAACAAACGAAGGTACAATGTGGTAATCATAGAATGTTGTAACTATAGAATGTCGGATACATCTCTAATCTCAGTACTATTTGAGCAAGCTTTTAAAATTAATTCCTATTTAGTGACATGTGTCATCCATATCAGAATCTTAAACATCATTTATTGTGATAACAATCAACTAACTATATCTATTTATAACAAGCTAATATGCTTGTGAATATACTTTTGTAAAATATTCATTAAATTGAGCTTCTACAATATTGGAATTAACCTATTAAATCATAATTTTTAAGAAACACTTGGATTTTGATAATTATAAAATATATATATAGTGACATATTATTGCTTTTTTACATCATAATAATGATTAAAGTAAAAATTCATTAAAATGGATGCTGTTAATCTACCCCGAGTCTTCAACTATATCTAGTAGATTAGGTTTGAAGTACAGAGTCAGTTAACCATACTAAATTTCTCTGTTTATATTTAAACATTTTTGTAATCATTAACTGTTACAAAAGACTTTATAATTGATTGGTTTTACAAACAATCCCCTATTAAAGTAATTTCATGAAAGTTAATGGGTTTTTAACTTATTGTTTGTTTCATCATATCATATAAATAGGTTAATTTGTTTAACCTAAAGTAAGTTTTATGTTGTGTTATTTTTTAAATAAGACGACTTTGACCATCCTGGTTTAAAGTGATGAAAACCAGTATGCAATTTATAACAAATCAAATAGAGTGATTCTTGTGAAATATATACGTACCTGAAATTTGAAATTGAGTATTAGTTTTTATTACGAAACATAAGATTTTCAAAGTAGAATCTTTACTGACATGATTGGACTTATTAATTTGATTTAGATTACAGTAACATTCCAGGGATCTGCATTTGCATGGCTAGAAGATTCAAGTGACTCATGAAATGAAACCAAGAGACAACAGCAGTGTTGATTAGGTGTTGGAGAATCACCATCTAATGTATTAAAGTTGTATCCAACTGAATTATTCTTTTACTAAGAAAGATAGTAGTAGACAGGAGAACTAGATATGGCAATTGCTGCAACTCCTGATGAGTCTTCTGAGCCTCTCTTATCAAAATTATGCAGTCTAAGTGGTTTTTGTTTTTATGAAAGCACAGTTTGGTCAGTTCATGGTAAATCTCTCTTCAGGTGTGGTGTGATATTTTTCAATTTGTATATTTAGTTTTGTATTTAAAAGTATGTTTTTTTACAGATTTTGGTCAGAAGCAATCTACAACAGCCACTCTTTGGATGGATTAAGTTCATTTTTACAAAATGCTCCTCCTTTTTATCTCAGGGACCAAATCCCACAAGATAGAGATATATTAAAAGCTCTAAAAAAAGTTCAAGAGCTGATGTTTCTAGTATTAATGCGCTTGACAAAAACCAAGGAATCCGAGGTGAAGTAATCAATAGAAGTAATTGATTTAATTAAGAGCATTTATTGAAAAATAAATGAGCAGAGAGTAAATATCTAATAAAATTATTGTATATTTTAGTTTCTTCACTTTAAAAATATCTTCTAATTCACTCTATCTGTTTCTCTATAACTTTTAACCCTTCCCATGGCGTAGACGGTTATAGTATAATGGGAGACTTTGACCAAAACTCCAAATACAGTTATATCCGATATTATAGATTATGCCTCTTGGAGAGCATCTAGTTTACAAAAATCCTCCAAAATGCCTGTGCACGCTCTGTGCTTATCGCGGTTGCCAAGGAAGTATCTATAAACAACGTTCACTCAGCAGCAGGGTGTCTGGAGCGCGCTTTGTCTAACTCCGACTGCCTGCTCGTCAGTTCTGCGTCTCCTACAGAGTTATAACCAAACATGTCCGTGGCGTGTATTACTGCTATTACAGCTGTCACAAGTGCGCGCTCGTGCATGTGTCTACTCTAGTATCTCGTTGTTATTCTTCATCGTGTGGTAGTGTTGTGATAAGTTTGAAATATTTATCTTGTTTAGTAGGAAAATTGAAATTTATTTGAAATAAACAGTTCTGTAAATATTTTATTTTTTTAATTTTTATTATAAATACGCTAATTTTAAGTAAAATGACCTGTTTTATATTTTATTTACTTTTACTTTGTATAATTTAGTTGTAATAAAAATTAGCTTTGAACTTAAAGAAACAAATTTTGTTTACTTGTCTTATCATTACAGGAAAGTTAATGAATTTATTAGGGGTGTGTGAAGAGTTAAGAATAATACTGCAAAATATATAGTTCAAAATACTCTTTCCTCGCATTATGTATAAAGAGTCTGTTGTCATGTATATTTTACCATCTGTTAAGTTTGAAAATCACCTTTGTTCAGTATAATTTTCAACACTAAACATTTAAATGTTAAGACAGCTATTTTTTCACCCACTACCACCATGTTGGTGATCATTAGGCATCAACCCTTTTAGTTGTTTGTTTGAGGTTTGTTTTTGACAATCAAAGGATTGTGAAGAAAACAGGATTTTTCCGGATATTTTCCATCGTTCAGTGATACAAAAAATCATAATGGTTAATATTAATATACCCATGCACTTTTATATAAATGCAATGTTTTCTAGTATCCCATTTTATAATATACCATTTCTATTATTTAAAAAGTAGAATGTAGAGATATTACTTATAATTTTAAAAATATATCTGTTTTCCTGAATTTCTTTGAAATACTTGTAGTTAAAAAAAAGTTAAAAGTCGAGTTCACATTAATGCTTTTTTGGTTGTATTGAACCGCCCTTTTATACCGGCAAAATCATCTTGTACCAAAATTTTGTGTACCGCAGACCTCAGATCCGCAATGTTAGACTGCAGTCTATCCTATGGTAGCGCTGTGTTTGTAATTGTTTTTTTATTTTTATTTTTTCGAATGGTATATATATGTATTGTACAGATATCACGGAAAGGAAAATAATCAGTTGTACACAGTGATATGTCAATACATTGAAAGACAGACTTTTGTATAAACAAGGAAGTAAATGGTAGTGATGAGTCGTCACCATATTTCTTGCATTTGCCAAATTTGTTGGGCCGTCACAGCTTCTTGCGAATACAGTTGGTACCGGAAAATTGTCACCGTTTCTCTTCATTTAAAGTTTAAATACAGTATTACAGTTTATATGTGGTTTAAAAGTAGAATAGAGAATTGGAAGGTATAGGGTGGTCACCATGTTATTCCAATTTCTATAGTGGTATAATGATTATAGGGTGTTCAAAAGGCTGTTATCTAAGATTTAAGAATAGAACTTGTATGAATTTGTATATCCACTGGAAAAATGCCTAATCAAGTTACACTGGACCTGTAAGAATTTATATAGCTACTGGGTAAGCCGTGTCGTATCAGGATATGGGGGAATTTGTATAGCCACTTCATAATAGATATGCATAATCAGATTAAACTGGACCTATAGGAATTTGTATAAAAATTTAACACTTTTTTGCTTATTTGTTTTTTATAGTATGATATATAAACTCATGACACAGTGTGAAGTGACCTATAATATACAATTAATGGAAATAATTTAATAATATACTATTATCACATTACGTCACATATTTTGTCAAGCCAATTAAATAACACAATGCGTCAGGAATGTAAATATAGTGTGTTATCTTTTTGTCAACATTTGTACTTGTGTACTTTATAGTTTTAATACTTTCAATTTGTCATGTTTTATTTTTTTTTTTTTATCTTTCTCTCTTTAATAAGTAACTGTTATGTTCGGTTACTGATTTCAAACAAGTGAATATTGTTGCTATTTCTCACTGTGGCTGTAGACCATCCAAAGCTGACAATTATACCAGGCTTTCACTGTACTGTGAAAATTTAATAACACGATTTTTCCAAAATGAAAAATCAGGTTTTCAAGTTGTAGCAAGCCTCATTACTTTAAAGTGACCCTGGGTATCTCCATACAGCCATGACACTAAAGCAAAGCCTACAGAATATTCATAATTTTATAAGATGGAAAGGAATAAATAATTAGAATGGGATCAGCAACCTTATTACCTATTTTGATACTACTTTCCCTAACTATTTCCATTTTATGTTGCTGGTCAAAAACAAATCTGCTCCTGCTTATCAAAATTTGGAATATAAGATTGATTCAGATAGTCTAATGATTACAATTTTGAAGGTTGCAATTACAAATGCTTTTCAGATCTAGTTTTAATATTAAATGGATTTATTTTTCTTTTACAAAAAAACTCGTCATTTTGTTGAAAAGTTTTTCTTAACACTGTATTTCTGTTTGAATCTTTATGTCTAGGATTTTCATGTATTTAGTCTGTTTTTAAGTAATATAAGATATGTTGAATTTTGTAAGTTACACTGTATATTGCAGTAAGTTTAAACATAGCTTTATTGTACAATACTCGTTTGCTTGTTAATAATGGTTCATTATATCCTGTTGTAGATGGCATGGATGAAGAAAACCACACTGGGTAGTATACTATATAACAATTTTATTATTTCTTTGCCACAATTGATGGAAGTAAGCGTAATCTATGCCAGCGATAACTTCAAGGATGTTACAGAACTTATTGATAGAGTTTTTGAAGCTCAACCAAAGTACATGAATGACTTAGAAAAATCTGTTCCTTTTATATGTGAGGTAAGAATTTTTTATGTTTTAATCTTGTTCTTTTACTTTCGATTAATTAATATCTAATATATAGCCAAACTGACTTATAATAATTTATAATTGCAATACAGGGTTTGTCCATAAAGTAATGGATGAGTCTGTTTGCTGTACTGCACTTTAGCTAGGATTTGTGTTGGGATTTCTTTGTTAAAAGTAACGCACTGTTAACATTGTGGAGCAATCTGGATGCACTTCAACAAGCAATTTCGGTATAAATTGTGATAAAATAAACAAAGATCACAACATGTGCAAAAGAATGGTTCACCAATTTATTCCAGAAGATTTATTAACAATTGTAAAAAAAGTGTTGAGTGATGAACAAAAATAATTATCGATTTATATTTGCAATGAGATGTTAATTAGATCAGTTGGACGTTTTAGGTAATGGACAAGAGTGTTCAATATAATCCCAAGACCAAGGATTATAGTTTGGAGTGATCACAACTCCAACTCATTGCATCCCAAGAAAAACGAGAATATCAAAGTCCAATGTAAAGATTGTGTTCATTATTTTTTCCACCAATACTGTTTTCTAGAAAGATGTCATTGATACAGGAACCACAGGAAAATTTGATTGGCATGATTTTGGCAGTACTTTAATAAACAAAATAACATGTTAAACAGTGGTAACTGAAGATTTGTCTGATGTCTCTGATCCAATAATTAAATAAAAAAGTAAAAATTAATTGATTTTAAGAATGATTGGAGTGTTTTACTAATTGGTAACAAAATGCTTTATTAAATATGTACTTAATAGAAGCATTCCAGTGGATGACCGACAGCAAATATTGAGATATGAGGTCTAGTTAAATGTTATGGGTGGTAATTGGCAGTTGGTATAGATAGGGCTTTCTTAGTTTTAAAGGTTTCTATAAGACTACCCATGATGGAGAACTCTTCTATGTTTGTTTTGGCTGGTAGATGCTGAAGCAGGGATAACCTTCCCTTATTCCAAATTTGCATAACTTAGATAGTGATCACTATCATTCCTGACGGTGACTCTACCATGAGATCTCAGCAGGAATCAGCCCTAATCCCTCACCCTTATCCATACTGAATATCCTAATTGATACTGTAAAATGTTTTAAGTTAATATTGATGTAATATTTAAAAATTAATCTCTTTCTTCATGGCTTCTGAAAATTTAAACTGGTAATTGAATGATGAATTAACAGTTAGTGACGGTTGGCTCGACCGATGGAAAAAACGGTATGTTATTCGCCAACAGCTCTATGATATTTTTCAAACAGAAGTAGACATATATATATAAGTCTCAGAAACATAATTCGCCCAAAAAGCATCAACTGTCTGTTTAAATTCACCTTCTGTCTAAGGTATTTCCAGTGCCATAGTTGAGTTTGTCTTGTGCCCTGATAAAAAAAAATATATATAAATAAAAACCTAATTCGATCAAAAAGCGTCTCATTTCAGCTCTTTTAATTTACTTCCTGGCCAAGATATTTTAAGTGCCATAGTTATAGATTGCCTTTTTGTGCTGATGTAGACAGTATATATTTAAGTATTAAAACGTTTATTATAATAAAAAAAGAGTCAGTTCTGGCTGTTTCAGTTCACTCGCTGTCTAATTTGTTTACTGTTCCCTCTGATCAAGAAAATATATGTGTATATGGGTTTTTTTCTTGTGTAGTTTTCAAGACTGTCAAAAAGCGTCTACTACCAGCACGTGTAATCTGCTTCCGGTCTTGGATATTTCTGGTGCTATTATTGGTTTTGCTTTTTTACCCTGGTTAAAAAACTATATACATATACTTAAGCTTAAAAAGACTACTTTGCTCAAAAAGCATCTACGTCACTTTTGTTTTCCTTCCAGTGTAAGAGGAAAAGTGTACAACCCCCCGTTTATTCCTTAAGCCACAGTAAAAATGTCAGAAGAGCCAATTAGTTTTGAGTACCATACATTCAAACATCATAGCTTTGTTCTTAAAGATGGGTTTTGTTGGTGTATATCTCTACTGCAGTGCAAGTCTCCACTGCATTTAATATGCAGAGCCATATTAAATATTATGCAGGGTTTAAATAGTATTTCCAATTAATTGAAAGATTTAATTCCGCCACTAGTTCAATATGTACAAAAAATATATGTATGTGTACAAAAAATATATGTATGTGTACAAAAAAATATATGTATGTGTACAAAAAATATATGTATGTGTACAAAAAATATATGTATGTAGTAAAGATGTATGTATGTTCGTCTTTGTAATCCGCATTACACCACTGATTAAGTATTGTATTTTAAAAATTTTAATGTTAACAAATGTTTCTACCTCTATTGTGAACTACAGCTGAAAGTATCAACCGCTATTTAATGTCAATTAATTTTAGATTAAGTTTTGTAAATACTATTTTTCTGAATTCTAAATATTCCAGGAAACGTCTTTTATTTTTGTCTTCGTCAAAACCTTCCTCGGACTTTGACATATAAAAAAAATAATTATAAGCATTGGTCCAGCTATTCTACAGATTAACACTAGCAACACATTTTGCGATTCATTTTTATTCATAAGATTGGAAGATCTTGGTTCTTGTCATAATAAATGTATACATTTATAATTTTTTTTAGGTATTTTCAAGATTTGAAAACCCATTTAATATCAGCTGATATGAATGAAGAACCTGCTCAGCTGAAACTGATATACTTGGTGTTAGACATTAGCTGTTCTTTGGCCACGTTCTTAGAAGTTTGCCCTCAAGCAGGCATTGTGTTTCATGAACAACAGTTAGAACACAGGTTTGACCATTATGTTTTATTACTTGTCAAGTGTTCATGTATTTTACTTATCATTATTTCTGTTGTAAAACGCTTTTGGATCCACATTCGCTGATTAAACAATATAAATAAACATATTTTTGCTTATATTGAAATCATGTGTTTTAAGGAAGCATTCAAATATAAAATGTAATTAATTTTGAATCAAGTATTTGAATTAAAAATAATGTGAATTAGGAATACAAACGATTTATATAAATCAAAACTGGAAAATTTGCTGGCACAGGCAAGACAATAGAAAAAAGTCAGACATCCTACTGGAACAATTTTTTACTAGTCTATTCAATATCCAGTTAAGAGCTGTTGTAGAAAAATGACTGAGATTTTCCCCATAAGAATAACGTTAAACTTCATGCACTATTACGCCCTTATTTTTTGTTGTAGGGTTATGAAAGTTGTTTTATTTTAAAATATATTATTAATACTCATCCACAGTGATGTAAGAAAATGTATGAGATCTTTTGTGAATAAACCACTAAAATATTTTTTAAATTAAAAGCATTTAGATGCGTATTAATGATGTCTTTAAATCATCTCCCATAATTGTACGGCTAATAATAAGGTTGTAAAAGTGGACAAGGTTTAATGTCGCTCTCATGGGGGCTAAAATCATAATGGCCACCTGTAAATCTGGCTCTTATAGATATAATTACTACCCCTTATTTTACGTAATCTAGCGCTAGTGAGTTCTGTTATCTGTTTTGGTAGTCTTTCAAGTGACACATGTTAACTTTATTTGTAATTTCACTGTATTTGATGCTACTTTTTGTTGTAAACTTTGTGGACAAATTCTGTTTTCGAATTGTATTTTTAAATTTTATTTGTTAATATATTTGCACCACATTTTTTGAATGAAACCAGAGTGAAAGATTAAACTAAATTATAAATCATTGCCAAAGAGTAGTTAAAGAAAAAATTAATACGTATTATATTATTAATCTACTAGCAAAGTTTCAATTTTTTTATATTAATTCTTATGAAACAAATATTCAACAACTCCAGACTCATGTATAAGTCATTTATTGGTTGTTACTAAACAATTTTAAAAGTAACTACTAATTGAAATTGTTTATAATGTTCCAGAATAGCAAGCTTTTACGAGAACACCGTACCAGTATTAAATAGACACTTGGAATCACTTTATAACAAAGGAAATATGAGTGAGCAGTACAAAAATCATCAGCTGAAGGTTAACCTGAGCCGGCATAACCTTATATCGGCCGTCCATAGATGCCTGACCACCTGTCTGTCATCTATACTTGAAGAGAGGTATAAAAATAATCACTTTTTTGTCCAAGTTAGTTATAATTAACCTTCTTCAGATTTTCCGTGCCAAAAATTCATCCAGTTTCACCATAATTGTTCTCTTCTACTCTAATAGAGATATACAAATAATTGTTATAAGCTTTATATTTGCATTCACTAGAGATAAAAAATATTATTATTCCACAAACAATATTTATTGCTTAGAACTTAGGCTTACTGGCGGCTGTTATCATGGTTATAAACAACAAAGTCATCTAAAAGTATCTAAGTTTTTACTGTACACCGTATCAAGTTGACTGAAAAAACTCTCCATGACAAGGCCAAAATATTTCAAGAATTTATTAGTATTAAAAATGTTTTGATGTGGTGTGAGGCGGAATGGTAATTTTATATTTTTACATAAATTTGGAAAATATTTTACATGCCAAATGCACACATATTTTTATAGTTTAGTTGTTGGAATTGTAAGTTATTTGAAAATTTTCATAAAAAATGTAGGAACATGAAGAGAACTAATAATAGTAAATATCTTAAATTTTGTTTTATTACAAAAATGTTAATGCAAATTTTCAATGACTTTTAAAAATCTTTATGCTGATGTCTTTTAATTGTTTTGATAAATAATTTAATGTAAACACTCTAAAAAATAATAGCCTGTAGCCAAGAGCCAATTTTCACTGTATATGCACACAACCTGGTTTTTTTTGGGATCGGTAGAGGAATGTTTCCTAAGAATGAAATAAGTCGTAAGCCATGCTAGTTTTGGTGGAGGTTGAAATTTGTGGGTACTGAAAAGGGTAAAAATAGCAAACAATAATTTATTCTCCAACTTCACTTTTTCCAGCTTGATACATGTAAAACCGACCATCAGACACATTTAACCCATTGACCACTTATCACGGTACCGTCTCGTGACGGCCGACGGGGTACCAAAACACTGATCAAGAGACAGTACCATGATGACGACATTCATAATTAAATATTTGTTTAAGCAATAGTATGGGCTCAAATATTAAAGTTTATATATTAAAATTAAACTAAAGAACATGTACTATACATATAAATATGTATTAATTCCATAAAAATATCAGCTTGATCGGTGTTTTGGTACCCCAGCGTCGGCCATCATGAGACGAAATCCTAATGACGACATACGTTATTAAATATTTTTTTCAGCAATAGTATGGGCTCAAATAATAAAGTTTATATATTAAAATTAAACTACATATGTAATATGTGTAATATACATATAAATATGTATTAATCCCAGAAAAAGAATGTGAATGTGAAGGTATAATACTGTATTAAATTTCCTATATAATTGCACCAAACATCATAGATTATAATTGTGTTTTGTTCTAAAAAACATTTCTTACTTTCAAAATTTACAAAAAGAAATAGTTTTTTTTAATTATTCTCGAAATATAAAAAATTCTATATACTTTAGTGCTTATAAATTACAGTATATTATTATAGCCTGTTTCATTAGCTAACAAACAAAGGCTCAGTCAACCAAATAGCAATAAAAATGAAATAGTTTGTGAGAGTTCTACTAAATTCTTGTATTTTTTTGTATATTTAATTGGAGTTTTACAAGGAGGTTAGCCGCAAGAATATTAAGTGGCTAATGGGTTAAATAATAGTTATAACACCATCAGACCAATTAGATAAACAGACTGAAAGTCACCCCTGTATATGGTTGGCATTTAACATATGATCTGGCCTATATAGGGTCTGATTTAACATTTATTTACGTGTCTCATGGTTATTTTAAGTGAAAAATGTATAAAAATTGTATAAATTAACCCTTTTAATAACAATTGTATTTCGATATCCACCAAAAGTAGTGCAGCTGATGATCAATTTCTTTGTTAAGGGAAGGTTTTCTACAAATTTCAAGAAATATTAGACTGTGTGCTTATACGATCCAAATTGACTATTGGCTTCTGAACCGTAACTTATAAACTTACCCCTTCCCATGCATATGACAGAAAATTCGTAAGTTAAGTTGTTGATACACCGTTGTTCTACAAGTTGTTGTTCTAACACCGGTGATAGAATGCACTAGAACACTGACTGAATGTCAGACAACAGCTGCACTTCATTCATTGTTCTTGGCTTTTTGTTATCGATCCGAAACGGGTTTTTTGTAGTTACTGCCCATCATTTTGAACTGAACAATGGTGCGTTTGATGGGTTTTTCCGCATGAGACGAGTGCCAGTGCAACTTACCGGCATCTAGGCTTTGTTTCTGTGTTGTGTTGCATGTTAAATGGTTTGTTTGCACATTGTTTACAGTTGTAGGTGACTGATAGAAGTTTTATTTTGTTGAAACAGTTATTGTTTCAATGCCAAACGATTCAGGAAACCTTTTGAAATTGGCGAATCTATAAATATTGATATGTATGTATTGTCATGTAAAATGCTTGACATTTGTAAAGAAATAAAAATCTAAAAAAAATTCTTGTATTTTTTGTCCTACATTAAGTTTATAAACCTGAATTCAAATAGAACTTTAAACAAATCATAAGTTATTTTTTTATGATATTAGCACGCTTGGGGAAGTACAGAAATTTGTATTCAGAGTTCAAAGGGTTAACATAACATCTGGCAGTTGGCTAGGTTTCATTTGCAACAACATGTGAGGATTGACAGACAAAAGAAAAAAGATGGCTGACTGACTACAGTCAAAGTGAAGTGGCTCCCAGTTAAAAGTGTTTCATAAGTGTGTATTTCAACAACAAATATTTACTCACCTGTGCAGCATTTCCAATTTACCTGGAAATACTGTAAGTCCATTTCACAATAAAACTTAAAGAAAAACTAATCAATTCAAGAAATATCATGACAAGAAATAATAAGCTGTAACTTCAATGAACATACCTGCAATCAAAATCTCAAGCATTTTAAAGAACTTCAGTCTGATGAAATCGTATTTAAAAAGGCTTATTCACACTACAAAGTATTTTCAATGAATTTTACATTTATGTAACCAAGAAACTTTACTAGAATTACTGAATAAATTCAAACTCATATGGTGACAACTGGAAACAGTGCTGATAGTGCTGACAGCGTCACATTCCACACCTGACCTACTGACAGCGGTGTACACAGCCCATCAGCAATCAACAGCCTTGATTCTAACCTTGACTCTCTTAAAAACAATCTGACGACTTGTTTCCCTACTTACTAATTTGACATTGTTATATAGTTTCATTAATATATAAATACATCACTCTGACAATCTCCCTATACAAGAGCACTAATATTATCCTTGACAATCTGTGGAATTTTTTACATTTAAACTTTGGAAAATCAGCCAAACTCTCAAGAAAAAAAAAACTGAAATTTTATCATTTTAAACCTTACTACTATTTGACCATATACATGTGTATGTGTCAATATATTTCACAAACACAAACAGTCTGTAGAGACTGTGGAATTTAAAATGCCTATATATCCTTGTGGAGTTTGTACAATAGGGGTCAGATATAAAGGAATATTTTGTAATGGCAATTGTAAAACATGGTACCATGCAGACTGTGTCAACCTATCAAGTAAGGAATTGAAAGATCTCTCAAAAAAAGACTCTACAAACTGGATGTGCAAGAAATGCAGCTCCTCACAGATATGTAGTCCGAAAACGCAACTCCCCTGTACAAATGGAAATAAATAGCTCTAACTCTTCAATCCAAGAACTTGAACAAAGTATTATGGAACTTAACCCACCCAGAAAATACTGAAGACAACTTACTTGCAGCTGCTAAAATTGGTTCTGCATTGTTAGATGAGAACAATTTTTTAAAATCACAAAATACCAAACTAAGTAGTAAGCTGACCAACATGGAGGCCAAAATTGAAGAATTAGAAAACTGTGAAGAAAAATATATGTTTGCCATGGAAAAAACTTCAAGAAAAAAATGCATGAACTGGAATCACAAGGAATCAGGATAAAGAAAATCTTCTCAAAGTGCAAAGTATTTTTGAAGACCACGACAGAAAGCAAGCAGAACTTCTCAATAAATATGAATTTAAAATAAATGAACTCGATAAGGAAATTATAAATTTTGAAAAGAAAACTCTCAAATAGGGCAAAACTTAAGTTATAAAGAGGAAAAAGTTGATGAAAAACGCTGAATCCCAAACAGAACATAACACCAACTCAATAAATTCGACCCTTCCTCTCTTTTTCCACGCAGAAATAGGACTTCTAAGGAAAAATCAGAATTTATTTGAAGAAAAACTCAAAATTTTGGAAGCAGAGGTGAAAAATCTGGCAGACAAGGAGGACAAAACATTAGTAAAAAACAGTGGGAAAACAAGGAATTCTACACCTTGCCGTACCCCTCTTAAAAAACCTTTTGGTGGGAACAAATAAATGCTAAGAAAATCCAAAACAAATTTAGTATTTCCTTACAAGTTCAAAAAATGAAAACCTCAAAACCCAAATACCACCCCCCACAATCTATACAACCATATGTATGATACCAAGCATATCTACTCAACAGAGCTCGAAACCAATAAGGAATCCATGCCTTTGATCTCTAATAACACTAATAAGATAACTCCCCCCAAACTGCTGCTCCCCAGGACAAAAATAACTCCGAGACAAAATGAACCTATAGAACCCTAATTTTTTAATCTAATAAAATACTAATCTAACCAAAATCAGCCTGGGAAAACCCGTCCAATACCACACAATAAAAATGCGACTAAGAATCCACAGGGGACGACAGACTAGCCACCGTCAAAAAAAACTGCACAATCTAACCAAAAGTCAGCAGTAAAACCATCCAATATCAACTCAAACTCGGAAACTAAGAACTGTCCAAAACTCCGTCAAAAAAACTGCAACCACTACGCTGAAGAACTCCAAACTGACTGAGATGTTCAATGACAGTGACTCCAGCAACCATTGCAGGATCACCTTTTTTATCAACCAAATAAACTTGTTAATGTCCATCCAACTCTCATTTTTTAGAAGAGAATCATCAAAAAAAGAAAAGATACAAAACAAAAATATTCTGGAACAACAATATATTAGTGTAGCACAGCCAGAGAGATCCAGGATCATCACACAAAAATATTTTTTAAAAATCCATCAAGTCTCCTCATTCTGCATCAAAACACACAAGAAAAATTTCAAAACAAATAAAATTAATAGACTTCAACATCTAGTTCAACAAAAAATTAAGCCAAACGTACTGATTCTGACAGAGCATGGTCTTAAACGAGACCAAATAGAAAACACCGTAATCACCAGGATACTATCTCAAGGCCCACTTCTGTAGAACAGAACATAGGAAAGGTGGGGTTGCTTGATCTATGTTGACAAAAACCTTGTGAGGCATACAGAAGAACTTATTGTTGTCCAGTTCTGCAGAGAGATTACGCTTGAGGCTGCTCTGATCAAAATCAGGCTTAAACAATCATTATCCACATTCTTGGTACATACAGATCTCCTAACGGAGATTTTGATTTAGCGCTAGAAACAGTGTCTAATATAATCACTAATACAAGAATACTACTATACTATCCAAGCCTATTTGGTATAATGGGGACATAAACGTTGACATTTTAAATCCTGACAGAAGAAGTACTTTATTAGATGAGACTCTGGCCTCTCATAACAGCAAGAGGGTACAACTTCCAGCGACCAGAATTACCCCAACTACACACAATCCTCTATCGACTGGATTTGTTCTAATATTGACACTGAGAAGCTTGACACAAAGGTTATCCATGCTGGCATCTCAGACCATACTGCCCAAAGCTGTGAGGTCAACTTCGCAGTAATACAGGATAATCCACTCAGAATGAGTCGCTGCCTCAGAAGAAAAAATCTTCAAGAGCTCAAATGCATACTTGGGGAAGAGAACTGGTCAAACATTCTGCAAACTGAAGATGCTGACGAAGCTTTTTGAAAGATTGAGCTCTACTCTACGACTTGCCATGGATGCAGCATGCCCTCAGAGGAAATTTAAAACACGCCATAAACTAAAACCTAAATATTTTGCTGGACCAAGAAGCCAATAGACTAAAGGACAGATACCTGAATAGCCCTTAGTAAATATGAAATGACAGGATCTATTGATGACAAGGAAGAGTCAATAAGATGTAAAAAAAACTATGACCTACGACTGAAACTCCTCAGAAAACAAGCGGCATCAGACCACATTGCCCGTGCCGACAATAAATCCAAGGCTATGTGGGAAGTTATAAACACAACATGGTCCAAGAAAGGAAAGTCAGTGAACGAAATAAAGCTAGAAGTTAATGGAAAAATTCATTGACAACTCTGTAGAAGTAGCAGACCATCTAAACTCTCACTTTTTTACACATAGCTGAAAAAACGTTAGAAAAAAATAATGGAATAATAAGAACTTTTTACCACCTGTACAGCCAACACTTCAAACAGCTCATAAACCTTTCGAGAAACAAATGAAAATGAAGTCTAGAACAATCATTAACAACCTCAAATCAAAAAACTCATCAGGTTTTAGATGAGATTTCTTCAAAAATACTCAAATTTTGCCCTGAAGAACTTGCACTGCAGCTGGCCCTCGTCGACATATTCAATAAGTCTTTCAGAAGTGGTAAATTTCCTTCAGCTCTAAAACTATCAAAAGTGTATCCAAAATATAAAAATGGAAGCTACTTAGATCCCAGTAAATATAGACCTATCTCTCTTGTATCCACTTTCTCAAAACTGTGCGAAAGAATTGTTCTCAGAAGGCTACTGGACCACTGCGAAAAAACATAATCTACTGACAAACTGTCAACATGGCTTTACTAAAGGCAGGTCTACCACCACTGCAATAATAAAAATGGTAGAGTCTCTTATAGATAGTATTGAAGAAGGGAATTTAACTACTGGAATTTTCCTAGACTTTAGTAAAGCGTTTGACTGTCTTAGCCATGATCTCATCATCCGGAAACTGGAAAACTTAGGAGTAGCAGGAACAGCTAAAAATTGGTTCCAAAGTTACCTTGGAGGACGAAAACAACTGGTTGAGCTAAGCAAAACAGAAAATTGGAATATCCAATTATGTAAGATCTAGGTCTCCTACCTGTAACCGAGGTGTCCCCCAAGGATCTGTTCTTGGACCAGTACTCTTCATCCTTTTCACTAACGACTTACCTCAATACATTGGTGATGCATGCTTAACCTTGATGTATGCTGACGACACACAACCTTGATGTTTAGTGAAACCTCAACTGAAAATATGGCAATCACATCCTACCTATCCCTCAACATGACCTATCAGTACTGTCATAACAATGACTTAGCAGTAAACACTACCAAAACTGCCCAAAATAGCTTTTGGAAGGAGATCTGAATGTGTGCCATGTATACCAGATGTTGCAATGAATGACGAAGTCAAGTTTTTGGGCATAACTCTGGATAAAAACTTATCCTCCTGGGCTCTCTCATGTAGACAAACTCTGTGGGAAGTTAAGTTCCAGCCTCTATGCAATTATAAAAACATCAAAGCTTCTACTGATGAAACAACTACAAGAGCTGCTTATTTCGCTTTGTTTGAGGCTCACATAAGATATGGTTTAGTAGCATGGGGAGGAACATCAGCTGGTCAGATTTCAAAGGGTTCTCAAAAAACAAAAAAAACCGCAGTCAGAACACTTTGCAGGACTGCAACCACCAAACAGCTGTAGAGAAGCCTTTAGAACCCATAAGATCCTCACTATCGTATCACAATACATTCAAGAAACTGTGATGCATGCAGTAAGAGAGGGCCTACCAAAGCGGGGTGAAGTTTCATCAGTACAACCTCAGAGACACTACTTTGTATGACCTTCCAGCCCACCGACTGTCACAGTTCGAAAAGAAGCCTACATACATCGGGAGGAAGCTTCACAACCACCTGCCATCAGAGCTGAGAGACAAAGGAGAGAATGAACTCAAACCAGCACTACACAAATGGCTTGCTGACCGCGCCCTTCTACTCCATAGAAGAATTTTTTTCAAAGAGTATTTGACATTTAAATTTTACAATGTAACCTTTTAATCATTACAAAACTTTATATTTTGTAAAAAAAAAAACACTTGTAGTGTTTACTATGACGCTAATACTGTTTCCTCAATGAGCATGTTAATAAAGAATTTTGTCTATTGTCTATTGTCTATTGTCTATTGACAAGTATCAATCGCAACCAATGAGCATTACCAACTGCATCATTTCATATTTCTCACACTGTCACTCGTTGTTATTTATAAATGTGATAACTCACCATAAGCTCATAAAAAAATCAACACATCTCAAGTAGCTGGCAATTGAATGACAATTTAGCATGGAAACTTATGAATTTATCAGATTCTCCAAATTCATATTCGTACACAATATTTTATAATTTTTCTTTTGGATTGAACTCAAATGATAAACTATTTATAATTATTATTAACTTTAAATATTTAAAACAATTTTGAAATGTTAAATAGTAAAAGGGATAGTACATTATATTAATAATATTAAGTATAAGAGACAGTGTATATAACACATTGTTGCATACAGTTTTTAAAGTTTACTAAGTTATTTTTACATTTTCAAATGTAAGTAAAAAGCTTAAAACTTTGGTTTGTTTCAGAGGTAATCTGACTGACCAGGAATTGAAGCTTAAAGTGGATGGTTATTTGAACACCATCTCTGAGTGTCTCGTTGAGCACTCATTCATCCGAGACTACAACAGAGCATTTCCGATCCAGAGGGAGTTAAACCACATTGTCTGATATCTATCCTGAAATGTATCCTTTTGGTTTATAATATTACTTATAGGTAAACATGAATCACAGAAAACAGTACTGTTTAAAAGTTCAAAATAAATATGTTTAATGATGTGTTGTAAATAACACGTAAATTCTTAAATTAATCTAGAAGTTAGTTGTGCTGATTAATTATATATGTATTTATTTTTTCAAAATAACAAATCTGTTAGTATTAAAAATAATAATGCAACTTATTATACTCCTTTAAATATTATTACTAAACACCAAACAAAATGAAAAACTATAGATACTTTTTTAACATTAGGAAAAGACTCTACTGCTTGTTGACGTCACTAAGCAGCTCATAGCAATTTTCATTAGTTTTCCGTTTATGCTGTATTCTGATGAAACTCTATGAAACTACTAAAAAAAATAGGATATTTCAAAGGATGCTGTCTTTTGTTACAGTGTGTACTATCAGTGGAGTAACTTATATTGAAATATTGGATGTTAACAACATAATATGTTAAACTACTTTACCTGACATTTTTGTGTTATAGATATTAATAAATTAACTAAACTAATGATAACACATGAAATATAAACATATATTTACTAACACGTTTTTTCAGCATTTATGCCATGAACTTACCCTCAATAACGTAAAATATATGTTAATATGGTAGTACCAAAATTAACATTGTCCATTTTTTCACCCAATTTGTAACATGTTTTTGTTTTGCTGAACTGTGTGGGGTAAAGTAAAACTAATTGTAATTAAAAGCCATTGAAACATATGTCACACATACTTGTGATATATTTCTTGCCACATTATTCCATTCTCCTTCAGATACTCCTCTTGTACAGTAGCACATCCTGCACACTTCCCTTGCTCTGTTATCTTTAGCTCTATCACCAGCAAAAGGAACTGACAGCAGGTTGTAGTGACCATTAGCGATTCTTGATGCACGCCAATCAGTGAATAATCTAATTCTTCACTGATTAGGTACATTTGTGTGACATTTCACATTTCTAGGACAGTGGGACGATGAAAAATACACAATATAGTCTTCTTAGGATTTAAACCTCTATAGATGTTCGGGTCCTTCATGAAAATGTGCTAGTTTTTATATTTAAAATTATGAGGCATATGTGTGCCAAAATTTTAATTTTCCGACTTATCGGGAAGTTGGAGAACAATAATTGATAATTGATTGAGGGCTTTGCCTTTGATAGATTGGTTTTATTAAGGGCAGTCCTGACATGAAAAAAAATTTTTTTTCCCCCCCCCACCCCCCCCCCCCCCCACCCCCCCCCCCCCCCACCCCCCCCCCCCCCCACCCCCCCCCCCCCCCACCCCCCCCCCCCCCCACCCCCCCCCATATATGATTCAAACAAAATAGAAGTAATTTTTTTAATCTCTATAATTTCATGTCTATATAGACATTTTCAAGAAAGAAATATTATGTCTATATATTATAATCTCATTAGTATGATTACTTTTTTAAATTTATTAAATCAACAGATTTGGAGGAAAAACCAAGTCAACCATCCAGTTTAGGAAATATGACTGATTTTTTGTTGTTGTCCCAAAACATTTATGACATCAAAGGCAATATGGTTAGTATTTTTGTTGAATATCATAAATAGAATATTATTATAGTAGTGATTAGTTATGTACACATGTACTTACAACACTGAGTTTAACTTGATAACATAGTCTGTCATTTTCAATAAATCAAATAATGGTACTTTGGGATTATACCGACCACACCAGTATGAAGAACACAAAAATAGAAATTTATAGAAACAAACATGATAGAACGAAAAAACAACTCTTCAATTACAAAATTACAAACTTACAAGCATTTCCAGGTATTGTGATCGGTATTGTTGTCGCTGTTATCTTATCTTTCTCGAGAATCCTGATTACGGCAGGCCGCGCGGCATCACGTGATTTGCACGGTACATCATTGCCTTTCCATTACAATTCAATTTATATTTCTGATTTAGCCCCTCTAGAATTTGATATTTTACTGATAGGTACTATCTCGAGGGATGTTTTTCTTTCGTCGACATCAGCGCGGGGCAGCACCGAAGGTGCTGCCGAAGCCCGCGCTGATGGCCGGAGGCACTCGCATTTTGGGTGGCGGAATGTGATCAAGAATAAAAACAAGTTTTTGAGTGTTTTTTTTAATAAAAAGTTTAGTTTGGTAAATGTTTGTTTTTGTTGAATTTTTGTGTTTGGAGAAATGTAGAGGTAAAAACACGGAAGTACAACAAAGCGATGCACCAGCTGAACGGGCGGCGAGACTCTGCAATCACGTTATCTACTAGACGCTCGACTTTGACCTCTGTCTGAGGATGGGGAGGTGTTTGTGATAAGACAATTCCTGTTTTATATTGACGAAATATTGTTCTACGCTAATCTAGTAATCAGTAGAAACGAAATGTGAAATAACGATTCATGTCTGGGTGTGGTCGGTATAATCCCAAAGTACCCAAATAATTCACACTTTCTTTTGTTTGTAGGTTAGCTAATTTGCTCATAATATTGTTACCATAACAAAGTAACACTTATAAGAAAGGTTTATACAACTGAATTAGTGTTCAATGAATGTAAAAAAAATAAAACACTAGGCTGCAAAAATTCAAATCAGATGTGAATAACTAAGCTGTAAATCTTGAAAATAGAAAATTTACAATACATTGGTAAGGAATTTTTTTATCAACACGCTGACTGGATGTTGACTATATGTAAAACACATGCTTGTATTATAGTCTAAATTAAGTTTAAACAAAAATGTCAACTTCAGTTTGTATAACTTGTTTGTTATACAATATTTAATACAGCTTATAATCCACTCCAGTTGTGGTAATTCATAAAATTATGTTGAAAACCATTTCTTTCATTATTTGCATTCAAAATTTACCAATAATTTGTAAGTTACAGTCTACTCAAATCCATTCTATAATATTAAATTAATGACTGAACATAATATAATGAAACATAGAGAAATCTCAAAACACAACTAGCATTTATTTATTTTTCCCATTGATATAAACAAAAACAATACAAAAATATTATTTTAGTTACATATTCTAAAACAACCATCTCCCTTTCAAGTTGTATAATCTTCAAGCCACTTTGGTTTAATTAATGTTCTTTTAATTTTGGTTTTTGAATGCTTTGTGTATTACTTTGATCTTTTTTGAAACATTTTTATTTCCCCATTTCTTGAGATCTAGGATTTCCACATACTTCAACCACCTTTTCCACGTCTTCTTAGAGCTGTTATCCATTCTGGGTCCGTCACTTTTAATGTATTTAGAGAGGTTGCTTAGTATATTTTATCATATGATGCTTTATAACTTCTCATATAACTGTTTACTTAAAATCCATTTGTGTTTTTTTATCAGACTTCTCTTGCAATAATTCTTGTGTTTGAGATAGCCTACTCAATAATATTCTATTCATCAACAAACTTTGGAAAACTAAAACTATTTGGAAATGTACCAGTGCAGTAAGCTAAAAGTGCCAGATATCGGTCATCTCCAATTTTATTCAATATCAATTTTGCAACATTCACACAAGCTTCTACTTCACCATTGCTTTGTAGAATTTGGGACTGCTTGTAGCGTGTTGATAACACTGTCCAGACAATACTTTGAAATCAGAATGCTCAAGTACTTGAAATTGTTAACCACATTCAGACCAAACTTCCTATGTTATCCCATGGTGGCGAAAGAAAATTTTGTATTTTAGGATAATCTCCGCCAAATAATAGTACTGAATTTATTAATTATGTAATTTTAAAATATTTTAAATTAAATAATAATCTGTATCTGTTAGGAACCACACTACACCCATTTTAAACAAGTACAAGGCAATAATCTTCCATCATCTATTTGGAAATTGTGAGGAAATTAGAGGCTTGTTTACCAGATATATAAGTAATTGTGAAATCATATCTCAATAATGAAAGTCATATCCTTTGAATTCTACGTGATATATCATCTAAATGCTTAGTTTTCAAGAGTTGTAAAAGGGGTTTGTGATCAGTGTGTATTAATGGAAAAGATATTTTTTGTATACTTCCACATAAAATTTATTAAAATAGCGCTTTCACCGGTTAAGGCATCATCAGTTTGACATTGTTTACAGAAAAAAACATATGTGTAAAATAGAATAAACATATGATAAAATAGAATAAAATAGAATGGACACTTTTCATGCGTGGATATAGTTATGCCAACAGATTCAGCTGCTAATCTATTACTTCCTGAACAGCAAGACTATTACCGGGCTTTGATCCGACAAACACTGGAAAAGTCAAATAGACCCAAAAGCAATCTTACTTTCACAGAGATTAGTGCTCTTAAATCGCTAAGAAATGAATCCATAGTAATTCTTCCTGCTGATAAGGGTAAAGTTACAGTTATCTTGGACAAGGAAGAGTATGATATTAAAATTAATAAATTAGTTAACTGTGATGAATATACTTCAATAAATAAGGATCCTACAGTTAAAATTGAGAAAATTATATAAAACAGACATTAAAAAACCATGAAAATGAACTAGGTAAACCTCTTATTGTAAAATTAAGCCCTCAATATTCAAAGCCACCACATTTGTATGGACTACCGAAAATTCACAAAGATTTAATTCCTCTTAGGCCAATAGTAAGTTCCATTGACTCTCCTGTATCAAAGTTATCAAAATTTTTGTTACCTATTATTAATCCATTATTTGGACAAGCTAATTCTTACATCAAGAATTCAGAAGATTTTATCAATAAAATAAAAAATATTAATATTGATTACAGTGATATTATGGTCAGCTACGACGTAAATAGTCTGTTTACAAATGTACCTGTCTCTGAAGCTTTGTGTCTGATTAGACAACGACTTTCTAATGATAACAACTTCAGTATGAGAACAACATTATCTATTAACTGTGTAATGGAACTTCTTACTGTATGTGTTAGCCACAACTATTTTCAGTTAAAAGATAAATTTTACAATCAAGTATCCGGTTTACCTATGGGTGGTGTTCTCAGCCCAATAATTAGCAACATATTTATGGACCACTTTGAAGACATTGCTTTTGAAAATTGGAGTATTAAACCCAAAATTTGGTTACGGTATGTTGATGATGTCTTTTGTGTATGGGAAAATAAAATTAACACCCAAGACGAATTTTTAAAACACATCAATTCAATTAGACTATCGATAAAATTTACTATTGAAAATGAGGTTAACAGTGAAATTCCATTTCTTGATATTTTGATAACAAAAACAAAAGAAAACACAATTAAAACAACATTATTTTACAAGAAGACTTTCAGTGGACAGTACCTTAATTATAATTCAAATCATCCTCAACATGTAAAAATTGGATTAGTACAAAATTTGTTCCAGAAGATTAATAATTTGGTAACTGATAACAAAGATAAAATTTTAGGAGAAAATTATACTACAGAACTTTTGATTAAAAACAACTACCCTCCATCAATTATAGAACGAGCTAAGGCTAAAAACAAAAGTTGCAAGCAAATTACCAAAACAGACAATCCTAAATATCTCACTACCGTAACTATTCCTTATGTAAAAGGAACATCAGAAAAAATTCGTAGGATAATTATAAATTTAAACATCCGCACTGTTTTTAAGTCCCAAAATAATATAAGAAGCTACTTAACTAAATTAAAACCGAAAAACAAACATCAAGAAACCAAGAATGTGATATATAAAATTGACTGTGGTTGCAACAAGACGTATATCGGCCAAACATCATGACCTGTGGAAATTAGGGTAAAAGAACATATTTATAATTATAAAAAAGAAAACATTGAAAAATCTAAATTAGTTGAACATGCAGTAAAGGAAAAAATCATCATATAAATTTTGAATCGTCTAGTGTAGTGTTTAAAGAATCTTCCTGGACTAAAAGAAATAAAATTGAAAGTGCGTGTATGACAGTTTTAATTATTGTATTTCCCAACCTTCCGTAAATTTCAGTGATATTTTTCTACCACTAGTGAAAAAAGAAATCCATTCCAAAATTATGAATTGCAAACCATATTTTTCTACATAATTCTTTTATAATTTATTAGTTTTTGGTCTTTACAGTTAGTTTTAAATTTTATTCTATTTTATCATATGTTTATTCTATTTTACACATATATTTTTTTCTGTAAACAATGTCAATCTGATGATGCCTTAACCGGCGAAAGCGCTATTTTAATAAATTTTATGTGGAAGTATACAAAAAATGTCTTTTCTATTAAAACCAACTTACTTCCACCAAGGATACAAAGCAGAAAATCAGTGTGCATGATGATATTTTTTTTATTTATTATAAAGCCCTTAAATTTATTTAATGCTCATACTTGTGCTTCTCTATCTATGTTAGCATAATTCTTCTCTGCTGAATTTTGAGATCTAGACACATACGCAATGGTGTGCTGATCCATCTCCTTGAACTGGTGATTTAGTTTTACAACACCCAAACCCTTTTGAGAAACATCACATGAGATAATTGTTTCTCTATTCACACCATATATCATAGCTAGCTAAACATGAACATAAAATCAACATAGATTTTACTTTATCACAGTCATGCTTCTTGCTGTTCATTACCCAATTCCAAGGAACACCAGCCTTTAGGAAAGAATTCATTATTGGAGCCTTGTCAGATAAAAATTTGGTTAAAAAAACTTCCATTAAATCTTGCTAGATCTTTCACATTTTAGGGAAGTTCTTATATATAGAAGGGATCTTTTCAGGATCAGCAGATATTCTTTTTAAGAAAATGTAACCAAACGTACTTAATTTTGTCAATTTTCCAAATTATATTTTTCAATGCATCTCTGGAAGTCTTCTGGTGCTGATATTATTCCAAATGGAAGTGTAAGAAATTAAAATTTCCCAAAAAGTGTAGCCTACAGAATGTTGTGAGGTCCTGTGAGTTCCCACTGAACAACACTTACCAAAAGCTGCAAAATTTTTTTACAGCCCATTAAACTGAGAAAATACTCTATTTCTGGAATAGGATGATAAGGCCTGAGTCCTTTTGACAATGAAAAGAATACAAGTGTCGATCGAGAATAGAACATAGATTGATTTAACACAAACTTCATTAGATATCTCAAAAAAGCCTTTTCATTTTACTTTTTACTCTTTCTAAATGAAAAAAATGCAGTTGTTAATTTTTATAATGTCAGGTCACATTTAGTAACAGATAATCATTGAGCTATTCATCAATAATACTCAAAATATTTATCATCACGTGCGTACCAATGAGTGTAGGTTAACAATGAAATCTTTGATAGGTTGATTTGTACCTTACTGACATCTAAAAAATTGGCCCTTTCAAGAATTAAATTTATGCAAGGAATAGAATATTTTTTGAAAAAATTCCAAAACCGTTTTGTAACTTATGTTCTTGTTATTTTAAACTTTGTTTTAATCATAAATATCTGCATGTCACCTGGTATATTCCCTATATACCTAATTAGGTAATAGTATATAAATCAGAATATTTGTCTGTTTACAATCAGATTCCTCAGAAACCCCACAATCTCAACTCTTAGTTTTCTATGCTGGTCATTCTGTAGCAATAAATTAAAAATCAGTGGTTTCACATTTAAATTTGTGATAAAATCATTTGTATTACTCGTTTTATTGTTACATTAACAGTCTGAAATAGCAGTGAAATATTTTCCACATGATACTTTTAATTAGTTTTACTAATTCTCCCTAATGGTAATGAGTTCAAATTCGTTGCCACCATGTACAAAAATCCATTCTGTAATATTAAACTAAATATGTCTACTGAAAATAATCTAATGCAACACATAGGTATCTCCAAACACAAATAACCTTTTATTTTTTTTATTTTTATCTACATAAACAAAAACATGATTTTAATTATATATCCTATGACAACAGAGAATCATTTAATAGTTGTTTAACCCTAAGAATTATAGTTTAGTTGAGTAACAGGATGATGCATTGTTATTTGTCCTTGTGCAGCATATTTTTCAGATTTTTAAAAACAAATGGAAAGGAATAAGTGTTGTATATTTTTTAGCAATAAAACACCAGAGAAAACCACTGTAAAACAATACAAATATACACCTATCAGAGCCTTGTTTTATATATATATATATATATATATATATATATATATATATATATATTATAAATTTAAAAAAAATTTATTTTTGGGTTTTATTTTTCAAAGTTTAACTCATTGTAGCTTTTAGAAACTGGAGGTAATAACATATTTAAAATATACAAAATGTATTCAGTCTTTGGTGAACAAAATAATATAATGGATACAAACACAAAAAGTATGACAATAATTATAAGTATTTACTACTATTTTTAGTCATCATCATTGGAGTCAGGTATCTTCCTCTTCTCTGAATGTGTAAGCTTAGATAGGGCTCCAACATATGGTAACATAATAAATATGTAAGTAAATGACCACTACCACCCATATAACATTTGTGTTATGTGTTGCATCTTTTTAATATTACATGACAACACTGAGCAAGGTATCAGTTACATGGCGAGTTACATAATCGGTCAGCTGTGTGCCATGCAGCTTTGGGATCAATGTCAGTTTTTAATGCATAATATTACGAATATAAACCTTAAGAAATTAATTCTTATTTATAAGTACAGGAATCCATTGGTATATAAGTTACATCTGTATAACTTAGCGCTTTACATGAAACAATGGTGGAACGTTAACAGACGGCTGGGCAATCTTTATAGATGAACAGTATAGCAGAAAGTCTTTGTTGTCGGTCCAGTATTATTATAGTGAGTGTATGACATTGCTGAGGCTACACAGAGTCAAGATGATATATATAAATGGATAAATGCAAGTTAAAAAATTAGGCTTGTGCAATCCAATTCGACCAATCTGACAATTTGGATTATATATGACTAGTAAACATTATTTCATCCTATTATTTATCGTTTGTGGTAATTCTAAGCAATATATGGGTCAACCTCGATTTTTCTCATATTACAATATAATGTTCCAATAGTCAATTAGAAAAGGAAATGACTAGAATTTCTTGCCGGAAAGCAGTTATAGGGAGCAGGCAACCGCCAGACGGTCATATATTGCTTAGAGTTACCTATTAGTGATCAGGGGCACTGACGTGATCTGGGCTTCAAATTTGGAACTACTCGAGTTAATTTTTTTTTCTAAAAGAGCAAGCAGCGCGAAGCGCTGCGCAGCGGGCAGGCATCGTGCGTGATCCTTTTTTTTTATTACAAATTTCTGATAAATTGTTATTACATATTACAATATAATGTAGGTAATGTATGTAAAACAATTTTAAACACATAATTACATGCTGGAAAGCAAAGTAAACCAATATAATCCGCCCAATACAAAATCTCCGTAAAAATCTGGTAAAGGAATCTGTGTCATTCCTTTGTCCTGAATCAATTCAGTATATACGAAGATCACACACGATGCTTGCCCGCTGCGCAGCGCTTCGCGCTGCTTGTTCTTTTAGAAAAAAAATTAACTCGAGTAGTTCCAAATTTGAAGCCCAGATCACTTCAGTGCCCCTGATGACTAATAGGTAATTCTCGCGGTTGCCTGCTCCCTATAACTGCTTTCCAGCAAGAAATTCTAGTCATTTCCTTTTCTAATTGACTATTGGAAACATTATATTGTAATATGAGTTGCCTGCTCCCTATAACTGCTTTCCGGCAAGAAATTCTAGTCATTTCCTTTTCTAATTGACTATTGGAACATTATATTGTAATATGAGAAAAATCGAGGTTTACCCATATATTGCTTAGAATTACCTCGTTTGTTTATAATAAAATAATTTACTTATATTTTTGTGTTTACAAACTAACTTTTAGGTTTCTTTAACAAATTTCTCTTCAAACGTTTTCATGACAATTTGCTTTAAAACTTTTAAATGATGCCCCAATACTTAAGTAACGATTAATAAACACCACAATGAAGTTAAAACTGTGGCCAAACTACAGAAAACAGTATCAAAAATTCTTAAATTACCCTCAATTGCAGTTGGTAAATTTACCAATACCACTCATATTCATTGCCATTTTATCATGTGAATGTTGATTGCCTTATTATCCCCTCCTCTTATATTTAGTTCTTCTAGTTTATTATCCTCCCTTAACCAGATATCCCGATTCATTTCTGTGCCCTAGATTGATGAACTAATTGAAATATGACCTAACTTTAAACACATTAATAATTCTCAATAATAGCCTCATGCAATATATGGGTTGCTAAAAATTCTTTCTGGAAATGAAATTGTATACTACTGAAATTGTTAGGAGTATTAAATCGTTTTAGATAAGTGGTTAAAGTAAACATTATTCAGCTTGCCTACTGCACCTCCAGAAACTTCTCTGCAATAATAAGTTTTCCAAACTAACTGAACTCTGAAACACTATTTATAAATAAGTGACCCTTAAAATTATGATTAAAATGTTATCATCACTATCTATAAATAATTGTCCCTTAAAATTAATAAAAAATGTTAGCATAGTACGGACCTTCCCAGGGATACAGATTTTGTAAGATTAAACATGATTTTCGACTTTTTAAAATTTAATATTAATCAATTAAGGAAAAAATACACTTAACGATACAGACAGACGAAGCGATTATTACTGTTACAGTGCTAATATTATATTCCTAATCACACAATCATATTACTTGACACTTAGGTTATGACAAGGTTACAAAAATAACATAAATCCATCCTTACCGGACCGGCCAGAGTAGCCAACGGCGATTAAAAATTACCCACAGCTGAATTTATGAAAATCATTTAACTACAACATTTACAACTACTAAAACCATAATATAATGCATTCTTGGAAAGTATTAGGTTTTAATGTTTAAAAATGTTTTACTGTCGTTTATATACTTTTGATCTATTATAAAGTAAGTTTTATTGCAATAATTAAAAATGTCTCACATATTATATTTTCAACTAGTATAATTCAGACACTTTCTGGCATAATATGTATAACAAAGTAGCTTACATTTGGTCAAACTACTACGTATGACGTAAAAGTTTGAAGCTCCATAGCCATTCCTATTAAAATTTACTCGTGTTTAAAAAATTATAATTTGCAGTAAATAGCTTACAATAAAAATATAGTTTCTTGTCTAGCTAACGCATTCTACCATCACATGACAGGCTCCCTACCCTATTCTCGTGTTTCCGCTTTCTTAGTTATTTCTGTCTCATAGCTTGCTTCAAAAGATCTGAGGTATCTTGACCAGTTCGTCGGATGCGCTCATTCTAAAAAAAACTCATTACGCAAACGTACGCTGACTTGTTTCAAATCCAGCTGATTTCTAAATCCTGCTCCATGAGATGTGACTGTAACTGTAGTTAGCCGCAGCTTAAAACACCAGACTGTTAAATTTTTAATGAAACAAACCTTTTAATCTTCCAGAGAAGATCCATGCCCTTATACTATGCGTATAACTCATCAGTCCCAAGACTCCTCCACTGTGGCAGTGACGTGGCTCCACTGATTGACTTCTTCATGAGGCCAACTGGATTTAGAAATGAACTGTTTCAAATTATTTATAAGAAACCCTAGTTGGGCTTTTGTTATGGCAGTATCATACGTATGGCAATTTCTGTTTAGGGTAAAATTTTTACACTCTTTTGTTACTTTCTGTATGCCTAACTTATTGTTTGTTTGTTATTGTCTTGGTTGTTGAAGTTTGTTCTAGGTTTATCTTTTGTTATTTCTTTAGGAAATTTAATTTTGTTATTTTTAAAAATTTTATCATATTTGTATAGTTTGTTTCAAGTTTATCTCTTGTTATTGCTTTAAAAATTTTACTGTTATAGTCGTTCAAGTTTTATTTTTGATTGTTGCCCTCTTTTCTTGTCTGGACACTAGTCTTGTTACACTTGCTGTTTTGCTCACCAGCTCCTGACTTTTTTTTTGTCTTAGTTGTTGTCCACATATTTAATGCATATATTATTGTGTATTCATATAGTATTAGTATGCCTATATTGTATTGTGTTATTCAAATATTATTAATTATTATTGTAAAAATGGTGGATACCGTTGATGAATAAATAAATGAATAAAGTTGACTGGGAGTGATCTAGATAATAATGTAACTACTCCAGTGAACTTGTATTCAATTGATGGTGTTAAAACACATATCGCCCTCTTAAATAAGAAGTTTTATAACGACTCTTTCAATCAAAAAGAAGCCTAGGTGTGATTTGTTACCGTATTGGCGTAAAGTACTCTCAGTAATGGTATTAATTTTCAATGCGTGTATTTCACAAGGGTGTTTCATCAAAACGTGAAAACATGATGATATTATTGTAGTTCACGAACCCAACAAAAATCAAGATTTCCATGCGATTGCGTCCGATCAGTCTTAGTTCGTCAATATCTAAGTTGTTAATGAAAGTTGTTCAACAAGAATTTTGAAGTATGTAGACTCATCCAATATTATTCTTTCTAACCAATATGGATTTCGTTAAAACATTCTACAACTCATCAGTTACTAGAAATCAGTAAAACCACCAATCAAAGTTCTGTAAGAAGCTTTATTCTATTATAGCATTGCTATCAATTAGCATTATTGCTATTATCCTCTTTAAAGAGGAGAATAACATGAAAAATGCCAAAATGTTGATATTGAAGCATATGTGTTTAAACAATTTCATGCCTAATATTACAGGTTTTCCCCGAAAGGGCAATGATAGATAATCATACTGCCTTTTCCTTTTAGAAACAGAAATTCAGATATTTCCCAAAGTGATCTTGCTTTCTATTCTGATGATATATTGAACTCTGTGACACAAATAAAACTGCAACATTATTAAAAACTAAAAAATATCATCACAATTCTTTAATGTTTAAATCTATTATTAATGTTAAGCACTTCTTCGAAAAAAGCAAACCTAATAATATTACTTGCTCCATACATGTTGATTTGTTTTGTGTACGTGAATTATGTTGATTCAGAAATAAATATTGGGTCTGGTCAGGAATGCCTCTGGCCATGAATGTGAGCTGCGGCAGTACGTCCTGCTGGTGAAAAAAATTCCTTGGTACAGTACAGGTAATATATCACAATATGACCAAGTTATTTTTAAAGTTAAACATTAAAATGGTCAGTCTTTCTGTATTCGAACGGTAATCTCTATATATTTTAAAATCGTTTATACGTTTCTGGCAAAATAATAGAAAAACCTAGTGTGTCTTATAAGTTATCAACAGAATACATTAAAAAATTATCGTTTGAAATCGGTTTGGTACTTTTCTCTCTTACCTCTCCAGCCTCTCCTGTCTTAATCAACGCCATTTGTGAGTTGTGACAGCTGTTGGCCCGGTGTTTCATGTTTGAATTTAACCTCTTCAAGGAGCAAGGCTCATATGGGTACATTAACTTTTATATTTTATTTCAATATTATTTAAGAGCCATCTTATGAGAAATGTACTCAATACTAACCATTAACATCCCATAAGTTGGCTACACTGAATACATTTTGCTACACATGTTTTCTGTGTCAGCTGGACCAGTTGTTTTGAAGGCGTACTGGGTTAAGTTGTGTTTGGTGTTTCGTGAGTTTTGGTGAAGTGTTTTAGATTATATATCTTGTGAGTACTTGCATAAGAATTTTATATTAAGGTGCCAAATACTATTAATTTCAATATTATTACCTAATTTAAGCCAATTTAGAGTCAGGGAAATAAATATAAGTAATTTTTGAAATGTACTCATTTGGGTACAAAGCTCGAATAGAGGTCAGTATTAATGTACTCATTTGGGTACTTAGCTCTAACTTGGATAGTATTTGGACATTGTCTGTCTATCTGTAACAGTTTTTTAGATAGTAGTTCGTCTATTCAACTTATGCAAGAACACACAAAATATAAATGTATTTTTACTTTATAGTAGTACGAACTTTGATTCATAACATCCGAAGCAAAGTCTTAGGCCTAGTTATGGAATAAAATATTTGTATGATTGGCAAGTTCCCAATTCAAAATTTAGCTTCTAGAATAAGCATTCAATTTTACAGTGTTTATTCCTTCAAGTTGTGACTAAAATGAGTAGATCATGGAATTTGGCATCAAATCCAGACTTTATTGAACAAGTGTTAGTTAATATGGAGAATCCAAATAGCTCAGATTTAGAATTCTCTGATAATGATAGTGATTCATATGACTCTGGCGACAATGAAGATGTACTACAAGAAGTCAGAAGCAACCAAAGAAATCGTGCTACTTTCGAAATTAACAATCAAGACATACTGGAGTTCTTCATTGAAGAAGAAGTGGACCCACCAAATGACAATGAACAAAATGTAAGCCTGCAAAATAACATTAGCTTACTAGAAGACAGTGTGAGTGACCAGATTGACGATCACCAACTCTCTATTACGGAATGTGTACATGAAGTGTCTAACATTACACCCAACATTCCACCTGATATACCACAAGCAACACCTGATAAACCTATTTCACCTAGTACTGCACCTACTGTTCAACAACGAGCTACAACTTTACATATTCAAAATTCTAAACCTAAAACAAATAGACAGAAGAGACAAAAAAAGTCCAATGCTAATCATCCTGTTTGGGACGCTAAGGACAATAATTTGAATGCAAATATTCCACCATTTCAGGGCCAAAAAGAGTTTTAATCTAACTGATTCTAATGGTATTGAATCAACACTGTATTTCTTTTCTAATTTATTTACAGAGGAACTTATTGATCTAATTACGAGAGAGACAACTCGATATGCATCTCAAAATGGAGAAGTAGACTTCACTGTTAGTAGCCAAGAAATTAAGGTTTTCCTAGCAGTAAACCTAATCATGACATACATACATTATCCAAACATTAGGCTATATTGGTCATCATTACCTGCATTGAGAATGGACCTCATAGCTGATTCAATGCCACTGAAGAGATTCGAAAAAATTAAACGTTTCTTGCATTTTGTGGACAATGACAAAATTCCTGATGACAACAAAGATTTTTTCATCAAAGTTCGACCCGTGATTGAAGCCCTTAATGAAACATTTCAAACATGCATGTCTCCCCCAGAATTTCTTGCTGTAGACGAGGCCATAATTCCATTCAAGGGTAGATCAAGAGCTAAGCAGTACTTGAAGAAAAAACCCAAAAAGTGGGGTTTTAAATCCTGGGTGCTAGCTGCTTCCAACGGATATGTCTGTAAGTTTGAAATGTACCAGGGAAAGAGGCAAGAATCTACGTCTGATATGGGTGTTATAAGTGATACTGTGTTGAGACTGTGTTCTCATATCAGTGGAAAAAATCACAAATTGTTTTTGGACAACCTGTTCACCAACTACAAATTGCTCAAAATATTGAAAGGCAAAGGCATTGAGGTTGTTGGCGTTTTTCGTAGTGACAGACTGTATGGAGCAGATGCAAGCTTGGAAGAACCCAAACAATTTGGTAAAATGAAAAGAGGCTCAATGAATGTTGTTACATCTGAAGACAACATAACAATTGTCCAGTGGAAGGACACAGGAATTGTTTATGTTGGCTCAACGTTTGCGGGCATACAGCCAACAGACCTAGTTAGAAGATGGGACAAGACAGAAAAAAACATGTCATGGTAGACCGTCCTTATTGTGTACAAATCTACAATAAGTTTATGGGAGGGGTTGACCTTAGTGACAGAATGGTTGCCCACTACCCCCACTCTCTTAAAGGCAAACGCTTCTATCATAGAATATTTTTTTATCTAATGAATGTTGCGGCAGTAAATGCTTGGATAATTTTTAAGGAGAAAACCAACTCAAAGATGCCTTTTGTAGATTTTAAGGCCAGTATTGCTAATGCAATGATTCAAACAGCCTGCAACAAGAGAAAAGTTGGTAGGCCACCCTCCATCACCCCGCCTTTGAAAAAAAGATGTCGCCCAGGAGTACTACAGGATGTTCGGTTTGATGGAAAAGACCACTATCCTTTCAAAAGTAATCCTGGCCGCTGCAGGGACAAAGCCTGCACGAGCAGAACCCGATATAAATGTGGAAAGTGTGATGTTCCTGTCTGCCCAGAATGTATGGAAAACTTTCATAAAGCAAACTAAAACTGCATAATACTATTATATGATCATTACATAATCCTAAGATTATTATTTTGACAAAATGCAGATTTTTAAAATCTAGATTGTATACTATAATTAATAAATATTTCTCTCGTACTGATTTGTTATTTCTCTATTTCCTAAAAATTGTTACCAAATGTCAAACATGGTCAATATTTTACAATTAGTAGGCTACTAAACATGTATTTATCCAATATAAGGTTTAAAATATTTCTAAATACAAATCACCTCTAACTAATTTGTACAAACCTAAATATAATTCACATAATACCTCAATCTATTTAAATATGCTGTAAAATATTAATGTACTCAAAACTAACCATTGACCATGTACGGTAGTAAAAAAAATCAGATGGTGATCGATGTAGGGTCTTTGTACACATATGAGTACACATGAATTTTAGCTGATTATTATAATATAAATACAGTTTTTGGAACAAAAAACATGAATTTTGTGTATTTCACTGCAAATGTAAC
Source organism: Homalodisca vitripennis (assembly GCF_021130785.1). Lineage (NCBI taxonomy): Eukaryota > Metazoa > Arthropoda > Insecta > Hemiptera > Cicadellidae > Homalodisca > Homalodisca vitripennis. Next base: position 106,798,954 of record NC_060211.1, read on the forward strand.
AAGAAAAAAAAATATAAGTGCTTAGTAAAATAATTCATTGAAAACGTCCCTGAAGAGGTTAAGTAGACAAATAAATAAACACAAGTTTGGATTGTGATAATAGTTAATGTTCAATTTACTTACACTCAGTATTCTGTAATGTTCACTGGGAAATTACATAATTTTGCACCTCTGAGGTATATACCCTGTACAGTGTTACAATGTAGAGTATATACATTTTTAACTTTCTTTTATTTCTCACCCAGTTTTTATATCTGGTTTATTAAAACATTTTGAGGTACCATTAAAAAATGAATCATTAAGAACTTGACAGAATAACCTTAATCATATAGCTAGAGTTTGTTAATCTGTCTCAAGGTTTGCATAGACTAACAAGTGGCTTACACAGTTATTTGGTTGTCTTATTGTATGGTTTGATTGTTTTTATCCAAATGAATAATTTGATACTTCAATTTAATTAACTTAATATGGTAATTGTGAACTTAAGGGCTGGAATGGCAAAATACAAATTTTTTGTTAATAACCTATTGGTATTGTCCTCCTGAACATAACAATATAAGGTTTCAATGGGTGAAAATGGCAAATAACGAAGTTATAGAATGTTAAAATTGAAACTAGTTCTATTGTGCAGAATAATATTTCATTATTTTACAGGTGTCACATAGGCCTAACCTTGTTATGACCGTAAGTCAATCTCCTATTGGTTGCTTCTTATGTTAGTCGTTATACCACCTTTTGATACGTAAAAGAATGCTGAAATCAGGGGAATTCACCCAAATAAAAGACATTTTTGTTCATTTAGACCTTCTAAGAATAAAAGTTCATTTCAGCCTGACACAAGTGCTTCCTGACATCAGTGCTGGCTATGGCAGCTGCTCTTGCTGATGGCGACATATGAAAAACATTCCTCGAGGTAGCCTAGTACCTAAATCAGTAAAACATCAAATTCTAAATGGTCTGATCACAAATGCCTCCAGCCATTATTGCTTTATTGGAAACATAACTTGAAAAAACAAACTAATATTGTAAATTCATATAACCATATGAACTTTGATATTATCCGGAGGCCACTATATTTTTTTAATCAGCTTTTCTTACCAAGGATGTAAAAATGTATATTTTTAGAAAGAACTGACTTCAATTGACTTACTGTGAGTAGAGCCATGTCCTTACGACAGTTGGTTCTTGCTTTATGCATTTCAAAAGAAGTGACGTCGGCAAGGAGGCTACTCTTTCACTATTTACAATTTTTATTAGGCTATATATATGTACCGGCATGTATTATAAATATAAAAAGTTAAAGTCGACATTTACGAGCATTTGTGTGATCTGAGCTTGAATTTAGGAAATGTACATCTCAACTGATGTTTTTCATTTTACCAAAAGTGCATGTTGATTCCTAACGTGATTTGACATTGGAAAAGTTGATGATCTAGCACGTGATCTGAGGTCAGAAAATAGCAATCGGAAATGCCCCTGGCCATCGGTGCACACTTCTTCAAATTCAAGCTCAGATTAGGTGAGCTCTCATAAAGGTTATCTTAACTTTGGTACTACTGGTAACATATTGATGATAACTGAATCGAAACCTACTTACCTCGCGCAATAACGAAAAGAGATAGGAGCAGAGTGGCCTAATTCTCCCCGACATCACTACCTTTCAGGAGACAGAAAAAAAGAACTGATAGTTGTAATGAAATGTAATTTTCACAGTAAGTCAAATAAGGTCAGTTCTTTCTAATAATGTAGTTTTTGTAGATGTCCGGTGAGAAAAGCTGGTTAGTAAATAGTAGCCTCCGGATAATACCAAAGTACCACTTACTATCTTACAAGAAAAGTAGTTCCACTTTTAATGTTCTAAAACTCATTATTTGTCATTTTCATAACCTAAAACCATATAAATAGTTTTTTTCAGTAAGACAATAGCAAAAGGTTAATAACTCAAATCTCGTTTCCAGTGTGGATAAAAATAAATTTTAAAATAATGCATGCAATTGAATCAATCTTTCAACAAACCAATAAATAGTGTAAAAAACAAAGATAAGTTTTTTTTGTTCTCTTAAGACAAGAAGCTTATAAATTGCACTTAGTCCTATAAGAACCTTAGCGCTGCTTTCGGAGTGACATGATATTCAGGATGGGTAAGGTTAGGGGAATTAGGGCACTAATCTCAAAGTCATGTCCTCCGGAAGAAGGGGAGGCCAACTCTGAACCAGCCTCTCCAGTCAAAGCAGGCAGGGGGTGACACATCCTTGTCGAGGCTAGCAAGAACCTCTGATACTTAGGGAATGAACTCCAACAGTCATCTCCTGCAGTAAACTATCGAATTACCCTTGCATCCCAGAATCTCGATGTTTGCGGTTAGTTATGTGCCGCTCCTGGACATCCATAAGATTGCCCAGATTTAAGTGACACATCGGTTTTTTTTCTGTGCTCAGTGGTAGGTTCAACTGAAAGGTATAAATCAGTCAGAAGTGATCTCTACTGGGTAACAAAGATAAGTTTAATAAATAAGAAAACCAACGTAAACATAACTTTCAAATTTCGTATGTACTTCCATACCATGTGGTAACTTCCGATCAATTTTTATTGCTTTTCTTGATTTAAAAATAACACATGATTACACAATGAACCTTTACTATCACTCTGATAAAATACGATGACCAATTAAAATGGAATAAATTAATTTCATAATATTTTAACTGCTCATGTAATCCACATTCGAATACTTAAATAACTTTCAAAACTAATTAGAGTTAACTTGCTGTGATTGAGTAATAACCATTGTTATTGAAGAGGCAGTGATGGGTACTGCACAAGGTGGTTGATGGAGCTTAACTAAGCTGTTCTGATTGCAAAACACTTAGATAAGCTATCGAAGCAGATACTGCTGAAAATCATAGATAATAACACACACAGTGCAAAAATATAACCACAAATTTACATTTACATTTCAATTATCAAAAAACAATTTGTAATATCCAACCCCTAAAACTATATATATTTTTGTTCAGAAGAATGAGCAGAATACGTTAATAATGTTGAAACTTTGATTGGCTACTCTGGCTGTTAACCTCACTGATGCTCTTAAGGTATGATTTAAATTCATTAAGTAGTTGCAGTAATTTTAATGTAAACAATAAAAAGCAAGAAGTAACTAAATTTTTGAGAATGGTGATGAATATGAAGAATTTATGAGATATATTTCTTAAAAGCGATGGTATTTGTTTTAAGTGGGTTCAGCATGTGGGTTTGGCTTCTGGAATCCATGGGGAGAATCCTTTCCTCCATTTCACAAAAGCAGTTGTTTACTGCTATCTGGGCAAGCTATTAATATTGTAACGTTTTTCTTATATGTAGGTATAGGCCACAGTTGGTTTTTTAATTTCTAATGTTATTGATAAATATGTTTAATTAAAAATTGTAATGTATTATAATTCTTGTTACGTACAATTATTATACAACATCGAAATTAGATAATATGTCGACTCATTCAATAATAAAAATTGAATAATGAGTACAGGCCGCTTATTACAGTCTCCCCTAAGGTTTCAGTTTACAAGTAATTAATCAACGGATATTTAACTTCAAATTCAATTAAATTTTAAGACTATCTATGAGTTATTGTTCCCACGTTTGAATGAGATTTATAACATAGTATATTATCACATGCATATTACATTTTTAATTGATAATTGCATGTACTTGTTCCTGAAATAAGAGCATCTACATTACTTGAGCCTGAGTGATACCTAGGCCTATCTATTAACTAAATAACATAAAACCTTTGAATTTTGTTATGGGAACATTGACAATAGCAGAAACACTGGTCTTGCACTGAGAGTATTCACATAGCTATTTTTCATATGGATGGCTGCCAATCAATTGGTCAACAGTTAGTAATGATATATACTTCAAAAGCAATTGGTCAACAGTTAGTAATGATTTATACTTCAAAGGTAATTGGTCAACAGTTAGTAATGATTTATACTTCAAAGGCAATTGGTCAACAGTTAGTAATGATTTATACTTCAAAGGAGCCAATTCAGGAATATTATTACAGAGTGGCCAAGTCACTGCTCTCGGTTAAGGTGGATGGCAGTAACTATGACATCAAAGATTATTCAAGTGACTCTAGTAAGCAGCTGGGTGTTATTAAAAAATAAGAGGTTATAGAAAGCTTAATTTTTTAATGAGTTGGAAACTTTAATCAATAATAAAGAAAATACAGACTATATTCAGTCAAGAATAAGTGATTCAAGAACGATTGCGTTTGCTCTTAAATGGGGGATTGTAAGATTTATTAATGAACAATTAACATATATAATTACATACAGATGTATCCATATTGGGCAGAGAATAACAACAAAAGGAATAGTGCTTTATACATATATATATTTACAATGGAAAATAGTGATGGTGAAATAAATCTTTGCCTTCTGTCTTGGTGCAAGTTAGGAACATCCTGTAATAAAGGCATAATGCAATTTTTTTAAGTAATTCACCCATCTACAGAAACTATCACAACTGACAAAGATTTAGTTGTGAGACATATTTTTAAAAAAAGAATTTCTTTCCAGCAATTCTAAGCATTTAGAAAGATATACAGGTCCTAACATTTGATGATAAAGTGTATTGATCTGTGTGAACATGACCATGCTAAAATCAATCTTTATAACTGATCTATTTAATTTGGATGCTTGCGAAGAGCTGTTTGCCACATTTGATTTATAAGCTATACTGGTAAATTAGAAGTCCATTACAATTCTCACTCTTACAACTCTATTAATTTCTTGGTTTTAGTCATCATGTTGAAAGTATTGTCAGTTCTCAGTCAATTCCATTTTTAATAACCTTCTAGTAAAGCAGAAAATAATGCATTTTAAAGTTTTATTACAATTTTTCCTCCTAATGTAGGCAATTCGAACCTCATATTTAGAATTGATTTTCAGGTCAAGTGTTTGTTGTTGATTAAGAATTTGGAGCTTGGGGAAACATCATACACTGCCGACTCCGAGGTAATTTGTACAGTAACAGGAAAACAGGAGGGAGTGTGGCAATGAAAAAAAACCATCTGAATATATTTTCAGGATTAGGATTAGGATTAGTGACAGCTATTGAAGAGATCAGTGCCAAAGTGAAAAGTTCTGTGAATAGTGCAAATCAATGTCTTAATAAGTTATTGCCTCCATTTGAGGAGTGTGTTTTTTGTCCTGTCACTGTAGATGATGTTCGTAAAATTGTTTTATCTCTAAAAAATTCCCATTCTAAAGATGTGTATGGATTAAGTAGTATTTTAATTAAAGCTGTTATTGATTATATAATTGAGCCTTTGACATATTCTATTAATTGTTGTGTATTGGAAGGGATTTTTCCAACATGTTTAAAATTTTCAAAAGTTGTACCTGTGTATAAAAATGGCTCACTTGATTGTCCGAATAATTATAGGCCTATCTCATGTGTACCAATCTTGTCTAAGGTAATTGAGAAATTACTTAAACATCAAATATGTATTCATTTTGAAAATCTCAAATTATTTAGTTCTAGTCAATTTGGTTACCGCACTGATTGTTCAATGGTTAAAGCTGTAAATACTCTTGTAAATAATGTTCTCTTAGCTTTGGAAAATAATTGTTGGGCTCAGATCACACTTTGTGATCTGAGCAAAGCATTTGATTGTGTTAGACCTGATATACTGGTGAACAAATTGGAATTCTATGGGTTTCGTGCAAAGAATTTGAACATGTTAAGGTCCTATCTTGCAAATCGCAAACAGGTTGTTATGGTTAATGGAGCTTATTCCCAAGTGGCTGATATAAATATAGGTGTGCCACAGGGATCTGTGTTGGGTCCTGTTTTGTTTATTATATTTATTAATGATTTAAGTTTTAATGTCTCTAGTTTTACTACTATATATGCTGATGATACCACTTTGTTAAATAGTCACACAAATTTGCTTTACTTAAACAACTTGGTAGAGACTACAATGAATGAAACTGTTAACTGGTTTAATGTAAATGGTCTCTATTTAAACGCAGAAAAAACAAAACAAATGTTAATAACTCTTAAGAATATTAATAGGCCTATATTTGAATCTGAAGTTTTTGTTAAGTTATTGGGGATAATAGTGGACAACAGGCTATCTTGGAAACAACACATTGATTATGTATGCAAGAGATTATCTAGGGTTATTTACTTATTGTGTAATTTAAAAAAAATAGTATCACAAAGGTATATAAAAATGGCCTACTTTGCATTTTTTGAAAGTATTATTAGATATGGTTTAATAATTTGGGGTAATGGTACAGGCATTGATCAGGTGCTAGTAATCCAAAAGAAGGCTGTGAGAATTTTAGCGGATGCACCTGTGTTAGATCATTGTAAACCTTTGTTTGTAAATATTGGTGTTTTAACTGTTATAAATCTGTATATTTATGAGGTATTAGTAGATGTAAGAAAAAAGTCACACATGGTTTTGAAAAGAAATGATGTTCATCACTATAATACAAGAAATAAAGATAAGTTAAATGTAGATAGAGCTAGATTAGGTAAAACCATGAATTACCATACAACCTTAGGCATTAAAATGTTCAATTTGTTACCTTATGCTGTTCAAACTTTACCATGTCAAGTCTTTAATAATAAATTGTATTCTTGGCTAAAAAATAGACCTTTCTATAATATTAATGAATATTTTAGCTGTGAGATCGTTCATAAGGATTTTTAACTTTAGATTAGGCTAGTAATTTAAGCCTTAATATTTGACGAAGCCTATTGTAATTTTATTGAAAATTATTAATGGCCAATAAATTGTCTATTGTCTATTATTAGATCTGTGACAGTTGCGCTGAGTGAAAGATGCCTCCAGTTGTTCCATTGAGAGATAGTACACAATTGTTATTACTTCCCCTAGGCTGTTAATCCTATAACTCAATTTTACGTTTTTGGACAGTCACGCCTTAATGGACATATTCGGGCTTCTTTTCATGGCAGTAGCTCCAAATTCTTATGAGTGAAATGCCAACCTGTATAGATCATCCTCTCCATCATCGCAATGACACTTCCCTATATGATATAACAGTGAATTTACTTTACACCTGGCTGATTTACCCAGGCGTTTGTATACTTGATAGCACTTTGCTAAGAAACAATGAAAAATTTAGGTAATGATGTTGACTGTACATACTGTAAACTGTACCAAGGCCCCTTGGTACTTTGGTATTATCCGGAGGCCACTCTTTTTGGCCTCTTTTTCTCGGGGACCTAAGGTAAGAAAGGAGTTTTTCTTACCTTTTGTGGTAGCCAAAGTTACTGGTGACCCCAATATTGTTATGGCTATCTCTGCCAAGTCCTCCACCACTATACCCTCTCCACCATGAAAGAGGCTTGATAATTAAAAAAATCTTGAAATCTAAAAATGTTTATACATTTTTCTGGGCCTAATAAATATTTCTGGCAGTATTCCCTTTTCATACTTAAGTTCCTTCCCACTGGGAATATTCCCAGCCACATTATTAGCTATATACATACACTTCTTTAAAAAGCTATTGTAAATTTTCCTACACTTAAAATTACTGTATATCACAGTGATACAGTTCTATTTAAGATTGACTTTATTTCTGTTTTGTCTTAATTTATTCTTAATGTAAAATTTCTCTGTTACACCAAAATCTGAAATTTATTTGTTTTTTAACTAAATGTAATGAAACTTAATTGTGTTTAGTTTTGTACATTGTTGATTTATAGGACAAATGTTAGTAAGATGTTTTAATTGTCAGTTTCAATCAACTAATTCTCCAATTAAATTGACTAAAGGAGACACATCCGGTTACTATTCCAGCAGTTTGTCCTAAAGTTGGTACATGTTATATTGGTTAACAACACATTTACTGTATGCACGACCTGAATATTAAGAACATATCCTCTGCCCTGGATCTTTGAACCTATGGTAATATTACGGAGAGTAGTTTCTTTCTATGAAAAAGGTTGGCCATACTAGCATAAACACTGTAAACAAAATAAATTTATTACTTCTGTCTCAGTTGAATGACATGTTGAAATTATCTTCTCTCTGCATGTATATATATATTTTTATATATCAGACAAATCAATGTGCTTAAGTATAATTTTTCTTTTCATTTTATGTTCTACACAAGGATAAATTCATGTTAAAATTATAAAATAAAATATTTTCAGTTGCAGTTTGGGAGTAGCAGGCAAAGTGACTCTAAGAATTCTGTTTTTGTCTGAAAATTAAACTCAAACTACTATGTCAGAAGGAAACCCTGAAAAAGGCAAAAAATCGACTATAAGACAACAACCAAAGACTTGTCAAAAGTTTCAACAAGGACATATATCAAGGATGCGTGGAAGTGTGTCAGATTCTGCATTTAGAAAATATAAAGACAAACAAACACAATCTTGTTTAGATCCTCATATTGAAAAAGGACCAGATACTTTAGAGAATCCAGAATTTCAAGTAACAGCCATAGAACAGCATGCGGGAAATGTTGACTTGTCTTCTCCAGGCCTTTGTTCCGCTCTGCAGTTAGCGAATGAAATACAAGCTGCTTCTCAAAATGTTAATATTCATAAATTTAACTTGGAAGAAAATAGGCTAAAAGAAACATTAAAACAAAAGGTAAGATATGTATTCAAGTTGTTTGTTTTTTCACCAATAAGTTATATATAGTTAACCATATTGTTAAAAATTAAAACTTTTTATATTGATATTGGATTTTTAAAACAAGAGTTATTTTTGATAAGTGACTTTTCACATTCATTAAGAATCAGTGCTTAGGATAATGAGCAATCAAGGGTCAAATTCTTTTGCTCCAGGTCATCAAATTAGTCATGCCAATCATGCTTTCATAAAAAGCATGTTTTCAAGTTTTATTTTAGCAAAGAGAGTTGTTTTTACTACACTTTTAGTATATAACAACCATTAAATAATGATTGCTGCTTGTAATAAATAACGTCAAATTTCCTTATCTTAAATTAATTCTTTGATATTTTTTTCTAAAATTTGAAATTTATATAAAAATTATATTATATTACAACATTATATTTTTAATGTGTAAACTAGAAAATAACTCACACATAAACAAAACATTCATATATCCTGGGGAAATCCTAGTAAGGTATATTTTAAAAAAATGGAACATGATTTCCAACTTTTTTTCTTTTTTTCTCTTAAAATATAATTTGAATTACATCACATATGTAGTATAATTGCCAGACATATATGAATAAGCTTTAAGTTTCTAACCTCAAAAATTATAATACAAATAAAACTTTTCTTTTAGAAATATTGAAAAATATGTAATACAAAATTTAGTTATTACTTATGATATAATGATATATAGAATTAATAATACAAAAGTAATCATTCTTTTTAATTTTTATCCAAGTAGTAGATTTGTGTAACAACTACCAACTGCTTAGCATAGTAATATAGTTTAAGCTTATATTTAAATGACTATAAACTCTGTTCAGTTGTTTATCTTGCTCAAGTTAGTTTATAGTTTGAAATGCTGTTATGATTTCATCCCATTTGTTTAACTATGCTAAGATTTTAAAATGTTATGTACATTAACAGAATATTTGATTTCTTTTAACAATGTTTTTAAATTTAAATCAAGACGTAGTGATGTATTGCCAATTGCTTTCAATAAATCTACTAGTTAAAAATGTCATTTTCAGGCTGCTAAGAAAACCAACATTCCATTTACAGAGCAGATATTCAAGAATTTAGTTGATCTACAGATTAATGACGAAGATATTGTTGCAAGTAAAAGTGCTTCCTCCAAGATTACGCATCTTGGTAAAACTAAGGATAAAGTGTTTGAACTGTCTGATTACTACAAACCAGATTTTTCTCTTGAGTATTGTGGAAAGGTACCAGATCAAAAACTAGAAATAGAAAAGATTCAGTATTATAATGGGTTTGAGATCTATGATAGTATTGAATCATTACCAAACTTGATATAATATTACCATTTAATGTTTAATAAATTTATTTTCAATATTGTGTTTGTACTGTACTTATTTATAACTTATTATAACTTCCAAAGTTACAGTATGTTACCTAATTTCTTTTGTAATATTCATAATTGTCTTTTTAATGTCTTATTTCTTTTTATTACACATTACAAAATTGACCATGTCATTGTAATATATTCATATATTGAGATATTTATTTATAATACTATATGTTTACTGACAAGCAGGAATTTTATGACATCAAAATCTGAAAAATTACTGAACCAAATTTAAGCTTTTAGTGTAAGTAAAAATGCTATTTGTGCAAATTAAAATATCTCTTCAGTCTCAGTCAGAAGAAAGATAGATTTCACATTAGGCTGTCATCTCGAATGTCAAACTGAATGCATGATTAGTTTAGATGTTTGATTCCCCCAAAATTGATGGGATAATAACCATCAGTGTTGGCATGTTAATATAGTTATAATATTTTCAAACATTTTGAAAGTTCATAATCTTGAAATTACAAGATAAAAACTTTTTAGAATTGCTTTCTGAAAACCATAAGTTATATCAAATAACATATCGAAACAAACATTATTGTAAATGACCTGAGAATTCTAAAACACTTTTTGTTTTGCTCTACACTGTATAACAACTGATAAATAACCATTCCTTTTCTGAACTTTGGCTGTCATCTTGAAATTTAGGAGATAACGGAAAAATGAAAGAATAAAAGTTGTTCTATAAGTATGTAATATATGATAAAAATGTACCTATTGGGTCTATATTTTGAATTAGTTGAGTTAATATTTTTGCTTGAATGTGAATTATTTGGAAACTTTTCATTGATTAAGTTTGGCTGACGACTCATCCAACGTTCGAGGATTGGAATCTATCCTCTTCGTCAGGTGGAGGATGTATTAGTACATACAAAAATAAAGAACAGAAAGAACAAAAGGGAAAAAAGGGTTCAAACATAATTAATTGGCCATCTTATTATGTAATATACATACAATTTTAACTTAGTTTTCTTCCCTCACTCGTTCTATGGGCAATTCTTTTCAATTCCCATGTACTTCACCTTGACAACCCGGTATTCCAAATTTTAATATTTTATTGCTGTGATAACTTTATGTTATCCTCCCCTATCTCCTTCTAGAATCCCTCCCTCAATATTTCAGTTCAAATTTCATACTCCATATCAGAGTATCATAGATTAAATATTTCATCTAGACACCACATATATCTTCAAGTCCGTATTTTGTTTTCTTGGACTGCTAAGGGCTTTTCCAACTTCATAGAGACTTCATGGTTACTCCTACCTAGCCACCAATATAGTTCAATCTCTAGAACAAAGAATATGTACCAAACTCGGTGAGACTGTTCTCTCTGATTGTATTAGTTACACTGGTACACTGGATATAAATCACTTATCTAGACAAGGTGTATTAAAATCCGGGGGATTATTTTATTAGTTCTGAGGTCCGATGTTAGGGCTGCCCCAAGACCACTGCATGCACATATTCAGCCTCCTTAGCGGGTGTAATATTGTTTGCAAGCTTTAAGTAGAACGACCGTCCATTTTGTTACCAGTTAATACAGTGTCATGCTGAGTGATAGTCACGACCACTTCATTCCTCACTATGTCAGCGGCACTGCACTTGTTAAGTAGAGACTACAGTTGCAATTCTAGTGAGCTGGCCCAAACAGAGGCATCAATTCATCCCTTCTTATTCTATCAACGGAGTGAGTTAGAGAAGGTAAGATCATGGCAGCACGTCACAGTACCATCTGTCACACCACAGAAAGCGTCAGAGCATTCACTTTTGTTGTGCCTCAATTTAAAGCATTGTATGGGTTATCTCCTGTGTAATGAGTAAAAGAAGGTGCTATCTTGTTGCACTTTCAGTCATTTTGTTTCTCATTGTGTATTGTAATTTAACTCCTGATAATTCAATACCAAACCCAGTTGCAATTAATACTCATTAACTTTTCCAACTGTTATTGACCTGCATCCTTTGTATTATTAAAGTCAAGAATCCAATTTATTTTCTAAACTTATTAAAGACTCTCCGTTCGCTCTTTTGTCTGCTACATGAGATACTTATTGTTAAGGCGGGACATGAAAGAATTCTAAAATATTGTGGAAATGTACATCTAAAAAGTCCTTTGCTTAATTAGAAGTTCTCCAAGCTTCTGGAGTCAGTTTAGTAGATGTTTAATGGCAGCTTAAAGGTGGAAGTGTTGCTGGTGAGTTTTGTTTCTGATTTCTGTTGTCACTATAACCCAAGTTGTTGAAATAATTGATGATAACTAGTGAAGACACAAGTTCCAAAAATTATTAAATAGAAAAATGTGAGCACAAGCAAGGAAAGAGTTCCTCAGTGGAGGAATTTGTAATTAAAAGTTTAATTTGTGGCTTGAATTGGAAACCTCTTCACTGACTCAAAGTCAAGCATGCACCGCTTAACTTTTAATATTTTCATAGTGATAATATAAATGATAAAGATATCTCATTATAATAAGTGTTTATAGGAACAAAATAATACAACAAAACCTAAAGGGGATAGGTAGTATTTAGGATTTTATGTGATTCACTGCACTTTTGGATTTCAATTACTCAATGTTAAAGTGATGTATGAAATCTTTTTTAAAAATTAATCTGCTGCAATGTTGCAATTGGTGTCCCGCACTTGCACACTGCTACCCTCTTCTGTTAACAAGCCCCAGATGCAAATATTGTTTTATTACGGGAAAAAAAGATCGTTTTTGCATCAGTTAATGCATATTTCTAATGTTTCTGTGAATTGAGAATTCCGCCGACTGTGAAGTACATGCTGTTATTTGTTTCCTTAGCACTAAAGATATCAAAGCAGTTGAAATTCACTGTAAAAAAGGTTAAGTGTATAGAGAAATTGTTATAAATAGTGGAATGGAATTCAAATGGGCACAAGCTTTAAAAGATGGCCAAAAGAATTGTTCATGATGAGAAACGAATTGGATGACCCTCAATGATCACCTACGATTTCGTGCAGAGAGTGAATGATAAAGTGAAAATGAACAGACATTTCACAATTTTGTTGTTATAAAAAGGCTTTCCTCAAGTTTTTAAGAAGTATTCTCAATGACATTTTTATCGAAAAACGTGTTTTGCTGTATGACAATGTCCCTACATATGTGGCAAAACGAGCCCAAGATCTCATCGCAGTATTTTGCTAGGAACAATTTAGAGCCCAGTGATTATCATTTGCTCATTCATCAGAAGAAGCATCTTAAAGGTCAGTGCCGCAATAAGAACAATAATGTAAAAATGTATGCATTGCAGTCGTTGTTAAATCAGGTCGTTGTCTTATATGTACAGTATACAAAAAGTTGATTTTACATATGATATGATATGTGTCTTGATATTAATGGCAACTATGTAGAAAAGTGCGGGATTTCATATAAAAATAAAATAAAAAGTTAGCTTGATTTGTTGTATATAAAATGGTACTTCCTTAAAAAAAACATGCCTGGTACATTAGAACTGTGAATTTATATAACAAAACCATTACAACATTTCATAATGCAAAATTATAATAGGCTAACCAAGTACTTCTAAACCGTTATTTTTCAGAACAGAAACACTAATGTGATCTTTAATTACTAGAATAGCCAGCTCTTGACAACAGAAATAAGTAAGAATGTTGACTAAATATGAATGAAATAATTAGAGACAAGAGTCAATTAAGTGCCATGAAGGAAGGAAGACAACTGTACAGATATTTTTGTCATGGTTAAAAATGTTTGAATTCAATTCAGTCATCACCGAATCTAATTAGCAGAATATGCTAATGTCGAATCAAAGTAAATGTCAGTTTAGTTAGAATTTTGATACAAGAGCTGTTGCCACATTCAAATACAGATGTAAAGCCTAAAGACAGGTGTTATTCTACAACAGATCCAATAATATATACAGGGGTGCTGAAAAGTCCCGGGACGGTCTAATAACTTTTGAACTAATTACAATATAAGAACCAAAATTTACATCAAGCTTTTGCTCATATAAAACTATTATTTTATGTATTTCACCGTGATATCCTGCTTATGGGGGACGTCCCGCTAGGGGTTGGTGAAAATTCTTAAATAGAAGCATAGGTCGAGTCGTACATCAAATTAAAGCTCTTTTAATTAGAAACATTTTGGCGAAAATCTGACGTAAAACAGTTGACACATTACAAAATGGCGGACACTCAAAGATTATAAAATACAGAATTTTTCAAATGCAAACATTCTGGTTGTTAGAGAAAACTGAGACACTTAATCTTTTATTTTACTTCTTTTACTTCAAATCACTTTCCAAAACAGTTATAACAAATGTTCAAAGTGTTTGCCTTCAGTTTGCTGACAATATCCCATTCGATTGTAGAAGAACGCTAATATCGCATTGTTTATCTGGAAATTCCTTATCAGCAGGTAAGGTTATTACCTTCCTTATCTGGAAGGTAATCAGCTGGAGCAAACAAGACCAAAAAGACAACAATGAAATTGCCAGCTGACAGATACAGTTGTTTTATCAACTCAGTCACTTAGAAGTCTTCAAGCCCTAATTTTGCAAGTAGTTTCAGTAGTGCTAGTTTATTTTGCTATGGCGCTTTCCGAGAGAGAAAGAATAACTTTATTAATGATGCGCGGGTTTGGTGACCGTATTAGATCATGTGATGAGGTAAGGCATCTGTTTAATGAAAATATCTGGTTTCAGCAAGATGGAGCCCCTCCACATCATGGCGTACATGTAAGACATTTTTTAGACAATGTCTTTCCACATAAGTGGATTGGTAGAAGGGGAACAATAGAATGGCCTGCCCGTTCTCCAGATTTGTCCCCTTTAGACTACTTCTTTTGGAGCTACCTCAAAGAAAAAGTGTTTAAAACAAAACCTCAAAATTTGGATGAGTTGAGAAACCGTATTGTAAGAGAAGCTCAGGGTGTTTCTGTCCAAGCTTTAAACAATGCGATATTAGCTTTCTACAATCGATTGGGATATTGTCAGCAAACTGAAGGCAAACACTTTGAACATTTGTTATAACTGTTTTGGTAAGTGATTTGAAGTAAAAGAAGTAAAATAAAAGATTAAGTGTCTCAGTTTTCTCTAACAACCAGAATGTTTGCATTTGAAAAATTCTGTATTTTATAATCTTTGAGTGTCCGCCATTTTGTAATGCGTTAACTGTTTTACGTCAGATTTTCGCCAAAATGTTTCTAATTAAAAGAGCTTTAATTTGATGTACGACTCGACCTATGCTTCTATTTAAGAATTTTCACCAACCCCTAGCGGGACGTCCCCCATAAGCAGGATATCATGGTGAAATACATAAAATAATAGTTTTATATGAGCAAAAGCTTGATGTAAATTTTGGTTCTTATATTGTAATTAGTTCAAAAGTTATTAGACCGTCCCGGGACTTTTCAGCACCCCTGTATGTGAAAATGAGTTGAAGTAAGGAGTGGTAGAAACCCTGATAGAACATAACAAGTGCTACCATCATTAGTGCAATGTTCAAAAACTAAATTTGGTTATCAAAATGAGCAAGAAATCTTCCAAATGCTATCGGAGACCACTATCAGGTTAAGTATTTATTTCTTATTTGTATTCAATACAGGTAATCTAGGCATTATTAGAAATTAGTGTGTGCTCCATTCCCAGAAGAATAACTAAAGGAAAACAAGTTCCCTAATGCATAGTACAGATCTTCACCTTATTAAAAGATTGAATTTCTATAAAATGAGCATCCATTGTCTATCAGGTCATGTTTGTATTGTCTTAGATGTAATTTGTTTTCATTGGATGACATTGCAGATGAACAATTTTTTAATTTAGCACGGACAAGTGCTTGAAGTGAAAAGTTCTGGTGTTATGGATTAAAAAAAAAAATATTTTTGAGGTTATTAATAACGAACCTGATGTTTTCTAACAAAAATTGTGTTGGCAATTATGGGAATGTTTTAAAATACACCAAGTCATGCAAGCGAGTACTGACAACAGTAGTGGTGAGATATGCAAGCGAACGAAACCATGACAAGTATAGGCCCTCTTCACATTGTGACCCCTACCCCCCTACACAAATGTAAGCCTACATGACAAATTCACAACACTAGAGCAAAACACCCAAAAACCAACTGCATATGTAGTGTTTTCTTTTCTTAACTTTATTTCCTATTTTGCACATACTAAAGTACATAAGGAATTGAAAG
Organism: Homalodisca vitripennis; assembly: GCF_021130785.1. Lineage (NCBI taxonomy): Eukaryota > Metazoa > Arthropoda > Insecta > Hemiptera > Cicadellidae > Homalodisca > Homalodisca vitripennis. The sequence goes on from NC_060211.1 coordinate 106,815,172, forward strand.
GAATGCAAGTAATAATATACTGGATGAACAACATATGCTTAAGTAAATACTCACTAAAACGTGTTGTATAATGCAAATTTTGCTTTTACACTTAAGATTTTTCCTTATATTCTTGTAAAAAAATGTAAAAACATAAATTGTACAAAATATGATGCTTTTTCATTGTACTAAAGGGTTCTGTTTTGGCTAAAATGCTTATTTTTAAAGTAATAAGCAAAAGAACTATAAAAATCCTAGTTTTTATGTATTTAAAAAAAATGTTCATATTTGGTGACATAATTTTTGTTGAGAACATCATGTTTGTGTTCATCAACCTCAAAAACATAAAGTAAAAAAAAAAAAACAATTATACCAGAATGTTTAACTTGTATATACAACATTTGATTTTGCTAATAATTAGAGATTCATACTCGTTTTATAGAGAAACAGCATGGTGAAACACACAAGTAAAACAATGTGGGCATTCAAGTATTCATTCAGTGGTAATAAATTCAACTGCAACTATATAATTGGTAATAGGGATACCACTATCCATCATCTTAAACAACAGTGCATGGATGTTGATTGTGTTATTGTTGATGGGTGTGTCTACAAAATTAAACTATTTTGAACGTCAGGTAGTTAGTTTTTAATGAAGTTTGATTCAAATATAAGGATCTACAGACTCACCTGAGACAATTTTATCAAACGTTATTGAAATTATTGATCCATTAACAATTACAAAAATTTAATAAATTACAAAATCATTATGTTTATTGAAACATTACACATTTAGTAATTGATCTAAATAGGAAAAAAGTTATCTGTTACATTGCCTAATGTGGTAAACATACAATAAATTACTCTAGGAATTTAAAAACTTGTAAACGCAATACAAACGCGAAATGCCTAAGTAATTTAACATGTTCACTACGACATGTAACCCATTTGGTACACATGATTATTCACAACTGCCATTATGTACTCGATTAGGTACACACTGGGCTTCCATAAAGCATGTCGTGTGCCCTTTGTGCTACATATTGCTTTGCATTTCCCAATTGTTTTTTATTGTTTACATGTCTTAGTGGTTTGTTAAATTTGATCCCGTGCTTAAATAAATACCCGGTCTGGTCCACGATTGCTTAATTTTTTAGGTAAATTATAGTTTTAGGAACTCACTGGGGTACATGGAGAAATATTGAAAAGTATTTTTTGAAAAATTGTGAAGCCTACATACTTTTTCCGTTATACTTACACGTTCAACATACAAATAACAGTTAAGTTATGGTTTTTTGTTATTACTATTTAAAAATATGACAGCATTTAAAAAAGTGCAGAAATTATCTGTCGTTGTGAACGTTTTGTTTTTATTTCAAATCCTTTGATAGCCATTTAAACTACCACAAAACATTATTTCTATTAACCATTCAAGAAATTTATCCTATAATTTTGTCTTTTTGTCTAGTTTCACATCACCTAACAGACATCTTAGTTGTAGCCAGTGGCCAGTAATACCCTGACTGGGTTTTACACTTTGCAATACATTTTACACTATAAATTTTACAGTTTAAATTGAAATTGGATGTTTTATTTGAAATTAATTGTATAGGATTTTAAATAATATAAACTAATTTAGATTTTCATTAAAAATTGTATTTTTAACAAATTAACAATTCAAGAAAAACATTTTTTTCTCATAAAATAATTATTGAGTATTTTTAAAAACTAAAAAGTATAGTTTTAACTACTATTTAATATATAACTGATGTTTCTTCATCATAAACAAAAGTATTAAAACTTGTTTCTTAAAATATATCAAAATTCTTTTAGATTATATAGTAACATTATAATTATTTAAAGAACAGGCACAGTCAGCTACTTTGAGTTTCTTAGTAACAATAAATTCAAAACTTATCACATTTAGTTCTATTTAGTCCACTTAGTCTTTCAAAATGAGTGTAATAAAATATTAAATAGATAAGAAAATTATTTAAATCTTTGGTCAACCGATGTTGGCATTTTCAAATAAACTATGTTTAATAAACTCAATGTTGACATTACACAAATAATAAAATAATGATGTTGGGAAATGTGTACTATTTACGTTTCCCCCAAAATATTTAGTGCCAAGAAGTTAACTCATGTTGTTGTTTTTGTCAAGAAGATTATTTTTTAATTTAAGCCTTGAAGAATATTTGTCAGGTGCCTCAACATACTTCTAACTTGCTAGGCTGGATACCTTAATCTAAAAATAAATGCACTTAATGACATGAATTGTTTAAATTTGAGTTAATGTATTCATAATTAACTACTGGTCTTTGCTCCGGGTTATAAGTAATGAATTGGATTCAAAATGTTAGGAACCATAATGTTGACAAAGGAATCATTCACTAGATTGCCAGGTTTGAGATTTGATCAGAAAATAAATAATTAATTTTTCATGTTATAAAAAAATCTTTATAGGATGTACAGCATGGTTTGACTTTAGTTTGCAAGTAAGTACTTTTTACGTAAATGTAGTGAGTACATTTTCTCAATACAGAGGAGGTACAAATGGAAAAGTAATTTATAGTTATATGAAAATTATGCCACATAATTGAAGGAATACATCATCATCACTGCGTAACAGTTTAGTTAAAGAATGTAAAAATCTATATTGATACATATAACTAATTTAATTAAGCATAATTTAAACTATTTACAAATCAAACCTTAGATTAAATTTTAAATCATTCATATATTCACAATTGTTTATAATACTACACGGAATTAAATCTATTTTAGTACCTATAGATAACAAAGATTATTTTTACTTTGTATGGTCAGTAATTTTTTGGTTGATTTTCCTAGCAAGTAGTGTAAAAATATAAATAAAAGGTGCTAACATACAATATCTACTTTAAAAATATTAAATTAAAATTTAAAGTTAATCAGTTTTTGTTATCTTTTGTCTTCATTCCTAGAGTCAGTGGAATTCAGATATGACTGACGATAGGAATTGGACTCATCATCAATATAACCTAAATTAACTCCTCCAGAGTCTATTACTTTTCTGCTGTTTTTGCTGTTGTGATTAGAGGAGTTCAGATTATTAACACCTGTAGTATATTTGACTGGAGGGTTACAGTTTTTCACAGCAGAAGAGTTTTCTTTCACATTGTTTTTTATCTTCGAGGTTTTATGAGAAGCATTGTTGATTTCTTCAGCTTCCCTTTGTTTTTCAATTGCAGCAGGTGTTAATTTTGGTCTGATACTGCATCCAAAAGGATTCTAAAACAAGAATTCATAAAAGTGAAGATTTACATTGAAATATAATTATATCTTACTGATCAAGTAATAGTATACATTTTACATGGTAAATTTTGGACACTAACTCTTAACCCTAGAACACTACCGTGCGTAAGTTTTACGTATATGCGTCATGTTTATAGTCACACCTACTCTCCCCCCAACCTTCCGGTTTAAGCTTTGGGCAGTGCTTCTACTGATCAATGGTCGTTTCGTCCTCCGAAGTGTAAGGGTGTGTGTAGTTCTTTTTCTTATCTCAATATTGATTTTTATTTAGGCCGTGCGTCAATTTTACGTAGCGGTAGTATTGCTTGATAAAAAAATACGTATATTTTACGTATAAGTGTGTATAGTAAAAGAAGTAACTAAACCTATTTTAGGTTGTTTTTTGGTAAATAAAAGTCTTGGAGTTAGTAGACAATTTGTAGGCTGTTTGGAAAGGATGAGTTTCTATGGCATTGTAGATATGAAGATAAGGTTAGGAAAACACCATGTATCACACATGCACGCATTACACACCTGCACACACGCTTAAACACACACATCATCACCTTAAGTAAGCACATACGCAAGAAAATACACAAACACAATAACGGGCATGAAAATAAACCTTTAAATAACCTAAAAAACAAAAATAAACATGCTACGTAAAATTTACGTATCGGCAGTAACAAAGGTATATCGAAACACGGTAGTGTTCTAGGGATAAGCGCACATTTTCATGTTTGTTATGTTATCCATGATTTAAAATTATATAGGAATTTAATAGGTGTGTAGATATTGTATTAAATGAAAATAAATTCGTACCGCAGAGTGGATATCATATACAAATTTATTTTGGAAGACAAGTGCTAATATTTTATTTGATATAACATAAAAAATGTGGTAAGACACATTCAATTTTAAACACTAAAATAATAAAAATCAAATAAGGGAGGTAAACATTCTAGAATAATTGTTAGAAAAATAATTGTTATATTTCTATTCTCAAAAACTCATTAATCTTTGGGTAACCGTGCATGACAAGCGTGTCCCAGTTATAACATTATGTGTCAATAGATTAAATCTTCAGTGTCTTGAGTGTTGGAGAGGGGGACACATAGAAAGATGATTTTATATTATTGTTTTAATATTATCATCAGTAAAGTTGAAAATATTGTTTAATGATTTGTTGTAACTATTATAATAAGAACACATATTTTCTAAGAAGCACTAGTTCTGCTCCAACCAGTCTAATCTATCTCAGAATACATAATTTATTATGCCTCCAGTGATATTATTTACAAGCATACAGTGTATAAATGAAGAAACCTTCTGTCTGATTTTTTGCTACGTTTAAATAAACAAATATACTTTCAGTAGAAGAAACTTAAGACTCCCTCAAAATGAGGATTTTGAAAACCCACTCAAAATTATCAAATGTAAACCCCCTTCAAGTGACCCCTCATTGTAAAGAGCCTTAAAAAAAGTATAAAGATGGTGAAAGTTAGAGATCACTATTTCTTCTTGAAAAAAATGGTGACAAGCCTAAGTTCAAACTAAACTTTAAGATCATTAAAATTTTATGTAGTCCTCATTTTGTTATTTATTAGACAAATCAAATCAAAAATATCTTTAATACGTTATCATCAAGATAAGTATAGTGTCATACAATATTACTGAGGAGCAAGTACAATTCTGAGTAATTTTTCAAAAGTCCGGTTGAGTTTGCCAGCTTATGAATAAAGATGCTGTAGAAGGTTGTTTACTTTTAAGAGTTAATAAATGATTAAATTAATGGAGAAGGTTTCTCTCAACTTTTAAGTATCGTAAACGTCAAATAGAATCTTTGTCCTATAGTAATATTAAACATACATACATGTTTGTATTTATGTGCACACTTAAATATGAATGTGTATAAAACAAATTATATAAAATAGACTTTCAAAGGAAAGCTGAAAATTACCCAAGAAATAAAGCAACACATATCTTTAAAAATGTTAATATCACTTGCTGGTTTTTAATACTGTATGTATAAAACAAGTGATATAACTTTCAAAGGAAAACTTTAATTACTCAAACCATAAAGCAATGCAAAACTATAAACATCATTTGCTGGTTTTTAGTTGAAAAAAATCTGTAAATGGCTGTTATTTCAGTAGAATGAAAAAATAACAAAACCTATTGCTACCTGAAATTACTTCTACAATCTATCACTTACGTCTGCATTTTCTTTTTCTGAACCACCTATCCTCTTTACAATGTAGAAGTGGTTGAAGGCATAATAGAGGCATCCAGTGACCAGTGTAACGGCAGAAAATATTTGATATGTTGGTCTTGTACCCACAGCTTTCATTAAATATCCTCCAACTAAGCTGCCTGAACCTTTTGCCTGAAAAAGCATCAAGTTTAAGAACATATTCCAAAAAATAAATATATTGGAAAAAGTATATAACATACCAAATGAATTGCTAGAGTTTAAAAGTTTTTGACTATGCAATAAACTAACAGAAAGTTTATAATTAGTGTGCAATGATTAAAACAAAATGGTTTAACTATTTAAAAGAGTTAATTTATTTTAACAACTCAATTTTTAGTAACTAAGCAATGTACTACTAGCACCCTCGGCTTTGCACTTTATTTTGTATTGAATAACAGGTATGTTGTAGGTGTATTTTTTTGAAATAGCATAATAAATGGTCCTGAAAATAAGTGATGGGCACTGGAAGATATTCCAATCACCTGATCCATTTCAGAATAATTGAACTTTTAAGTTTAAAAAGGAGCCCTGAATTTAGAGAATTAACAGTTTTTATGAGTATCAATGAAATAGAAAACTTTCTGTGCAATATTTAATATCTTAATGAACAGGTCTAATGATTTCAGTAAAACTTGAACTATTTTAGGCCAGAGCAAAGGAATATTGTGCATAGTAATCTTAGTGCAGGCACAGATTTTGACTTATCTTTGACACATCAAAATTTATTTACTGTGATCTGTGTAAACATTGTTTATTATTTTCAGATTGTCAACGTTTATAGTGAGTACATTTTATAAAGAACTAAAAATGTTTTTAATGCCATTTTAGATATCAGCGATTAGGTAAAGTACTCATCTACCTTACAAAATGCCCTAAAAAATAAAATGGTCAGAATTTGGCACTGAAGACTCCCTTTGAAGCAGTTGGCAAGAACTAAGCTAGATGAAAGTTCGCTGGACTGAGCTTTTGGACTAATGTATCAATTCCAGCTCTAAATGTTTTAAGATATTAACAATATTTTTATGTTCATAAAGAAATAAACTTGTAGTATCATTGTTAATGTACTTTTACTTTACATATTTATCAAATATTACATATTGGATCTAAAAGACAATGTTACTATCTAACTTTTACTATAAATTTAAAGATTGATAAAAAACACATCTTAGTTTACTTTTGAGAAGTAGGCTTCTTTGATCTGTGATGTATATATATATATATATATATATATATATATATATATATATATATATATATTCTTCTTCGAGAAACAAGACAAAACCAAGTATGGAACATAACATACTAAGAACAAAGTAAATAACAATAGCCATAAATATAAACTTTTTGATGTGATTTCTTGATTGTGGCAATAAGGCAAACTCATAATTAGCAGCAGAAATATAACTCACTCAAACCAGCAGTGGTCATATACGTGCAACACTTACTAAATCGTGTATATAGGAATGGGTAACTGCTAGCAGTGCATATATAAAAGGGAATATAGTCTAACCATTACTTTAAATCTAAAGACTATTATGAAACCTAAATCAGTTGTCTTTTGACGAAAGTAGGCTTCTCAGAACTCTGAATGTACATATATATGTTTTAGTACGACTTCCTCTGATCCTTGCATCCTACTGATCCTTCCACTGGCCACTGATACTTTACATTAAAACTCATAAAAGAAGTGCTCAAAATAGCCTTGATCCCCAAGTATACAACACTTGAGGAAAAGTGATTTCCACACTCATTGTTTATCTTATCTGTAACATAAACACAGATGAGATAATCTTTGGTGGCTTAGTCCTAGTGTAAGCAATAATTGTGTTTAATGACTGTATTGAGTACACACTTCGATTTTATTAGGATGGCTTATGGAGAATATTGTTTTTGCCATTAATATTTGAATGGGAACTTACCGACACCAAAGTAAATGCCACCAAGGAGCCCCTGAATACTCGAGTCTGTGGTGTTTGTAGACAATTTGGCTGCGTATGTTACTGCCGCAGTTATGGCTAATGATGATGTTATTGATTCCATCGCTTCAAATATGAGGCACATCCAAGGGTTGTAAATGAGAGAATAACCTGTAAAGTAAATGTGTTTGTACTAAAGTAATAATGTTATCAGGTAACAACAACTTTCATCTCTCCAAATTCCACCAGCTAACAACTTTATTTAAGTTATATAATCAAATATTTTGTTTTAAAATAAGGCAACTGTTCAATCACTTTTTGACCTCACTATATTTTCATTGTCAAAAAATGAAACCAACTTGTGATATTTATGTTGTCCAGAGTAAAAATCATAAAAATTTAATCCTAATGGATTACCTCCTTTGTACCAGAAAAAATTAAGCTATTATAATTTTTGACCAGGTTTAACAAATATAGCAAAAGGTCATTTAAATAAAACCACATGATAATATTAATAAGAGCAAAATAATTGAAGAAAAGCTGAAAACTCTAAGAATACGGTGCTTTTTCCATTAAGAAATTTAATAGATTTCAGTGAATATTTTAGAAATAACTGATAGTGAACGTAAAATTTTACAATCTTGTTCTAAATTGTTATGAAGTATTTTGGTGGTGAATGGATATTAACAGATTTAGTGAGTGGAATATTGTATCATATACCAAGTGGTGAAGTGTCTATCATATTGTCCATAACACACTATTATAGCTTGTGTTAGTAAAAGTGTAATGTTTACACTTTGGCTACCAAGCAGCATCACAATACTACACTTTCGAGTCTCCAGCAGTGATTGTGTTAACGTCAGATATTGTTTGTTATAATTACTGTATGATTTACTGAAGTAGGAGAAACATATTTTCACTTGATTAGAACCAGATGTTAATCCAAAGTATATTTACCTAAAAGTCTTATTGCGTAAAATATGAAGCCGATGAAGAGAACATTGGCGTGGCCGATGCGGTCTATGATCGGGCCTGACATGACCAGGAGAGGGAGTCCTGCGATGCCTCCAATTGTGATTGTGATGCCCATAAGTGAGCGTGATGCTCCCAGGTCTTGCAGCAGCCAGAACAGGAAACTCTCTATGTAACCCCACGCAGTCCCTGTAAACCGAATGCTTAGTGTAGTCTATTAGTCAAATAAATACAATATTTATTCTTTCTTGTTTTAACTCTTAACTGCATATAAGATACGTAAACAGTATACTATGCTATATGACACAAAACCACAAGAGACTGTTAATATAATAATAATAATAATATTTTATGGCTGTAAAGATTTTACAAATCATTAAAAAATCATGGTTACAGTAGTTTTCATACCAAATTAATACATAATAAAAATATATCAAAAACAGAAAATGAAATCCAAAACAAACATAACAGGATTTGTTAAAAATTTACGCGAGATAGAAAATAATAACATAATCATTCTCTTACTATATTAGATCAGAGTAGATACAATTACTAATATTTCAACAGTTTTCTAAAAAAAAAAAAACAATATGGCCCTCAACAAAACCAAATATTCGACATGAGATCAACTTTATAGAGCTAGGAAATATATTTATATAATTAAAATGCAAACTCTTAGTATTTTGTAACGTATTCTTAAAAGTCATCAGAATATAATCAAACTTACCTAAAATAAAACAAGTAATAAAAAGTGCAACAATTTCAATCTTCCTTAGAACTGTAAGCACATCTGCAACCACATTTTGAGCAGGTGACTTGAACTCCAGGTTGATTGTGAGCATCAGAAATCCACTTATTATTTTTAAACCAGCGTACAGATAAAATGCAGGCCTACAAAACAGTAAATTATTAAAAAGATGTATAAATATGCGTTTATATTAAAGACAGCCTAAAATACTTCTCTTTATATCTTTAAACATATCATGTTCAAATAGGGTAAAACATTGTAAAAAATATAATAAAATGTAAAAAATATGTTTAAGCATCAGTAGGACTTTAATAAATATATCACTTGTTAAATATTTAACACAGAATGTAACAATCAATATTAATGTACTGTATTATCTCTAGATCTCACAAGTAACTAATTGTTGGCTACAGAAAAAAAATTTTTCAACCTATTAAAATTCAAAGTGAAGTTATTTAATTATTCTACATTAAAACTAAGATTCCGGATTAAATTTTTTTACTGCTAGCCAAAGTGTACAAAATAATGTAATATGTGCTTAGACAAATGAGTTGTGGGATAGCACTTGAGTGCCTTAGAGCATTTCTCAACATTTTTCTTCTGCTAGATATTTTTTGTTATATAAACATGGAATTGATAGCAATGGAAGGATTGATTTCTGCTCCTTTACAAATAACTAATAAAGTAGGTTATTTAAGTTTCTTTGGAAATAATCAAATTGTAATAAGATTTCTGAGCTTTGAACTACTCGAAAATCTTATAATTAGTAAGCGTTTATTGCTCATATTTTACTGTTTTATGAATTTTAATAAATCCAACACTAATTTCAAATACATAGGCTACTAATACTAAAAAAACAATGTCTACATTTGTATATGTAAATGAACACATGACAATTGAGAAAGATGTGAAAATCATAGATAGTGTGCTAAAGTACTGTTTGTTTATGTTCCAATATTACAATGATTTCCAGTAAACCAATGGTGAAATAAAATTATTTTGTAGCCTTTATGTGTTAGTAATAGTTGATTTTAACTCTGGAACTAGTAATATTATTTTCCCAAATGACAGGTGAATATTTCTAGGATTAAAAAATAAACCATTGCCTAACTGTTATTCAGGCTACAACCTTTCTAGAAACATTGTTTTCTTAAAGTTATTAATTTGAAGACAAAAATTAAAATACAAACATTAATACAAATAAGATTTAATAAAAGATTAATACATTTTTTATCTATTAGTGTATTAATAAAACCTTAATACATTTTTTATCTATGGCAACAAATATTAATTAATTATTGTTTTTACACAAAATAATAGACACTTCTAAAACCATTTTTATTTATAAAGGATGCGTATTACAGTTTACAAAACATTTCAAATTTTAACATTGTTGTTCATAATTTTGTGGTAAAAAATATTACATAATTATAGAGTGTTTTACGTCTTAATAAAAAATGATGGATCTTTTATCATTCAATGACTAGTTTTTGTTCAAAGAAGACAATATTAAGTTCCTGCAAGATTTTTTTATTACATTTTTAATACGTTGAGAATGTGACTGTTTGGTTCTACAAAATTACTACATTTACAATTTTTATAGTAAGAAATTGCAATCATATTTTTTTCCCAATTGAAATATATACAATATACTGTATTTAAGCAGTTGCTATAATACAATAGTAAATTGTAAGTGTCACTAATTATTGTATACTATCAATTCTAAAACTATTAAAATATTTATAGTAAATAACATTTTAAAATTAACGTAAAATAAAACAGATACAAAACTAAAAACCTAATTTGAACCTTTGTAGGATATATCCAGAGATCCACATTATTATTATATATTAACATTATTTTTTAAATATTTATTATGTTATTTCTATTATTGTACAAGTAATTTTTTTGAAATACATAATCCTCATCATTTTTACTAATATTGAAATAATTTTGAGCTCATCCAAATAGTACCCAACTACATTCTCAGAACTTTTTAAAATTGTAATTTTTAACTTGTTTAAATTTTGTTATGAATCAATTATTCTGTTTAAAGTAACATTTATCATTTGTATACTGTTACGGATTCCAGTTCAATATGATCAAATAAATTACGTGTCAGTATCTCAAGTTCTAATTTTTTAAATTTTCATTTAGTAACCAATCTGACATTGTAAATAAAAAAGTATAATTTCTAGCAAAACAGACTGCTAAAACTTAAATATTGATTTCTGTAAGTTTTTTACACACATGCAATTTTCATTAAGTGACTCACCTAAAATCTGTGTATCCTTTATTTTCACTCGCATAATCAATCAACATTCCAGAAAGTGGGGAACTGATCATGCCTCCAATCGCAGCGTAAATTCTCTGTAAACCGTAATCTCCCTTGTGTTCCCGCAGCATTGCAATCACAGCTCCTGTCAGTACATTGAAACACTGTTATCATTGTTGAAGATTGAGTTGAACTTATAAACTCCTGCTAACATGTGTCTAATGAGTAATTAGTACTGAAGTATTAATATTATAATAATAAACAATAGACAATATTCTTTATTACATCTTCACAAAGAATAGTACAGGCATGAGAAAAAACAAAATTACAGGTTGTTAAGGTTATATAGTACAATTATTTAAAAATTAAATTTCGGTGTAGTAGGGTCGTTCTTGAAGCCACATTGTAAGTTTGTTCTTGAAATGTTCAGGTGTTTCATTTCTCAGAAATCAAATCAAATCATAATTTATTTCCCAAAAATATTTACATGCTAGCACATTTACTATCAAATCTATATTATCTTGTTACTATAATATTTAAATGTGTACTTAAAAAACATTAAAACATGAAAATATTACACTCATCAAATTAAAGTGGCCTAGGAAATGAGCCTACATGGGCAGAAAGCCTGTGCGTAGGCTCGAGTTTGCTTTCCTGGAGATTGTGGACGAATTGAATCGGGTGATTAATTATCATATAACATCAACACAAAACACACACTCACAACACACCCACACACACACACACACACACACAACACGCGCGCGCGCGCGCGCGCCAAAAAAAACCGTATTTACGTATTACGTATTGAAATTTATCAGCGTACATACTACCAATAGTTTAAAGGAAAAGATTTACTGAGATGAAAAACAATTAAGGAATGGTGTATTTTCAAGATAAAAAGGTCAACACGCAGAACAACCTAACCTATTACTAGCAGATTTCTTGCCGAAATTGTTATGAAATAAAAAATAAATGTATAAAATAGGAAAAAACCATAGAGGCATCAGTGCTGTTGAAGTGGCATTTAAGAGGAGGGAGGCAGGGTCAAAAGTCAGGTCCGTCTGTAGTCAGCCCGTGATAATTGCCTCGGCCTCTTCTGCGCTGATAGCATACAGCCATTCATTCGAGCGTTTCTTGCATGTATATATCGACGGTGAGTTGAATATTTGGTTGTCAGGAAAGTATTTTACAGATATTTCTATACAGAATATGGGATATATAAAGAGAATTTGTAGATGAGAAGGATTTACTGATTTGCATAGATGAGACACCAATATTCCGTGAGTATCGTGTGTTATGAGAATGCGAAGTTGTAGAGAGAATTGTATAATAAAAATGTTTTATAAATATGAACGAGGAGTGTTTTAATGAATATTTTTCGAATTGATAGAATGGCAGTTTCTTGATATAAAGTGTCAGTAGGATATCTCCTAGATTTTTTGAAACCGGCTTTTAAGATTGCCTTCTGAACCACTTGCAGAGGTTGCAAAAGAGTTTTATTACGCTCCACCCCAGGCTATTATTCCCAAACGAGAACAACGATTTGGGCATAGGCGAAATAAGCAAGTTTAATTTCTTTTTCATTTAAAAATTTCACTTAATTGTTTAAACGCAAATATATATTTCCTTGCTCTCTTTTTTACATATTCAACATGTACAGACCATTTTAAGCGCTTATCAAAGAATACAACCCAAATATTTATAAGACGATACATTTTCAATAGTTTTCACAAGAACAAAGTTCATTGTTGTAACTGCCACAATTATGTACCACGAGGTCGCCGAGGGCATAGTCTGTGGTCTCCCGGAGAGAGATGGGCATAAACTTAGTCTTTGATGTATTTAATGAAAGGATATTTTGGTCAAACCATTTTTTTTAAGACCATGAGGTCATGTAGAGCGTTAGAACGGGCATCAACCCAGTCGCTAACCTTTTATTAAAATTAAGCTATCATCTGCAAATAAAACAGGATTGCCATTTAAGTTCAATTTAGAGATATTGTTAATATAAATCAAAAACAGAATTGGGCCCAGCGTACTGCCCTGAACCACCCCGTAGTTCCCACCGGAAGCGCATCACTCTCGGTCCCACAGACAGACACGGTCTGCAGCCTACTTGTGAGGTAGGTCGAGAACCATGAAAGTGCATTAACCCCCGAACTCCAGTGGCCTCCAATTTAAGGAGCAACCTATTTCTATCAATGCTATCAAAGGCCTTCCTCAAATCAAGAAATATTAAAATAATGCGCAGGTTTCTTAGATATAGCATCATTGATTTGTCTGTTGACATCAAAAAGAGCATCAGAAATGTTCCTATCCTTTTCTGAAACCCATACTGACACTCACACAAGATTTGGTTGTTAGAAAGATAGGCAACTAATTGTTCTTTAATTATACGCTCAAGGATCTTGGAGAATACACTCAAAAAGGCTGATGGGGCGGAAATTATTTTTATCTAAGAAACTATCTCCTTTTATGCAGTGGAATGACCTTAGCGATTTTAAAGATATCCGGGAAAATACCGGAAGAAATACTTAGATTTATTAAGTGCTGAAGGGGCTTAGAGAAGACATAAACATTGTCCTTTAAACACGTCAGCCGAGACACCATCACGTCCGGGGGCGGATCCCCCACGCAGTCCAGTCACGTGCCGTATTACATCAAGTTCAGTAACAGTGGTCAATGTGAACACGGGTGTTCTGTCTGTAATCCGCATCACTCAAAACTGGGTCCCCACTCGAGTCGATGGCACTAGCCAGACTGTGTCCAACCGCGGAGAAAAAGGAATTAAAATCATTAGCTACTTTTTTACACAAACCGTGAGCTATATTACGGAGTATCTGGTAACATTTTTTGGATCGGAAAGGAAATCTCTCTTCTTAATTTTACCTGCGAGCTCATTTACGATAGACCAGAACATTTTGGGATTGTTTTGATAATTTTCAAGTTTAGTTCTGTAATATTGCTTTTTTAGATTGTTTAAGAGATTTGCTTAAATTGTGTCTTAATGTACGAAAAGATTGATAGAGATCATGATTAAAAGGTTGTTTTTTTAATTTTTTACTTACTTTTGTCTCTAATGCGAATTAATTTGACCAAATCGGATGTAATCCAAGGTTTTAATTTTTTTGAGCGTGTGGAATAGTTAATTACAGGTTTTGACGAAGCTTTAATAAGATGAGATATTGTATTTTCAAATTTTTTTAGCGCATGTTGTGATATCCTGGCAACTCAAAAACAGGTTCCCAGCTCAAGTGAGCGAGATTACGGCCGAGCAGATGCTTATCAGTGTAGTATTGTGTAGTGAATTCGTCAGTAGGGTTGTCATTGTGAGGCGATGTGGGCAGTGGCAGTGATAGTCAGGCCAGTACTGTAGTGGTCACTCACGCCAGTCCTGGAGCACAGCTGATTGTACATTGTTCATGTCATAGTAACGTAAAAATATGTGATCCAGACATGACGAGCATTATTAGTAACTCTAGTTGGTTTATCTATACATTGGACAAATCCCGATCCCAGTAAGCAGTTTAAGTATCTGTCACATGTTGGAGTATTTTTAAGTAAATCGATGTTGATGTCACCCTAGAATTATTCCCATCTTGCTCTTATCTAAGCGATTACAATAATTTTCTAGTTCAGATAAGAAAAAATTCCAAGTCACTGTCAAAGGTACGATAATAGGGCAAGTATGTAAAAGGTTTTGTTGCAGTAATTAAATTCTAAGTTAATGCCGTAAACGTCCCCAAGTGTTACTTGTGAGGTAGTAGCTGATAAACGTTTGTTGAAGTAAATGATAACACCGTCATTTCTGTTACGTTGTTTGTTAGTCCAGTACAATGTCAAACCCCTCCAAAACCTCCCCCCCCCTCCTCACCCTCTCTCAACCAACATTCAGTCAGAACAACTATGTCCAAGTGTGGAATATCATTCAGATATACTAAAAGTTCATTAAAATTTTTACAATAACTCCGGATATTACAATGAAATATTTTTAGGCTGTCATAACATTCCTGATTAAGAAAAAAAATTACTAATTTGTTGTATATTATACAATTCTAAACAATGGTTTTAAATTTAAAGTGTCGTCATCTTCCCCATTCATGAGCAGGACCCTCGGCACAGACCACCCGCCCAGTTGAGGACTCATCAACCTTTACAGAGTATTATACATAAAATAATAAAGAGATATTATAACAGTAATGGATAGTTATGATATGAATGTGCGATCAATAAAATAGTTGTGAGGTTACAAATCGCACAAGATTCTTAAATTAAAAAGTATAATTAAACTTAAATTGTATGACTAAAATTGAAGTATAATTAACATCTTGTATATTAAATTGTTAACAATCTATTCAGGTAGGCACAGAAATTAATTTTACTACAACTAGATAACAATGATTATTTAACTGTGTAGATATTTAATAGGCTAGAACAAAGTACAGGAACTCCTTAAACAATGTTTATAATATTATTTTAAAAGTATTTCATGATAGATGATTACATTTTGTACTTAAAAATTCAAATAATATAACTGATTTGATTACTACTGTTGTGAAAAAAGCTATTTTATACATTTCAAGGAAACAACACGTATTAACTGAGCAAACTTTATAATTTCCTATTGAAAAAGGAGAAATATGCAAATACAATACCCACACACACACACACACAAAACATACATTATTTATAGTAATTGATTTTGTATGTATTATATGTCTATTTTTTATCTATGCATAGAAAACCAAACAAAAATTAGACTTATCTCGATAAAATTAAAAAAATAAGAAGCCTTCCTTTACATATATATGTAATTGACACCCATATGCGCATACACTCGTGCACACATACATACATTCACATGCACACACATACGCTTACATACACATACAGATACACACATATTTTACAATTAAGTATAACTAAACATAGATTATAGCTGAAGTTGCTTCACTACTTCAGCTATTATAAACGCAAATTTACATTGGAAGAAAAAGAAAATACTTATTAAATAAAATGATTAATTGTATAATTCAAGCTTTTTTTTTTTTAAAAAAAAAAAAAAAAAGAATATGTGAATATATCGTTAGAATAATTAATTAATGTGTATATTATGTTGACATGCCATTTCTGTACAGTATTTCTGTCCAAATACACGTCATAAATATAAAATTAACCATTTAGAATTTATTAAAATATAAATTAGCTGTTAATAATGGAAAACAATTCAGACTTCTGCTGATCTCGATAAAATAAACTAAAATAATATCCTACCTGTGTGCCATATGAATAAATATATTTAACAAACTAAAAACGGTTGACTAAAATTGATATTAATACAATTTGTTAAATTAAAGTAAGGATTTCAAATAACAAGCTGCTAAATACAAAGCGAACAATACAGTGTAATATAAGAATGTTATTTGATGAATGTGATAAAATAATATATCTTAAAATTATGCAGACACGTATTTTATGTTAGTAGTATAAGTGTTACTATTGTACCCAAATAAATAATTAAAATATAACAAAACATTCCTCTGATCGACTTAATTCAATAAACTGTAAGTAATACATTAATCAGTGTACCTTATGCCGGAATAGTGTTAGTTCACTTATCAAATTTGTCAAGGGTCAGCAAGCGCAGTAACTCGTTCGGTCTCAGCCACACCTTGACAAGGATCTTCCCGTTGAAGAAACCGGCGAAGCTAATCTTCTTCTCTCGCTGTAGTCTCCGTGCTCGCCCGAGAATTGCCTTGTTATGTGCAGTTAAATGTTCGTTGATGAACACTGGGCTGTTGGTCAGCGCCGGGTCGATGCCAGAAGCGTTCAGGTTCCTCATCCTTCTTGCAGCCGTCAACCATTCTTCCCTGATCTTCCTAGAGACGAACTGCGCGATTATCGGCGGATAGACAATGCTTTTTAGAGTACAGGCGCAGCCGGTGGGCAATAGAGAAGTCTTCTCTCTTGAATGGGACATTAATGGCGAGAGCGATCTTTTTGTAGGCAATAATATATATCTTCCCCGTGTGTACCTGGTATCCCGATAATCTCTATGTTGGCTGAGCGGGAATGCTGCTCGATGTCTTGCAGCTGAAGGTGTAAAATCTCGAACCTCCTCCTTTAATTTTCTGTTCGTTTTTTCAAGGTCGTCACAGCGATCTTCCATCTTCTGGTGAGAGTTCTGTAGCTCAGTCACACTGCACTGCAAGTTTTTTCAGTTCAGCCGATAAACAGTTAACAGATTCTAAAACAGTTTTGATTTTATCATCTGTGTTTTTATTAATGTCTTTTTTTGAGAGACTGAAGGAGATCGGACATGTATTTCTTTATATCCATTTCTTCGTTGCTACGAACAGAGGACAAAGAGGCGTTTTCTTCAAAACACGTGTCACACTTCCAAGACTTATGTTTGCCTTTCGTGAAATTTTTGCGACGAACCAGCACGCGAACACGCGGGTGAAATGAAACGTTTGCACTCAACGCACTTAGCTATTACGTCATTAGCAAGAAAAACGCTTTCACACTTGTCACACCTTTCCGACATTGTGATAAAAAAGGTTTATGAACACAAAAATATGAAAGATAAATTATTAGCGACAGGTATAACCTCAACTAGGCAGGCCGAATCGTGAAATCAGATAAGAACGGGACGTTGTAGATAAGCGGTCCCGGACTCATCGGCGATTAGATAGCAACTGCAGGTTTGCGATTAGAAGCTCAGGCAGGTGGTTGAACTACATTGCTCCTTTGTACTAGGGCTTCTTAATAAAAAGAGTCAGGTGGTGGGGTGGGAGGGCAAAGTTTGAAGCATGTCTGGTGTTGTATAGGTTATATATCTTGAAGTATTAGCTGTTGTGTGGTTATTGCATGCAGGATAGTTTCACAAATATAATGTGAGACTACTATAATGATTTTGAGTTGCTTGAAAGATTCTCCGTAACTTCCCCAGTGGTGTAGTCCTGCTAGGCATCCATTGCTCTTGTTTGTTGTAGTAAGGTCCGCTCTAGGTTGGTGTTGGAAGTGCCTCCCCATGCCACTATGTCATATCGTAGGTGGGATTAAAAAAGTGCAAAATAGGCAACTTTGGTTATGTCCAAGCCAATTACCTGTAATATTCTTTGAATAACATAAGTTCCTAAGGAAATTTTCTTGGAAAGCTGATCAATATGCAGTTTTCATGTCAGTTCTGAGTCATTTATGATTCCTTATTATTGTTGATTCCTATCCAATTGAAAGCATAGCATACAATTTAAAACCGCTCTAAACAATAGATTCTCTATTCTCATCAACACACTGAACTTCAAATCATGGATGCTTGTAAGTGAATGTGGTGCAAAAAAGTAATAAAGGTACTGGAACTAGGAATAATAAAAGAACTAGAAATATTGACTGTTGTCTTAATTCTCATAATGGAAACCATCTTACATACCTACCAAGAAAGGCAACAACCATGGCCTTTGCACTAGATGAGCAACTGGCTTAAATATTGTACCCAAAAAAACATCCCTCTTCACCAAGAAACCTTTAGGAGAAAGACTATTCAATATACTCTCAGCAGAGATGGAGACTGATTGTGAAAATCTGCTTGTTTCCAGATTTCAATCTGAAATTTTGTTGACTTAAAAACCAAATTTGTGATTTATCATGCTATGTTTCCTTTAGTCATGCAATATGGCATTAAACTCTGGAAATTAAAAGAATGTATATTATGTAAACTGTGACAATAAAGAATTTGAATTTAGTCCAAAGACGTTGAAGAGGAAACTGAAGATCTTGTTATTGGAGGATACAGCCTTAAAGAATACACAACAAGAATAAAGGACCAAGAAGAAACCACTGAATTCATGATTATTTGCCATCTAACAACACAAGTATTCTTAGACTTATATTTACTATGTATTTTGCAAGACTAAAAACTGTTTTGGAACTTTTTATAAACTTATTTCTTCTTTCACCATTTATGCCTGTACTGTATTTTATGTATATGAATAAAGTTGTTGTATCGTATCTCATCTCGAAAAACATTTTCTAGCCAATCCAGGCAGAGATTGTAATAAACCATATTTTATAAATGTAAGAATATTAATTAATTTTAGATTAGATTTCTTTCGATACTCATGTGATTCGTAATTGTTATGGTGGATGAATTACAATTTTTATCAAATACTATAGTCAGTAGTGCTGTAGCCTTGTTAAAATATGTTGTATTCTGTCACAACAAAAAATTATAATAAATCTGCTGATTTGTAAGAATTTAAATAACTCATCAAAAGTACTTTATAGAGGCCTTACTTTTGTTTAGTTAAAATAGATTCTCTTGAATATAAAATAAAAGGTACTTTTTCACTTTACATTGAGATAAATTAATACAGACTTCAATTGTAAAAAATGTAGATAACCCAAATACTTAAACATGTTTTATTTATATGACTATACCATATTAATAATAGTATCTTTATTGTATTTTTTCACAATTTTAGATGTATTGCAATCGTCAAATAACATGAAACTAAAAAGAACCCAAATCTACATATACATACAACCAAACGTACACTGCATATATTTACGTCTACAAAAGTCACACTACCTCAAAAGTTCAGCATCTTTCAAAAATCCCAGCAGATCATCATGAACTCATCAACTGAATAAAATACTTTAGACACCAAAAGGCATTTGAAACAAGTCAAACTAAATTTGATTGTTTGAATTTTTTATCCTTTCAGGAGCCTGTTGATTAGATTGATACCAACTTCTTGTTGTGATAATGACAGCCTGTGATGCTGAGCTTAGAATGTTGTCTCTGCCTCTGGATTCATAATGGTGAATGTTCCTGCTGCGAACCAAATTACATCTAGATCGGCAGTATAGGGACACTTCAAAATCATAGAGACAGTGCAGAGTCAGTAACCACAGCTTGAAAGATTCTGCATGACTGTATAGGTTACCTTGCCAATGATTCTCACAGCTTTTTCTGAAGCCTGAAAGCAAGCTACATTTTGCTTTTGGCACAACTTCCTCAAAGTCCCACTCCATACACAAAGTGTGGAGGTATTAGGACTAGTAGGCAATTTTTAAGACTTTTAGGGAACAGAATTTTGCTAGGTGATACAGGGCATATAAGCCGGAGATAATCCCATCCTATCACAGACATTATCAATATGATCATTCCAGGTCAGTCTTTTGTCAAGGAACATCCCAAGAAACTCTGTGGATTCTATTTCTTCCAGTCATAATCCATAAATAAATACTGCAGGCAGTATATAGTCATGCGGTAGAAGGTAGAAATTGACAACATTAGAATTCACCTGATTTGTTTTCAGATTATGAATTCAAATCCATGAAAGATGAGATTTCAAGATCTTGTGTTCACTTTCTTTTAAAACAGAGAGTTGTGATCAACCAAAACCTTGTTGATTATACATGTTGTAATTTGTAAAAAAACCACATCTAAATTTATCTACCTGCATTAATGAATTTTGTATAGCCATTATTGTGTACAACCTCTATCAATGATATAACCTTCTGGGAACCCATGATCCTCTTGGAAAATTTAATTATATCTTGATTTTGAATTAAATGACAGAAACATATTTGCTAATTACATGTAATACTGTATTATTTGTCTTACTTGGGCTGATGTAAGTGAAACTGTAGGCAACATAACTACAGTAACTATTGCAATTAATTTTAATTTTAATTAACTATACAATCCTATGTGTTAATATTTACTAACTAATCAATAAACTACCTTCAAACATGGCAAAAGCAGTTCCACTAATCATTCCAACAAACACTCGCACAGTGAGGTAAGTCCAGAATGTCAGTGATACATCGTACTCCACAGTCTGGCCCAGGTTAGAACAGAGACTGGCGCGAGGCACTGTAGCAATACATGATGCTTTGCAGTCCGTCAAGTGCAGAACTGAGTCCGTCTCTAGGCTGTTCTCAGGGTTCAGCAGAGGCACTAGCACTGACAATTCATCTGTTGAGTTCTACAATCAGTGTCAAGTTAATCAACTAATAAAATATTCTTGGTCAAGAATTCAGATTGGACTTTATACAAAGTATATATTTTTAAATGGCAACTCTGAAGTACAGTATTAAACTTTAACAAAATCAAATTAAATCACTGAATAAGTCTTAACTGTTTGTATTTGGTAATCACTTAATGCAAACAAAACTTTTGACAATTTTAATGGATGTTAAAATAAAAAAAAAACTGATTGTTACGTGCATTATTTATCAAATATTATGAACTGATATAGTTGTCCAGATTCTATTTTAATTCAATTTTTTATGTAATAAAAGGATGTATTCACAATAATATATGTATAGTAACATAATTTATCAGAGAGATTTTGATGTTTAAATAAATAATTTACTTTTTATATGCTGTACAAATCCATTAATATACAATAACTACTCTATTATAATATAATGCATAATAATAGTATATAATATTAATGCATATTTATAATATTATAAAATATTATGATATAATGCAGTGACACATGCTCCCCACTCCTACTTTTCATTACATAGCTGATCTGAGCTGACTTATTGTTGGAGACAGCTAGTGAAAAATTTTCAATTGTATTAGAACAAGCTAAATCAGACAAAACCACCATAACTGTTGTGGCACTACAGTACAAAGTATAGTATGTTTATTTTTATTCTTCACTTCTTATGAATGTCCTTAATCCAAAATAGACATATAGAGTCTTTCAATGTCATTTAGATTCTTTTCTTGTTACACATTAATTGTACAGTTGTTTCCCCTGGCAAACCTAATAAAAAAGTTCTGTATTCATATCATGCATATGAGTGCATTGTAATATTTATTCAAATACTAAAATATACTTTTTGACAACAATTTTCATACATTTTTCTTAGCTGTGTAAACAGAGGTGGAAAATTCATGCAATAAACACATTAGTCTATTGATTAAATTCTTTAAATTTTATTTAAAAATATTCTTAAATTTCATTTTTTTGTATATATTAAAAATGTTTTCTTATATCATCTTTAGTTTAATTATAAAACTGTAATATTTCTGATAATCTAAGATAAATTAACCTTTATTGTATGATATTGTTTTTTTTTTTTTTTTTTTTTTTGTAATGAGATAAATTAGTCTTCATTTTAGAAATTATGTTTTCCATAAACTGTATGTATTTTAAGGTGTATAAAATGTTCTTTAGTTGATTTTTCACAATTTAGTTTAGGTACAGTCCTTATTGCCTTTTTTAGTTAATGTAACATTCTATCCAAATATATTTTCTTTGTTGCTCCAAAAAAAGCTATGACACCAAAACACTGACATGAAAATTAATGTAAGAAAAATAAGTATACCTCATTTTTTTACTCCACATTAAGGACATCTTCTTAAGAGCATAGATTTCAATTTCAGGGTTAATTATTGTTAAAATTCTATCTAAGTGCCCATCTCAAATTAAATTTAGACTAAATGTGAAACCTAGAAAGCCTGTTCTTCTTTTCTTCTTAATTAACTGTAACTCCAAACATCATGATTAAAGTTTCAATATTTTTGTTTTCTGCTATTCTAAATTAATAAATGTAATGTTTTGTGTGTTCATGTTTGATGCAGCTTCTAATGTAATAATTGATATTTTCCTGTTTCACAAAAGAGTGTACTTCAGTTTGTTCTAATGTGTTTGGCGTTACTTTTAGATTTGATCATTAGTTTATAAAGTTGACTGATGGTCTTGTAGGTCATATTATTATAATTCTCAGATATGTCATAAAGAGCTAGGGTCCTATTATTAATCTCTATGGAACACCATATTCTACGGTTTACAGATCTGTAAAGATACTAATAAAATTAGTTTGTCAAAAAGGAAGTTAAATGTTTTATTTTTAAATGTTTTTGGAAGTTTATGTTGTTATTGACATAGGTGATATAGTTACAGGTGTATCTCACAGAATGCTATACAATCATCAACAAGGTAGTGGTGAAACCAACCTATTTGTCACTCCATTGTATGGAGATACGGTGCAGTTGTTTTTTTGTGTAATATAAATTAGGTAAATAAAAAAAGCCATGCATAATGTTAATTTAACAAATTTTACTTAAAATTCAATCATGCAGGACGTTTGGTTTTACAACTATAAGATCATGTACTTACATCCAAACTGCACTGAGCATTTACAAATTCTTGGAGGATTTGCAACTCCTGAGGAGTGTCTGCTACATCTATATCTGTCACATACAAAGTCCTCATGTTTGCCGGGTTAGAACTAGGAGCCGACTTCACTTTTACATCCAGGATACCTCGATTTATTTTAACAGCTGATGGTGAAATCATGTCTGTAGATTGTTGAATGATACAAGAGAATATATCTGTGAGATTATCAACACTATCAATAGAGCACACCAAGTCTAACAGGCCACTGGTTGGAAAGAAAAAAGTGGAATCTGTTAGTTTCCTCACAGAAGTTTGATAATGAGCTTTATTTTTCATTAGCCTATGGTTTCTTTTGTCTTCATCCTCTGGTCTTGGAGCCCGAAACAAAGGCAAATCTTCAGCATGGAGATTGTACATGACTTGATCTGTTGTATCAGTTATTGTGTCTTTGATCAAAATCGTATAGTTTCTTGTCCTCAGTATAGTCGTTGATTCTGCTTCTAATGTTTTGGGACCTTTCACATTCTGCAACATAACATGTAAACACATTATCTTTTCATTGTTTGTTTGTGTATCAGAGAAATGTTTGTAAGATAGCTGATAGACTAGGGGAGATACTGATAAAATAAAAACATAAATATTGTAAAATGAGAAGTGGACCTTATAATCATTAAATGATAAATCACTATCAGTAGTATAGTCTGGTGGGACTACAGAAAGCTTTGGTAATGATAAGTTTTATCTTGCCTCTGGATGGAAGTCAGATGCATGTCTTGTACATATCAGACCACATGCTTCCATTTGAGTTCCAATGTGAAGTGACTCGTTGCTGATTTGTGTCTTGAGAATGGAAGGCAGGGCCAGGCAAGGGTGTTCCTCAGCCAATGACATACTCAGCATGCCTGCACAAATTCTGTTGAATTATTGATATTAACTCTTATTACCCCACAAAAACCTATTACATTCATTTGTTACAGCTGACAACGTCAAATATGTTGCAAATTACATATTAAAAATATAAAATTTGAAAAAAATTTAAAAATCCATTAGTAAGGTTAACACCTGCTTATTATGTTCCAGGAGCCAATAGCCACTTTGTATAATTTAAGCACACAACCTATTCTTTTTGGGGAAATAAGAAACTTTCTTTAAGAAAGAAATTGCTTGCAGTCACACATGTCACAAAGATATCAAATGATACATTTTGCACAGATCATATTTATAATTTGACACACTAAAAACCAACCGCCACACACATAAAAATTAATTAGTTCCAAGATGAGTTGAAAATGGTGAATTTCAAGCATCTAACAGTTATTGATCTTTAGAATTTTATGTAAAGAATTAATACAGCAAAAACAGATATCATTACTTCAGTAAGGGAGAGTATGTTTTTCTGTTTAAGTGTATTTTATATATATATATATATATATATATATATATATATATATATAAAATATCTATATATATATAAAACTGATTTATTCAAAAACTGACAATTCACATTCTTTTACATAATTTGCAGACTATTTCATAATCAAGGGAACTTGAATTTTATATCTACTTTAATCGAAAACTGTATATATTTTATTAGTTTAGCAGTAATATGTATTATTAAGATGTGACGCATAAAAGCGAACATTTTATCATTTCATGATTTTGTTTTGCAAGAAGTATTTAAATATGTTAAGAAACATCATCTAATATTTAAAATCAATTTTATCATCAAAATTTGTGAGTGTAATACACTTATCATGTTATCATATGCTTCATGTGTTATAATGTTTATGAATATTTAGTTAGCTAAGTGTATCAAGACAGGAATGTAAATTTTTTTAAATTTAAAATATTACTTTTAATTACTTAGAGTGAATCATCTGTAAATACAATATTTTAAACCAATATACAATCAGATTTACTATATTCCCAACATTAAAACTTTTCCTTGTAGCTTTTAATTTTACATTTTATTTGTAAGGAAACTTTTCATATCTAACAAGAAGTTTTTAACAACCAGCACTAACAAATTTAAGGTTATTCATTATATTATGGTTTGCTTTGATTTAGGATGTTCAAATCTAACCTATTTTATGTGGTGTAATTTTTGTAACTAAACCTTAGTTATTAGTCAAGAGTTTGTTGATAACAATATAAATAGTAATTGTTATGCCTATAATGTGAGAAAAATGATTAAACCCAGCCATATAAAACTGTGGCATACAAAATTTGCGTAGTTATAACATATAGGCTATAATAAATAAAATGTCTTAAAATGTTCAATATTTTATAACTTTGTGAAATATACATTTGTTATCTAAATCCCTTACTATCTAAAACAATGTAATTGAACCTCACTGCTGAAACATGTTCTTTAAAGTTATGTATAGGGTTAAATTTAGATTTAATTCAAATGGATTTGGCTGTGTGTAACTAACACCATTTACTTGTAGTAATATATTAAAATATAAATATTATTCGACTATAAAATACCACAAGTCAAACTGGTGGCAAAGTAGTTAAGGATAGCGATGAACAATTAATTAAAAATACGCATCAATTAAGAATAAATCTCGATTAAATTTGTCATGAGACTAACAAGATATCTGGTTTCCCAACGCCACTCTGAGGATAGCCTGAGGGATATAGTTGCTGGCAATATGTATTAACATATATTTGGTCAACAACTGTATCCTGTTTTGGTAGCATCAGGGTCACATTACGATACGGAAACATATATTTGGTCAACAACTGTGTCTTGTTTGGTAGCCTCAGGGTGACATTACAATACGGAAACATATATTTTGTCAACAAATGTATCCTGTTTGGTAGCATCAGGGTCACATTACAATACGGAAACATATATTTGGTCAACAACTGTATCTTGTTTGGTAGCCTCAGGGTGACATTACGATACGGAAACATATATTTTGTCAACAAATGTATCCTGTTTGGTAGCATCAGGGTCACATTACGATACGGAAACATATATTTGGTCAACAACTGTGTCTTGTTTGGTAGCCATTACAATACGGAAACATATATTTTGTCAACAAATGTATCCTGTTTGGTAGCATCAGGGTCACATTACGATACGGAAACATATATTTGGTCAACAACTGTATCTTGTTTGGTAGCCTCAGGGTGACATTACGATACGGAAACATATATTTTGTCAACAAATGTATCCTGTTTGGTAGCCTCAGGGTGACATTACGATACGGAAACATATATTTTGTCAACAAATGTATCCTGTTTGGTAGCCTCAGGGTGACATTACAATACGGAAACATATATTTTGTCAACAAATGTATCCTGTTTGGTAGCATCAGGGTCACATTACGATACGGAAACATATATTTGGTCAACAACTGTATCTTGTTTGGTAGCCTCAGAGTGACATTACAATACGGAAACATATATTTTGTCAACAAATGTATCCTGTTTGGTAGCATCAGGGTGACATTACGATACAGAAACATATTTTTGTTAGCAATTCTATCCCGTTTACTTGATGCAGTGTAATTTTGCTATATATATATATATATATATATATATATATATATATATATATATATAAATATTTGCTACCAAACAGGATACATTTGTTGACAAAATATATGTTTCCGTATTGTAATGTCACCCTGAGGCTACCAAACAAGATACAGTTGTTGACCAAATATATGATTCCGTATTGTAATGTCACCCTGAGGCTACCAAACAGGATACATTTGTTGACAAAATATATGTTTCCGTATCGTAATGTCACCCTGAGGCTACCAAACAGGATACAGTTGTTTACCAAATATATGTTTCCGTATTGTAATTTCACCCTGAGGCTACCAAACAGGATACATTTGTTGACAAAATATATGTTTCTGTATCGTAATGTCACCCTGAGGCTACCAAACAATATACAGTTGTTGACCAAATATATGATTCCGTATTGTAATGTCACCCTGAGGCTACCAAACAGGATACATTTGTTGACAAAATATATGTTTCCGTATTGTAATGTCACCCTGAGGCTACCAAACAAGATACAGTTGTTGACCAAATATATGTTTCCGTATCATAATGTCACCCTGAGGCTACCAAACAGGATACAGTTATTGACCAAATATATGTTTCCGTATCATAATGTCACCCTGAGGCTACCAAACAGGATACAGTTATTGACCAAATATATGTTTCCGTATCATAATGTCACCCTGAGGCTACCAAACAGGATACAGTTGTAGATGTAAATCACAATGAAGCTAGTTAGCAAGATAGAGTTGTTAACAATATATAATTTGCAATGCCACATTGATGCTAGCGAAAGTAGGTAGGTACTCATATCTGCATTACCATTGCCACTTTGATTTGTTGTCAAATTTGTGCTAATGAATTATACATTTACTTTCTGGCGTTCCTTAATTTTGCGACGTTACGACACGATCTGAAAAAATTCCTTTTTAAAATAAATTGCAAAAATGCCATTCTAATAAGTAGTCTACACTGGTAGAAAGTATGTAGGCTAACTCTGACGTATGGCAATACATTGAACAACAAAGTTAACATCGTATTTGCAAAGCATGGATACACTGTGGCTCATAGAGCTGCAAATAAAATCAGTTACTTAATAAATCTCCATAAAAACTGGACGAAAATAATTTTGACGACAGCGCGGTTTATAAACTACAATGTAGAGATTATCTCAAGAACTATCTTGGAGAAACGGGTAGATCATTCAAACCCCGTTTTAAGGAACACCTTCCAAAGAATACTGCTACACAACGGTCAAATTATACTGAACATCTCACACAATGTGGACACAACTACTGCGGTACAAACCAAAACCTACAAATAATACATACATGCAAGAAAAGTAGTTTAGTGTCCACGCGTGAAAATTATGAGACACACAAAGCAGTAAACAGTGACCCTGACAACGTACTGAATGATAAGGTAAACGATCAAGCC
This sequence comes from Homalodisca vitripennis, assembly GCF_021130785.1. Taxonomy (NCBI): domain Eukaryota; kingdom Metazoa; phylum Arthropoda; class Insecta; order Hemiptera; family Cicadellidae; genus Homalodisca; species Homalodisca vitripennis. Next base: position 106,843,706 of record NC_060211.1, read on the forward strand.
AATTCATTGTTAGATACTGCAATGCAACTGGAAATGATGGGTCAGTGAACAAAGTACATCTCAACAAATTTGTTCCTCCAGTAGTCGCAAACTGTCCGTCCAGCACACGCGAACATGTGCCACTACATCGTAGTAATTCGTGTTTTGTAAAAGTTTTTGTTATTTATTTTTAAGTGCTTTTGTGTTGTGTACTCAGTGTTTGATTTTAACCAACAACGAAACGCTAATGTGTGGGCGCCTGATGATGTCAGTGTGTAGACGAAACGCGTCGTAACGTCGTAAAATTGAGGAACGTCAGAAGGTAAATTCATAATTCATTAATATTATGAACGTTCCAGCAGTAGGAATGAACTCTAAATGTGTCCTACCTGACAAGACAGGATTGTTAGTTGTCGGCAATGTTGGTATATACCAATAATGGTATATCTCACTGGAATGACTCATTGATTAGCTTGTGGGACGGATATCTTCCTAAGCTGAAATACTTTCCCTCCTAAATAATTGCTTGCAGAATAACAAGAGGTAGAGAGAGTTACTAGCAACCTTATTTTAGTAAATAGCAGTACGAGTGGTCAGAACCTTGGAGTGTCTTTGTGTTAGTTAATGTATAAGAAGTTGAAAGAGGGAACGAAATGGTAGGAAGATTTGTATTGATTATATAAAACCAGTTAACCCCAGAAAAGCCATGATTACAATTACTTAACTCACCTTCTGCGTTAGTAGGACATGTCACGGCCAGTATAGCTCGATCCGGATACGTGAAATTGATGCGTCCGACAGGAACCAGTAGAAGCAGTAGAGATATTCCACCTCCGAGCGCGTTGAACAGTGACAGTATATACTAGAACATTTATTTTAAATTTAAAACATGTTTCTTTTATATAAACAATGATTGTTTCTTTAGGGTTGTCAATAACAAACTTTAAACAAATAAGAGACTACAATTTGAAAAATGTTGAGTCTCTTTTAACATCTGAATAGAGAGGAAACAATATTGTGTCTAGAATGCTGAAGGAAATTCTTTTATTTGACAACGTCTAGGCTACTGTGTCCACTGTACAGCATGGTACGAACTATCATACACCAGTTAGACTAAAACATCTTTTTTTAAATGGCATCTTAAGCATTCCAGAGAAAAAATGTATCCATCTTAGGAACTACTTCGGGATCATTGAATGTCTAAGTAGTCAGTGGCAGAGCCCAGAAATTGAAGAGCAAGTTCCATAATGACCGACTACATATGAGATATATGAATGTCTATGCAAAATTCCATTTTATTTGATTGAGTTTAAAGATTGCAAATTATTGAAACATTTAAGAATATTATGACGAATCCTTGGATTCGGTGACCATGACCATTTCTGAACATGTAATTATGAAATACCTTGAATGTGTGGACATTGTATATATGAAAACAATCATTCCATTATTTAGAATATGGAAAGTAAAAGATTACCATGTTACAGAAAATGATATACTTTTTTTGCTTTAAAAAAAAAATCATGGATTTAAAGTAGTTTTATGATTTAATAATGTATACATAATGCAAATATTTTTTACTATACGTCGGTTATTTTGTTCATTTTGTATATCCAGACAGTAGTAGTGTCCGATATAATGATTAATTACTGGCCATAGTAACTTAATTGAAAACGGAATATTGCAACACTTCCGAAAGGCCGGGAGTGGGTTTTAATCTCCAAACCCCTCTCCCAAACAGCACTTTAGTTTTCAGGCACATAATGAAGTGACCAAACGCATGCTACTGTTCAGCATTATAGAGTGTAACAGATTGGCTACATTGACCGAAGGGAAGTTGCTGAATGGATGATAATTGCAGGAGGCGAGGCAATGGCAGCCATGCCTCACTGACCACGCTCATTTCCCTTGGTCAGTTCTCTCAGCTCCCCTGTCACTCTCACGTGTCTTACTTCTACGTGAGTAAGATTGGTTACATTGACTAAAGGGAAGTTAAGATGCTAAGTGGATGATAATTGCAGAAGACGAGGTACCACCAGATATGCCTCACTGACCACGCTCATTTCCCTTGGTCAGTTCTCTCAGCTCCCCTGTCACTCTCACGTGTCTTACTTCTACGTGAGTAAGATTGGTTACATCGACTAAAGGGAAGATAAGACGCTAAGTGGATGATAATTAATTGCAGAAGACGAAGTAACACTAGCCATGCCTCACTGACCACGCTCATTTCCTTTGGTTAGTTCTCTAAGCTCCCCAGTCACTCTCACGTGTCTTACTTCTACGTGAGTAAGATTGGTTATGTTGACTAAAGGGAAGTTAAGATGCTAAGTGGATGATAATTACAGAAGACGAGGTAACACTAGCCATGCCTCACTGACCACGCTCATTTCCTTTGGTCAGTTCTCTCAGCTCCCCTGTCACTCTCACGTGTCTACTTCTACGTGAGTAATATTGGTTACATTGACTAAAGGGAAGTTAAGATGCTAAGTGGATGATAATTACAGAAGACGAGGTAACACCAGCCATGCCTCACTGACCACGCTCATTTCCTTGGTCAGTTCTCTCAGCTCCCCTGTCACTCTCACGTGTCTACTTCTACGTGAGTAAGATTGGTTACATTGACTAAAGGGAAGTTAAGATGCTAAGTGTATGATAATTACAGAAGACGAGGTAACACCAGATATGCCTCACTGACCACGCTCATTTCCCTTGGTCAGTAATAATAATAATAATAATAATATTCTTTATTGCAGGAAACAATTAACAATAATTGTATTGCAAGCGTCATATAAAAATAAAAGTCCTAATCTAATAACTAACATGATTTTAATTCTAAGTAAAAATAATAGATAAATAAATATAGAATTAAAATTACTTTTTGGGTACGTGGCCTAATTTTCTTGGATATCAGAAGGGGAGTTGGATTTTTTTTAATGTTAGTGAAGACTATCCCAGCACCTCATCGCAAACTCGTCAACTGAGTAAAATGCCTTAGATACTAAGAAGTGTTTTAAGCGGGATTTAAATTGTTTGTGGTTATTGACGCGTTTTATCTCTTCAGGGAACCTATCGCTGAGATGACAAGCATTCAAAAACAGTAGTTCTGTGCTGTGCCATAAGAAAGTTGTCCCTGCCTCTAGTTCCGTATTGGTGTACGTCGCGACCCCGAAGTGAGACGCACTTGAATCCGCAGTATAGCACTACGTCGAGAATGTAGAGGCTAGGCAAAGTCAGTAATCCAAGCTCCCCGAAGGCCACTTTACACGACTCTCTTTGATTTAATTTGTAAATGATCCTGACAGCTTTCTTTTGCATTCTAAACACTCTATTAAATTTGTATCTAGAACAGCCACCCCACAATCTTAGACCATAAGCTAAATGTGGATGTATTAGGCCAAAGTAAGCTGTCTTCAGAATGTCCAATGAATAGAATTTTGCCAAATTGCGTAAGACATAATTGCCAGAAGCAACCTTTGAACAGTTACTCTCAATGTGATCGTTTCATATTAGCGCTCGATCAAGGTGCATTCCAAGAAACTTGGTGGAGTCTTCTTCTTATATTATGGTTCATCCACCATCACAATTGGTCGGATTTCGTTTTCATGTTGCCGAAAACAGAAATTGATCACGCTTTTGGATTATTGGAAAAATGATCAATGCATGAGTTGAGTTCTTCGAAGGCTTTGATTTCAAGATATGGTTTGGTTTTTGATCTAATGCAGAGAGTCGTGTCGTCAGCATACTGAATCATCTTTACATTATGGATTGATGAACTCAATCTGTTGACGTAGACGAAAAATAGGACAAGCCCTAGAATCGATCCCTGTGGGACTCCATATGGCATTTTAACTTTGCCTGAGAGGGTATTCGCGATCTGCACACACTACTCTCTATCATTTAGGTATGACGAGAGCCATTTGTGAGGCAAACCACGAACATTGCTTGACCATAACTGGTGCAACAGTATTTCATGATGCACACAGTCAAAGGCCTTTGAGAGGTCGAGAAATATGCTAAGCACGAGTTCCCGCCTCTCCAAACCATCGACAACATAATCAATGAGGCTCATGACAGCGTCAATAGTCGATTTGTTTTTTTCTAAATTAAAATTGTTCATGACAAATAACTTCAAAGTGATTGAGGAAATCTTCTAATCGTCGAAGGAAGGCTTTTTCGAAAAGTTTGCTGAGGACCGGAAGAATGGAAATAGGACGACAGTTACTTGTGACATAAGGATCGTCCTTTTTAAAAATTGGAATGACTCGCTGTCTTCAAAGTGGACGGGAAGACGCCTTGGGCGAACGACAGGTTAATCAGTTTTGTGAGTGGTACTGAAATGTGCTTAAAGCTGCGCTTAAGTAACCACACAGACATCTCGTTGATGTCACCAGACGTTTTCGGCTTCAGCTACCGCACTATACGGACCAACTCCGCCTAGCTCACAGGAGACAGGACCACGGACGAGACCGCTCCCGTCAATGAGTCCTCTCGGGTGCTGTTCCCATTAAAACATGGGTCCGGCTCAGCAACCGTGGAGGAAAAGTTATTAAACTCACTTGCCACTTCAAGCGGATTTTTTTTATTTTACCGTGTATTTTAAGCTTAGGTTTGAAATGTTTTGGGACTTGTGTTTAAGTTGTATTTTATATTATATTCCACGCACTTTTAGAAAACTTTTCAGTATTCATTAGTCTATTATCGATATCCCGAGCCTTAGCGGCTTTTATTTCTTTGCGGTAATTTAGCTTGTATGCTTGAAAGAAATTTTTGAATTCTTCATTTGTCACTTCTATGTAAATTTAATGATAACATTGTAATGTTTTTTTTTAATTAAGAATGTTTTGATTAATCCAAGTTGATGTGCTTTTTTTCTGATCGCTCTTTGAATGACTTATAGGGACAAGTGGGGTTCAAATAAAAGTTCAAACGGTCTTTAAACGCAGAAAACGCTTCCTCTGCATGATCGAAACTATCTATAAAAACCAGGATTCTCCTTGGAGAAATCTGTTAAATCTGTTTGGATATTTTGAATTTTAAGATCTCTTCTTATACGAGTATTTACCGAAAGAGGTCCGATCTTCGGACTGAGATTCCCGATCGCGGCCTCCTGCGCCAAGTGGTCGGAGATAGCCGCGTCCAGAACTAAAATCGAAACATCTAATACGTTTGTAATGACGTTGTTGATGGCTGTACTCGATGTGGCACTCACTCGTGTTGGCGTAATCACGGACCAAACTAAGCCGAAACAGGTGAGAATATCGCGTAGCCGCTGGGTCAGGGGGTTAGTGTGGTCCAAAATATCGATTTTAAAGTCACTTGAAATGATAAACTTCAACGAATTAGAACAGAGAAAATTTTAAATTCAGAAAATTATTAGAATTCAGTTCTCTCAGCTTCCCTGTCACTCTCACGTGTCTTACTTCTACGAGGGTAAGATTGGTTACATTGACTGAAGGGAAGTTGCTGAATGGACGACGATAATTGCAAAAGGCAAGGTAAAGCCATGCTTCACTGATACGCTCATTTCCCTTGGTCAGTTCTCTCAGCTCTTATGTTAGGTATTTATACGTTACAAATCCACCTTTGAAGTAGTTATTACTTGACGGTTGGTGGAGAGCTATTAATAACATTTGCAAGGGTTAATAAGCCTCACTTTTTGACATTACCAATATAGTTTTGAAATTTAGAATTCATTAACTTTTTCTTAGTTAATCCTTTTACTCGTATTGTCATAATATCATATTTGGTAAATGCACGTAAAACACACTCTCTATTATTTAGAAAAAACGTATACTTCGGGGAACTCAAATTTCGGACTGTAGCAAAGAAACTGCTTTCCTCTCTACTCTAGATTATATAAGTGTTAATGTAGTCGTTGCTACTTTACAGATGTAAATAAGAATGGAAATTTAATGTGCTATATAGACAGAAGATTAGCATTTATTTCCTGTATTAAATTGCTACTTTTGGTGTAACTTTGATTTATATAACACATCGAATTAAAGAAAGCTTAAATATAATGCCGTGTCAATTTAAATACTATAGCAGATTGACGACGACTGTTTCGTTATGGCTGTAATCATCGCTGGCTTTACCATCAGGCCTTAGCCTAAACCCGCGGGCTGAGATGGGCCGCATGAGGTATCAGTCGTAAGTATTCGTATTTCATTGTCTAGCTCATGGTGACACAATAGTTATCCAACCACTCTCTTTATGTCTTATCGTAACTTGGCTTTAACACTCTTAACAAGAGATGTATGACGGTTAAAACTCGACGGTCTCATAGCTCAAGGGTGAGAGCTTCCAAACGGAAAGTGAGAGTTGGTGAACTTCACCAAGAAACAGACTTTTCACCTTCAAATACATTTCTATGATTTATTTTCGATTTAATTCTGGAATCCGAGATTATCGAAGGATATCTTTCCGTATAAAGGGCAATAATCATTAAAGGCAAACGGCCAAAACACAGCCGAGGAATTTGAATATCACTGTTACCGCGCGGCGATAAGTGGTTCTCCCACGACAAAACTGCGCTGGACATTCTGGCGGGTTGCGCATATAAACGAGCAGGCACCTGAGTCGTAAATTAACAAAACCTGTTCAATAAACCGTGGTACAGATTTACACCCCCAAGATAATGACTTTAAGAGCTCGATAACGTGACTAAAGCCAAATTGTTTGAACCACCTGGTCAAGAACAAAACCAAGATGGTATTTTATAATTTTATATTATTTTAAAATTCTACAACATTCATACTCAAAAGCAATATATTTTGTACCTATAACTAAACTGACGTGGTCAAATCACAAGTATCCGGCTGCATTTCCTTGAAACGTGTCTAAAACTGTGACTTTTTGTTGTTATCGACATAAAAAACTGGAATTTATTGTTTGTAAATTATTTGCCGTACACTTCTACACGCAGAAATAAGCGATCTAAAATGTAACTACCGTTATTGTAGCGATACTGATAGTTTGTTGTTTATTTTCTACTGGCGCGTCTAAACAAACAGCGTAAACATAGATGTATAGATTGCCGACAGTAATAGAGTTGTATACAAATTGTAATGAATTGTGTTTTTAACTCAAAAATGTTCTAAGGATTTGTTTTATATTTTTTGTTATAGAATGGTTAATGTTAAATTTATTTTTATTAAAAGGCTAGCCTACTGTTTAATAAATATTCAGACCATAACACTATGTAACTATTCGTAAACAAAAACAGTACACAGAACTGGAGGTATAAAATTTCAAACTTTAAAACTGGAATATTTCATAACATCAAACAGTCACATAAAATTGTGATATTCTCAGCTAGCAGTATACTCTCTATAAATGTTCAGTAAATAGATGGGCATTATGTAATTATGATTTAGGTTATAAGTATATTTAAAGAGTTTTAACAAAATTACGCTTTTCATTTTATAATTCGTTTTTTCTATTATTATTATTAACTAATAACCTGTCGTCACAAGTAAATTACATTTAAATTCAATTATCATAACTTTAAATTTAGGTATAATAAGGGAAAGAGGGGACCCACACACACAAAATCTGTAAATCCGGAAATTGCTGTAACTAAAAAGTACATTATGTGTCAGAACCTCGGTTGAAATAGCTACAGTTCAAAGATTTTACAACGCGTATAAGATTGGTGTGTAGTCATTTTATCGTTGCTGAAGCGTTGATTGTAATGTGATATAAGGAGAGTGCAGTTCCTCTCTAAGATCTAATGCCACAATGTAAACGAAGAAAAGTCGTATTAAAGAAGGTTTAACTACCTATCAGAATTAAACTGACTTTGATTTTATACTATCTGAATATTACCCAGTTTACTATTTTGCCTAGACCAAACAAATTGGAACAGTTAAATGTACTGTGCGTGCTGTTCTGCAGTCTGAGTAATCAGCTGTTATTCTTAAAACAAACGTCAAGTTGAAGAGGTCAGCTGTCAAACTAATCTTGGTAATTCTTATTCTATATAAGTCTCCATGGTGTTCTGCTTTCTTACGGCTTATAAATAATTCCCTTGTAGACTCGTACACATCGTGAGTATTGCTAGGTGAAACTAAACAGTCAACATAAATATGCCTACCTTAAAGTTGCCTATTCGGTCAGCGATGACACCAGCGATAGGAGGCATGATGATGGCGACGATAGGAGTGACCGCGGACATGATGGCAGCCTCCTCCACGTTGATACCCAACTCCCGCATGTGGATGGTGAGGTAAGGGTACAGCACGAACAGGGCTGCGAAGAATACCCAATTTTACTGGTATAATATACTGATACCCTGATCACATAACACTGTAACAAATTTGCTCAGTGAATCATGCAAGGCAATCTTAACGTAACCTCAAAATAATAACTTCAAATCAGTGTGGTTTTGCATAACTTAGTTCGGTTGCATCTAGGTTATCTAGTGTACTTTTAACTTGTAAAATAGTAATTCCAACATTAAATACTTACTAAACTAAAAGCTTATGTAACCTAAAAATGTATGTATTAAAACAAGTTAAACGGCAGTTGCGTTTTTACCAAATTAAAACTTTATATTATTATTTAATATTGTATTGTGTTAGTCAACACCATGCAGGTCGTAACTTATATAAATTACAACAGAATTGGAACGCGAAGGATTTGAAAATTGTAGCGTTGGAATTGGATAATTGGAGTAAATTGGGCAATTGGAGTCTTGGAATTATAGTTCTGCTGCTCTAAAGAATTCACAGATGGTAGATAGAGAAGGCATGCAATGGTATCCGGAAAACACAAATTTAATACCGAACTCTAGCGGCACAGTGTGGGAATCAGTGGTAAACCATTATGAATCGCCAGCGTAGACTATAGATCGGCACTAGCGCGATCTTGATTCGCTTCTCGGCTGGAGTAAGGTGAATAACATTTCGGCGTACCTTTGGCGTGTCTTCTCTATATACTAACAAAGTACATATAAGGTTCTACTATACTCGACTTTGAGGTAGCACATATATACATGTACAGAACGTGTATTAATAATTTCAGATTCAATGCAGTAAAGAGAGCAAAACAAATATTTGCGCCATATTGATGGGTGCAAATTTATGATCTTTTCAAAAATTGGAATCTCTTCTTCTTATAAAAAATGGCTTTAAGACAAATACATGTGTACTTCATTATTTGAAAAGTCTTCATAAATATAGATAATTTTATAACTAAAGGTATCCCCCACACCTTTTTACATTGCAGTATTCCCAGCGAATGAAGTAACTATTATGGACTAAATAACAAAATACCGGATATATTTCATCGTTGTATTTTACAAAAATAAAATAAAATAAACTTTACGTTTCCAGGATCTGTGCATTTCTTTAGGTCTCAAAATTTAAAAGGTAATGTTTAAGCATTCCCCAGATAGTTCACTTCTGGCTGGTTTATACCTTCCAGTTGAACCCACACTGCGTACAGCAAAAACCGATGTGTCACTTAAATCTGGGTCACCTTATGGATGTCCAGGAGCGGCACATCACTAACCACAAATGTTGAGATTCTGGGGAGCAAGGTTAATTCGATAGGTCTAGTCTACTGCGGGAGATGACTGTTGGATTGGTAGGGCTCGTTCTCTAAGAGTCAAAGGTCCTTGACAGTCCTCGCCAGCCTAGATATAAGGATGTGCCACCCCCTGCCTGCTTTGACAGGAGAGGCTGGTTCAGAGCTAGCTTTTCTTTTTTTTTTCGAGGGGACGACTTGAGATTAGTGCCCTAATTTTTCCCCATGAATCCCGGCAGGAAACGATCCCTACCCCCAACTTTACCCATCCAGAATATCTTGTCACTCCGGAAGCAACGCAAAGGTAATAGGACTATAATTGCAATTTTATAAGCTTCTTGTCTAAGAGAACAAAACAAAAACTTTTAAGCAAGAATTAAAATTGAACCCCTCAAGACATGGCGATGACCAGTTGACCACGTAAAGGTTACATTTGCCAAGAAAATCAGTTGTAGAGTGCTATTTTGTTTTATCTCCGAAATTTGGTGATGTGTATCAGGTATATGAGTATGATTGATGTTTGACGTACAACTTTGGCGTGTTCTTCGTTTAGTTAATCTTCGTTAATTGCTTTTTGTTGATTAATGTTTTTGGTAAATTGCTTGTTTGGTTAATTTTAGTCTGTACTTAACCTCATATCTCAAGTTTTGATGCCAGACAGATGTAGAATCTTAGTGCTTCAATTTTTGCAAGTTATAACGATAGACAATGTCCAAAATTCTTATGACGGTGTCACAAAATATATGATTGCTTGGATTTTCATTTTAATTAGTTAAGGACCTGAACCAGGCCCTGTTAATTCATTGTTCTTCCGTCAGTGCTATAAATCTTGATAGAAAGGTCCCAGAGACGTGAAGCTTGTTGTATAGGTTTGTCGAAGGAAGTATTCTGTTGACTTTTGGATCAAAAGGTCAAAGTGGAGCCCTATCTTCCCGTATTTGCGCTAATTTTTTTCTTTACGTTATGTCAAGTCCGATATTCGTGAAATGTATAAAATCAGGTTATATTTATATTTTATTTTCATATTGTAATAAATACCATACTATTAAGGAGAAAATGAACTTTAGCTAAATCATATAAGGAATTATAATAGTTTTAACAATATCTTCCCTAATTGGATAATTTTTAACACAAATTATCGATTATATGTACATCCATTCGTTGTGATAATTACAAATCACTTCTCCATTACTGTCTACTGCGTGAAATTTGTGATCCGTAATGTGTTTGGAAATGTAGAAAATCTACATTTATGTAAATTTAATTTTTTAATGTTGAAGAAAAACATCTGTACCTACATAGCGTATGATAAGTGAGCTTCAGAAACCTGAAAATCCATTTGAAGATGAGATTCGGTTAGTCAGAAATGTATTTTATAACACCTGAACGACGTTTTTATACGTAATTATTACTACTAAGCTGACAAATAGCACGTTTATGTTATAAATAGCGTTAGACCCGTTACATATTACTCGTATGTTCACTTCTCTTAATGTATAAACATTGCTCAAATAGGCTATCAATTAACTTCCATTTCCGTTTAACTTGCTGGCAGTAGTGTTACAAAAGATGAACTATTCTAAGTACGATTACAGGTAACCGCTACGAGATATTTACGCCATGCTTAATTATAGCCTACCTCAAAGCGATTGCTTATATTAAATCGATTTCGAAACTACATCGTAAGCCCGAGAACATAGCACGGACTTTCATTGTCCATTATTAATTGTTCAAAACGGGGACGTCTTCAATTGTACGGTTCTGCGGCACGCAACAAAAGAATGTAAATGCAGATTCTGTTAAAAGCTCATCCTGTGATGGCGGATGTCGACCATTGTCTTGTAATGGCAGGCCTGGTCTGGCGTGGGCGATTCAATTGTCACACCAGCACTAGGATTCGGTACAATTTTCAGATTTTAAATCAACTCTTGATTGAAATATATGTCTAAACTATAGCCTATTCAACGTTCGATAGTAATTGGAACTTATCTAAAACATCTTTGACATAGTGGTTGTTCTATATGTATTACAGTACTAGGTTACACAGACAACGAAATGTTGCTTGCCGGGAACAGTGCTGAAGCTGAAGTCTGGCGTAACTGGAAACGTTTTGCTTATGCAGTATCTACCGGCAAACAAAATAAATAGTAATGATGAGTACAACAAAATTAATTGTTACAAAAGAGGATGAAAATGTTTTTCTTTTTAAATTCCAACAGTAATTAAATGTATTTAACATATTCAATTCAATTCATAAAAATTCTAATCAAACAATATTATAAGTGCGAAAGTTCTTTTGTTATAACGTTTTAATTTTGGAATATCGTTATTTATTAACAATAAAATAATTGCCACACGATACAATCCTAATAATATTATAAATAAATGTGAAAGTGGCTTTGTTTGATTGTTTTGCTTTCACGTGTAAACTAATCCACCGATTGTAATGAAATATTACATGGCCATTCTTACGGTTCCTGGGATGAATATAGGCCTATTATTATTTCGTAAACCCCTCCGGGCTACACCCCACTGGTTTTTAAAGTAGCGATAAATTCCGTCTTGGTCTCTAAACATTCTTGGCTGTGAATTATTAATTGAAAGAGCCTGTCAAATTTAATTGACTGTTCTGTGTAAACATTGTTTATTATTTTCAATTTGTTTACATTTATAGTAAGTAAAATATTGTCTATAGAGTAACCATAACTGTTTACGCCGTTTTAGATTTCAGCGATTAGGTAAGTACTAATGTACCTTAGAAATTGTCCTAAAACATAAGATGGTCAGAATTTGACTCCGAAGACTCTCTTTGAAACAGTGAACTCTGCTAGATGACATTTCGCTGGACTGTTCTCTTGAACTAATGTACCAATTCCAGCTCTAAATCTTCTAAAATATTAAAATCACTTTTACTACAAATTTAAAGACTGATATAAAAACTCATCTTAGTTCTCTTTTGACAGAAGTAGGTATCTGTGATACATATTTTATTAATAGGGAAACAAAACAAAATAAACTATTGAACAAACATACTAGCATATCAAATTATATGTGTGTATTGATACTAACGTATTAATTTTGAAATATCATTGTTTGTTAACAATAAAACAGTACGACAATACAGTCCTAATAATATTATAAATTTGAAAGTGGCTTTGTTTATTTGTTTTGCTTTCACTCGTAAATTATTCCACCGATTGTACTGAAATTTTACATGGACATTCTAGTGTCCCTGGAATGAATATAGGCATGTTCTTATTTCCGAAATCCCTCCGGGCTATGTCCCCGTTGGTCTCTAATGTTGCGAAAATGCCATCTAAGTCTGTAAAGTTGTGAAATATTAATTGTGTAAAACTGGTTTTATGAGAGCACATCCATTATGTTGAATTAATTTAACCTTTATTTTCAATCGTTTTACGTTTATAGTGTATATATAGTAGGGGTATAAGTGCATGGGAACATTTGTCAGTTATACAATTAAGCCCTACATAGCCGTAACCCCTCTTTAGGTCCTTAACAATACCCCACCATAGCCGTAATACCTCTTTGAGTCCTTAACAATACCCCACCAAAGCCTTAATCCCTCTTTAGGTCCTTAACAATACCCCACCATAACCGTAATCCCTCTTTAGGTCCTTAAAAATACCCCCACCATAGCAGTAACCCCTCTTTAGGTCCTTAAAAATACCCCCACCATAGCCGTAATCCCTCTTTAGGTCCTTAACAATACCCCACCATAGCCGTAATCCCTCTTTAGGTCCTTAAACATACCCCCACCATAGCAGTAACCCCTCTTTAGGTCCTTAAAAAATACCCCACCATAGCAGTAACACCTCTTTGAGTCCTTAACAATACCCCACCAAAGCCTTAATCCCTCTTTAGGTCCTTAACAATACCCCGCCATAACCGTAATCCCTCTTTAGGTCCTTAAAAATACCCCACCATAGCAGTAACCCCTCTTTAGGTCCTTAAAAATACCCCACCATAGCAGTAACCCCTCTTTAGGTCCTTAACAATACCCCACCATAGCCGTAACACCTCTTTGAGTCCTTAACAATACCCCGCCATAACCTTAACCTCTCTTTAGGTCCTTAACAATATCCCACCATAACCGTAACCCCTTTTTAGGTCCTTAACAATACCCCACCATAGCAGTAATCCCTCTTTAGGTCCTTAAAAATACCCCACCATAGCAGTAACCCCTCTTTAGGTCCTTAACAATACCCCACCATAGCCGTAATCCCTCTTTACAACCTTGACAACATCGAGTTCTGACTAACGACGGTTTGTAACGAAGACCAACTGAGACTGAGACCGACATGTGTGTGAACTGCAAGGCCTTTGCAAGCGCTACGGCATCTGCGCAGCGCATCGGGGCCACCGGCAGCCGTGAGAGCCAGCCTTCACCGCCGAGGAGCGATCGGTACAGGGACATAGACACGTTCCACATACCCACTCTATCGTACCAGTCAGTGGCAGTTCATGGAAGTCGGTTCCGGATCCTCTTATAGACCTTCCGTTTCCAGTTCATACTATTACACTTGCTTATATGATAAAGATAATCAAAGCTATTACTCCGTCCTGCTACAGCTCCGTGTTCGGATACCATCTGGTTTATTCTCCATACTGTAGACCTGAACTCCTGGTAGAGACGATCGACTGAACTTACGTTCTCATTCTCGAGTTGTAACTCATTCGGCATCGCAGGTTCTATGGGCGAGGGAGGAAGATATTCCATCCATCTTAGTTGGCTTGTATGGTGTCTTCTTTAGGGGTAACTTAAATAAGTACACGGAATTTGTGGAGGGTCCTTCCTTCTACCGATAATTCCTGAGGATTTTGCACAATCCGCGTGGCGGGATAGTGAATAACGGGATGAACAGTCTTGTGATCACCGAGTTTAAATTCAACAATGTAAATAAAAGGAGGAGAGATCATTGGTTGAATTGCCCACTTGAGTGATGGAAGGGGAGGGAGAGAAAGCCAGGAATAATAGTGAAAATGGCAATGGAGCTTGTCAATTTTCTATACCTAGTCTTAATCACATGCAAGAGGTTCCACATAAATATAAACAAGTACACATGTTTGACTGATTTATTTTTGACAATTTCCGTTTAGAAAACTAGTCTCTGTTCAAAACATTCTTGACAGTAAAATTTGTTTTGTTGTTCAACACAAACAATTTTTTATGAAAGTCATAAAATCTTTACTGTTCGCGATCATCCAATTTTGCAAGATAAAATAATCCCAAAAGTTATTCTAGCATCAGTAATGGCAATTTACTGCTCAATATTAACGGAGCAATAATTTGAGATTTAAGGTCCATTAAACGGGTATATATATAAAATCAGATAAATTTGATTTTGTATCCGTCATATTTATGTCCATCTTGTTACCTGACACATAAAAAAACTCGTTCGCCGGAGGGAATTGCATTTAACACTCCCCCCCCCCCCCCCCTCTGATATTGGTGTGTCCATCTCCTTGAAACGGAGAAGAGAACAGGCAGAAAATCAACCTTGACGTCGAGGAGTGGTAAGTGAAGGTGCTAAGTTTGGCAAACTCTTCAGATAGAGAAAGTGGGTTTGTCTCGACATTTTTTAAAGGTAGTTCTAAAGCGAAAGTGTTTTGTCTGTCACTTATGTTATTTTGTAAAATGTTAAACTGTCTTCACAATGAAATTATAGACTTACAATTTAAACATAGATCAGAACTAGATGAAATATAATCAATACACATATATACACACACCCGCTTATACATATGGCTAGAGGAAACAGTTTCTGTTAACTGAAAATTTAGTCATTCATTAGTTTCTATTCAGTTGTATGATTGCCCAGAATCAAGTGAACTTGATTTCGCAGCTTCTGTATATTTGTATGCAGAAGGTGTACAAGAAAAGTTAGACGATCTGTTTCTTGATTTTGTATTCTAGAGTTGCATCCAAAGTAGTTTCAGGATGATACTAAGAGGTTTAATTTATTACCTTTAAATCTGTTAATTTATTATGACATTAAAAAATAAATAACCATTTCAAACTAATTTTGTTTGATATTAGATTTAAATTTTCAGTATACCAACTAATAAATATGCAGATTGTTTTAAACTGTTATTTTTCCAAAATATCGGGCAACACTTCGACTAAAGCAGAAAATAGTGAAATTCACAAAAACAAGTTTTTAAACCGGCCTTCTAAGGTAAAATAATTTCTCCTACATTAAAAAAGATTCATAATCCTATTAAGATAGTACTACTGTAAATGTGTGTAATAATGATTCTAATAGATCGAGACAATTCTAATTGTAAATTAAAAAAAAAAACTTGGGGTACATAGTTGGTGATTGATTATTCATGCATCAATTAATAATTTCTTACGTTCCACGTGTTTATCTTGTATTTTTTTAAATATTTTAAAATTAAAATCGACATTACATATTTTAGTGCAATACGAATGTGGCTATACAATATGTTGGTATGTATAAAAAATGCTGTTTACTCTTTTTAGTTTTGTTTAAAAATTACCGAAATAAAATGTATTAAAAATGTAATAAAGTAATGTGAAAGATTAAAATATTTCTACGTGTAAATCCTGGTACACCATTTTTCAAATCGTTTCCGGTAACATTAATAATATCCATAAGGAGAGTTATGTTACAATGATGGTTATGTCTGTCGCTCACGTGGTGTAGCATGATGTATGCGAGCGACATTGTACTTGACTCCACTCGGTAGCATAATCATTAATAAATCGGACCAATGGCGTTCATGCGAGAGAACCGTGTGCTGTAGCCGCAATTATGCAAATATTGCGACTTCTGCGAGTGTACACTATGTGAAAGGCCGTAACCAATGTGGGTGTAGAAGAGGGGGTAGTGGTTCAAACCCCCTCCTATGAAATATGCACGCTAACAATGCTGGGGTTCTATAGCTAACCAACCCTCAAAGATATATTAGGTAAGTTTTTCAGTACCAGAGAGGACGCTTACGTAACTGACATGAGTCTCATGGTCTGTATTCATGTGTTGAGTGAATTCCAATGCTGAGCAATGACCGAGAATAGAGATAATACACTGACTAAACAAACTCTGTCTTTGAATTACAATGCCGTGGGTCTTATATAACAAAGAATTCTTTATTTCATCCGCGTGTAAGAACATAAACATTAAAAAGAGACCACCAAGTACAAAGCTAAGCGTCAACTGACTAGAACCATTAACTTGTTTGGATAGTAAGTAGCAACAAGATGAGTTACGGTATGTGAAAAACGAAAATGGCATGACTTATGGCAGGCAGGCGTGAGCAGTGTATCAAGTGACCGCTGTTTTGTGTAGGATAGCGCACCTCACCAACACGCAACATCGGATTGCAAAACTAATCAAACCGACGCGACGACTCGTCGTGCACCTTAAATTATACGCTTCCATGAACTGCACCTTGCTTGTTTTCAGCTGAATAGAAAGTTCTGAGACACTCTTGACACAATTTTGTAATTAATACCCTTAGGTTTGGCACGATCACTTTATTCACATAACTTAGAATAACATTATTAGGAGTAGCTATTTATAACACCAAAATATATTACACTATTCTGTATACGTTATTAGGCGCTGTTACAACTAATTAATAAAAACAACGCCTTTATAATCTAGATTCTTTGGGCGCTTCATTACAATAATAATTTACCGACATTTTTGGTTAATGTTTCTGTTCCAGACCATTCAAATCGAAATGTTAGCTATTACGCGAGAAAGTAGAACGTCCAGCTTACAGATCAAACAGATTAACCGATGAGAACCCGGTATTTTATTTATTTTTCGTCGGTAAGGCTGTCTCACGAAGACACATTTTGAAGTTTTGCCCTATCCTTGTTTGTTATTTTTCAATAATTTATTACACAGTTACGCTTAACTAATAAACGCCAAACTTAGTATGTATAACGTCCTACACTTAAGCACTCAACATTTTCTATTGGTTCTATACTTCTACCTTTGGATCGGTAGGCCTAAGCATCATTTGGATTTTGAAGAGATATTTTTAGATGACGGAGATGAGAAGATGGAAAAAACATTTGTGGCAATATAGTCTGCTATATGTCCTACGAACACCTTATTTACACATTGGTGTTGTCATTTATACCTTTTTATGAACATGTCTCTTGGAATGTTTATTCCAAATTTGAAGTTACCTTTTTGTCGTTTTTTTTATAAGTAAGAACTACTTGCATACATTGCCACTCTTGGTCCGTTACTACTGTACTGAGAATATCATTAATAAAGTCTTATATTAGTAAATTTTACTACTACATGCAATAACCTACGTCTGCATTCTTAACTTCCTATTATAAATGGTTGCTAAACTAATATTCTTCTAATTATTTTAAGCAGTTTTTATATAGCATGTAGTATAGTTTTATATAGTCCACAATTTACTTTTATATATGCTAACACACATATGCTTACAATGGTATCCATTGTTAAGTCGAGGAATTTATCTTGAGATTTAAAATTTTCCACGATTAGTAGAAATATTATTTCAATAAAACATAAATTTAGAAATGTCACAGGGTGTGTAAAAGATTGACCTCAATTTGTGTCAGCCATATATAATTATTTAGGATAAGTTATATTCAAAGCTAAATATAAAAGTGTATCCAAACAAATATTATAATTTCGCCTAATCATGTCTATGTAGCTTGAAAGTATCCAGAAAGGAGTCTACCAATATAATACAAAGAGATTTATATTGTTATAAATTTTGTACAAGAAAACATGGTCATCATACAAAGAGCTGGTGGTGAAAGTTACTGGATGTTTTACACTAAGTAAATATCCAGGATTTCTAAACAAAGCTACTTAAACAATCTGAGTACGGTAATTTTGAAGTATACATTAGAACATCATACACGTAAGTATGCGGATGCATAAATAAGTCGTATTATTAACAAATTATTATTTACATAACCTATATTCCATATATTTAAGTTTTATCCTTATCCAGTACGTATAAACCTAAAACAGGCTACTAAAACGTGCTAATTAAGCACTATAAGCCATAAAAAGTATTCGATGATTACTAAAAATGATTAATGAAATACTATACTTGAATATGAAATACCAAACTAAATGTTGAAAATTAATATTCTAGGAATGATTGTAGTACACAACCACTCTGAGTATAAACATAGTTATAAGTACTTACTGGAAGCATGGACAAAGAATAAAAGCTTCAGCGGGAGGAGTTCTTTCTGCTTGAAATCCGACGAGATGCGGTTACAGAAGGTGTTGAGGTAGAACATGGCGACTGGTAGTGTGAGAGCAGCTCACTGGGTAGATGAGGATTTATCAGTGGGTTGCAGCTGGCATGGCTAACCTAGAGACAAGACAGTTGCGGTTACACAAGGTGTTGAGGTAGGACATGGCGAGTGATAGTGTGAGGGCAGCTCACTGGGTAGATGAGGATTTATCAGTGGGTTGCAGCTGGCATGGCTAACCTAGAGACAAGACAGTTGCGGTTACACAAGGTGTTGAGGTAGAACATGGCGAGTGGTAGTGTGAGGGCAGCTCACTGGGTAGATGAGGATTTATCAGTGGGTTGCAGCTGGCATGGCTAACCTAGAGACAAGACAGTTGCGGTTACAGAAGGTGTTGAGGTAGGACATGGCGAGTGGTAGTGTGAGAGCGAGAGCAGCTCACTGGGTAGATGAGGATTTATCAGTGGGTTGCAGCTGGCATGGCTAACCTAGAGACAAGACAGTTGCGGTTACACAAGGTGTTGAGGTAGAACATTACGACTGGTAGCGTGAGAGCAGGTCACTTGGTAGATGTGGATTCGTCAATGGGTTGCAGCTGGCATGGCTAACCTAGAGACAAGACAGTTGCGGTTACACAAGGTGTTGAGGTAGAACATGGCGACTGGTAGTGTGAGAGAGCAGCTCACTGGGTAGATGAGGATTTATCAGTGGGTTGCAGCTGGCATGGCTAACCTAGAGACAAGACAGTTGCGGTTACAGACAAGGTGTTGAGGTACATTACTACGTGATAACAGCGTGAGAGCAGCTCACTGGGTAGTTGAGGATTTATCAGTGGGTTACAGCTGGCATGGCTAACCTAGAGACAAGACAGTTGCGGTTACAGAAGGTGTTGAGGTAGAACATGGCGAGTGGTAGTGTGAGAGCAGCTCACATTATCAGTGGGTTGCAGCTGCATGGCTAACTAGAGACAAGACAGTTGCGGTTACAGAGACATTACTACGTGTAACAGCGTGAGAGCAGGTCACTTGGTAGTTGTGGATTCGTCAATGGGTTACAGCTGGCATGGCTAACCTAGAGACAAGACAGTTGGGGTTACAGAAGGTGTTGAGGTAGAACATGACAAGTGACAGCGTGAGAGCAGTGGGTTTGTGAGGTCATGCCAGAGGGTTTTCTAGAGCCAACACAGTTATGCTTTGTCATTAGGACATTGCTTGAGAAAATTGAAAGATGAGTTTTAATATGATTTACGCATAGAAAGTATTTTTTTACTTTATATGAACGCCAAATTGAAAATTTCGAAATTATTGGAAGTGGAATATAACGGAGAAAATATCCCTGTATTTATGAAGACGTATCCAGAAAGTAAAAACCTGGGTGCCATAACAAGTTATTAGTTGGAAACATTTTTATGGGTCCATTTAAATAATAATTGCTGAACGGACCTCCATCAATAAACGTTAGTAATCCACTACTTTATTCTTTATCCTATCGATCCATTTTTAGTCGATTAATGCAATGTTCATGCCTCGATCGACGGTTGTAGTAGAGTAGTATTTCACTTTTTATTCCATTAATTGCAGTTTGTACATGACTTTTTTATATATACCGTGTTGATCAAAATTTCGACCTCATGGTCCATTATATTTGACGTTATTATTAAGTATACTTATAATTTTACGGGCCACAACTAATAATTTAGTTGAAGTTAAATTAAATTATTTCAAAACTTCCTTCTCTTTTATTTTACATTGTATATATACATCTTAAAATTATGGAGGTCAGCTTTTAGAGTTACTTTTCAAAGGTAAATAGTTGGGCGAAACCTTTGAGTCTTCTGTTTCCGCTAATGAAATAGTTGTACCTCGCTACGATTTCAATATGATACTATGCAAAGATGTAAAAATAACTATGTATTACTTTTCAGATAGTAAAAGTTAACTTGTATTACTTTTTACACCGGTCAGTCAGACGCACTGTAACTGTATGATAATGAGTTTGAAGTTTGTACAGAGGTTTGCAGGGACACTGTCGTAAGTAGATTGTAGCCACATATTAGTTGAAAATTTAAAATTAGCCAAATTAAAGATTAAAACGTGCATAAATAATATCCCAGATTGATATCATTATAGCTTGACGTGCTTTTTCAATGG
Organism: Homalodisca vitripennis; assembly: GCF_021130785.1. NCBI lineage: Eukaryota > Metazoa > Arthropoda > Insecta > Hemiptera > Cicadellidae > Homalodisca > Homalodisca vitripennis. The sequence continues at coordinate 106,864,613 of NC_060211.1, forward strand.
CGTATTGTACTTGGCCAATTTGAAGTAAAATACATAGCAATACCGAAAACTAAAACTAAGGGTTTTAAGACTTTGGAACATTTATACCAGTTGATAAAAAAAATATAAATTAGACGAAAGTGGATCTGAAACAGTTTTATTGGATAGGTCTGTGCGCGTGTACACGCTCTTTTTCTTCTACCTTCCGTTAGAATGCGCTGGTGGTTAAGATGGGTGACTAATAAATATAAAGATAATGGTGTTGAGATAATCTATAACGTAGATATTTCATGTAATCGTTATCTAATTCAATTGTATTCCTCAAAATGATAATAACCACCTCGGATGGTGTCATCAGTTTAGAACACAGCTTTCTTAGTAAAGGGTTACGGGAGGACAACGAGTGACATAATATGTTGAACGTCAGAGAGTCTTTCTTGAGTAACCCCAAGAAATCTGTTTAGGAACCTAGTCATTCATAAGTTAGCAATTTCTGTAGCATTTGTGTGGAGTGAAGGGGATGCTTACAATTACTTCCTAACAGCGGATGTTGCCAGTTCTACCAACGTTTTATATGCAAACAAAATGTAGCCTTACAAAGATGAATATTTTAGCGATAGAGTCCTAATCTGTAGTGAACTGACATGTCACCGAGGTGGAAAAGTAAACACTCAAATTCTTATGAAACAACTGCTGTAACTGCTGTTTCTAAATTTGATGCGTTACAATTAATTGTGGCCATCCTTTAGCTGAAAAGAATGGTCCAAAGAGCCTAATTTGGCAGTGAGTGGTATGTGGTCTCGAAGTATGTCATTGGATCCACCGCTGGATTGACCGCTGGCACGCGGCGACCGGATGACTTGACTTGTTTGGCAACATTCATCCGGTCTAACGCGATGTGAATTTTACTGTTGGTGTTTCATTAAGGACCATGTTCATGTTAATCCACTTCAATACGAAACCCACACTTAAGAGCCGACCTTGAGTCTTTGCCCAAAACAACGTTAAACCTCATGCTTTTCTACACCCTAATGTTTGATAGTATCGCAATGGGGAATGTCTAATTTAAATATATAATGAGTAAACTTCCAAGTGATTTTTTTAAGGAATACACTTTTTGAATATTTAAGCGATGATTTACAAAAATGTTATGTTTATATGTTATGTTACAAAAATAATTTCTCTCATAATGTCTCGATTAAAAATAAGGTCGTAGACGTGCATGACGTTTAACATTGTTCTTATGACGCTACAATCATCATTGCCGCGATTACAGCAAGAAACACCAGTACTCATTAAGAAATGATTACCGTACTGATAAAGTACTGGATGACTACCGTGTGACTAATGTCACTCAAACTGAACAAGTAAAAGAATCGAAAACTGTTTGAGTTTGAATTTAATTTGATATGTTAGTTGAAATGTAATAAATCCTATAATTCCGATATTAATATATTCGATTCAATATTATCAATATATTGAATATATAATCAATATTATATATATATATATATATATATATATATATATTATCATTATTATTATATAATCATATATAAAATGATTCGATGCTCACTCGATTTAATTTATTTAGTCAATTATTAACTTATTCAATCAATCAACTTAGTCAACAAGTCAAGTATTAACTTCTTGTATTATAAACAGAACAGAGATTTTAGGCAAGGTTTAAAGTCGGTAAAATCAACAAAACTTATATTCTAGCCAAATACGTAGTCAGCGAGGAAGTCCAAGGAGTCCGAACCCAAAAACGTTCAATTTTTTTAAGCAAACGATTATTATTATTTAAATAAAGATCATGCTTCAAGATATGCTTGAAAGATCGTTCTCAACATTGAGGAATTGTTAATATGTAAAATCTTTTACATTTTTACTTTCATAATTCTCAATGTGGATTTGTACACTATTTACTCGGTTTTTCAGACAGTAAAAGCTTATTTTTGTAATTACATTTCTACATAAGCCTAATCAATTTCAATTATTAATCCTACACAGCCTACTAAAATAGTGCCTCCACAGTTATGAATATAGACTAAGACTAAAAACCAAAACGTAAAAGCTTTTTGCAATATTCACTATTTTGTTTCTCAAATTTGAATTTTTCTGGAAGAGGCTTCACCAATTTCTTCTTAACCCCCTCCTCCCAACGATTCCTGGCTACGTCCATGACTCTAGCAATATTTACTCTTCACAATCTACCTTTACTATTATAGTTTGATTTTAAATTCATCATTAAAGCGAATACTCGGTAAACTAAATTACTGTGGAAATTTCAAAACAATATTTACGTAAATTAAATTAATTTTTATAACAAACTAATGGCAGACGTAAACAACAGCATTTTTATGTTGTTTTGAAAGTCTCGCTTCCTGAACGTATAACCAAGCGAGTCCCGATAGTAATTTCGGTTAGGACGGAAGAGAATGTCTATGTTTTGTATTATGATTCAGTGTGTAATGAGCAGTGTCGATATAAAAACAGACTTACACAATGTGATTGCACCTAGCTAGCTGCTCGGGACGTAATCAATGACGTAATCTGAGGTCTAGCTCATGACGCCTTGTCGACCTCAGAGCAGGAACGTCTCGTCTCGCTCTCAGTTCACTCTTTGTTTTGTATCGAATTAATCTTTCCAGAAGTAGCAATCTGCGTCCAGTTTGACTGTGTGATTGCGCCGGTTCTATGCTAATGTGGAACACCGGGCATTTGGTAGAATGAACCGTCAATTATTTTGTTGCCAGTCACCGTAAAAAATTGTTCAGTGTCAAATTAATACATTTGCAAATTACATCAAATGCTTTCTGCTTGTGTTGTTGAAATAAGCAGAGTCACGACGTCAGAGAGATTCTGCATTGTGCGATGTACAGTAGTAATGCAGACCTTGATGGGAATTTTGCATATGATTTGAACAAATAGAATTACCCAATGAAGGTTTATAAAAAAAAACGTTAATGAAGAGCTTTAAGAAAAATAACAATTTAGGTCTTCACGGAAAATTAACATATGATTTTTGAATTAGTAGAATTAAACCACATACATGAGTAATGATATTTATTTGGATTTGTTATTTAAAGTCTCTTCTAGTTTATTTAACCAATTGAAGGGGAAATGACAACATCAGAATAACGCTTAGAATATACTCGAACATAGTGCAGTCATTGAAGCATTATTGCTCCGAATTTTTTTACTGTGAACCGAATTGCATACAACTTTGGAATTAGGTTCATCTTACCCTTAACTTCAAAAGTGAAAATTATTTGAACTCCGCAACCACCCTGGGGGTGGTTGCCACCCCTTCTCGAGGGTTAAGTTTTTCTTTTTCAAAATAACCTCGGATACCGATAGAAGGCCTAATTTTAAGCAAAAAATCATCTATAAAGTTTTTCGAAAAATCAAATACTTTTCAAGTTATTGGCAATTAAAAATTCACAATTTTTTCACGTTTTTCATCGGACTTTTGAAGGTATTTAGACAATTGAAGGGGAAATGACAACATCAGAATAACGCTTAGAATATAACAATCTTTCTCTCAAGTTCTTAATAAGTCTTCCCTAAGAATATATTCTGGCATCACAAATTTCTATTTTTATCACCTCACGTTTAAACATATTTGAATATTACGTAAGGACTCAATTAATTTGTATTTTACAGTTAAGACTAGAATAGTAAATATTAACGTATGTTTAAACTCTGTAACACATGTCTCAATGATACGCATGTGTACAATTCAGCTGAACAATACATGTGTACAATAAACTGTAATGCTATGTATACTGCTTATTTTTACAGGTAGCACTGTGGTTTTAGCTATGGAAATGAAGTCTTATAAATAATGTTTCAAGAACCCACATTTTATACCTACCAAACCATAAAGATTACCAAAACAAACTCTACATCGGCCAATTTCAAAAATATAATTACTTAATAGTAAATTTTTCTTTTGTCAATATTAATCATCTTGGTTTATCTCGATTGCTCAATTAATTAATACTAATCGCTGAGTATGCGATTGATATTGCTAATTCTCCGAAAAATATAAAATTACAAAAATAAATGCATAAGTTTTATTTAATTAAAACTGATGCATTTTACTTATTCCATCTTGCTTTTAAGAGCAAGATAGAATACTAATGAGGAAATATTTCCAGGACAATTTCTCTATTACTTGAGCTAACACGCTGCATTGTGCAAATTGAAAATAGTTTAAATATGTTTGGGCATTTAAGATTTCTCAGTGGAACTCGTAATAATTAAAGCTACACCAGTTCTTTATGACACAACAACAACTTGTAAAACACAGTAAGTTTTAATTTAGTTTTAAATCGACAACAATAGAATCGTATTAGCTTGGGATCGTTCCGTTCACTTCAAACACGCGCATATGTTTTCAAAGCGTGAATATTGAGTAAATTAGTCTTAGACGTTAAAATGCTCTTTCATTTCCTCAAAAAGAACCCAAATTATTATTATACAAATATCACAAGGTTTCAAACACTCGAAGTCCATTTTACGACGATAATAAAATAACAAATTTGGGTCAGTATGCTAGTTTTTGCCACGACTGTGTTTTAATTTGACACCAAAGTAATTACCGATTGTTTTTTTAACCGTGGATATAAATTAATTGGATACGAAGTTAACTCGCCTTTCATGTTATACCGGTTGATTGACACTCTTGGATATAACTTACCATCGCATTTCAAAACAACATAAATATATTAAATATAGTAATATCTGTACAGAATATGTAAAGTATGAAATTACCAATTATAATGAGTTATTATGATAACGTAAAATCATATCCAGAATGCTACTGGAAACTACATCCACAATACATTCATCCTTAAAAAATACGCGATATCCCACAAGACGCCGCCATTCACACCCGCACAGCCAGTAAACATGCAAATTCACACCGCGTTAAAGAATATCCTAATTTCACAGTGTCAGTGAATTCATGGAAACGTTGAAGTAAACACGTTAACCATTCCCTGATGACCTTCTCAACAGGTCGGACCCTACCGTGTAGAGTGTAGGCCCGCACTGGTAGAGCTCACTAATGGCTGCACGTCTCGACACCCTGCTGCTAACTCGACATGACTTGTCACATCACATCTGTAACATCTCTAATGAGAGAAATTAACCAGCCATTGTTCCCGCAGTTGCGGCCCCGTTGCTTCTCACCTGTCCGACCTTGTCCTGCTCTGTACGCTCATTCAATTGTTCTCTCTTTAGCCAAACTGAGAGTATAACCTGAGTTAATGATCTACGACAAATAGCCAACACAGCGATTTCCCTCTTTTTATCATTTCAATAATAATTCTTACAAAATGTCTTCAATGATGTTGCGAATCTCCTTTTTAGCCTACATTTAGATTTCTCTTAATGGAAATGTCATTAAAATATCAAAATCACAATCAATCGTTTTGATACTTCTTACTGTATTATTGTGTTTTTATATGTACGTAATATTTTTTTTTAATTTTTGTGTAGCATCATTAACTTTTTGAAAAGTGACTTAAACGCGAGAACCGTTCTTGTGCACATGTTGGACATTTTGACCGTGTTTTTACTCAAATTGTGTGTAATAGTCAGAGAAAACTATATAAAGAGTGTTCGTACGAGTAAATTGTAGGTAAGGTTTGATAAACACATTTGTTTGCGCGATTTGCTGCATTGTAGGAGCTCTTCGCAACAACGAACAATTCAAAACGTTTATGGTAAACCTAAATTTACAGTTTACACACATGCCAAGTACAGCTTGTATGTAATATTACGTTTAATTCGGCTATTTAATTAGTAAATTCTTCATGATTCTAATTTCGATAAAATCAAGTTCTTTGTATACCAGCATGTTTTAAATGGACTACAATAATAAGATTACATGTTGTAAACTGTATAAATATAATGTAAACAGAATCAGTCAGAAATATAACAAGACTAAACAACTGCGTGATTTGCTTATTAGGGCACACAAGTATTGAACCCTTCCTCGTATTACGTGTAGTAGCCGATAAACTTATGATCTTATTTAATAAAATTAGTAAATGGTTATTTATTTTCTTTTTCCATTTCGATAGACTAGCAAGTTTAAATATCAGTTTCAATTTAAAAAAATCAATTTCAGAGTTTAAAGTCACAAGAAATAGGCGTGTTTCAAATTAAAAATCAAAGCAAACCAATTCCTTCTCCACTGAAATATGAATAATGAATTACTCAATAACTCAAGGAATTACTCACTGCATAGACCAATTGTTTGTGTGCCGAGAAGAGTTCACATACAGAATTAGTTTACTTGATTTTAGAAATAAGTATTGTTTGTTTATATTTTAAAATAAACCGTTAAATGAAATAATATTATATACAGAACAGTTGTAAACTAACATTAAATATTGATAAACAAGTGTCAACGATGTTAAGACTAATTGAAATTTAACTGTTGTGTCAAGTTACAAAATAAACAACAACAAAAATAAATAAACATGAGAAATCTGTAGAGGAACGATCAAGTAATTCGGTTATAGATACGTTATAATAAGAGTACAATTAATCGTGTAATAATAACTTGAATGGGAGAAATATTAAAAGGAAATACTTATTTTTAAATTGACACTTACGCACGAATATGTTTAATGAACAATTTGCGACTTGTTTCTCAACTATTCTCAGGTATCTCGGTGTTTACTCACGCCACGGCTCGGCGCGGCGCGGCGGCATGTTGTATAAGAACGCGCTCGAGTGAGCATGACTTTTTCTCTATGTTCCCACATCGCTAATTACTATAATAGCTGTCACATCGCCACTTCCGCCGGGTTACAATGGATCTAACTTTAATTATTTATCATATCGTGGCCTAATAGTAACTCTGATTGTCATTAGTCTGCAATTTTCTCTCGTTGAACATTGCGGTGAGTAACTACAATAATTGCAGTGGCGCGCAGAAGACGTTGCTGATGTGAAATTGTAAATGTGATACGTACATGCAGTGAGGTGGTGCAGGCGACAGAGGGGAGGTAATTGTGGAGCGAGTGTGGTTCCCCTCTCATGACAATGGTACCACGTGTCGGCGTAACTCAGGTCAATGGAAAATTTCAATTCTATGGCTGATTTCATTATAAAGATTTTGATAAGTTTTGTACACGTAAAAATAAATGTTTACGTGCGCCGTCAAACAAATAGAAATTATCGGCCTACTGAAGTGATAAGTTTCAGAGAAGCTTAGCCAAATGTCATAGTTAGTCACGCACCAGTCATTCTTGTCTATGTAAATATGAAATTTATCAAATAATTTTCGAGATATCCTGCCACATGATACACTCAAATTTTTGTTACATTACTAACAAATTATATTCATTACAAACACTATTGTAGTGTTACACGTAATGAACTTAAACATTAAATTGGTTTCCTCATCGGTGTTGAAATAATAAACGTCTACTACACACCAAGCCACTATACGAGTACATTAATTTGTGTTGTATGTGTTGGGTTAGTTAGACTACGTACTATGTAAATATGCCACATGTTTGAATCCCTTATAGGTGTATTGAGTTTGTTTACAAATTAATTTTCTCATTATCATAGTGGTTACCCGTAATGCTAATGTAAAAATATTCGCTAACTCTCAGCTAAATCACATAGAATGACATGCATGATCGTCAAATTCAGTGTTCCTCATATAGAAATGAAGCTTCGTGCACAAACAGTTTTAGTTTGTTTTCAACATATCTTGCGTACGTACATACAAACGTACAGAAATGAAAATTTTCCAGTTGCTCGAGTGATAAGACTTCGCTGACGCTCATCCAATTACGTAGTTGACTACTAATAACATGTAAAGCATCAGGTAAGATCTCCTTTGCAACTGCTATTTTCATATCTCGATCAGTTTATTCTGATATACCTGTGAAATAACTATCGAAATACGCGAAATTAAACCCCCTAAAAGTAATTACTACAATAGTTCAATTTGCCATGTGGGACACCAGCGAACATTTAAACATCATTACACTAAGCAAAGTACATTTTAGATTTTAGTTCTTAAAAGTAGGCAGGTAATTTTTTTAATACTAAAATTATTTATAAATTGTAAATTCCTTTATATTTGTTGGCATTATTTTCAGCTTAAAACGTATTTTCCTTGCTGACCGTTTAATTTTTCATACAGGAACGAATAGAGGACAGTGTTATTGTTTATTAAAATTTTACTGAAGTTTACGAGAAAATTTGCGATTGATAGACTCGAAACTGAGCACTTTTTGGTTAGTCTAGCAGGCTCCAAATTTTCATTACAACACCCATCCTCGTTGCCATTGCTTGGATAGGAAAAAAACGTTTTTTACTTTTTTTGCACCACAAACAAATGTAAACTAATAACGAGTTAAAAATGAATTATAAGATTTATAAATGACATCTAAAAAATAATTAGGCTACTTGAAATTATATGTGTGTTCTATATTCCCCACACCATATAATCTCAAATATTGAGTATAAGAGTTGTACAAATATGTAAAAATGTAAAAGTGCACTATATGCATCCAACAGCTGAAACTGTATTGTATATGTTGTTTTTCTGATTTTGTGACAAAAAGAGAAGGTATGTAAAATACGTAGAACACTCTGCGCTGTGTCCAAAGTAAGTCACGCTATTGTAACAGATACAGCCTGAACCAAGAATGAGATATGGCATTTTTATTCCTTTCTGCTTTCCTTGGAGCATTCTTTTTTTCCTTGCTGCATTTCTTTCAATAACGAATAAGTTTTTTTATATAATCAAACCCAAAACCTAAACAAATTCGTTCCTCACGAAACATTCTGGAAGGTAAATTTAGCTGTAAAAGATTTGCAAGTGTCAACTTTTGATCTATGTGATATAATATGCAAATGCTTTTACTATATTTGCCAATGAACGGGAAAAGTGCAAATTGGTGGTATATCCGAGATAATATAACTTTACAGAGAGTAGACCTATACTATGGATACATAATTGTATCCACAGTAATGTATGTGCAGTTAGTGTATCAGAGATATCTTAAATGTTAAGGATGTATTATGTATCGTAAATTTTACTCGTAAGTATTCAACGAGTGAGTGTAATGGAGCTATTTTAATAAGAAAAAAATTGGATATCATAATTCTATAGTGGTTTGGTGATTAGACGCTAATTATTTAAACATATATATGGAACCCAATTTAATAGATTTGAAATTTTGGACGCAAATTTGGTGGAGCTATTTCAAGAAAATATCGGATATACTATATGATATATTTTCTTGCTATCTTAAGGAGTATATGTCTTAATCTTAGTTGTGGATCGCATTAATACGTATTACTAACTAATGATGTATTGCCAGAGTAATAACTGATTTCTTATAATATTAATTAATTAATATAATATTAATGCTACTTATTATCTGATACACGTTATTCTGTGTTGTCATGTACATACTTGACGTGTAATATGTAGATAAATCACACTCTGTCACTGGTACACTACACTCACACACGCACTGACTGCAGGACTAGTGGCCTATTCTCACTGTAACGGTACACTAAATTACTCACCACACTATCACTTTCAATCAAGACAGTGCTGCACAATAGAATGGGAATTTTACCCTGGAGACAAATTTAAACAATATTTGTGTTTACTGATCGTAATCAGTTCCCATGAACGCTGCCCTCTCAAATACTGCTAGTATTTACAGAGAATGGAATGTATGTTGTCAATAAGATACAACATTCTTGGCGAGGTCTGTTTTGTTTTATAAATATACGGAGTAAATACAAAATAACAACGTATTACTACAGTAGACCAGTATACGTTATTTATAGGTAGCTGGTGAAAAGTCTCTTACACATTTGAATTGTGTTAACTTATTTCAGTAGGTCTCAGTGGTAATCGATTATAACGTTGATCTGTGCTTGTATAGGCAAGACAACGTAACTGTACGAGCTACATTTATCTCCATATCTAAAATGGGCCCAAATTCAACTTGTTTCTATAAGTGTTACAGATTATGAAGTTAAGGTTTAAAGACTGGTGTTTTTTAGCTGAGTATTTTTTAATTGTGTTTAGAAACATGTTTTTGCCAAGTGCATATTTGTCACTCTAGTGGTGATTATAGCCACTGAATACGTAGCAAGTCAGTTCCACACACGTGTAAGCCAAATTTTGCAAACCATTAGGCAAAGTAACAAAATCCCCATAAGACTACTAAAATCGTCAGTATACTAAAGAATGGGACATTATTTATTTGCAAATTTACTGACAGTTCACCCAGGAATGACAGTCCTGCGGTTTGCCTGTTAGGCAAACTTACAAACTATGCTCTAGGTCTTTTGTTGTGATAGAGATTTCAAAACCCAGGAGAATTACTGATATCAAAATTATTTGCTAAGTAAGTAAAGAAACATATCGCTTTTAAGATTTCTATATAATGAATCCAAGTATATGGAAAAATAAATATAACGCTTTACAATCTGTCAGTATTTTATGCCTAACTCAACTAATAAAAGTGTTACCCGTATCCGGACTGTTACATACCCCTGAATGTAATGCGGCTTGCGAAAACGATAACTGTCAAAAAAAGCGCAAACAATATGGAACTTGAAACAAAAATTGATCTTGATCAACTTCGTTGGCCAGGTAGTTACTTACGCCAAATAATATTATTATAGCTAATGTTCAAACTAAAAGAATCATTACTTTATAAACGTTATTTATAAACCTAAAACACGAAAAAGTGTTCTGGAATGATTATATAACATTGCCTACACTTTTGGCTACAATCCCTCTGTATCTTTAACAGTTTTAAACATATTGAGTGTATGTAAATTCCACGAGAATAGATTAATAATATTTTAGATGTCACAAAATCTACTTAATCGATTATACGTTATTAAAAAAAAGTACTTGTTTCACTCTGTAACAGATCTAAAATTCGTCAGTGGAGAGAATTTATAATAGTGTTTAGCAACGTGTCTGTTGCCAAGTGCATATTTGTCACTGTAGTGATGATTGTAGATGAGATCTTCAAATTCACAAAATTGCCAGTTACAAAAACTGATATACCAAATATTTAACAGTTTAATAACTTTATTAGGATGTAATAGAATTCGTGTAAGTGGATATTATTACTAGTGAATTTTACAACGTTTCGGTGTTGCACTCTGCAACTGTTGTAGTAGTCCGTTCCAGAAGGACGAAAAACAAATTGCATAAATGTCGATCACCGATTAAAGATGACGCTTTCGCGTAGGAACGGCTCCAGACCGTCCATGTAAGTGAGCCAACGACGCAAGGATGCTAGCCGGTCAGTGACGGCGATTATTTCATTGCCTTAATTACCTGGAATAGACAAGTTACTTGACAACTGCCTGCGATTACGCTCTTATTCCGACAATTTGCAACTGGTCGCTTTCTATTCATACTGCTCTTGCTCGGTATCGTCGACCTACAAGGCGCAACTCAATGTGCTGCTACCACTGCCACCACTTGCGACACCACCCCAAGTAGCTATGTCAGGACATATTTACTCGTACATGTTGATCTCGTCATTTACATCTGAATGAGAGAATACAAATTTTTACTTGTAATTTTACATCTAAAAGCATTTATTCCACGCGAATAGTGAGTTATAAGCACCATTTCATTTTCCGCTTATGCAGTGTCTAAAATCTGACACTGGTACAGACTGACTTCTGAAATGTGAAGTTCGCGTCTATCTGAAGAGGTTCATAAAAATTCGGTGACAAAGATCTTCAAAACGAACCCCTTGCATTGTTTCGACATTAGAAACACCAAGGCTACACAGGAGCTCAGTCGGGTTCCCAGCAGTTATCCAGTGTAGGCTAGATGACGAACACTTTCATTGCCTCATCCGGTGCACAATGGAGTACATTACGATGTTTTATACACGAACCAAAGCACGGCGGAGCAACCGAGTTTTATACACATAACGTAGCTATGGTGGGAAGGGTTGATTCAATGCGACATAACTTAGCTATGATGGGAAGGGTTGATTCAATGCGACATAATGTAGCTATTGTTGGAAGGGTTGATTCAATGCGACATAACTTAGCTATTGTGGGAAGGGTTGATTCAATGCGACATAACGTAGCTATGGTGGAAAGGGTTGATTTAAAACGAATATTGAGTTGTTTCACATTCTGCTTAGTGCAGTGTTTGAATCTGACACTGGGTCAGAAACAGGTGAATCTTAGATGTTTTATGGATCTCCTCAAACAGACGTGGATTCTAGATTCCAGGAGATAATCTGTACCAGTATCAGATTACAGATTCTGTTCTAAGCGGAAGGTGAAATGAAACTTATATCAATATTCTAATTTCATCTGTAGTAGTATTTACGACAGCTATGAATTTGTAGAGGCTAATAACTGACACTAGCTCAGATTTGACTCCTGAAATCTAAGAGATCCAGTGAGATCGAAATTGGTTAGACGCTGAACAAGTGTTGGGAAATTGGAGTACTGTATTAGTACACACTTGCTGTTAACCGCTCCCATCAATGCTGGCTACAGTATAATAAGCGGCCACCACCACAATAGAATCATATTTATGATTATTTAAACTATAGAAACAAAAATGTTGACACGAATTACGTTATATAAAAACTATCTATTTTGTGTATCTATAAAATGTAACAAACAAAACAGTTTAACATTTAGTTACTTTTTACTTTTTTTAATATGATTCTACTGTCGTGGTGGCCTCTTATTATACTGCAGCCTGAATGCTTATGCTTCGTACACCTTTGGTTATTCCTTGTAATAATTTTAGAGTAAATTAAAAAAGAAAATATCTTTAAAACTAATATCTAATTAGATTTTAGAATATTAACATTTAACTTAAATCACATAACATGTTTATTAACACCATCCCGGTTCCAAACTTTTCAGCAGACTTTTATGACTATTTTAGAAATCTTTGAATAATCGTCATTTCTACACGAATAATCCTTTTAAATGTTGTTTGCAGCATTTTTATTTTTTAGAGCAGTCTTTCACATTTATGTGCACATCAACCTTTTCTTACTTTTAAAATTATTTAGTGACTCCTCGTGAGCAGTCCTCCATTGAACGAATAGAGTTTGTAGGAACTTTAAAATATTGATATTTAGCTCAGAATCGTATTAGCAAAGTTTTAGTTCTGTAGCCCAAGTATTAATAACACTATTAAACCGTCTCCAGACTTTTCAGCAGCCCTGTAAATGTATATACTCATGTATACGAGATACAAAATATTCCTAATATATAACAGTTACCTAAATGTAAAATTTTTTACGGTCTGTTTTTTTTTTTTTTTTTTTTTGAGAACTCAATGTTAAGTAATCATAACAGTAAAAATTGTATTTCTATTATTTGAATAAGGGCTTCTTGCGTTAGTAAAATAACTATTTATTCATTGTAGTTTTAAACTTCAAAACTATATAAGCCAACTAACTAGTTCATACTATTAATGTGATGTAACCTCTTCGAAACATGCAGTTGAAAAACACTTAACAATTTTTATTTGACGGAGCTAAAAACCAGTATAAATACTAAATATACAAGGGGAAAACAAATGAATACAGTTTAAGAGGTATCGAAGATTTCTGAAAAGTTTAGGTTTATATATTATTCTTCGTAATCTGAGAAAAGTTTATAACCGCAATAGAAAGTGACTTAATTGGCTTATCTTGTCAACACAGTTTGGATTTGCGAAATAAATACACAACCAACCCCCATCCTGCTTGTCAATCCTTGTCAAGTTCCTTGTCACTACGTGTTTAATAGGTGAAAGGAAATCCACTGCTAGTGCCATCTAAAAACTGAATGGCTACATGAGACACTATAATCTAATTTCTCTTTCTGGAACAAACCTTACATCGTCGAGATAAAATATTTAGAATTGTAATCCCAAGGAAGAATTTGTAATAATTTAGAAACTTATTTTAAGCTTCTTGCAATAACGTCTGGTACTCCCAAGAACCGGTACGCGAAGTATATTCTTATCTATGTTTATTTCATCTATGTTTACAAATACTGAAACTCTACTACAAGATTGTCCATTTTGCTTTACTAAGAATCTAGTCGAATGAAGATAACGAAGGAAATATACAATGTGAAGAAGCAACCATAGTACATTGCTTTCTCCTAACGAAATTACATAAATATTTTGAAAAACGCAATACACATAACAGCTCATTTTCTGTCCAAATAGCTGAAGTTAATTTTCCAATTAAATTGGAATTAGATGACAAAACTATAACACCATAAACGCAGCAGCCATCTCAGATGGAGGTGTTCATATATGGTTTAAAAAGAGTGAATAGTTTTATCTATGTCCAAGGTCAACATGTGCCCTTTAAACCAATGAAGAAGTTTCTATAAGTAGATTCTATATGAAGACACTGAGGAACCTATGACCTCGTAACGGGACTTGCACAATCAGCGTCTTGCACCATGATCCTGTAACATATTGTATATTGAGGCAGTTCAGCAGAGAAAACATAGATTACTTTATTGGAAAGTGTAATATTAATTTGACTTGAATCAATAATAGCAATGTCCATTTTTATCTCTTTCTCGGGAAATAAAACATTACAACCACCTAATACTATAACCGCATATTTTCTCTTGCTTGATATAACCAGTAGACTTGATGGAATCGTCCTGTGATTTACTATTTGGTTATCGAATTTCAATGATGGTCTGATGGTAGGATCTATTTGAATAGGTCATCGTGTGTCACTTGACTTCCGCACAAATCTTGGATAAACCAAGACTTGATCTTCAATAAAAGGTTATCTAAATCACCTGCGAAGGATAGCGAAGGACACAATTGCTGGAAACTGGTTTTTAACAGTCTATCAATATCAAGAAGACTGTCAACTATACCCATGATTTGGAATCTAATCAAATTCCAAATTGGGTGCAACTCTTTGTTTTAATACTTTTCTTGGAAAGAAAAAAACAAACTGATTAATAAGGTCATTCGCCTTCTTTTCATACTCATCCTAAAATATGTATCCTAAAAAAAGTATCGATTAAGTTGGTATTTTTTCCTGGATTCAAACACTTCGGAACTACAACATCTTGTCTTGTGGAGGGGGGGATATTTAAACTCTTCTAATTTGATTTATATTTTTGACTTATTATTACAAATGTTTTTTAATGAAAAGAACCCCATTTATTCTAAAATGCAACCATGTTCAGACCTACCACAACTGAAATAGATTGAATCATCCAGTTGCAATTAAAAAGATTGAGAAGTATTAATAGTAATAAGATAAAGTTACAGACCCAAATTATAATTGAAGACTACATCAACAATATCTAGGAATAAAGGTAGTTCTCAGAGGATTGATTCTGTAACATAAATTTTCATCTTTGTAAATAAATTCTCGGACACCATCCACATGGGATGAAATCCAGTGAGGTTGAGACCGGTCGTGTATTTGCCATGGATCATTAGTGTACCTTGGTGTAATTAGGGCCATGTTCCAGTTGATGTTGGAATAGCATTCCACTGTCGATGAGTAACACATTCCTGGTGCAGACGAAAGAGAGATTTTAGCAACCATAAACTTTTCTTTCGGATCCTAAACACCATGCCTTTCAAGCAACGGGCACAAATCTGCTCGTGTAGTTGTGATGATAGTCCAACAATAAACTTCAGGGCTTCGCCATTACAGGTTCAGGGAGGAATTTCTTTTTCTATAATCATCTATGTTATGCATTCTTTCGTGACTTGTGCGTTATCTTATCGGTTCAACTTCTTATTGAGATCAAAAAGATTTTTAAAAAGCACTCCCAATTTACTGTCATTGTGAGTCTGAACTGCACTACACCATCCACCATCCGAGAAACTCTGATTTAGTTGACACGTCTGTACACCAAAGTACAGATGGATTTTACTTTCAAAAACCTATAACAGATCGAGGATTCTTGTATATGGCACTTCACTTGGTAACAATAATGACACGTAAGACCTTGGAAAGGGTTGCCCGAGGATTTCTCAAGACAATGCAAGATGAAATAGACGAATTCTCCTCTTCCATTTCCAGTGCGAAATCTGCCACGCCGTCTACTGCAACCACATTCTGAGTTTGTCCTTCAAAGAAATTTTCAAAACGCGTAGTATATTTTGAAATCTAGTTGATACTAGCAAACTTCATCATTTTTTTTGAACGCACAATAGCCCAAAGAGTTTTAACTACGGGTCTGTCTGATAGTGGTTAGAGTGGACCCCCGATCCTGCACTAAACGCGCTTCCTAAAGTGGGATGTAATATTGCAATAATACGATAAACTAGATGTAGGAGGATATGTTTTAAAATAAAGAGACTATTTTATATTTCTAAATAATTGTCACAGAGGATCATACTATATTTTATGTTTGTAGAAGCCAGCAAATAAGAAAATAACTAAATTTTAGAAGAATTGAATAAATGGAAGACAAGACTTTATACCATGATGGTTAATTCCTTTACTATGTTTAAGATGTAGCATATATCCAACAAGAGCATTCTCCCTAAGTAAATTAACATTTGCTCAATTCTATATAGTACTTCTTTGAAGATGATACCTTACTCGAAAAAAAGAATGCTGAGAGTACCAATGTTTTTAGTTTGAACATATGTCTAAGTGGTGCGGTTAATCTAGTTTCGCAACTTCCTGCGCCCACAATGGGCCGCGGATAATGACGGCTGCAATCAAACGGTCGGGGCCGCCTGAGTCGGACAATTCGTCCTGCGGCGATGTTGTCCTGCGTCAACCCTCCTGAGACTCAACATGTCTGAACTGGAAGGGGAGGGAAGGAGTGATTTAGGCAAATCTGCAACTCTGCTGTTGTCATGTTAATAGTAGAAACCCAGTAAAGAAGATAATGTTGAGACCAATGTTTTTAGTACGAGTAATACTGTACATAAATGTAACCTCCCGTTTCAAACTTGTAAGTTCACTTAAAACTAAGATTTATGTTGTATATTCTTATTCGACATATTGGTCTCGAAAATATCTTCTTGGCTGAGCTGCTACCACTAATTTGACTCAGCAGCATTTGTTCGGCCGATCTTTGTAAATACAAAGTGGATGTACATCTGCGCTGGCAGAAACTTTAATGTACACGAGAATTTTTACAAAATCATAATTCCATAATGAGAGTTTGAATACTAAACGGGACGAGATCTTGCGATAACTATATTGAGCTGAAATTTATTTGTCTTAGTCTTATATTGCCAGTCCTCCTGGGAACATTTCCAAAACGTGATCCAGTTGTAATAACATTTTTTAATAATGTGCTTGCAGAATTTTTGCTTACAGTAAATAAACGTGTGTTAGCTATACTAAATAGACAAGTAATGCCAAATTTGACCGTTGACCTATTTTTATTTCTACATATTTCTGTTATTTTTTAAATAATTTTATTATAAGGAAAAAGAAACGGGATTCTGGGCGAACTAGTAAATGTAGAAATGTGCATTGCTCCCAAGTATCACAACGATAGTCGCTCCTGTTGCAGCTGAATTTCAGGGGGTTTAGTCCAAGTTGTTTATCAAAGCAAATCCATTAAAATTATATCTTGACAGTATAATTCTAAAACTATGAGTAATTTTATACAATTTTTTCAGTTATTTCTCTGTTCGGAATGGGCACCTCCCCCTCCCCCCGCTGAATAGGCTGCTGATTAAATTTAAATAGCCAGTTCAGAGATATTTAACCCACTTTGTACTTTCAGTATAAAAATTAAAGTTAAACAAGTCTTCCGCGTCACTTCATTTCCAGATTATCAATTTTCCAAATATTTCACAATCCCTTCAAAAGTTTTTCACGGCGGTAAAATTGAAACTATAATATTTATAAAGTACTCTTTAAAAGTACAATTTGAAGTTATTTTCTTGATGAAAAATGTACGATATCTCTATAGATAATTATGTGTCAAAGTAATTTAATAAATCAAGATGTAAAATTGTTGTTATGGATAAAGCTACAAATATCGATATTAAATGTGCATTTTCTACATGAAAATCAAAGTATGAATTTCATTACGTGATTGATATCTTCTGATTGTAGATAAATATCAATATCGACATTAATTTCATTTTTACTTGTCTACACAACAACAAAAAAACAGTTAAAAATCTCATCTTAAAAATTACTTTTGAGGAAGTAATTAAATGAAAGGTCAAGCTATATTTGTAGCCTGGCAGCCTATTTTATAGTTTTGTGAAATATAGTTTGATGTATGCACCACATTACAACAAGAAATACAACATTAATTGCATTTCAAGCTGATATTTTAATGTCAGAAAAGTTTGTTCAGTAGTTACGGTTTTAATAGAGAATAATAACCCGGTGTTTATTTTTTTAAGACTTGGGCTGATATACTTTTGTAAAATATAGATTCATGTAAGCACCACATTAAAACAATGAAAATAACAATTAAATGCATTTCAGAGAGTTATTTTAATCTCAGAAAGTTTGTTCAGTAGGCTTAGTAATGGCTTTTAAAGAGAATTATATCCACTGTTTTTTACAAATGGGACAAAATGACTACACATAGTGACCCAGTAGCTCTCATACGCGAGTAGTGAAACTGTCGATGGTCCTAGACATAGATTATGATGCGGTACACCGCTTCAAACGATAAGATATAGACAGGTTGGACACTTACTAGTACTAGTGGAGATGAGCAGGGAACACCCAGTGCGAACGTCCGAGGACTACTGTCTCATGCTATAGATAGACCGCCAATTGGTTAATACGTACGGGGTTAGAGCTTGGCATTGCAGGAGAAGGCCGTCCTTCCTCAGCCTTATCAATGCGCCGCTCCACGCATCGCCTCACGAATAGCAATATGGGGTACGGTATCATGTCTGCTCTTGACCCCTTTAGTGACAGGACAGACTGGATAGTCTCAGCAGGTAGTATGAACTGTCTGTCTGAACTTCCTTCCTGACTGTTTGATGTTACCGTCAATAAAACTGTTTAACATGGCCGACGCGACACCTAGTGCTGTAATCTATCCACTTGTAGATTTGAAATGATGTTTGGCTAAGGGTGTCAAGTGAAACATTGTCGTAGCCGAAACTCGTGTATAGTGCTTTAAATACAGCTGCATGGTGTTTTGAGATGATATTTGACCATCGGTATCATATGAAACATTGTCGTAACCGAAACTCGAGTGTTGGTTTTTTTTTAAATTCATCTACTTGGAGATTTGAGATTGAGATTGTGATATTGGAGAATTTAAAACACGCCTGGATAGAAGTTCCATACAGGCCCATAAGCCGGTTGCTAATGGTTTCTTAATGGTAACCTGAATAAACCAGGTCAAGAATACGTGTTCCAGGGATATCTGGTGTACTGAATGGTGTGATCAAAGAAACGTAGAAATAAGGGTAGGGGTAGGACACCTCGGGAAATTGGCCCAGGCCTTCATATGAGAATATTAGTAGAAACTCCAGAGGCCTCTAGACATCAAGTAAGTAGAACATTTATTATAAAACACCAATTTAAAATGTAAAAATTGTACACATTTACAATCATAATTAGTATTTTAGAATATTCTCTAGTGCGTTTTACTACATGATAAAAGGATACATTGCGCACTGATTGTTACTTTTTATTTCCCGGCAAGTTAATCCAACTCTTACAACTGCAATTAATTGGACTGCGTTACATATAACATTCGCACAGGATTGCGGACGTTGCAAGAAACCAGAGTGTTTACACCATTGAGTAATGATGCAGTATATTTACTCTGTGGTGTACTCTTACGTCCATAGTGTTTTGTGGACACATTCTCATTTGTTGTGGTGAAAACGTAGACTGCCGTGAAGTCAAGGAATAATTCCTCGAAGTTCTGCAAGAGTCGAGCAAATAGTCTGCCCTTCATCCTTGCGAAATGAAAATGCATGATTATTCGAGCAAGAAGAAGTCGACGAGAAATTAAGAGCCGAAAAAATTGCAATTTCGATATCAGAGAAATAGAAGAAATTTTACATGCTGCGGAGTCTGTGGTATAAGTTTCTTCAGTAGATTCAGTGAAACATTGTTTCGGCAAGGCCACACAGAGAATGATATAACCATATTAATACTAATTTTGTAAGAAGATGAACAACTGTTATAAGATTTTAGCTGGGGAAGGTCAAAATCATAATTCACGTCGTTTTAGTTAAAAACTGTCAGTTCACTGTCATGGTATTCAAGATTGACGTTTAATTTAGAAACAAATTGAAAAAGAGGTTATTTGATCAAATTAACCAGTTACACAAGGAGAATACTTATTTAGATCCATTCATGACAAGATCATTACATTCATTCGTGAAAACCATACTAATCATTCAAGATTTTTAATTGCTTACAATGTTTAATAGCCAAGTTTAATTCAATTCAACCGTTGAAATTTGTTTTACTTTTCCAAAGAGTATTTCGTCGCGAATGTAAATGGTTTAATAGCAGTTCGAATTAATAGAATTATGTTTTAAAATGTAATAACCTGCTCAAATTTGATTAACTCTATTGATTTTATTATTTTTTTGGAATAAATTATTTCAACTGAACCCATTATGAAAGCTCAGCAAGGACACAGAACAAAATAGGTGTAGGTAAATTATATATTTACCTGTATAATATACGGTGTGTGTGTGTGTGTGTATATATATATATATATATATATATATATATATATATATATATATATATATATATAATATGCCATACAAATTATCATTTACAATAAATATATACTTTATCTAGATCCGTTTTATATATTAACTACAAATAAGAGCAAACGAAATTATCCATCAAAGTGCGAATATATTTAGATTGCAGAGAAATAACATAATAACAAAACATAAAAATATAATTTCTTAGGTTTTGAATCTTTTTTAAGCACACGAGTATATTAAGTAAGCGTTTTTTGATGGAATACCATGTTACTCATCACCTCACGAAGACCTATTTGTTTTGTCAACAAAAGACAATAGAAATTGGCTTTTCTTCGGTCAGCAGTAAAGGCTAAGTGTCGCAAATATTTCTGCAGTTATTTAGCAAACATTTGCACTTCTGCAGCATTGAATTACTCGCCCGTGCCTACATGGACACTTGTAAACCTTGTACACGGCATTGTCTCACCATCGGTATACAGTAAAGTAAACAGGCGCTTATCTAACTTTTGGGCTCACTCTGGCGTTATTACTCACTTTACCTAGTCATCATGGAAAGTTATTCGAAACTTTTCAACAATTCAAGGCTTATTCAGTTCTATAACCTTATATAAACACCTATCCCGACATGCCCAACTTATTAGGGCGACAGCCATTGAGGTATTTCCGATCCGCCGGCTGAGACGTGACATTGAACGCAATATATTTGTAATTATTAATATTCATAAATTTATTTTTTCAGTTATAAACACTATTTTGTTATTATACACGTGTTAGTAACCATTTCATAAATATTTTATAGAAAATAAAATTAGTGTTAATGTAAATTTGTTCAAATGCCTGATAGGTACATCACTGGATTAGTTTCAGTCCAAACATTTTATTAGATTTCCAGAAACTCCAGATTTAGGAATTTCTCGGAGAAAAAAGACATTCATGAACAATAAATACGATGCTATTTGCGAGTACATTGTACTTTAGGTTAGGTTAGTGTGTATACATTAAATAAGAAATTCAATATAATAGAGATGGGACATAAAGGTAGAGGAAACAATTGTTTCACGTAATCCATTTTAACACTTCTGAAGTTTATGTACAATATTGTCCAAAAACCATGTACGTACTTTTAACATAGTTATACAGTTTACAACTTTGTTATATTATAACAAAATCTTATAGAACTCGTCTCAAAGCCATAGATGTTTCACTTGAGGAGCTTATATTAATCATAATTAATTCGAATAAACAGATAATAGTGTTTTTAACAGTTTATTAGCATTATTATACTAAATTAAGTTTCTGAAGTGAATTCATAAATACGGGTTCATCCATAGAATCAATGTTCTATGGATGAACCCGTATTTATACTGCGTCATAAATACGGGTTCATCCATAGAACATTGATTCTATGGATGAACCCGTATTTATGACGCAGTATAAATTGTAGCCCCGTGTTAAAAGCGGAGTCTCGGGTACCCAGAGCAGCTAACTAGCGTGCCCTCTTAAGAGATGATGGAGTGCCCCCTCCCAGTCAAACCTTAGTTACGCCACTTTGTCAAGAGAACCGAGTCCGGAGCAAACAAACGAGACAGCTCTTTGGATGAATGACCGCTGGATGATCCAGTTCTAGGCTGGCAAGAACAGGATTCGCCGTTTTGTGGTGATCCGGAAGTCATCATCTTTCGACCACTCTGCATACCAAACAAAAATTGATACAAGTCTGAGGCGAGAGAACTGATGTTAATTTGGGGCTCCCGTAATCGCATCTTAACGTTAATAAAATGTAGTTTTCGGTCCTGTTCTCACAATGAGCGCTGTATCTGACAGTCGAGGACGAAATGGCGTGTGCGTATTAGACCACCATCGTTATTACACTGTTTGTACGCTCAGAAGCGGGTGGATTCTACACATTCCGTTCTAGTGACCTTTGGATGAAATATGTAAATGAGGAAGTACGTAAAAATCGACTAAATCGTGTCCTAATCACGTTTTGTTGAATAAAACAACTACGTTTGAAAATTGGCAACCAGAGGTATTCGTAAACAAGATAGGAGTAGTACACGCCCCACTGTGTCACGAAACCGGTTTCGCTGTAGTTGCTCATTTCATTCTTGAAATCTGCGGAAAATATCTATTTGTGGACATACATACACAGTTTATTTTCTTCATGCAGAAAAGAAATATTTGCATCCACCCGGCAGACAATAGAGAAATTGTGCCAGCCAAGGAGTATAGGCTTCAATAACGCTCAGCCAAGTTTCATGGGTAGACATGAACGTCATAGAGCTCATTACTATCTATGTACAAATGAAATTTCATGCAAAACTAAAAGTTTACAGACGAAATTTGTTCATTCAGTTAGTGTTCAGATAATTACAGTTTCGATTAACTAGTTAGAGTACGAGAACGCAAGAGTGCGATGAAATCAAATCTTGTCACCAGTTTATAACATCGATGTTTCACTCGTGTACCTCTATGAATGAAAACATCACATGTTAAAACTTAATTAGTCAGTTTGTTTACAAATTAATATTCTATTTTCTCGTTGCCATCATGGTTACCCATAAGACCAAGGTAAAAATATTCGTAAACGATCAGCCAAATACGATGGAGTGCCATCCATCATCATCGAACTCATTGTTGCTCATATTACAATTATGATCTCTTCATAATTTTCTCTTCATGCAAACTTTCAAGTCTATTGGTCAGTTCATTTTCCAGAATCGTTCGGACATACATACAGAAAGACATAAATGACATTGTTCAAGCTTCTCAAGTGACAGGCTTCGCTGACGCTCAGCCAATGAACCACAGCAAGACTGTTGCCATTTATATTCGAAGCGATTGCACGAATACCGCGTAGCAAATGGCGTTTCACGCCTAATGTTTACAACACTCCTAACTTCAAACCAGGGGCCACTACAGTGCTGTAGTCTGTGTCATAAACACGTTACGAGTGCCCTAGTGACTAGAGTTGGCTGAATATACTAACCACACAAATTGATACCTACTCGTTAATGTTGGATAGTTAGCTAACCAGGTGTTGATGCTATATACACTTTCAGCACAAGCAGTCTATGTACTCTACATATACTGTAAATACCCTGCGACACTCACATGGAGCTGAGAGTGTTAATCGACGTTTCGCAATTATTCAAGTTTGTTTTTGTTTAACTTACATCACAAGTCGGAGAATATTTATACCTATCCCATCACAACACGTTACGTGACAACGACAGTAGTGTCTTTTTATTTGATTTTTACATAATTATAATCTTACGGCTTGTGGACAGCAAAATATTGACGACGTAAAGTGCTATACTAAATGACATATTTTGTTTGCATACTTGCTTTCCGAGTAATTTAAGTCTACCTAACCATTATGGGGTGATCGTTAGCTATTGTATGTAGTAGTGCATACATTTTCTTTAGATAATTGTAAAATTTAATGAACCTTACTTTGATTTTATATATACTTATACATTCTACTTCAGGGGTGCCCGAAGTAGAAAGCTTTGGACTATGTAAACACCTAGTATGAGAGCATAAACAGTGTATCCCACATATAACTTTCCAAACTGATTAAGCGTAAGGTATTTGCTGAAAGCAGTTCTAATAATCGTAAGAACCTCCTCTCTCCACGAACTGCAAATGAAGAACACAGTAACAAAGTTCTCAATTCTCCTCAAACAACGTGTTATTTACTATTTGTGCGATTGTGTTTACACCGTTTTATAAGATTATTAAAATCCTAACAGTTTTATTTAAAAAAAAACAACCGTTTTAAAGACACGATCAGAAACATAAAAAGTGTGGGCGTTTTACGAAACACTTGTTAAAGCATTTTTGTAAATGTTGTTTAAAATTATGTTAATTATGTTGTTTAAAACACAAAACCATATTACAATACCCCAATGCAGAATTTAAAGTGTTTGAAAAATCCATACTCACGTAAATATATTAAATATTATGTATATTGTGGTGTACTTAATTTGAAAGTTAACAAACAAATTACAGTTTTTTCCATTTATCTTGTTTATAAAAAAACCACCATAATCCGAATATATAAATGAATTGTTTCTTAGTAGAAATTGCTCACTTTGAAATAGATGGACGAATAAATGTTGATGTCTAGCATGCTCAAATTTGAATAAAACGTACCGGATATTTCCCTCTGAAAATAATAAGTCTAATTATGTACAACTAATTTTACCAACACTACAATACTAATTTAAGGAACCAATGCTATATTATAACTTCTTACTGTATAATATTATAATATTACATTATAATATTCAGAAAGCTTTATACAAGGGTAAGTTTATTCAAGAAAGTATTAACGTCTTAGCATTTTAATATATATATATAAAATATAAATATATATATATATATATATATTTAATTGTTTTAAAGAAAACAATCACTTCGCAGACTGATATTTTACTGTATAATGTTGTCTTTAGCATTTAAACCATCAGCAAATGTTCTGAATATAGAGATTATTCTAAATCCTAACAGATTTGTCAACTTATTACCACTATGTTATATTCTAAGGATAATAGAGTTTCGGATATTTGCATCCTATAATAAAAAAAATAACAATGGCAAACCTCTAAACCCTACTGTTGTTTAACATTATCCATTATCAATAACAAATTATAATATATCGATTTAGTATTTATTTTTAAGATACATCATATCGGTATTCGGTATGTAAAATATGTAATATATATTACTAAATAGTTTGAAGTTGGAAAAAACCGGGTACAATATGAAAATAACTGTTTGGAAATTAAGTAATTATTTGAAACATTTTTGAACTTTTTCAAATTATTCATTATCAATAGCAAAGTGTAATATATTGATTTATATGATACAGCATATCGGTAATCGGTATATATAATACGTAATATATATTACTAAATACTTTAAAGTTGGAAAACAAAACAACAAACTGGATTTAATATAAAAAAGAACTGTTTGGAAATTACGTAATCGCTTGATACATTTTTTAACGCTTTTAAATTTTAAATGTTCTTGTGTTCCCCACTCCTTAAGTTAACAAAATGTTGCAAAAACGAGTAAATTTATTAAATTTCCAATAAATACAAAAATAGAAATTTCATTGTGGTTCTGTTAGTATTCTTGCATTAAAATCAAATTTTATACGGTTTTTAAAGTTACGGTGATTAATACATGTACGACTTCAAAACAACTGCAAAATAGCGTAAAAATCAAATTTCCGGTTGCTCCATAAATGAAGGAAGCTACCAGGAGCGGACCTCTAACGCTAACGATATCCCGTTACAGTTCATTTTGGACGGAAGCAGAGAAGCGCGGAGAGAGCCGCTAGAGTGAGCGAGCTAGGTCAGTGCCTACTTACCGACAGAAGGATGCTGTTACCCGCAGAGAGGTACTGACAACTGTACACTCTTGGAGCCGTCCGCAGAGCTACTCTGTCGTCACCCCTCCACCGGCCTGCTGGCTCGCTACCTCTGCCTCTACCTACGTACATCACAAGCAATCTATGCTCACCGGCATTCTAAAAGTTATAAATGTAAGCTAATTTACAGAATTCGTCTGTGAGTTCCATGGGTTTAATGGGAGAACCAGTAATGACCGTTTGCGCAAATATAGTATGCAGTTTTAATGACATAAGAATTAATTGAAGCAAATTTAAATCCTCACAGCTTACGGCGTTTTGAATCTATGCTAATTATTGTAATATATCTAATTTAGAAACACAGAACATAACACTACAGGATGATATCTTGGTAGAGTAAGATGTATACAAAACTTAAAGGTGCGCCCTACCTCAGCGCTTGAAGTCAAATCAAAGGGTTAAGAGATCACAAATCATGTCCTTACTATTGAAACGTCCGATACTGTCATATAGTTAAATTACAGCTATAATTTCACTGTATACTCATCGTAAATTGGTTTTCAATACAGTATTCATCTTTTAGTGCAAAAATCAGATATATTATAGGTCTATCAATGCACAGTTTATTATTTTTTAATCAAACATTAGCCTGTTCACACAATTAGTTTTCGGGGAAATAAAAAAAAACTACAAGCATACATGAACTGTTCAAAAACAATTATAATTCTTATTTTTACACACAACAAGTTAATTTTGCACTGAAAAGTGAGTCGGTTGGCAGCACTAGCGACAATCTCGAATTTATCCTCATAACAGCAACACTGTCCTTATTTTTCTCGCACGGTTATGGGAGATATCTCTTGTTAAAATGTTATATTCACGTACGTATTAACACATCCACACGTTTTTTAGGTTTTCAGTATTTGAATTTGTTATTAAAAGACTCTTGCATTTTTTTATGCCATCGTTTATTCCAAACATATCGACCTTTACAAATAAAAATAATGCGTATTTATCATATCTTGAAAATTGTAATTGTAAATTTCCCATAATTCTACGATTAAAAATAAGAGCGCAAAAGTGTTTGAAAATTATAATTTTTCTTACGGAGTAAATCTCAAGTTCGTTTCACCTAATGCGAGTTTCTAGACTAATTATCTATTAGGAAGAATTTGGAGATCTCCTTATATGGTCTTCTTTAAAAGGAAATTGAGTTGTATTGTATAGGTAGCTAATTCATCAAGCTAAACTATGTGAAAGATGACATTTATGTCCACTTTTACAAGTGCCATAAATGTCGTAGTAAAGTAACGTCCTCAGTTATGATATCTGATAAATTCAGCGCAAGCATTATTGTCATTTTATCATGGTCATTATCAGTAGTGCATTCACTTTCAACACGTTTGGGCGATTCAGATTTATTTTATCGGTTTAGAAACTTTAAATATACTCGTATGTACCTTAACATGAAACTCTTATGAAACAGTAGACTATCCACACATCGATACAATAATTTTTTATATCCTAATCATAATAAAATTATAAATGCGAAAGTACCTTTGTTTATTTTGCTTTCACGCGTAAATTATTCAACCGATTGTACTGAAATTGTACATAGATATTCTTACAGTTCTAGGATGAATATAGGACCTACTACTATTTCGAAAATTCCTCCGGGCCCCACTGGTCTTTAAAGTAGCTCAAATCCATTTTAGTCTCTAAAGTTGTAAAATATTAATTTGAAGAGCATGTCTAATATAATCAAGTGTTTGTATAAACATTCTTTATTATTTTCAATTTGTTTACATATATAATAAGTACGTTATATAAGGAAAAACCATAATTTTCCTAGACGTTTTAGATTTCAGCGATTAGGTAAGTTATACTCATCTTTCTTATAAAATGTTCTAAAATATAATATGGTCAGAATTTTACTCCTAAGACTCTCTTTGAAGCAGTAGGCACGAACTATGGTAGATGAAAGTTCACTGAACTGTGCTTTAGAACTGATTTACCAGTTCCAGCTCTAAATATAAAATATTAACAATATATTTCAGTTTATAGGGAAACAAACGCGTAGTGTCATTGTTAAGGTAGGTTTAACTTTACAATTTTAGCAAATATCGATTATTAGATCTAAAGACAATGTCACTATCTAACTATTACTATAAATTTAAAGACTGGTATTAAAACCAATCTTAGTTTACTTTTGACATAAGTAGGATTCTCTGATCTGTGTTATATTTTCTTGATCGGGAAACAAGCCAATTTTAAATATGGAACAAAACAATACTAAGAATAAGGAAAATTACAACGGCCACAAATATAAACTTTTTGGTGTCTTTTCTTGATCAAGGCAACAAGGAAAACTTAACATTGGTGTCGGAAATATAATTCACTAGAACTAACAGTGGTCATGCACGTGCAACGCCAACTAAATTGCGCGCAAAGAAGTGGATATAGGCACTTACTAGCAGTGTAGATATGAGACAATGTAATCTAACTTTTATAAAAAATAAAGTATATGTCTTTTTATAAAAGTAGGATTCTCAAAGCAGTGTATGTATATATAATTTCTTGATCAGGAAAGAGGCAAAATTAGCTTTGAAATAAAAATGACTATACATATATACTTTTCTTGATTGTGGGAAGAAGGCAAACTTAACATTGGCGTCTGAAATATAATTCACTCGAACCAGAAGTGCTTAAACAGGTGTAAAACCTACGCAATCGCGTTCAAAGCCATAAATCGAAAGTTACAACTAGTCGTAAAGATACTCATCCACTATAGGTAGTTAATGAATTTGTAAAGCCCAAAACTAGCACAATATTTATGAAGGCTAACAGTTACAAAATGATCTGTTGACTTGTTTACAGTTGCAAAGATACTCATCCACTATAGGTAGTTAATGGATTTGTAAAGCCCAAAACTAGCACAATATTTATGAAGGCTAACAGTTACAAAATGATCTGTTGACTTGTTTACAGTTGCAAAGATACTCATCCACTATAGGTAGTTAATGGATTTGTAAAGCCCAAAACTAGCACAATATTTATGAAGGCTAACAGTTACAAAATGATCTGTTGACTTGTTTACAGTTGCAAAGATACTCATCCACTATAGGTAGTTAATGAATTTGTAAAGCCCAAAACTAGCACAATATTTATGAAGGCTAACAGTTACAAAATGATCTGTTGACTTGTTTACAGTTGCAAAGATACTCATCCACTATAGGTAGTTAATGAATTTGTAAAGCCCAAAACTAGCACAATATTTATGAAGGCTAACAGTTACAAAATGATCTGTTGACTTGTTTACAGTTGCAAAGATACTCATCCACTATAGGTAGTTAATGAATTTGTAAAGCCCAAAACTAGCACAATATTTATGAAGGCTAACAGTTACAAAATGATCTGTTGACTTGTTTACAGTTGCAAAGATACTCATCCACTATAGGTAGTTAATGAATATGTAAACCCCAAAACTAGCACAATATTTATGAAGGCTAACAGTTACAAAATGATCTGTTGACTTGTTTACAGTTGCAAAGATACTCATCCACTATAGGTAGTTAATGAATTTGTAAAGCCCAAAACTAGCACAATATTTATGAAGGCTAAGAGTTACAAAATGATCTGTTGACTTGTTTACAGTTGCAAAGATACTCATCCACTATAGGTAGTTAATGAATTTGTAAAGCCCAAAACTAGCACAATATTTATGAAGGCTAACAGTTACAAAATGATCTGTTGACTTGTTTACAGTTGCAAAGATACTCATCCACTATAGGTAGTTAATGAATTTGTAAAGCCCAAAACTAGCACAATATTTATGAAGGCTAACAGTTACAAAATGATCTGTTGACTTGTTTACAGTTGCAAAGATACTCATCCACTATAGGTAGTTAATAAATTTGTAAAGCCCAAAACTAGCACAATATTTATGAAGGCTAACAGTTACAAAATGATCTGTTGACTTGTTTACAGTTGCAAAGATACTCATCCACTATAGGTAGTTAATGGATTTGTAAAGCCCAAAACTAGCACAATATTTATGAAGGCTAACAGTTACAAAATGATCTGTTGACTTGTTTACAGTTGCAAAGATACTCATCCACTATAGGTAGTTAATGGATTTGTAAAGCCCAAAACTAGCACAATATTTATTAAGGCTAACAGTTACAAAATGATCTGTTGACTTGTTTACAGTTGCAAAGATACTCATCCACTATAGGTAGTTAATGGATTTGTAAAGCCCAAAACTAGCACAATATTTATGAAGGCTAACAGTTACAAAATGATCTGTTGACTTGTTTACAGTTGCAAAGATACTCATCCACTATAGGTAGTTAATGGATTTGTATAGCCCAAAACTAGCACAATATTTATGAAGGCTAACAGTTACAAAATGATCTGTTGACTTGTTTACAGTTGCAAAGATACTCATCCACTATAGGTAGTTAATGGATTTGTATAGCCCAAAACTAGCACAATATTTATGAAGGCTAACAGTTACAAAATGATCTGTTGACTTGTTTACAGTTGCAAAGATACTCAGCCATCATATTAATATTATTGAGCTGTCACGGCTAAAACGAGTAAACATTTAGAGAGCTGGTAAGGCAATATCAACGCTTGTATAAAAAATGAACGATATCCAGACAATATTGTTGTAAAACACATCTAGAACTTGTAACTTTTTTAAAGGAATAAGATTTATTCTATGCTAAGATTTATTCAGGACATACCTGTGGACAAGACAGTATGTTACAGAAAATTGATCATCTTGTATTTCCACAGGAAGCCATATTCGTTGTTATTTGTGAGAAAATAGCTAGTATGATTCATAAACAATCTAAACTAATTTAGCGTTAAAAGAATTTTGAGATATTTTTAAGGGTTGAGTTCTCACAATCGCTAATTTTGTTACCAACCCCGTAAATCCAACACAGCTTTCCATTGATAAACTATAATAAATCACTGATCACTAATTGAAACCCCAGGTCGGTACTAGTGATCATGACATGGAAATTCCCCTAGCGCGTTCGAGAAGCATATGCAATCAATCTATTTGCATCAGCGTTGCTTTGATGATGGTTGTGTTGAAATGTTACAATCCTACTATTAGGTATTAACATTTCCAGAAACACGGCTGTGGATTTCTTGTTGCATGTCTATAGCTTGTTCATGTGTGTTATGGATGGTGAAAGGCATTTTAGTAAGATTCAGCTTTAAACACATAGAAGAAGTTTTATTTTAAAAACGTGTTAACAAAACAAATATTGTGCAACAATCATTTAAGTCATGGTAATACTTGTAATGAAACAACCTTGATGACGTAGACCTGACACAGTTTTTAGTAAGCACGTATTCGCTAAATTAAGTACGAGTATGTTGATGCACAATGACAGTGCCAAACTATACACATATTGTGGTTTTTGGAGGGAAACTGACCATTACGCGGTATATTGCATGGCTGGACACGGAGGCCAGACAAAGCAAGGTCTGTACTTCACATCATGGGAGTTAATAAAACAACAGTTGTCAAACAACCCAATGACATTGAGGGACCCCGGTTTGTCCGAACGGCGGTCTGCATGTTCTGCACGAGTATGTAGCTCAACTTCTAAATCAGAAAGTTGCTTATAATACTACTGGTGTGATTCTATTCCACACTCGAAATGAAAACAGAGTTTTCTACAAAATCCAACAGACTAAAATTAGAATTGAGTTTTTACGGACAATTTAGAAGACAATGTATAATATACTAGTTATAACATCAATTTATTGTCCATAATGAGAATGCCAATTCACCTGGATTACTCTATATTTTATAATCTAGGTGTCTCTGTTGTCGAAACTATGTAAATTACTCGTTTTGAGATTCTTCGTCGTCGACTTTTTCGATCTCTTTAGACGAACATGGCTCTTCCAGGAGTCAAGTCTGTAATAGCATCAGATTCCAAATGCTACATTAAGAGGAAAGTGAACTGGAGCTAAATATTAGAATTGATTTTTTTAATTAAATGCTATTCGTAAAATCAATCTTTTACTTGGTACAAGTAGAAAGAATAGCTGGGCTACATTAATCAACTGGAATACGAATATCGGCAACGCACAGTCCACTTTTCTTTATCACTGTATAAAATACTGTAATGACAAAGGCAATGTTATAAAAGTCATTAAAGATGTTTTAGGTATTATAATAGTTTTAAACAATAGTTACTGTACAATATAATTCGTTGTAAAAAAAACTCTTTGATTCAACTTAGTGTATTCATAATTTAACAGATTTTACTTTTATAATTCATCCAATTATTTAACAATACCGTGTATGCTCGCATAATTTAAATGGATTGATATTAATTATGTACAGGGCTGGATTTACGAGGGTTGTTCAATAAAGACTGAGACTGTGTCTCTATAAAACATTTATTATTTAATTCTGACCTACATCAAATTTTTCACCTTAAAAGTATTCCCCATCAAGTGAAATTCACTTGTCCCAGCGCCTTTGCCATGCCTGGAAAACGTTAGAGAAGCCATCCTTTGACATGTTCTTCAGGATCGCCTCCAAAGCCTTTACTGCATCCTGTTCCGAATCAAAACGACGTCCCTTCAATTCCTGTTTTGCAGTAGGAAACAAAAAAAAGTCACAGGGCGCAAGGTCAGGACTATGAGGTCGGTGGGGCACGACCTTAATGTTTCGTTTGGCCAAATATTCTGTCACAACGTGTGCAATGTGAGGCCGCGCATTGTCGTGATGAAGTTTCCAGTTTCCTCGAAGTTCTGGACGCTTTCGAGAAATGTGATCATTCATTAATGTAGCCAAAACTTGTTTGTAATAGTCTCCATTGATTGTCTGTCCACGTGGAACTGAATAAGTGTACACCATTCCTTTATAGTCAAAAAAAGTAATGACCATTGCTTTGTTTGCAGATTTGGTTGTCCTAGCTTTGTTCGGGCGACCTTCATTTTTTTATACCCACTCAGTGCTTTGGATTTTCATTGCAGGGTCATACTGATAAACCCATGACTCATCAGCAGTGATTACACTTTTCCACCAATCCCTATCTTCTTCAACGAACCGCTTCCACTCAAGGCAAACATCGACACGGTTTTGTTTTTGTTCAGGTGTGAGTAAACGAGGAATCCAACGAGCACACACTCTAGACATGTTAAAATGGTTTTTTAAAATTGTGTGAGCACTACCTACCGATATGTCAAGGAGTTCAGCAATCTGTCTGACGGTCAGACGTCGGTCGGTTTTGATCATTGCCGCTGCTGTATTGATGATTTCCTCAGTGAGAGCAGTAACTGGGGTACCATCTCCTCCCTGCAACTCTGGGTTCTCTCTTCCCTCCTTAAAATCTTTGAACCAGCGAAAACAGGAAGCACGAGACATTGCGTCATCCCCAAAAGCTTGCTTTATGTCTTCATAAGTGTTAGTCGCAGTTTTGTTGAGTCTAACACAAAACTTAATCGCATATCGTTGTTCACGCAAACTGGACACGATAAAACGTTGGAGGCGGCACTTACCAAGCTGATGTTCAAATGAGCACTGATGGCTTTGTGATAGAGATAAAGCAATTAAATGTCTGTTGGTAAACAATAGGGTCCAAAGGTATTGGAAAAACCTGGCATCATGTCTTATCAGAGCAGTATGGGGAAATCCCGGGCCCAGTCTCAGTCTTTATTGAACAACCCTCGTACATATGGACTTAATGAGCTATAGCCCAGGGCGGCAGAATCAGGGGGCGGAAAAGTTTGATAAAAAAGTAAAGAATAAATTCTTCGAAAAGTGAAAAATATGCGCAAAAAATTGCTTGTAATAAACTTGTTAACATAACAATTTGTAAATTGGAATTGTTTAAACAATCATTCGCTAGATATATTACATTTATCTCGTAGTGCTAACATTAAGGAAATATGGTATGTTCCGGGACGTTTCATGATTTTTTAGTAATTTGCCAGTTGATAAAATGATGTGACATCTCATATTTCATGATAAAAACAATAACTTCAACTATAAGAAGCGTAACTTCAATGTTGACAAATCAACCTCTTTTATTTGAGTTTTATTACAAGCTTATCGTGGCCGCCTCGCTGCCACCGACCGCGACGCGACATCGCGTCGACCCACCGCGGTACCAAGGTAAGCCTACATGGTTGTATGGTAGGAGGGGGAGGGGGGCAAATGTGGATGTCAGGGGTGGCAAATCCTCAAATCCGCCTCTAGTTATGTATTTAAAAATATACTGATTCACAACTTCGGATAAATTTAGAAGCGGTATTAATATTACTCCAGGAATTATAAACCATATTAAATAATGTATTTTTCGTCGTGTTAATTCTATATAAAAAAATAACAAACACGATTGAAGTTCATTTCAAATCCTTTCAAAGTCACCTTAGTAAAGAGAAATTATGACCGAAAATATCCATAGTAAATGGAAGGCTCTTTCAACGAAGAACATCTAGGTACAACGCTACGCTGCGACGTCATGTCGGATTTTAGCAATACAACGGACACTCGTCGAAAAATATCTTCAAAAATAAAATAATATTAATATATACAGCTGTCTCGCTAAAATGTATTTATAATATTTACAAAAAATATACGAAAATAGTTTTGGAATTTGTTTTAAAAAGATACGGCAATGTACAGCGTGTACACATTTCAATTTGTTAGTTACTACAGTGAGCATTTTCAGTTATTCGTCCAAAATATAAAATAACATCCAATTTTTTCTGTTCTTTTTTTATTTGTTTATATTTTTTAGGAGAACATTTGGGTGAAAGTCGTATATTCTTTGCTTGATGAATGAACACGGAAGGGAGGAAGTACGGCCTAAACCAGAAACATAAAATTCAAACATACACATAGTGGTAATATAATATTTCTGTCCCTTTTCGGGATTGCTGCTGAGTCCACAATTAGGATTCCAAAATTTTAACCAAGTTTTGTTAAGGTCTAATTTCCTTTTCAACTATGTCATAAACAAAACTTGTAGCATTAAAAGGGAGTTCAATCCATACACTTGGATATTTAACCAAGGTCTGAAAAAACAATCATGAGCTTATACGTGTAGCTCATGATTTTTTTACTAGGGCATATTTCTTTTAAGACATATATTTATCAACCGCTAATTTTGAGTCTTTACTGAATTTATGAATAATTTTGTAATGGCGTAATTTATGGTAAAGGTGATGTACACATAATTCGGAATGTACGAGATAATTTACAACACAGCCATGTGTTGATGTTTATTATTATCTCACAAATGTCCACTTGAGTGACTGGAACTGCCATTGAGCTACTGAGATGTAGGCTACACATTGAACTCAGTAACAATAAGGAATAGGTCAGGGTCCATTGGCTTTATGTAAAGAATGAACCACGTAAAATTGGCACGTTCTCCGACAAAATGAGATATACTAGTCGGCGTAATTACATGTCAGATGTTACTTACTCAAGATCTTCGTCTGAATTCCTAATTATATACATTAAAACCATTAGTTACTAAACAAGCAAAAAATTATAACAACTTGAAAAGTTATAAACTTTAAAACCTATTACAATATTAGTAACGGCAAAATAAGGTTTAAAGTGTACAAAATAATTACCATTCTGAACAAATGCGATTTATTCAAAGATAATACACAATACAAATTGAAGTTAGAGCCAAATTATAACTGTATTCGAAAGTAAAGGAGTGAAAAATATAAAACCAAAAGATATAATTTTTAATACAGCTGTGAGCTGGGTTAAATAAGTTAAAACAAATTATTATATCTTTGGATCACAGATACTCAGTTCTTCCATTGAATTAATTAATATTAGTTCCTCATTGCAGATTAATGTAGATGCATCTACATCTACAATGCAGATTAGATGTAGCCTACTTTATACATCATATTTTCACTGAGGCATAATAGCCTATTTTATGTATGCATCAGCATATAGTACTATTGTCCAAATAACAATGCCAGATGCACAATTGATGAGACAATCAGAATGCTAATTCATATGGATTACTCTGTATTTTTACATTTTGTAATTAATGTGTCTCTGATGTCAAAACTATGTAAATTGTTCGTTTTGAACTTCTTCGTCATCGACTTTTTTCGATTTCTTCAAACGAACATGTCTCCAGATTCCAGGAGTCAATTCTATAACGGCATCAGATCTAGAACTGGAGCTAAACTCAACAATCATATTAAATCAACCCTTACCATCATGGTTATACTGTGCGTAAAAATAAAATTAGACTTATTTCCACACATTTTTTCTGGCAGTTATTTCCTAGCAAAAAAAATCCTTGCGTACACTTCAAATTGGTGAAGCAACGATTAAACACGACCGTATAAAAACCATAGAATATAATAATTATTGCTCAATATTTGTACTCTTTTTTAGGTACTCTCAAAAATATTATGTAAAATTCAAAAATATATTCCAGAGATTAAAGGATGAACTGTCAATTCGCGTAAAGCACAGTTTGTACGTGGGCGCCGCGCCGCGCCTAGTGATATTGGGTGAGTTGGATTAAGTTGAGTAATCTCTCAATTCTCGTACTCTCTCAATTTTGCGAGTGCCCACTCGGGTTTATAGGTGATTAATGTCGAGAGTGTACTCGCACAACGGACAACACACTCGCAGATTGGGTAGAGTACCTAGCAGCAGATACATTACTGTCGAAAGTGCTCTTGCTCTAGTTGTCCATTAGAGCAAATTGTACAAAGAAAGCAAAAAATCACAAGAAGTTTTCCGAGATTACCCCCATTTAAATATGAATTTACAGGCCTTTAGGAAATTAAACTAAACGGCCTTTCAAGCTCTTCTTATTTTGTTCGTATACAAATGTCTATAAGAGATGTTATTACATCATAGTTACTGAAAAATCTATATTTGTTTCACATTAGTTGTGAGACTAAAACAAAAATATAATTTTAATAGTTGTTTTGTGATAAGTATATGTAAATATTTATGGACCAAAATAATGAAGATTGGATTCTTACCACCCAAGCTCACGAGTTCAGTTTTTGGGACTTTTAAGCACTACAAGGTGCATTCATTCATACTACGAGTACATTCGAAATTGCCTTTAACGCTTTAGGTTCATTGGTTTTTCACTGAAATGGTACAGTGAATACAATGTTATTACAACAATAGGTTATTATGTCAATACAATGTTGTTTGTATTGCTAAAAATAACAGATATCTACAAAAATAAAAAAGCCTTACTTTTCATTTTCTTTTTTCCTTTTGACATTAAACAATGTTAACAATTTGATTAAAATTAAAATTTTCTAAATGTTGTGTAAGCCACCAATATAAATTGAATTTACAAAATAATAAATTTTCATTCACAGTAACCACAGCCATTTTACGCGTTCTTCACTTCATAACAGAATTATTGTTCCTAGACTCGTTAAAGCCTTTAATTCAACATCATCTCACTATATTGCTCATATAATTTTCTCAAAATTATCAAACTTTATAAAAAACCCAAGACCTTGCACTATTAGTACGTACAAAAAATTAGTCAATAAATGGTTAGTAGATGCTGGGCGAGATGGATTTCGTCAGTATTTTTCCTCAATCTACACCTAGATATGCTTTTTTGATGTATTATATTTCTGTTATATTTTTGTATTACAATCAATGGTAGTCTGAGTGTTTGGTGAGTTTGTAAAATCGTTTTGACTGCAGGCCAACGAGGACGTGTGGTGCGTGTGCGTGATTGATGTGTGTGTGTGTGTGTGTGTGTGTGTGTGTGTGTGTGTGTGTGTGTGTGTGTGTGTGTTTAGTGTTTAGTGTTTAGTGTGTGTGAGTGGGTGTGCAGGTGTGGTCCAAGTCTCTCTCTACTTATATCGGCTAATTTTTAATTAAGTCTTTCTGATTGCTCTATTTATGTAAGTTACAAGTTTTTATAAATTACATTTTAAGTCTTCAAATTGTGTTTTCTAAATAAGTATATTCCTTTCAAATTTTAGATTATTTATTAACTAAATTTACTCATGTATTCCATGCTCTGGCCTTGTATGGTTTATTTTAGAGGTTAAATCTTCATTTTTCATTTGTTAATGAAAATGTTTTTATTAATGACAATTCATTTCCTTATTTTAATTTAAGTTTTTTGAGTGTTATTGGTAGTGCAGACTGAGGAACTCGTTTCCCCACACACAGGCTGATGCTCATGTGGGGATAATTTCCTATAAGATATTTGTTATGTATTCTATTTTACTCTGTACATACATTTTGGAAATAAATAAATGAATGAATGAATGAATCAATCAATCAATGATAATATTGCAACAAACATGAAATAGAATGGAATCATCTAATCACTTTTATTACTCTGTTCTGATCTTTCAGCTATATTACAGTTTGTTATGAACAGATGAAGTCATGGTGAATCAGTGAGAAATTATTTATAACTCTAAAAAGAAAAGAAAAACAAACCACTTTGCTCTATTGAGGACGTAAGTGTTTCTATCGTTCTCAGCAAGGTCACAAATGCGCTCAAGCGAATAATAAATTATAACTCGCAAAAAATAGGTTATGAGTACTGTTTGGCGGCGTAACGGATCCCGCACGGCAACCGCTATTGGTTACATGCGGAGCAGGGGGAGCAAAATCTCAGGAGCCCGACAGTTTAAGACCCCCCAAACACATTTAGTTCGGTCTCAAGGTCCGGACTGTACAGTCCTGGACTGAAAGTAGAACTGACCGTGTATAAGGTTTTCTAAGCAGATGGACTGGTGGGAAGCTACTGTGGCACGGCCTTCATATCGTTCGTCTTGAGGCAGAACTGGACGTGTGTGATGAATCCCGCCTGCCGAGACTCCTGGTTTATCCTCCCCACGATTTACGAAACTACCTCTTTGACCAACTTCTGCATGTAACTAAGAAAGATCAGTCTGATATGTTCGGATAAAAAGAACGGCAATATGAAGGTATATTATACACAGACTCAGGTCATGACGTTAACCATTAGACTAGGCGAATAAGTAATTCAAATACAAAATGAATTCTACAATAAAAACAATATGGGGTATATTTTGTTTGTATGGTAGTGTGGTCCAACACTAAACTATAATAGGTTTATAAATGCTGCTGACATTAATTTATGGTATAATTGTTCACGAATGTGACAAAATGTTAATCACCGAACTTGAAAAGTTGAATTACCCAGTTAATTTACAATAGTAAACAGTGAATGACAATTAGTGTGCATTTTATAAAACTTTCGTCTTATTGGGGAATATCTCGAAACGAAATTCACTATTCCGTTGTAAAGTTTTACAATCCTTCAACGCTTATTTATGAATTAATTAGAGTATACTTATCTTTCTGCTTCATCATCCGCCCCTTAGCTTTGTCGAATCAGTAGAATTTGCTACTAGCAAGCGTTTGTGCGGTAAATATCACGGCTCTAAAATAATTTATTTAACTGGTATTTGTTGTTGGGAAGATTATTACATTTGTGGGAAAAATTTGCTTTTAAAATGTATGTAAGTATAACAGTTAACTGTTCATACTTAAACGTTCATGCAGTAACTTTTATTACTGTGCCAAACAAAACAAAGTTTTCGAAAATTGAGAAAGTAATTTTACCCAAAAGGTTCTTTATCTTCAATTTGTTTAAACATTTAGAATTTTTCTTAACAAATAGATGCTTACATGGGAAGTGGTTTTTGGTCAATTTTTAGTAGGGCGGTTGCTTATTATTAAGGATTTTGTTGAAGTATATGGCGATAAACTCTTCCTGTACTTCGGCATGTAGCCAAACACCGCAATATTGCCGTTAAAGTTTCGTCACATGTTGGTGTTATAGCTTCTCTCATTAACATATCTTGCGTAACAACAAAAGGTGTAACTTAATTCTCGATAACTTCAGCTTATTTTGTTATTTCCTCCTTTCTTAAATAGTCTTTCTAAGTTTTCGGAATAGTACTAAAGTTCTTATAGCAAACTAACATGCACACGTATTACAAAGAAAGCTGCTGCGGGACTGGTCTGCACAGTTATTACGGTACATGTGTTGAGAGACCAGGACTCAGGCCAAACTATGAAAGCCTTGAGTACAAGACAGAACGTGTATCGGGGCTGTACTCACCGCTAGTGTAGAACGAATATATTATAATGTAAAATGAAGAATCAAAAGTTCAAATTTATTATGAAATCTAAGGTAACGACAATTATTATATTGTAAAACAGAGTAAGTTATCCTAATCGGCGGATTAGGCAAAATATAAAAGCTAACCCGTGTGGAGTCGGAAGACCTAGATCTTGATTATGGATCCTCAGAAGGATCCATAATCAAGATCTAGAGACAGCGCGCGGGCCCAGCATACCTTCGCCAAGGTTACTCGATGTAATTTTATCAGTTGAATCCAAACTGGCTAGAAGCTTTAGTTTTGAGTCTATATTAAAGCATTTGCCGAAAAAGGCCATCAAAGCGTTGATTTAACTGTAGTCTGATAAGTCTTTTTTCACTTTACCTCAAATTAACTTGATAACTACAAAGTCAGTTTTGGGTTTGCTTACTATACATTGAGTAATATTTAGGCTAGCCAGATATGCACCAAACACAACCACAGTGTATTAATAAAACTCAGTGTATTGTCCTAGTTCTCATTTATATACGAGGTTAAATCAATTAAAATTATAGTGAGCAGACACAATAACTGATCTATTAGATTATAAACAGCAATGTGCTTTTGGCTTCCACATTTCGTTCTCAAAATGTATGAATACGGTTTTCCACATTGTAATGGTCAAAGTAGTTACACTGTTGACGGGTCGGACCCCCTCACTCACTCTGGCAAATACACGGTGAGTCGTGAGCGTACCGTGGCTGGACGTGCGTTACCGGGCTTTTGCAACCAGAGACAAACGTGTTCACAAGACAGTAGCAATAAGAATGAAAAGGCTTCCTATAAAGACGTCGCGATCCGTTGTCGCCGTCATCTGTTGAGAGCACTGTCTCTGAGCCAGCAACCCTGTTAATCGCTGGAGTCATCCCTGTCATGCTCTTGACAGAGGAGAGGAGAGGGATTTATCAGCGACGTGGTGAATACAGCTTTAAATGAGAAGAACGATCCCGTACAATGAAATGGCAGGAGATATGGCAACATGAATCCCGGGGACAATTGAGTGTAAGGCTCATCCCGCTGGTCCAACCTTGCGTGGAACGGCATCACAGTGATGTGGTCTATTACCTCACCCAATTCCTACGTGAACATAGGGTTTTCCAGACTTACATATTTCGTATGGGTAAAACCGGATCATCGGACTACATCTATTGCTCGGACGTTCCCAACGACGTGGAACACACTTCTGCTGCTTGCCTTTGGAAAGGCTCCGCCACGAAGCAACACACACTGTTGGTGCTTTATAGGTAGACTCGATCTGACAAGTGATGCTGGAGGGTTAGGAACACTGGGCTTGTTTGTTGCACTTCTTCCAGGACATCCTCCGCGCAAAGAAGGCTGATCTGAATCGTGCAAGTACTGAGCGC
Organism: Homalodisca vitripennis; assembly: GCF_021130785.1. Taxonomy (NCBI): domain Eukaryota; kingdom Metazoa; phylum Arthropoda; class Insecta; order Hemiptera; family Cicadellidae; genus Homalodisca; species Homalodisca vitripennis. Next base: position 106,906,197 of record NC_060211.1, read on the forward strand.
TTAGGTTAAAATCAGATCCCACGTGAAGTAATGTGACTAACGGTTTCCGGGTTAGGATCCTGAATTGTAGAGGAGGTTTTTAGAGGGTAGTTCACATCTTTTGAGAGTCCACACTACAGGCTAGCCACCTCTGTGCATAAATGCATTTTCATGTCTCTCCCGCTCTATTATTATTATTGGTTATGTTATATGAACTTCTTAAAACTATACTGTGACTCCACATTGGTTTATTACAAATATCTAATCTGTTTGATACCTTTGGTTTTCTTTTTAGTTAATTTTTCAGAATTGGCAACCAAAGCGGTCTAATATTGACTGATGGTTGTTGACAGATTGGTTGGTCTGCCAGTTTAATGTATGAAGCCTCGATTCAGTCATTTAAAAAAATGATTTTCCCGATGAATCATGTTAGCTTAATCTCAGTTCATATGATGGTCTTTGGACCAATAATGATGTGCAATATTTTACTTTTCTGTTAGACCCTTTCTCGTGTTTTCTCTGTGTTCTTTTATCTTTATGTTTCATGGTCTTTTTGCCTCACCTATGTATTCCCTATTGCAAATACATTTTATACTGTAAACACAAGTTTTGGAATCCTGTGTGCCATATTTTAGTTTTTTTGAGACTTTGTCCAAGTGCATTGTGTGTTTTAAATGCAGTTCTAATATTATACTTTCTACCTACTCTTCTAACTTTCTCCAATAATCCTGACACATAAGGGATTGAAATAAACACAAATTTATCACTATTCTGTTTTTCTGACTCAGGAATGAATCTTCTGGTTCGTTTGTACTTAGTTATTAATAATTGAGGGTATCCATTGCGTCTAAGATCCAATTCAACTTTCTCAAATTTCTCTTTAAATCCATCTTAATCTGAGCATAAACTCTTTGCTCTATCAAATAACAAGTAGGCCATTCCTTCTTTGACAGATTTTTGATGGTTTGATTGATAATTTTATTATTTTCCTGTGTTTGTGTTTTCTTTCAAAAAACAGTAGTCTTAAGGACATCCCTATCTCTTAATATACACACATCTAAAAAAGGACTTCCACTTCCATTTGGAGGCGGATGGAAGGATAAATACTATTAATTTGATTAAAAAACTCATTCAACTCAGTGCCTCCATGAGAAAAACAACAAGGGTATCATCCACATACCTCCACCGAATCTTCGGTTTGAACTGAGCTAAAGCCAAGGCTGTTTCCTTTTCCAATACTGAATGTAATTTAATTAAAGGTCGTCCTGCAATATTTAAATCTCACTATCATTTCAAATTATTTTGCTGTATCAATATGCTACTTATTTTTCGTCAGTTGTTATTTGTTTAAATTAATTATTTAATAATACTTTTTATTACATAAATAGATTGCTAAACAGATACATATACTTCATCCAATAAAATACATAGAGAACTCATCCTGAGAGAGCTAATCTAGTAATTAATAAAGTATAAATTAAAAAAGGTAATTTTGTGTGGTTGTACTGGGAAAAAACTCAAACTCTACCTACTTAGTTGATAGTAATTTTGTTTTGTATTGTTTGATTAATACTTACTATGTACGGTATTAAAGCTCTTCACGTTCGTTAGTAATGAGCTTTAATACTCACCTTTATTCAGTGTTTTTGCTGTAGTACAGACACTAAATAAATAATTTCTGTAATAGACAATTTGATTTTAATATTTTAATGCCTTTCAATTAATAAAAAAAATTATCTATATCAAAAGGTACAATAGTTCAATAGGAGATCACAAAAACATAAATGCAGTAAATTTAAAATTATTAATTTATTTTCAGATTTTTGTTTTACAAAATTGGATTTTATTGTAATTAACAGTCACATTGGTCATTTGACGAACTTATCTTTCGTATCTATTGGTTGATGGTTTCATGAAGGTCAAGATGACAGAATTTTAAAGAAATATTCAACCTAAAACAAATAAAACAACACAATGAGTTTTATAAGTCTAGTACAAATTCCAAATTATAACATGCTAATTATAGATATCTATACTGAATTCAGAACAAAATTCCTCATATACATGTAGTTTTAACATTCAATTTTTCATTATCTTAGGTGGGAACAATAAGGTAATAACATGAAGATAAATTTAATTAGTTGTAAAATTATTTTTCATCATTTTTCAGGTACAGACATGAAGCCCACGCATACAAGTTTCAGTTTTATTTTTCACAACTAGTATATGATTGCACATTAATTTTATAACGACAATGTACATATTGTGCAATTTAAGTGACATAAGTTACAGATAAACACTTGCATTTTTATCATGTTACAGTAATGGATTAGAACTGTAACATATTTACAGGGATTTAAGCAATAGAGAAAAGAATAATCAAGCTAAGTGGAAAATGCTATACACATCAACAATAAACTATTGGATTTTAAAGTAGTTCCCTTAATAATAGGCCATTATCACACGCCTTAGATTAAAGCAGAGAAATTATGTCAACATAAAGCAATTTCTAAATGTGCTAAAAACACATTGACAATAGCAGCAGTCGGTTAAGCTCACAATTGCTAATGATCGGGCAGACTCAGTTACTATCAGCTGAAAATACAGTAACTGAACTGAGCTTTAACAAAGCGTATTCTTGTAGAGGATATATTTATATAAAATTAAACAATAAAATACATACATATGTTTAATGAAAAATTTGTTTGTTTACTGCCAAGCAGTTAATTTCCATGTATATATACATATATATAGTAAATGTACAACGGTAAATGAACAAAATTACAGAAATAAAAATCTTCCTAGTCAAATGTCATTTACAAAACCAAAATATTTTATTACTTTTTAATTGCCTCACCAAAACATGTGATTATCAATGAAACATTAATATTAAATTAAATATATATTAAAAAAAATAAATTTGTAAGATATTTTGTACCTGTTTATATTTTAGTCTAATATAGTTCTGTTGAAATCATAATATAGCACAGAAACTAAATGATGCTCTCTAATAAATGTTTTACAACAATGCAGTTGTATTCTTGTAAAGGAAGTAACAATAACAGTTGTTGGACACTACTTACCTCTAGTGAAGCATCATCTGGTAAGTCAGTAACATGAATGGCATTCTCTACTTTTGATTTTCCATAGTGAGCTCTAATTGTATTTGGCCGGATTCGTTTGGCAATTTCCTGAAAATAATAAAACATATTTTATAGAAGAGGTTGATCTTCTTCCTAACGTTATTCTGCATATACTTATTGGCTACAGACCTACACAAGGATCTTATCAAACTAAATAAGGGGGAGAGTCGGTAAAGTGAAAGGTCAGCAGTACTGATAAAAAGTCCTTTCGTTAACGACAGAACTTGAACTAGCTAACTCAGATATCTAACTCAGACCCAAAGTCTGACGCATCAGACCGTGTATCCACACACTCCTCTCATGCTGGGCAAGTAGCTGGGCTCTATTATAAACCTGATCCTATTAAATACTAAGTTCTTCATGCTTAATAATTATATGATCAAACACTCTAATAAATGAAAAATTTTTATTTTTTTTGAGGCCTTTCGTGCTCAATGAACACATCGTCAGACCCACATAACTGAAATAAAACTGAAATGAAAAACTCTTATTTCATTTATGTGGGTCTGACAATGTGTGTTCATTGAGCACGAAAGGCCTCACAAAAATAAAAATTTTTCATTTATTGGAGTGTTTGATCATATAATTATTATTAAGTATTTAGTTTCCAATAAGAAGAAGGTGGTAAAATGTAAGATCTTCATGTTTATAATCATGAAACAGATTATCAAAAATACACATAATTACAAACAAAATTGTTCTGCTGGATTCTAATTAATTCAAATCACAAGCTACATATTTGTTAGTGAATTCTAATAACCTTGTACAAAGTAATAGTTTAATCAATTATAAAGATAAGGAGCAATACCACATACTACACTTACAGGATCTGCAGGTCCAGCAAACTTGCGGAACTCGACAGGGACGTCACAGTCAGGCTGGGAACTTGTCACCTCCATAGCCAAACATGGTCCTGACGACAACTGCTTCACCATTGACTGTAAGTGCACGGAAATAAATTATGGTGTTTTATTATAATTAAAGATACTACAAGATTACTCCTTGGACATTCATAAAGTCTCCATAACCATCTCAGTTGAAACAACGACTATTTCTGTGTATGCTCTACACTGCCATCGCACCGTTTGGAATGTTCTTTGGTTTCAGATGTATAGTAAGAAATCCATGTTTTATCTACAGATGATAAAGTTCCTCTAGATTCTGCTGATAAAGTTGTGAAATATCCCTAGAACATATCAAATTCTTTTGGAAATGATTTAACCGAGTAAAAATATTCAAATAAGTGATAAAGATAGAATAATAAATGAATATGATTGAAAATTGCTCATACTTCCTCCAAGAAATGCTAACTGAACAGAGCTTTAATTCTTGCACACCAGTTTTAAAATCTGGCTTACTATGCAGAGACTTATAAAATCCCCCTGTATTAAAAACTATTAAACTCTATAAACACAAAAATATATAATCTAAAAAACCCAAGTAATAAACCATACAAAGTTGAACCATACAATACACTACTATATAGAACAATTTTAAACACTATAACTCCATTAACAATACAAATTTAACACTCTAAACATTAACAAGGCACAATATCTATTTGATTACAACATTTTCAAAATATGATTTTTAACGTTATAGCCTAGAAATTACAACATTTAGTTTATTGCAACTTCAGAAAACCAGAAAGTCATTGTCCAACTATACCATTCTTTAGTAATAATAATAATAATTATTAAATAGATAACATACCATGTATTCAGGGACCACTCCTTTGTATACTTCTAAAAATTCTTCTGCATTTATTTCATCCATATAAAAAAGTTGTAAGCCACTCACGACAAAATTGTTTTTTTCTATCATGCAGATTATTTTCCCAGCCAAGCCTGAAAAACATTTTAAGCATTACATCATAAGTGATTCATCACTTTTTTTAATATTTCTATCTGTATTCTTGAAGATTAAAATGTCTAAAACTAATTATACAATTAAAAACTGAACTGAAGCAGTTCTAATCAGATTCTAACAAAATAACATTTAAGACTGTGATGCTCTCAGTACAGTCACCACAAAAACGTTGACATTAGTTGATTATATTTGTTTCTCAAAGTTAATGAGTTGTGAGCTTATGGAAATGCTTAAGATCACTGACATGATACTAATGGGCAATACTCGACTGGCTTAACAGAATAGGATTTTTAGCAATGAAATTTTCACAGCCAAAAATGAGGATCAATAAAGAAGGCTTTAATAAATACTGACACTGTGTTTCATTGTCTAACAGGGCAGTATGTAAAACTACTGCACCCAGTCTGAGATGTCTGTCACCTCTGCCAAATAGAAATCTGTGAGCCAACCAAACACAGGTAGCCACTGCCTCCAAGTGACTTTAGTACAAACAACATATTATTATGTAGTTAATGTATTGAGGATGTTGAGGTAATAGAGAATTCTGAGAGTCTCCAGAAGACAAATAACAAAGGAAGGGATATCTGCAGCTCCTACTATGTCCTGAGTTCCTGACTCGATGAAATCTATTTGCCAAAATGTATTTTATACATTCCAAATTGCATCAAGAGGACACTCGAGAATAAACTCTACAAGATTTTAGCTTACAAATGTACATAGCGCCATAACCTAAAGTATCATGATTCGTCTTATTGAATTATCATACTAATACTTTTTATTCATTTCTTTACCTTGCATTTTGCCCACTAATAGCATGTTATACATCTTGTAAATCAGAAACCGTTAATGTCTTCAAACTTATACCCATTACGTACTCTTAGAAAACTGTGAAGGATGCTGCAGGGTATCAATATTTTCAGCCATTATTTCATTTACATTGAGGACTTTTAAAAAACTCTTCATTTATCAGATAAAATTCCAAAATCACACTTTACATAATTTCTTCAACTGCCAAATAATGGGTTAAGTTTAACAACCAAACATATGGAAATTCTTTTTGTTAATTAAAAGCTGCTAGAGCCTCTAGATTATTCGCTTATAGGTACCATGCATTAATTAATCGTGCAGGTTCATCCATGTTCACATAAGCATGGCAGTTAAAGAGTTTACTAGTATAGACTAATAAACTTATTACAACCTTCATTATTTTATAGAGTCACTAAAGAAAACTGGTTGACCAATTAATTACAGAGTATCAACCAACACACTGCTGTGGCCATTGCTACCCCATGTAGCACTTTGCCTCACCAACACACTGTCTCCAGGTGTCTCTACACCTTACATCCTCTACTTTTCCTTCGTTGAATATTTGGTACGAGAGGTACTTGTTTAATTCAACCAAGCAGGAAATGGAAGAGACATACCAAGAGTACTTCATGAGGCTCATGACTCAGGCTTTGTAAGCGTTTCAGTGAGTGGACAGATGCAAAGACTTTTTTACATATATCCCTCACCGCTTCAGTCCAAGTCAAATTCGAGTTAAATGTCAAACCAAGATTTTTCACTGTTTCGTAGTATGGTAGAGTAGTTCCGTCAATAATTAAGGATTCAATAGTGTTCGGGTCCAGAAAGTTCCGTAAACGTGTGTGGCTTATAAGTATTGGTTTGGTTTTTGCATGGTTTAGTGTAAGCCCATGGTTTCCACACCATAAAACAATATTTTTAATGTCGTCATTGATCCTGTTGATGCAGTCATTAATGGAGTTAACGTCAAAGTGCAAGTAGATTTGTAGGTCATCAGCGTATATGTGGTACCTGCAGTATTTGAGAACTCTGTGAATGTCATTTACATACAGTACAAAGAGTAGGGGACCCAGGATAGAACCCTGAGGCACCCCACAAGTAACACACCCCCAGTCCGAAGTCATGTCAGCAACTTTGACACACTGCCTTCTTTCTGACAGATATGATCTCAGCCAATTAAGAACATGATCAGAAAACCCTACTACCCTTAATTTAGCTAACAGTAACTTGTGGTTTACGCTGTCGAAAGCTTTAGAAAAATCAAAGAGAGTAAGAATTGTGCCCTGTCTATGGTCCATGGCGAGTCATATGTCATCAGTTACCTTTAGCAGTGCAGTTTCAGTACTGTGGTTTGTGCGAAAACCAGATTGGTAGTCACTTAATATGTTATAGTTAGTCAGATATTCAGTAATTTGACAGTGCACAATTCTCTCAAGGCCTTTAGATAGTGCAGGTAGAATACTTATCGGCCTGTAATCCGAGCATGACACTGGAGCTGAGATCTTGTTGAGTGGGAGGACAAGGGCAGACTTCCATTGAAAAGGGAAAACACAGCTTCTTAATGACGTGTTGAAGATTAAAGTAATAATAGGGAGGACAGCAAAGAGGATATTTTTAATGAGGCGTATTGGAATACCGTCATACCCCACAGCATTGCTGCGGATACGGCGTATAGCCCTCAACACGTCACCCTGTATCACTGGCTTAAAAGTAAACTCAGGATAATTTCACCTGTGATCAGGTAAGTTATGAAGATAGGTTAAGTAGTCATTCACTTGACCTTGGTTGATAGTTGGACCACAAGAAGTGAAAAAGGTATTTAATTCATTCAATGGGATATGGACCTGATGTGATTCACGTTGCTTTCCCACCCCAAGGCTTTTAACCTTTCGCCATAAGTCGCTTGACGGCTGTTTTCTATTCTCAAAAAGACTTCGCGTGTATCTCAGTCTGGAATTGCGTAGAAGCTGCTTAACCCTATTCCTAAGCTCACGGTACTGGTCCATAAGTATAAGATCTTGGGAGCGCCTCGCTCTCCTGTACAGACTGTCGCGATGTGCCATCAGACTGAGAATTTCGTTTGTCATCCAGGACACTGGACGCCTTTTACTAATACGCTTTGTCACTATAGGTGCATGTTTGTCATAAACACCCATGATGGTTTTATTAAAATCATCCACCATATCATCTACAGATTCAAGGTTTTCAAGGTTTTGCCATGAAATCATCAAAATATCAGACATAAACGCAGCCTCATCCATATTTTTAAAGTCTCTGTATTTTATGAATCTAACTTGAGCCTTAGGTATATTTACAAAATAAACACAATAGATTAGGTCATGCTTTGATATGGCAGGGACTGGAAGTTGCCCATGGAGGACGATATGCTGTGGTTCTGAAACAACCATAAGGTCAAGGAGAGTGTCAGATCCGGCAGTGTGGTGTGTCGGTTCCAGTGGCAGTATTGTCAGATTACAAGAATCGAGAATAGAAGTCAGCTGTCTATAGTCATAGTCGTGATTATTTTTCTAGTAAATCAGTATTGAAGTCGCCCATGATCAATATTCGACTATAGCTGACAACAAATAGCTGACTCCAAGATAAGAAGAGGGTTCCACCAAGTTTAGCGTATTTCTGGAAGTACAGAATGGACTTGGAGCTTGAAGAGGGAGTGGTTCTGAAAGGTAACCAAATCTTGATGCCCAAAATGTTAAGGAAAGAGCTGTTGAGAAAAATTCATAGTGGTCATTTAGGTGTAGAGTCAACAAATAAATTTTGCCAAAGAAGCAGTGTTTTGACCAAATATGTTATCTAAAATTGAGTGTGTGGTAAGAATGTGTAACACATTTTAAATTTACATCACCTTAAAAGACTATCAATGTTTCACACAATTTCTTTAAAATATTTTTAAAGTTTTATTTGATTTATTTTTTTGTCGATAAATATATTTTGTAGTAATAAAATAATAATAATAGTATAACAGGAAATTTACAGATCAGATCATAATAAAATGTAGCAAAATACCTTTATATGTGATTACCTAGTTCTACAAGGTGCCCCCAAACTCTCTACCAACCTTTCCAGGTATTATTCCTGGACCAAAGACAAACCAAAGTATAAATTAAAGAGAGAATTCATAAAAAATATAATAATAATATAATAATATTAGGCATAGGAATTTAAAAACGATTTGTAAACAAATCAAGAATATAACATGCCAGTATTAATACATTTGTTACAGACAATACAAGTACTGCTAAGAAGGACACTGCTACTGATTCATAAATACATATATTGAGTAAAATGCTTTGTAAAGATTACCTTCCTGAACAGCATGAGGCTTGATGATACAGCACGTTGAGTTCCTTAACTGTACTAATGGCTTCAGTGATGTTCCTCCCTCAAAGCGAGGTTCAAAGAACAGCTTGGATTCCTTGTATAAATGCAATAGATTACCGTAGTGGAAAATACTTAATGATCATTGCCAAAGATAAAATAAAAATCATGTAAAAAATAAAGCTAGAAAAAAAAATTAAATTTCTATATTGAAATAATTATTTTAATATGAGTAATTTAATAGAGCTTTAAAAAAGAACTTCTATATAAAGAAATTATAATCTGAAGCTGTTTGTTCCATATCATTATTCACCACTTACACAACTTTTATTATTCCTTATTGTATATATAATTGTCATTTTTATATGTAACTTTTGATATGTTACTATTGCACTTTACACTACCGTTACTATCTATTTATATGTACTGGTACTATGTATTTTCTTAATAAAGACTTTGTCATTAGGGAATAAATAAATAAATACAAATAGCATAATGTACTCATATTTATTTCAATGACTTATGAAGATGGAAAGTTTTTATGAAACATAAAAAAGCTATGGCTGAGTAACCTATTTTTAGTTTGTTTAAATTTAGACCTAATTGTTCTCAGTGTTGCATCACAGACAACATATGTTTTTGTTTCTATAGTACACATGCAATGCTATCCAATATGAGATATATTTACAACAGAACTTTAGAAGCATCTTTTTGGGAGTTACTGCAGATTTGTTAGGTCCTAGCCTAATCTGTTCCCAAATATTGTGATCTAGGAGCAACATTGCAAACCCACACAGTTAGAGCCATGAAATTGAATCATTCCGGGGTCTAAGTAATTTGTTGATCCAAGTTCCAGGATCCTGCAGATGCGAAATATAACATATACATCTTAGTGCCATTCAAGAACGTTGGGATAAGCCCTGATCTTCGTGCTGTGCTTCTACTGCATTTCTATTCTCAAACATTTCTTCAATGATCTAGCCACCAACAGACCACTTGGGATTGACAAAAAATGGCCCAGGTGCTCTCGTATTTATTATATGATAAAACAGATCCTCCACTCTTTAGTACAGGATGATGGATTGATTGCTTTGGTAGTCTATGCTATTTAGATGGGATTCATGTGGGTTATGATGTGAAGAGGGCAGCAAAGAGGCCAGTCAATTTTAGTTTTTTATTTCTTGTACAATTAGAATAGTGAATGTGAACAATATTCCCATATTCAGTACTATATTGGCAAGAGTTAATTAATATATATTTAATAACAGAGGATACGATCAACTGGATTCAAGACCAGCATAACATGTGTCTGAGGAACTAATACTAGAAACATATTGAAATCCTAGAAATGTAAAGTGGATGTTCTACAAGGAGAATCTTGAGTGCAAGAATTGAAGCCTGCAATGACAAGGGCAGACTCAGCAATATAGTTCTATTGTACATATCTACTGGCCATTGTTATTGTGATTTGACTATTGAAAAGTTATTGGAATAGGTGAATTCTACCACAACATGAAATGAAATCATTACCTTTTCAGCCTTTTCTGCAGACTTTGAGGCATGTATTGCGTTTCTTGTAACATCCTGCCCAAATGTGGCCCTTATACTTCCTGCACACTTTGTTTTTGCTTCTGTCACATCAGTTGGTCCAACCAAAGCAATCAACCGCTGGACAGCATCTTCTGAGAGAACATCTACCCCAATCACCGGTCCAGATGTTACATGTTCTAACAGATATCTGTCTGAGAAACAGCAATGTATGTAAAATTGCTTAATAACATCAATATTTTTACATTTAATGTTTAGTCGGATTAATAATCTAAAGTTGCTCATTGTTAGCAATTTTTGAAGTGATTGTGATTGGCAGGTGATTATAAATTGAATCTTGAAGCGAATGGGGTGTCAAGATGACAACAGTGCATATGTTAACAAGACTGAGGCCAGTGATACTGTATGTTCATAGGTACATGTGAGAGATTTCGCACAAGGATGAATCAAACAAATCCGCCTAATTTCTGACTTGGTTCACAGCTGCTGAGCTTTTGTCATACATATGTATTAACTATTTTTGCATTAGCTATTATTAACTTGTGATTTTATTATTGTAATAATTTGTTCATTAAACAAACTGTGTTTAATTTTTATTAAATGAATAATTACAAAATCAAATTTTTATTAATAATTACTAAAGTAATTAAAAATTTGAATAGTATAACATTTTGAATTGTACGTATACGTTCACTTCAAAAATATTGGTTGGTGGAGCTCAAGCCCCAGCACTCCTTATAAAGTCAGCGCCTATGCAATGAAGTATATGTAGATTTTTCATTAATATTTAAACAGGTCAGTGTGTTTAAAATATAAATAGTGTATTTCAAGTCACCGCTTCTAATACTTACGGAAAAAAAGGTTTTCCCTGATGCTCACTGTACATAAATGTGCCATCTTCTTTACTCAGTGTAGTCATTTTCAACCGACTGATCTGAAAACCACTCCTCAAAATGCAGCATAAGATTTCACCCTTGTTTACAATGCCATCAGGTTTAATCATACAAAATGATCTGAAACAAACAGTGCAAACACAACAGAGTTATTACAATGAACACATACTTATATAAAATATTAGTACTTTTACAAAACCATTACTAAGTTAAAGAAAACAATTAATGAAAATATGATAACAGGATATGATATGGTGTTATATTTGTTTTGTGAATGGAAGTAATGGTATCGACTATCAAGGGTTGCAAGTTGTTTTATATTTTACAACTTTATGTGACAATAAAGTTGTGCAATCAAGGATACTAGCTGCCTAGAGAATTAAAAAAAACTATAGATATTATGGTATGTTGGTAATATAGCCTCCAAAAGTGTTTAGTGTAGGCCTAAGTAATATAATAATAAGAAATCTGCAGGCCTTTGAGTTCAAAGGGAACAAAACATTTTGCAAGTAGAATGTTTTCTGCTTCTGGCTTTGTGAACAAACCTTCTCGATAATGACCTGTGAAATCCAAGTAAAACACCTAAAACTATGTATGTATCATACAAAGTCAAATTCGAACCAAGATGGACTGACATTGTTAGCCAGAAACAACTACATGAATCTCATGCATACACAAGAAAGATAAGAAGCTGCTCAACAATGACTAATCTTTTGTCAACAACTCTAAAAGATCTTAATTTTAGTAGGCAATAAACCCTTCTTTCAATGATTATATATTACTTTAGTACGTATGATCAGTTTTTACTATAAAACAATATGGGCAGAGAGTAGATAGAGAGAAAAGGATTGACTTTTCTCTTGTATATCTTATTCTCACTCAATTCTAATTGTCAGTGAAATATTCCTGCACAAAAGTAATACATCACTAGAATTAGTAATGATAATTAAAAACAAAGTTTTAAAGACATGGAGATTGTAAAACTTCCAGGTGTTAACACTGTTAACAACACTACTTATAAACCTGAAGGTTTAGGGTGTGCTGACTTTTGAGGTTACTCAATAGAGATTACACAGTAGAGCAGCATTGAAAGTGTTAATAGATTTATTGTAGGTATTAAATGCATACTTACCTTTGCATTGATAGTGCCATTTTTTTCTTAGTAAGACCATCAGCATAATCAACTATTTTTATTTCCCTACTGAAAATTTTGATAGTATTTCCAACAAAAATATCTTTCAGTGTTAAGCCATCGCAATGTGTGCGTTTTAAAAACAATTTATGATTTTTAATATCAAACTGAAACAAAAAATAACATTTATATAGTATGGGTTGCATACGTTTTAAATATATCACAGACTTCAACAAAATAATTGTAACCATTGAAATCAAATCTTTATTGTCATGAAACATACAGTTATGCATGAAGTAAGTACAATTAGGTGTGAATATAATTCATTAAACCTTATTGAAAGAACTTGAAAGCATTGTGAAGGCAGACCTTAGAAAAAAAGGCCTTTTGTACATTATTTCATTTAAGAATGATAATTCATATCAGCAAAACATTATAAAATTTCTTTTCTGTATAAAGCTTACTAGCTGTTTCCCGCGGCTTCGCACGCGTCTCTTAAGCTTTGCCCGTATATTTCTTTGCCTTCAAATAGTGTTTGGCTATTTAATATACGTAACTGTGTCGTAATTGCAGTTTGTAATGTGCAGGCGCTTTGATAACTTTTATATCTTGCAGTACAGCCTGGTGGTGAGTTACATCAATGGGCATTGCATATAAACCTTCTACATAGAAATATACAAATAAATACAAATTTTCATAGTGATCGGTCCAATAGTTTCTGAGTCTATAAAGGACAAACACATTTATATATATTCAAAACAAAACATTCATTTTTATATATATAGACTAGCGGGCCCGGCGCGCTTTGCTGCGCATTTCAATAATTTTTTGCAAAAGTTGCCCGCGGCTTCGCACGCAATTTCCCGTTGAAAACAGTACACTATATTCACTTATTCTTTTTCTATCACATTCTAAACATTGCTGAGATAATTGATAGTCGTTCCATCGTGAGCCTCTTGGGCGTATTATGAAGGTATGTACCATATTCCTGCCTCTATCTAGCTGTTACCCACGGCTTCGCACGCAAATCTTAAGAACCGAAGTCCTTATATTACTTAGTACATTTTTTTTTTTACTATAATAAATTTTAGATTAAATTAGTTATATCTCCGATGCCACGATTGAGCTTGCTTTGTTGTCTCGATCGAGAGAATATGTACACACGGAGTTTTGAGAACCATACTTCTGTCAAAAAAAACAACTAAGGTTGATTTTATAACATTCTTTATATTTGTAGCCAACGTAAGATAGTAATTATGATATCTGCATTACTCTTCTGATCAAGCATGAGCATGGTTTATATTAAATAAATATTGCAGTTAAAGGTGAATTTTTACGTCAAATTTGAATTGTATTATCTGGATAGTAAAGTCTATGTTTAACAGTGATTGCAAAAACAGTTTAAACAAAATTTGTCGTTTCTCTTAAGCTTACTCTATGCTTTAAAACTATAAGTGTAATATATGTTTACAAAGAACAGCTGATTAAAAATTTGAAAAGACGTTAACATATGTTTGCTGCAATGCATTTCTTATGGGTATTTCTGTAACCAGTGGGGCGGAATCCTGAATCGGGAAAGGGATGGGCATAGCTTATAAACCTTCTCCGTGGAAAAATACATATACGTACAAATTTTCATCATGATCGGTCCAATAGTTCACGATTCCATAAAGGACAAACATACAAACATTCATTTTTATATATATAGAAGATTATTGATCATTGGTGCAATCTGAATTTAAAATTAGGCAATGACGTCTTCTATGCAACCTGCATTACACTACTGATCAAGCACTTTACAATAAAAATTTTCTAAATTTTAAATGTAAACAAATGTTTCTGCCTCTTTGATGAACTTCAGCTGTTAAGTATCAGTTCGCTTTGTATTATGTGTCGTAGTGCAGTCTGTCGGATCCAATATAAAACACTCTAGCATCAACAACGATTTATAATTAAAAAATTAATTAAATAAACTATTTAAATTGGACCAAACTTACTCTAGTATGTATGCCTATGTTACTTCCAGGAACGTGTAGAATCACTGTACAAAATGTCACAATGTTTCGTGCATTGGTTCCAGAGTTATAACGGAACATACAAACAAACATTCGCATTTATATATATATATATAGATGTTGAACAAAATATAAAAAACTCTTTCATTCATTTTTATCCCATAAGAACAGCGATACATTTCAAACAGTTTTACGCTGTTATCTCTGCACATAAAATTATGAGGGATGTCTAATCTTAAAAGATATGACTAGTACAAACCCAAACACTTTTCAGTTTTTCTTGTATGTTGTATACTCAAATGATAATTGTATAAAAGTTTGATTTTTTCTCTCTGAATAACCAATAAATATTTTTAACCCCAAGTGTCAGTTTTATTTTTTCCTATATTTGCTTTTATTACTTCAATAACTTAACTGAACTGCTGAAGCGAAATGGTGACAGCAACACTAGGAATAAACCAGTTTAGTAGCTGTCACAAGTGCAATATCACCACAACTTTCAGTTTGCTATTATATGTTATACTGACATTTTCATCACCAATATTATACGTAAGTAATTATGTGTTGTGATATCACAGTTAGTACAGACTATATCACAATGATGGCATAGTACATATCACGTCAGTTATTTTCACAACAGTGATTATAATCAAGAACTTGCAACAGTTCTAATATGGAAAGAACCTGCAAAAATATTAGTAGATATTTTACTACAACAGTAATTTCACTTGAAGGACAGAGCTATTTCGAATCCAAACTCCTAAGAATTTGGTCATGGCCACTGATGAATGAGGGAAGAGCATTACTATTTGTACAGATTATATTTATTTTTAATTTGCCTTTCGTAGTACAAGAACACAAGGAAGTTTGAACGAAACCTCTTCGGAAAAAGAAATACAGATAAAAGCCAGGAGAAACCTAATCATTTACTATTTATTTACATTTATCTCTATTTCATTTACAAATATCCTATCATCATCTGTGAACCATAATAGCCTAATAAAGATTTATCTTAATTTTTGGTATTATTGGTATTATGGTAAGCTTTCGCCAAATATTTCCATAGGCTAGAATAATTAAATAAAACACATACACATACAGATGGTTTGTATCAAAGAAAGAGCGGATACAGTGCTAGAGAACTTTTTATAAAATGCATTAAGTAAGCAAGATGTTCTTACCATTTCAACAGTACAGTCACTTGGGAAAAAAGAAAAATAAAATTGTCTAATGACGGAAGCTTCGATGTCATACCATTCTGCCAAAAATGATAGTTTATCAACCTTACTTATTTCAGCCTAAAACAAAAAAAACATTTCAGTAATCCTTACAATCAACAGGTTTTTTAAGATATCAAATTATGATAGTTAACACTTTAGAGAACAAAACTTACGTTTTGTCACAGACTTGATCGCTAGAATGGTATATACTGATAGACTTACCCTTTAATGAGACATAATTTATTACCATATTATATCCAGTACAGGGAGGTGAGAAGGAAAGTGTAAAATTGAGAAAAAGCACTTTAGGTAATTAATGAATTTTAATTAATTCGTATAACATTTATACCTGTGTTAGAATGAACAGAAAAGTCACTGTATTGTAATATTTTACGCCAAAGATGGCGTAACACCTGACATCAGCAGGAACCTAAACAAAATTTCTTAAGATCATAACAAGACCATGTGACGCTCATAAAATAATGAAATATTACTCTGCGTGAGAAAAGTATATTTATGTTCCACTTTTAATGTTATATAACTTCGTTATTTGTCATTTCCACCCATTGAAATCTAATATTGTTTTGTTCAGGACCATAGCACTAGGTTAATAATGAGAAACTCGTATTTTGCCACTCCCACTATTAGGTACACAATTACCCTAATCAGTACTATATCCTGGGATGTTTTACGTTCGTCACCACTAACTGCAGGCTACAGTAACACTGAAGGACTGGAGGCATTACTGTTGTTGGCCTGTTTAACTACTAGTATCTTTTACAAGATTAAAAAAATTGTCACCATTTGGAAATTTAATTGATTTTTTGTTGTTTTTAAATTTAATTTTTAAGCATTAGTGTTTTGAAAATGCAACAAATACTGTTAAGTGGTTAAGTAAACATTTACATACTAATTTAAAAATAATTGCCTGTGTTAAATATTTATCTAGGGTAGAGTACGATAAGTGGACTCGGTTTTTTATATCGATTAGTACAACCATCGATACTTAACATTCATTTATCGAGTATGCGTTTATAAATCATATCAACATATCTATAGCCATAATGACAATCATATTTTAAATGAAAATAATTTAATATAATGCACATAGTGATAATGTTATAAATAATAAATTAACTATAACGATCAAACAAACGATTACAACTAGAAATAGTAAAAACTCATACATAATATGTTATAACAACATAAAAAACATTTATAACACGAAATACGAAATATATATTATTATTTATATATTTTCTCATATGTAGCATTCATTAACCGTTTTCGAGAAGTTATTAAGGCATCTTCTCTAGAAAATCATACTTCTCTTCTGCATAAATACTCACAGAGATGATCTGCAAGCAGGTCGGCTGATATGCCACTTTTTAACTTACGTTTTACTGTCCTCCACAAGCTTTTCACTGTCTGTTATTATCTATTAATATAATATGTGTACGTTATTTTTACAAAAATCGGTAGCGATTAGTTATATCAAAAGTTGTAATTAAATAATATTGTTTATTAATATGAATATAAAAAACTGGGTCCGCTCATCGTACCCTACCCTTTATCTGTGCTATTTTATGAAGAATGAAGGGTAGGGTACAATAAGCGGACCCGGTTTTTTATATTGAAGAATATAATCATCGATATCTAATATTCCCACCTCGAATCCTAGACTATCAATTGATATAAAAGTATATATAGTCCTAAATAACAATCATATATTTTAAATTAAAATATGAGTATATAGGAAATCTCATAAAAGATTAAGAAATTATATATACATAAATAATAAACACAAACCAGAACAAGATCGATCAAACAGGAAAACTCATAAATAATTATGAGCAACAATTCATATGGTTTATGTCATAATTATTGAATTGTTTATAATTATACACATGTATTTTTATATTATTACGTGTATATACAATAATAATTATTGTTATATATGCACGTAATAATATTATAATATTAATAATATGATTACGTGTACTATTTGAAAGTGTTTACAGCTGATGATATAGACTAAGTTAATTGTTCAAAATAATTAATTAGCATTGATTGGTTATATCAATGGTTATGATTAAGTAATATCGTTTGCCAATTTCGATATAAAAAACAGGGTCGCTTATCATACCATATCCTACCAGTAAAGAATTATTAATGAATATTTTGGGTAGGGTACGATAAGCGGACCCGGTTTTTTATATTGAAGAATGTAATCATTGATACCTAATATTCGCATCTCAAATCCTAGACTATCATTCAATATAAAGTATCTATAGTTCTCAATAACAATCATATGTGTTAAATTAAAATATGGATCTAATATTTACAGTGATCAAACAAATTATTATAACCAAAATTAGGAAAACTGAAGACGGCCATATTTGCTCCTCTCACAGTTACAGTTGTTTCTTTCCCACAAATTTCACATAATGGGTTTTTCCGCACTAGTCCAACATATTGAAGTCATGAAAAACATGTATTATCATCTTCCAAAGCAATGTCGTGTAGTTTTCTAAAATTGACTGTCATTTTTAATAATCAAATGTTACTTATATAAAATTGAAATATTACCTTACTTGTATTATTTTATAGTGTTTACAGCTGCTGATATAGATTATTTAAGTTAATTGTTCAAAATAATTAATCAGTATCAATTAATTGTATCAATGGTTATGATTAAGTAATATCGTTTGCCAATTTCGATATAAAAAACCGGGTCTGCTTATCGTACCCTACCCAATATTTTATATATATATATAATTTTTCAACTATATATATATTTATATGTAAGTGTATATAGCTTAATATGTTACCATAGAGCATTATTGTTAAGATTAAAATAAACTTTAAAATTTATATGCTATGTATAATTGGCCTAAAACATTGTACCATAGTTTAGATTGTTACTTCTATGGTTAAAATGTATATTCATAAAAAGCTTACCATTTCGTAATACTATCAGAATTATCTTTAATTTAAGAAATAATTATTTCATGTGACTTCAACTTAAAGTTATTTGTATTATATTATCTAAAACTTTTCTATAAGATCTCTCCACTAAATAACCGCATAACAACATTCAAACATGCAGACAACAACCTGCAGTGTGACCAATTAACAAATGTAAACTACAAAAATCATCCACACCTGGACAACTACTTGTGGTTTTAAATTTTAAAATGCCCTGCACCACTATATAAAAACGTATAAGATTAACGCATAACTCAATACTATAAATGTATATTTATACCATAATATAGTATTTCAATGAAAACCATTGCGAATTAAACAGATTTGGCTTTAATTCCAAAAATAATCTCAGTGGATGTAGGCCTATTTGACAAAGTATTAGCCAAATACTTATCAAGCAATATTACGAATGGAAGCGGATTTTGAATATAAATAATTAACTTTAAACCTCACAGTGAGAATTAAAAGTACTTATACCATTAATAGAAACAAGTTTTATTGAACTATACTACATGGTAAACTCAGACATCAACTCTCTTGTTCGTCTGACGTTCGTCTCTATGCTCTCATCTCTTGGATGATCTAACCCTTTAAGTCGGTATTATATAACCGATTATAATCTAGGAATGTAAAATTCATTAGTGACCAGTGACATCAATATAGTGTCACACTTATGGTCACTCTCGGCCTTAGTTTCATTGCCGATCTTGTAGGTCCAAATATAAAGTTTCATCTTCACCTAATGGAACAGGAGAGAGTATTCGCACTAGAATCTAATCTCTATGTTTCTACTGTCACAAAAAGTTGCTACATAGATAGAAGAGTTGATACATTGAAAATTTACCTGAGTTACGATAAAACATTCTTAACTCATTTACTGTTAGCATAAAATTTAAAATACGTAAAAAAAATTATGGTTGCCTGTAAAGTCGGTTTTACGGGCGAAGATTTTACGTGACAACGTCTTTTTCTCGGTAGAATATTTATTGATATGAATATTATTAAATTGTACAATAGGAACAAGGAATTGAATGAAAATAAGAATTGCACAAATTTTAACTATAGAAATATATTTTGTTTACTAAAACATTGTACATAATTTGAAATTAATTAAAATTTGTTATTGTAAATGGTAAAGTTGAATAAAACATTTACTAAAATTGGAATTTGAAATTCTTGCTAAACACAGTTAAATTCTAATTCCGCGCGTGGTGATTGGTCGGTTTAGTTCGTTTGTTTGGTCGCACTGTTATGACAGGTTAGAGGTTATAATTTGTTATTTTAAATGTTTGACTAGCAATACGCGCTGTTTCTTCTCAATCGACTGAATTACGATTGATTGCAGAGTGATTTAAACTAATAATTTACTTAACACTATCAACATTTGTCAATAGTATGACATAACCTATAA
The DNA here is from genome assembly GCF_021130785.1 of Homalodisca vitripennis. Classification (NCBI taxonomy): domain Eukaryota; kingdom Metazoa; phylum Arthropoda; class Insecta; order Hemiptera; family Cicadellidae; genus Homalodisca; species Homalodisca vitripennis. The sequence continues at coordinate 106,926,535 of NC_060211.1, forward strand.
ACTCAGTTTCTCAACTTTTGTGTCAATCTAACAATTAATCAATCAATCATAGTTTACGATGATGAAATATCAGTGTACAATTATTTACCTTTATTGTTGTAGTTGTTGTAAATGACGAATCTAAGCACTCCACATTTTCACGAATAAACATAGTTATCTGCTTTATCCCGTGCGGCGGACCCACAGTTATCTGCTTTATCCCGTGCGGATCCCGTGCGGCGGACCCACTGGACGGGCATCGTAACGTTACCGGGCGTTACACTTTTTCATGAGTGACTCCGAGCCGCAACCTAATTTAAGACGTTGTCACGTCAATATGCATATACTAAATACAATACAATTTTATATGTATTATGGTTTTAGACTAACAATTTTGATGCTGCTGTAAATAGTCTAAAAAGTATGTGCGCTCTGACCAAAATCTCTAATGTGATCCAGTTGAGAAGTAAATCGGTTTATTTTATGTTAGAAGTGAGATAGAAGACAATTGTGTAATGAGCTGCGAGTTGACCAATATGACTTCTGTAGACACTCATCTCGTACAAACACACTTTTAATAGCAATTCTTGACATATCTACTATCTTAATTGTGTGTTATGACAACGCAATAATGCTTTTGGAGGGAACACTCAGATTCAATTTTTAATTTATAAACACTTCAGAATAAAAAGAAACTTAAAAGTTATTATTCCAACTTAGTCATTACGGGATAGAACTTAAAAAAAAATATCTAAGGCAATTCTTTGTATTATTACTGTTTGGCCTCTTTAAGGCATTCAGCGGTGTTGAATTATTTGAATTCGTTACAACTGTTATTTATTATTTACAATCTATTCAATAAAATATGAACAATAATTAAATGTGATACATTAATAAAATAATAGTTTATTTACATATAAAGAACTTAAACGAGTCAAGAGATTAAACAATATCCATGTAATTTTGAGTAACATTTCTGGTTAAAAAGTCTATAAAGTCTAATTTTATTTCCAACAGTTACTCAAAAAGTAGATACTCTTATTGATAAATAACTGAAATTATTGTTATCCATAGGCTTCAGCAAGCTTCTTCCACGGGTATTAATTAATTAAGCTAGGACCGCAAAATACATGTTTTGCATTGAAGTCTCCATCTGCCGGCTAGTACCTATTTGATGAGCTTGCTTGCCATAAGTTTCTCATAAAGAAACCGCATCAATGATTTCTGTCACACTGGTATTTCCATTAGAGGAATCCTGTTTTTAGATGTAACATCAGTATAATCCTTGATTATATATATATCCTTCAAAGGATCTATAAGCAAGGGTATGATGTAGAAGCTGTGTTTCGATTGAAGCAGGAGACTCAATACTTCCAGCAGTTTGCCCTATTTTTTCGGGTTCGATGTCGTTTTTGATAGACGAGACAGCAGTCTAAGTGGTGAAACAGATTTCTTTTTATTTCTCTATACACAGAACAACCTTTATAATTAGCAAAATGCGCCGTACCCTAACACACATGTAAGAGGAGCGTTTGTAGATTTTTGCAAGAACTCGTATCATAATTTAAATTGCATTGAACACATCGCCTAGAATACCGGCATTAGGATATTGCTTGTCCATATCTCTGACAACACCTTGTATTATCAAACACCTTGTATTATCAAACAGTTCTCTTTCAATGTCAAAGCCAGATGTCATCGTACCGATTGCAAGGTCTAAAACCCGCATTCCGTTTTTCTATTGTAAATATTTTTGAACTATTTTGGATTTATGTTAGAAATTTACAGATGTTAGAAATTTTATATAATCTTACAGCTATGTTAAAGTAGCTCAGATATAATTTGTACGACTTATCTGGAATACTTAGAGACGGTTTATTCCTAGTTCTTGCCGTATTTGAATTGTAAATCATCCTTTTTTGTTTTAGTGAAGAAACAATAGTGAAATGTGTGTTTCACCAAAGCAAAGAACACATTTTTTATTTATACTTTTCAAAAAGTACACTGAAAGAAACATTTTTAGATGTTTCTAGTGATTTTGTAATGCTTACTACCAATTTTTATTCTGGGAAACATGTTGATTTCCTTTGTTAGTGTGGAACTGCCAGTCTAAAATGTTGGTTCCAAAATAACTTTTTCACGTTGGTGCCCTGAAACAGGTTTATTTCTATTCTTAACACTTTTAAAAATGTCTGCAAGATTCTCCGTCCTGTCTTCATTTTAATTTTCATTATACATCCTTTTACATAAGCTCAACAATTTATACTCTATCTTTGGCTGAATCAAAGACTTTGAAATCACAAGTCTTTTAGTTATAGACTACTCTTTGTGAAATAATAGGCTACGTTCTGTCGTTTTCTCGACAACGTGGTGTTGTCAAAGTTGGGGTTTGGGAGGAGATGAATTATTTTCTTTGAAGACTACTAGTGATCAAAATATTTTAGCTATACTGTGTTAAAATAATACTACCAAAATGCCGCTGTACAATTTCAAGAAAATTGCTGTTGTCCCTACTTCAAAGGTAAGCTCATATTTTGGTGTTTTATGTGCACACCTAACCTAAATTGGTGTAACTAACTCTACTTTCTGTAACAGTAGAACTCCAATTACCTGGATTAATTAAAACCAGACCCGATCCAGATAATTGGATGTTTTTCGATAAAAGGCTATTTTTAGAAACAATGTAAACAAAACATAATGGAGAAGTTTGTTACTTATTTTGAAAAATCAATATCAATGACATTGATATTACATAGTATTGACAAATAATATTAATTCACAGTGTAATACATTATTTTTAACATGTTCACAATGAATGTACCTCATTGGGTACATGCGAACTTTCAAAACTGCCATCTTGTACACACTAGGCTTTCGTAAAGCACAATGTGCGCCCGATTAGGTACACATTGCTATGAATCTCATTTTTGCATTTCTATTGTTTGCCTGTCTCTGTGATTGTTAAATTTGATCCCGCACTTAAATAAATACCTTCGACTATCGTGTACCCCATCAGGAGTGTAATTGCATAAACTAGAGTTCCTCTACCTATTTGGCATAAATATGAAAACACAACAAATACAACCAGCCCATTTGTTTTATGTTCTTCAGGTGTATACATAAACTTCAGCCCAAATGGAAACATAATTGGAACTGGTTTATAACATTTATTTCCGTGTTAAATATTTGCATATTTATTTTGTTTAGTGAAAAGATAAAAATAATTTTGTTAGGCTATGCTCTTTCCAATAAAATCAACCACATCTACCTATGATAATACTTCTCGAATTTAACTATTTGGCGAATAAAGTTTATTTTCATTGAAGTTGCATGGTTCTGCAATGATTGTAGCTTCTCTTAAAATATTTACAAATCTGATTGTATAATTTGTGTATACATATAACGTTTAAGATTGTATACAGTAAAAAAACTTTATTATAGAATATTACCTACATAGGCCTATTTTTATATATATTTTTTAGTTTATACATAATTTTATTATATGAAATTCATTTGCAAATACAGTGATTGTAGATTGAAAATATCATTTGGAAAATTACATTTTATGCTGGCTACATCAGACCTTGCTGATGGTAGGGTTTGCTACGAAGAAGATATTGCGTTAAGTTGAAAAGTTCTTAAATCTTTTTATGAAACCAATCAATTCAATAGTAACTTCATAACATGCGTTGGTAACTCTAAAAATATCATAATATTTTATGGTTAATTTCCATAGTTTGTTCTTAGTTAAAAAATATGTTTATTTTGTGTTAGTTTTTTTGTTGTTTTATTTAAGCCTAATTTAAAAATGTTCTAATTTTATTTTATTCTAATTAATATATATTATTATTGTATTATCATCCGGTTCTGAACTGCCTCTAGTTCAGACTCTAATTCTTCGCAAAGTTGGTTTAAATCTATTGCAAAATTTTTACCTAAGTAGCCTAACACATTTAAGCCCGGGAATGCTACAGTGACATAATGCACATGATTTCACAAACATGGAATTTTTAGGTCTCCAAATTCTATTCTTTTTAATAATATATCATAGGCTAGTTATTAGTATGAAAGAGGTTTCAACCTTATGCTTTTTACCAATATTTTAGAGTACAGTACATGTAAAGTTAGTATGCTGTCAGCTTTTCTAGACAGCTGACTTCAATTTCTGGCTTTTAGAGAGATGTTGCGCTCAGTGTGGGAGATTGCTGCATTGGTGTGTTTGTGCTATGTTCTAGACGTATACCATTTTCATCCAATAGTAATAATACAATTTATCCTAAAAATACAATACCTACACATAATTATTGTATCACTATCATCCTATATTTAACCTAGTTATTCACTTTAACAATAATACACTCAAGACATGTTACTCCATTTATACATCTTTTACGCAATTACAGGACCAACTCTCAATTTTTGTCGGTAGCCAATGAGGTTTTAGTTATATTAATTATATTAAAATGCTTTTCACATCAGTAGGTTTCAACTGAGATCTGATTTTGTTTCCCCCATTTAGTTGTTTGATAGTTTTTGGAATTCTGTTTATTAATCTAACTTGAGAAGGCACATTTTTACATGTGTTGGTCCTGTGTTGTTGGACATGAAAATTGTTCCTGCCTCTCGTTTTGTATCGATGAATATTTACACTTCGAACTGAGACGCACCCTAATACAAAGTATAGGATTGCCAGAAGATTATTTAGACCATAATGAGCAGTGTTCAGGACCTTAGTTAAACAATATCCAGTCAAGCCACAAAGGGCAAAAATACCTGAGGCAATCCTGGCACACATATGATCCATGTGATCATCCCAGTTTAACACTATCTAGGTGAATTCCTAGGAATTTCATTAAACCCATTCTTCAAACAGGAAATCATCCACAAAACTAAAGGTCTAGATTCAAAATCGAATTGCCACAATGCAAACTTCATAATATTTGTTTTCAAAAATTCAATACCACAATTCAACTCAGAAAATGTCAATACTTCCATGTTTTGATAGGTCTAAGCTTTGAAGCAGAGTGGAATTATCCACTTACTGAACGACCTCTGCATTCTGGATCGATTGATTCAAATCATTTATATGAATCAGAAAAAGAATGGGTCCAAGGATAGATTCCTGTGGGACCTTATAGGTATTCTTTCCTTTCGAGGATAAGATATCTGAGATCTTCACTCACAGTTCTCGTTTATCAGATATGACCTGAGTCATTTTAAGGGCAGACATCTTACACCACATCCTTCTAACTTGTGCAGCAGTGTTTCATAGTGCACACAGTCAAAAGCTTTTGGGAGGTTTAGTACACTGAGCAAATGTTCATGACTCTCCAGTCCATCTACAACATGTTCTGTATAGTCTGTTACAGCGTCAACTTATAAATTTAATTTATTAACTTAGTGAAGTGCCTGTATTGTTACATTTAACCCTCTCAGTGTCAGCTCAACCCTCTATCCTTTTATATTCCACACAAGTTCATGTATTTCTAAACATATTCACTGTGGCATGGGATGACTCCTAATACATTTTTAATTAAGAACCCTACCGGATTTCACCAATTTAATTTGGGATTGAAGTGGATAGATCTATATCTTAATTATTATAATAAAGAATATTATTATGTATTAGTCTCGGATTTCTTGTGCTGCACATGAATTATTTTGTTTACGCACTTATTTCTCGTGTGTGACACTAGTCACCCATGACTCAGGTTTTCCTTGTTCGTGCTGATTCCTGCTGTCATTGTAGATCTTTTTTTCATGTTTTGGAGCTTTAATAATAATTTAATATTGATCTAATTGAATACAAACTGTCTGAAGCATGAGCAGTTATAAAGTAAACACTGTAGACAGTGGTGCTCATATAACTGTAGTTCTGCCAATTTCATGTAGAGTGCTCTAGCACTGACATGCACTAAACTATCAGATGCCAAAATTCACCATCTCCATGAGTCACCAGTGACTCATACCGCACAGTATAATACATAATGTCGCTATATGAGAAAGATTATTAAATTTTAAAATAAATAAATGTATAGTGTTAATTTTATATGATGAAACACCAATTTCTTATGTCTCATTGTGTGTTTTATTTTGTTTTTGTTTTTTCGATAACCCTTGTTTTTTGAAAATTTGATCATTGTTCCAAATTAGATCTAGTATGTGGAATTCTACTGAAATATACTACAATGTTTCATTCAATTTTACTGACTTCATTGAGTATTTTATGAGTAATATAATCATAGCATTCTTTATTGTACCAAGAGGTATTGTATTTGTTAGACAATCAGAAACTGAAACTCCGATTGAACATATGAATTAAAATTATTGCTCTGTCCCTGAGCAAAATATAAACAATTGAGAATGTATTTATTTTGTACCTTGGATTAACAACTTGAATAGTCTATGGTAAAGTAGATTGTGTAATATTTCTGTTAATTTACTCTAAAATATTCATAGACAATAACGTGTAAAATGTATTTTTCAATTAAGTGAATAATGTTTGATGTTCCTATATTTTCTTTCAGGACTTCATCAACATAATATTGTCAAAGACTCAGAGGAAAACTCCTACAGTTATTCACAAAAACTACAAAATATCACGCATACGTTCATTTTATATGCGTAAAATTAAGTTTACTCAACAAAACTTTCATGATCGTCTTTCACAAATCATCCAGGATTTTCCTAAGTTGGATGTAAGTATAGTATTTCATTTTAATTGTGGTAGACTTTATATTAGTTTATACTATCCAATGTTATTTGTGCTATGATTAAATTGGAGTGGTAAGTAATGCCTTCTAACTTTTTTTTCTTTGATAAGTTTGTTAAGTAAAAAAATATGAATTTGACAGAATTCTCCAATATTTTTGAATTTTTTGGCGTAGCAACTCTTTGTGTTCAAAGGTGGAAGCACTGCATCGGTTTGCAGAATTTCTAACATTGATGTTTGTATTAGATTAGATAGCCTTCTGTAAATGAATTCTTGCATGTGGAAAGTAAAACCAATGGTGATGCAACAGTGGATATCCACTGTGTTAGACGATAGCTTCATGGTTGCAATGAAGTTGAAGATAAAACACTATCGGATGAAATAGCAGAACGGCAGGCTGGTGACTACAATTATTCCATGCAACATTCAGCGAGTTGACATCAATTGGGTTGACTATTGGAGTTGAACGCCATATTTGGTAGTTTGGACAAGGGTGGTGAATTTCCCCAGGAAGACCTGATCGGTTGTTTTCGGCGGTTTGTAGAACTGCTGAAACCGTAGACTGGTCGGCCTCATGGTGTGTTTCCAGGGTGCGCAGAAGGCCATTGAGTCTTAAGTGCATGGCAATAGGCCACCCCATAGAAGAAGAAGAAGAAGATAGTAGAGACAGCTCTGACGGTTGAGACATCCACTGTTGTATCAATGCATACTTTATTACCCTTTTTGGAATGCAAATAATTAATAATTGTTTATCTTATTATGCCAAACATAAGTTGTAACCATTTATATTAAATTAAACTAAATATAGTAATAAATGTTTCTGATTGAGATATTTGATTTTTTTTACTAATTTTAACAGTAATCTTAGATGAATTCATTTTTGTATTATCCTCCTATACGTCTGAAAATAATTGTCCTAATATATTTCCATTCATACATTTTTAATTAATAGCCTAATAAAATGTGTTTTAGAATATTCATCCATTTTATGCTGACCTGATGAATGTTCTGTATGACAAAGACCACTACAAGCTTGGGCTGGGACAGCTTAATCAAGCAAGACATCTCATTGACAAGTAAGTAGCAAAACTGTTGTTATCTTGAATTTTCTGTGTTTACAAATTTTTGTTTTAGTTAAACTTTTTATACCTTCAGTGATTACATATGGTCGGCCTGAACATTGTTATGGTCACTCAGGAACGCTGGTAATGAATGTCTGTAATTGCATGTTTCTTGCATTCAAAATGCAAGAAATTACAACTCATAGCAACCTTAGTAATAATGCAAAATTTTTAGGAATCTTTATTGACGGAAATTTAAATTGTGGTGCTCATATTGATTATCTTTCAACTTAGTTGTCTAGAGTAATTTATCTTCTCAGACTGCATACATTCTGTGTTCATACCAACTATGTGAGAATGACTTATTTGCCTTTTTTCAATCCATTATAAGATATGGAATTGTAATGTGAGGCTATACAAGTTAGGTTAACCCGATGACTGGTAATCCTGCAGCAAATTCAGGAGCTCACTACATGCCACCTGCAGTAATCTTGATAGCCATGCAGGAAGTGCTATTTGATCCAGCGGAATCGATAAACACTCAAGAAGTTTTTGTTCCCATTAGATCGTAGTTGTCTCTATTTCACTTTAGATTCACTCTTACAGAGAAAAAAACTCACCAGTCAAAGGGTTAGTAACATAATCATCCTTTAAAAAGTTTATAAAAATAATAACTTAAGTCACAGCCACTAGAACATTGTAAACCTCTTTATTATTTGCTAAATTCAGACCAAAATATATCTATCTCTTTGATCTGATTAAATATATTTTCGAAAGCTTAATGCAATTTATAAAGCTTAGTTAGTGGAATTACACTTCCACAATACCAGAAATATGAATGCAGCACTGAGGTTATACAGCCACTGTTTACCCTTTGTGCTGAAGTACAATTAAAAGATATTTGAAAGTTAATATCACTTATATCTACTAGAGAACCCATTTTCTTTGGCGGATAAACTATATTATTTTTATTCCCTCAATACAATCTATATGCATCAGAGCTTGTGTTTATATTTTCAACTGACTTCACTTTGTCAATGATCTGTAATTTTATGTCAGTAAACGTTTTTTTATTGTTAATATGATCATAAATTATGTGCAGCACATATTCTCCAACACAACCTGTTTTGCTTAGTACATTTATTGGAATTAAATGTTTCAGTGTGGCCAAGGAGTATCTTCGTCTTCTAAAGTTTGGAGATTCCTTATACAGATGCAAGCAGTTAAAGAGAGCAGCTTTGGGAAGGTGTGTACATATATTTTTATAATACTGTGTTTAAATATATGAGTTAAACACTTTAACTGATGGTCACTAACATTTGATACCCATTGTTTAAGATGTCACTCACTATCCCAGAGATTAAATCAAAATTTAAATTTATATCCCTATTTAAAGATTTCTAATGTTGTATTAGTTCTGAATTCATCTGCAATATAGAAATAAATAAACACCATACTTAAAAAAAGAAGAAAAATGTTTTAACAATCCCTTTGTAAGATAGGCTTACAATCAAATCTCTTATTAAAAAAAAAAAAAAAAAAATCCGTTATACTAGTAATGCGATTTGTTCAAGGTAGGAGGAGGAGGAGGATCAAGGATCAGAAACACCAGCTTGTATTACTGTAAAACAGCTTGGTATCTTCTGCAAGTTCTTGTCTTATCTCTTTCCTTATATGATTTGTGTTATATTTCCAATTCCTGGAATTTATATTACTTATTCATATGTTGATTACAATACAGATAAACTAGAAAATGTTTGTTGAAAACATTGGTATCTCATTATGTTTTGTTTGACAAGAAAGTTTTTAGAGAAATTTGTCCTAAAAGAAGAGACTGTGCTTTCGATCTTATAAAGAAGAAAGAAAAACAAAAGAGCTTTATTTTTATACATTCAAATTTTTGTTTCTATATTAATATTTGAAGTGAATAAAAAGTAGTTGCTTCTAATGTTTTACTATTTAAGCTATAACTAGGTTTGAAGAAAATACAAAGTAGTAGTAACTACTCCCTAGTTGTACACTACCCCTAAATTTCTCTGGATGGGGCTAGGTACAACTAGAAATTGAAGTGAATAAAGAGTAGTTGCTATTTCTTCAGTTCAGTTGTATCTTGTAAGTTTTAACCCTTAGCTAATTACACACAACTAACTTTTCCAGGCACTTGTTATTTTGTACCGGATTGTCTGTTTATGTACTGTACTAAAATAGTTGTATTTTTAATATGTTTTGTAAAAAAGCTGAATTAAGTTTTCTGTCTTTAATCCTTATGTTGATCTTTTTAGAATGGCCACAATAATGAAACGCCAAGCGTCAAATCTTGAATACCTGGAGCAAGTGAGGCAACATCTTGCACGTCTTCCATCAATCGATCCGTACACCAGAACCATCATCATCTGTGGATTTCCCAATGTCGGCAAGTCAAGCTTCATCAACAAGGTATTTCATGGAAGTTATAGAAATACGAAAGAAGCTATGGTATTCATTATAGATGTTGTACATAATTAAAATAAGACTAATACTTAAACTTTATTTTAACTTTTGCGTGTGTGCTCAGATAACCAGGGCAGATGTGGAAGTGCAGCCTTACGCCTTCACTACGAAATCTCTGTATGTGGGCCACACAGACTACAAGTACTTGCGTTGGCAAGTGATTGACACTCCAGGAATCCTGGACCACCCACTGGAGGAGCGGAACGTGATCGAGATGCAGGCAGTGACAGCCCTCGCCCATCTGCGAGCTGCAGTCTTGTACTTCCTGGATGTCTCTGAGCAGTGCGGTCATTCACTTGAAGAGCAGGTCTCCCTCTATAACAGCATCAAGCCCCTCTTCGCAAACAAGGTATACAACTTGTAGCGAATCTTGTAAAGAACTTGTAAAGAATCTTGCACACTTTTCCACGGATATCAGGTTAATTTTTCCCTGATCTATTTTTCATGAGAAATATTACATATTCCCAGCCACCATTATACTAATATGTGTTTATTCTAATAATTCCAAGTTAAACTGGATGGAATTTTTTTATTGTCTCCTTTTTTTAATTTTGTTATGTAATCTTGTGATTTGTTTTAACTTTTACTATATTTCGAGTTGAGTAGTCATCCTAATGTGTTTAATTCTCCTGTTTCAGCCATTGATGGTTGTGTGCAACAAAACAGATATCGTAAAAGTAGACGAGCTCCCAGAGCAGAAGAAAGAGTTGCTAAGGACCTTTGAGGAGGCTAAAGTGCCTGTGATGTCAATGAGCACTCTGACAGAGGATGGTGTTGCTGAAGTAAAAGAACAGGTAAAATTAAATTAATTTAAATATATTATTGTTTGAAATCATTTTATGTAGTAGATACAGTTTTATTTCATTAACAATTTCCATTCTAAAATATTTGCTACAGAAAAACAAAAAATTACTTACACATTCATTTCAAAATTTGATTTCTTTTTATAATGAGTGTTGTATTAATTGTCATGAACATACATGAAGTGTTTTTTGTAAATAAAAGATACACATGAAATAAACATTGAAAGTGAAAGTCAGTGAGTAGCAACAACTCTCAATTACAACTCTCAATTCTTGCCCATTTTGTCCCAGTCTGATAGAAATATAGACTGAAAATCCATCAAGGTACCTTCCTATTTATCCAGTTTCTACTTACTGGTGGCCAGCCAAGGCTGCTGAGACAAAAATAATGAGCTTCTTGACATCAATGAATTGCTTCCTCAGATCCGTTACATCACTGATATAGGCCTTAACCCTAAATTGCAAACAGCAACTCCTCATTAGAGAGTTAAGCTGGCGCTAACATGTTTGCCATTACCTTACACAGTTAGTACCAAAATTAACATTATAAAATGTCATAAAAACAAATATTTTTATCAACTTTTACTGTCGGAATATCTTTACTAATTTGTCTTGGGAAGTAATCAGTACAACCAATAAACCTCATCTTCGAACACCACAACGTGGACTCTAGACAAGTTTTTTCTTTATAAAAAAACAGTGTAGGTATGACTAGTGATAGGTCAAAATTCACGTACCTGCTACCTTTTCACACAATTTTTAAATAACAGTTATCGCTAATTGTTACTGTATGAAAGTAGCAGGTAAGAAATCACAATAGTATAGGAGAAGGAAGAGTTACAGTCGCTGCCAGTAGGTAGCAGTTACCGGGCTAAGTGTTATAAACAAATTACCTACTTGTGTTTATTCTGGAAAACCCAAATAACTAAAATGAGATATAAATCCTGCAAATCGTGACTGTGTCTTTATCGCTATTAGTACCTGAACTTAATTAGCATGTTTAAAATCACGGTAGCAGACGTTATTTCATCTGTTCCCTCAGAGCCAATAGGACATTAGTTATATACATTCGTTACTACCATGCCATAAGTTTTATTTCTTCTATCACTATTTCTAGAATTTCTCTTGTATAGTTACAAAATTATCTCAATTTCATTAATGTTATTCTTATGATTTTCCAGGCATGCGAAACTCTGCTAGCATTCAGAGTTGAAAACAAAGCATTGGGCAAAAAACTTGATCCTGTTTTGAACAGGTTACGTGTTGCCTATCCAAAGCAGAGGGACAACAAAGAAAGACCTCCATGCATACCTGGTAATTAATTTATCTGTCTAATTATCATAGTAGTGTACATAATATTATACTTAAATCCAGATTATCCAGGATAATTAATACAGGAAAGATGACAGCAATTAGCATTAAACCTCAGATAATCCACCATCATGTGGAAATGCTTGTAAAGATAACACAAGTCACTGTTAATAAACAGTAATATAAATTAAGCTATAAATATAATTGTATTTGTTGTATAGCTGTTGTAGTGCATCATAATTATACTTCTAAATTAAGCCTCAAACACCAACTAATTTCTATCTATGGTCCTACTATGTGGGTATTTTGCATTCAATATATGTAGTAATCTATTACTAATACTATTAGTAGCCTGATAGTATATTCAAAATTAATTACTAAATAAAATGTATCTCACTTTGAAAATACGTTTTCATTGTTCAGTATGTCTCTTGACTGTCCGATATATATATATCTACACAACCCAGTTATTTATTTAAATGAAATATGTCAGTGAAATAAAAGATAATATCAATCATAATGAGAGAGTTCAAATATCAGCTAATCTATATATATATATAAAAATGAATGTTTGTCCTTTATGGAATCGTACACTATTTGACCGATCATTATGAAAATTTGAATGTATATGATCTTTTCGACGGAGAAGGTTTATATGCTATACTCATTTATAAAACTCACCACGAGGTGGCGCTGCAAAATATAAAAGTTTTCAAAGCGCCTACACATTATAAACTGCAATTACGAGACAGTTACGTATATTAATTTGCCAAAGACTATTTGAAGGCACTAAGTTAGAATATATGTTTGTCTTTATGATAAATATATGGTTGAACTTAAAGCTTGACTGTCAGACCGCTTTGTAATAAAATACATGTGTACTTGTATAATGGCTATATAATAAGCATACACAGATTTTCTTGATTGTGACAACATGGCAAACTCTACATCGGTGTTAGAAATATAATGCACTTGAATCAGAAGTGCAAATACGTGGCCAAGGCTTACGTAAAGCGTGCGAAGCCGCGGGAAACAGCTAGTGATAAATATAATTCTATGATTTCTAGTTCATATAAAAGTTCAATTCAAACTAAAGCTGCTAACCAATTACTCAAATAATGTCCATTTTGATTGAAACAGTATACATACATCAGCCTACACATATATTACTGTACTAAATATGTAAGAATGCTTTAAAGCACTAACGGTAAAACAAAATCTTAATGTAATTAATAATTGGTACCAAATATTCAGAAATACTTCCTTTGAACAATAAAAGAATATGAAAATGGCATTAAAATAAGTTTCTTTATATGTTATTAGTAAAATACATTATTTACAGAAAGTGTGATAGTGAAGAAGCAGACACAGCAGAGCAGGAAACGCAAGTTGGAGCGTGACATTGAGGAGGAACTTGGCGACGACTATGTGCTTGATCTCAAAAAGAACTATGATATCCCTGAGAAATATAAGTATGACATTATACCAGAGATATGGGAAGGACACAACATTGCAGATTATATTGATCCAGAAATTTTCAAGGTCAGTAAAATTATTTATTTTAATATTTAGTACATTGCGGTTTTATAACAAAATTTACATAACAATATTAATTTTAAACTCGTCACATTAACAAGTGCAGGGGAGGAGAGTATTACCTTCAATTGCAATAATATAATAGATACTCAAGTTGTTAAAACAGCATGAAAATGGTCTTATTCAGTTTTGTAATATTTCTAACCTCCAGAACTGCTTGTAGAATACAAAAGTGTTTACATGTTTCTCAGTTAATAGAGTTCTTATTTACAATATTTAAATACAAGTTTTATCTTGTAAGTGAGCCATTATGGACTCTTTCCGGACGAAACATGGATCTAGCCCATTCTGCTATAATTCCGTTAACGGATGAAATTCTGGCACTTCCTTGGCTGATGTACCACGTTGTATTTTGCAGTATGATGTAGGTTTAGCAGGTTCCACTGGCTTTGTATTGTATCTCTTTTAACTTCAAGGTGTTGCTAGAAAATAACCGGATTAGTATTGGCGGAGATACAGAACGAATGCAAGAGAGTTGAATATCGTACAGACGGTCACGTGACTCCCCCACCCACCCCTCCTCAGGTTTCATCTGGCTCCTATACTTATTCTCTATTGAAGTCTGCTGATTTTCCTCTCAACTAGTATCAATCCCTGGGTTTCAGCCCTATTAATTCAAACCTATTTTGCTCCTTAGTTACTTTAAAGTATTCGTCCAAGCAAACTTGGATGAAATATTATCAACTGAAGAAAATTGATTTTAGGGATGTTTACATTTCTTACCTTTGGTGGAACGTCTTACTCATCTAAAATGAAGGAATTGGAATAGGCAATCCTTTTGCCTTATAACATGAAAGAGATTTTTTTGACATCCTAATCGGTTATGGTTAAGCTATTTTCATCATCAGACGAGCATCCTCACTGCTTGTGGTTGTTCTAAAAGTTTCTAGGGTCGGAAAGATTTTAAAGACATTTTAAAGGAGGCACAATTTTGTGATTTTAGCTCATAAAATCAATTTCACTAGGGGCATATTTATCCATAATGTAGTAATCTCAGTTTTAGATAACAATACCACCTACCAAAAGCATGTTTTCAATAACAGTCCTTGTTGAAATTGACCAAGTCTTATCTGAAATAGGCTTGGTCCCATTAACTTCTGATAATTAAGTCCCTAGTGTATTCTAACTATTGATATTTAAGAAATAAACCAATTTATAAAATAAGTATTAACCATAAAGACTAAGAAATTGTTCCCAAGCCTTTATTATGATCAAATATAAAGACAATCTACAAATTTTACAGAAACTCGCAGATCTTGAACATGAAGAAGCACTGCGGGAAGAAGCTGGAATGTATGCTGTACCTAAAATAGAGATGGATGAAACAATGCAAGAAATACGCGAGCTGGCTCAGAAAATCAGGGATAAGAAGACAATCATGAAACAAGAAGCTAGGTTGGTGAAACACTCAACGAAACCACATACACCACGAACAGCAACTGCCAAGGTCAGGGAGAGGAGCGTGAACAGGTTGGAGAAACAGATGTCTCAACTGGGTGTTGACTTGGAGTCAAATGAAGAGGTATTATTGTCTTATCATTATTATTTCACACAATAATTATGTAAAACAGATTAGTGAAACTAAGATTATTTTGTATTTAAGTTAATTGGTTTGATGATAATTTAAAACTTTTTTCAGGCACATTACAAGAGAACTAGAGGACGCTCAAAATCATTGTCAAGGCCTCCAAACAAGAAGATGAGGATGGAATCAGAACCCAGAGCCAGGAGCATGTCCCGGCCTCCCAGAGATCTGTCTGGAGTCAAGGATCCTGCCGTAAGTGTGATTATTTTCTTATTCTTAAGTTTGTTTTTTAATGTTTCACTAATGATGATTAAAAAAGAATGATTATTTATTTTTAAGAATCATATAACAATCAGGTAGATTTTATTGTGTCATAAATTAATTTTTTTTATGTAAATACAATGTTCAACCAGTGACTTGTTTAATTTGTTTTAAATTTTTTTACACATTTTGAAATACAATATTATATATATAATACTGTATATATATATATATATATATAATTTATTTCAATAAACATTGAATCGCAAAAAGTACTTGCTCCGCCGGGACTTAAACCCGGATCTCTCACTTGCCGGGTGAATGTGCTACCATTATACCACAGAGCCCTCACTTTTTACGATTCAATTATTTTGTATTTTGGCCGTTTCTTTCACATATAACCAAACTAACATATGATAGGAAGACCAAATACCTGTCAATAATATAATATAATATATATATATTATATATTAGTATTATATATGAACTAATTAAATATAAGTAACAAAATGTTTAACTATTTGGGATTGGCATTAAATTTACATGATTGGACTATCATATCTATCGCCTGGCCACGACAGTTATTGATTTTGTAACCACGTCCTGTCTGTCAGCTGTACAGGCCACACCTAGTAGTCCTCATAGTTTTGTTAGTCAGTTCGTCAGGCCACCGTGTATGGCCCACAATGTTGGGCAATTATTAAACCTAATGTAAGTAACTATAAGACAAAAGTGGGTACAGCTTGAGGTTAGATAAATTGGGTTTATTTTTTAGTGATCTCCCATGCCTAAAAGTCTTCTGTTAATTTCATTTACTTTTTTAAGGATTTCCTCCTCACAAATAATGTGAATATTAATTATCAAAGTAAGATTAACATAATTAGAATGTTTCAATCTATGCAATTTATTCCATTCCAGAACATTCTGAAACCCATAACTGAAATACATGCGTGTTAATATGCTTCATAGTGCTAAGCTTATGGTGTGGTGTGGTTGAATCGGACAACCACAGTAGGCCAATGTAGATGAGATCTGTGAGAGTATTTAATATTTTTCTAACTAACTTCAAAACATCACATTTTATTTCTATTGTTAAAGTGAAATGAATGTTGAACTGTAAAAATTCAATTGTGATAAATAACTATGTATATTTTTTGTTATTGCCTCTGACTTATAGTATAAATAATGACACATTTATCAAGTGATACTGAGGTTGAAAGGCTAACTGGCTGAGGACGTGTGTTTTTGGCATAGTCACAAAAGTGTTGATCATGTACGACCAACACATCTGACCAACAGTCTACATAATGGTTCTTGTATTAGAGGAAGTCTCTGAAACAGTAAGTTGGTAGTCAGCTGTAAATAAAAAGTGTCTAACCTCAAAATTGGGGAAAATACACAATGCTTTGCAAAAATGTATAATCAAGAGTATGAATAAGTAAATGGTGGTTTTTGATTCTTGTATGATTACATTTTATAAGTGAAATATAAATATTTATTTGTCATCTAAGTATTTTAAATTTGTTGCAGATGAGACAAAAGTTAAAGAAAGTTGCACACAAAGCAATTTCAAAGAAAGTGGGAAAGAAAGGTCTCAAGGGTGAAGCAGATAGATTTATTGGCACCAAAATGCCAAGGCATCTCTTCTCTGGCAAGCGCGGCGTGGGAAAAAGTGACAGAAGATAAAACTGGATTGCATGACATTTTTATGTTCTATGTAACCTATTCTGGAACTGTATATATTTCTAAAGAAAGAGTGTTGTTTTTTATTTCTCCCTTCTTTGATTACATTCTATAAATGAAATTGAAATATTTATTTGTCACCTAAGTATTTACAATTTAATTTTGCAGATGAGGCAAAAGTTAAAGGAAGTAGCACACAACCTCTTTATTGTATTGTTGTTTCTTCGTAAGTAATTATTCTCACCTGAGTATACTCGCTATAGTCAGTGTGATCATCGGTTTTCTGATTAATCTATTTACAGAAGTTTCTCAAAAATAAATATTGATATTAATAGGGTGTCTTTTGGTACCCTGTGGTTCAAGCTGTCAACTAATGTTGGGCAAGTGTAATTTTGAGAGTATTTTTGTTGTTGTTATTTTGTCAAGTATGCATTGTTTATTTTCATCGTTAAAGAAATATGAATAATTATGATCAATTTTAGCAGCCTCTAGTAAACGATCACATTGATACACAGATTAAGAGGTCAAGGAAAGAAATGTATTTCCACAGTGGGATATTGTAATCTGAAAGGTAATTCAGCCACAGAGTCTATCACTAAAAAAGGTGAGGGTGGCTTCAATAATTACATCAATAAAAATAAAAAAATAAACATTGTGATGAAAATATATTTCCTGCAGCTGTTTTACACGCCAGCTCTATTCACCTTTCACTTAGTGCAATGTCTGGAATCTGGAATTGTGTTCCTATGAAGAGATCCAAAAAGATCTGGTGACAAAGAAGCTCAAAATGAACTCTTTAAATTTTTTTTTTACTTCAATGACATCCAGGCTACAAAATATAATGTAATTGAGTTGAAGAGGTATTTCTCATTGTCTCATCAGGTTCACTACGATATTTTAGACACAATCTCTAAGTATGGTAGAACAACCGAGTTTTCTACACATAACGTTTCCATGGTGGGAAGGATTGAATCAATTTGAATATTGAGTTAGCTCCAGTTCACTCTTCTCTTAAAGCAGTGTCTACTTTCTAGAACTCTTGTTCTAGAAGGAGGTAGATTCCCAACATAATAAGTAACAATAACTTTATTCAAATAAATCAAGGTACTTGCACTACAGTACCTACACCTTTTTAAATTAATAACTTTACCTGGCTTTTGCAATGCCACTTTAGTTTAATACTATATCTCTAGGAAGTGATATTGGACTTGTGTGGAAGCAATCATTTTCCAGTATATTTTGGAATTCATTGTACAATTGGTACAGATGAATTTATGTCTGTGGAGACATCATGGACAAACTAGAAGAAACACTAAAATTGAGCACCAGTCACTGGTGTAAATATCTAAGTGATTCATGAAAGAATATATGAAGTGAAGAATATATAAGTAAATATGAAGTGAATACATGATTCTGATTTTAATCTAGATGAAACATCTTTTGAAACAATTTCAGAGTATATGATAAATTAACCCGTTCCTTCTAAGAAACAAGTAAATTCTCATACAGATAAACCAAGCATTTATGTCTAAATCATGGTGATCAAAGGAATGTGGAAAAGCAGTGGCATTGAGAAGACTTTGGGAAAATTATATATGCAAGAGATGTATCCTATTAAGTATAGTGAAATTTTTTGGAGGCTTTCATGGACAGCATTGTTCCAGCCAGCGTTCCGAAATGTAACCAATAGTGACTAACTTCATCAAAGAAAAAGGGGACCATTTAGTACGATGGAACTGTAAATTGTTCTTGCAAGTAAGAAGATATACCATCTTCACGTCGACAAGTGAAGATGGTATATAATTTTGTATGATGAAACAGATGCCCAAGAAAACAAAGAGGCTTCTCTTATAACCACATAACAGTATTTAGAAATCGGAAGGTGCCGTTTTCCAGGTAATATTTCCTTTCTTAAAACCAGATAGTGATACAATTTAACCCGAGTATCCTATCACGTTAATGTCCTACCTAGCTAAAATCTTGAACGGTCAGTTGTTAAAAACAGATTAGAATGGTTTGTGAGATATTCTAATTTGATCCCATTGACTGTTTGGTTTTCACAAAGACAGATGCCATCAGGACCTTTTAGTAACTTTATCCACAGTAATCAACATAGCTAAAAGTATGACTAATATTAGTAGTTGCATTCATACTACCAAAGTATGCGATATAACAATGTACACATTCCTATTCTTTTATAAAAATTGTATACTATGAATATTCCAGCTATTTTTACTAAATATTTGTCATTTTGGCTGACAGAAAGAATAGTTGTTCTCAAAGTGAGTGTATTGGAAATACAGGGGATTACATTTAGGGGTATACCGCAAGGCAGTGTAGTTAGCCCACTATTATTCCCTTCTTATTTTGCAAATATTAACCAGTTCGTGATTGAAGGATCAAGGTATCTTCAGTATGTAGATAATATTTTAATATATGCTTCTCACGGAGTAAATAGATGCGCGTGTGAAATACTATAACATAGTTTGAAAAATGTAAGTAGATATTACTCAGAGAAGCTAGGTTTAGCATATAACCCTAAAAGTAACCATATTCGTACCAGTAAGAATTAAGGCCGGGGCGGCAAATCACGAATTTGACGTTACCAACGTATTCTGCTCACCCTCCTGAACAAAAAATATATATAGTACTAGGGGGTGCAAATGACAAATAACATGATTTTAGGGGGTATATTGATAAGTGGTAAAGTTTCTAATGTTTTAATGTTCAGTTTGTGTGCTGTGTCTGGATAATCTGTTTACTTGAATATTATCTGCGGCCGGGACTGATAGCATACTGTCCGCATCTGACTTGTTTGCGAGCTTAAGGAATGCACCTGCCATTGGCTGAGGCTGTCGACCAGGTGTCACTTCCCGCACTACTACCCGGCCTAAAACTATTAGTTATTTGCCTTGTCACATTATAACGCCAGGAAATTGGTGTATTTAAGTAATTCTATATTTAGGGTATAATGACATTTTTTACATGAGCTATAACATTGTTTACTCTTATCCTAAAACTGTAAAGTTATTTAAATTATAAATTATTATTCAAACAATAGCAACATGAAGTTGTTTTACTTATTATCTTGAAAAATGTTGGGACTTGAAACCATACGTATTATAATAAAAAGTCCGTATATTTTTAAAAATATGACACTAACCACTATTAGTCTATTAGATGAACTCGTGTTTGTCACGACGCCAGGAACACCAGGACCACTCCAACATTTTCCAAAAGTTAAATTGTTGTCCACCCACGTCTCGTCTAGGTACACAATAACTTTACCCTCGTGTCTACACTTTTGTATCTTTCGCAAATAACGAGCACACCAGTTTACTATATCAGGCCGTTCTATTAAAACGTTCCTGATTTTTCCACATCTCTTCCACTTAAACCCCATGGTATGAAGTAAGCGTCGTAAAGTGTGTACTCCCCAAGGAAAGTTAATATTTTCTTTAATTGCTGTTAATAATTTATGTACCGTTGGCACTTTCTTTTGTACAATGTAAAAATCATTAATGGTATCACGAATCACTCTCTGGTCAAATTCATCGATGTGAAATTTTTTTTCCTCTGAATATGGTCTTTTTTCCCAGGAGTACTTAAGGCTTCATTACCGGCTTCGACACCTTCTTTCCTTATAGATGTTACACTTCGCACTGATATACCCGTGTAATTAGCTACCCGGATATTACTCTGCTTCAGTCTATGTTGGAGAGTACCCTATTTGATTCTTCATCACACTTTTGAATAACTCGCCTTTAATAACATCCCTTGCCTAACTGTGAATTGTCTGTCCCTTCTTGCGAACCGGAGCCATTTTGAAAAGCTAAAAACTCACAAATATACACTATATTAAATTAAACTTCCTTTCACCTAATGGATTTACACTATGTTATACATTAAAACGTAATAATACAAATTTGAGGTGCACTGGTGAAATCACAACTCTCTACTACAAGGTATTCGCGGGCGAATGTGCGGAGGTGACTAGTAGCGCCGTTGCCGGGACAACGGTGACGTATTGTCTGTGGAGGGGAGTCCTCACCCTCGCCCCCCTCACCCCGCGCGCGCAAACAAGTCAGATGCGGACAGTACCTGTTATCTGAGTTCTCCGGGGCATGGGTCAGTTCTACACAAGATATCGTGTTCAGTAGGTCGGATTGAGTGAGTGCGTTTACAATGATGAATCAACCATCCACTAGTTCAACCAACCCTAGTGAATTGTGTGTGTCGGAGTGTTTCGTAGGGCACGTAAAGAGTTTACGTTTTAACCGAAACGAAATTATCTCTTTTTTAATTGAACATGGAATTTTTAAAAATGAGTGTATTTGTTTGTCGTGCGGTCGAGTGGTGTTTTTAAACCGGGAGACTTTGTTGTTGCGTTGTGATAGACAAATTAGGAAAAGTAGTAAAAAAAAAGTTTTAAATGTTGCAATCTTAAAAAATCTGCTCGGGCAGGTTCATTTTTCGAAAGAACGCGACTAGATTTAGAGACCTATTTTGGTTTGGTGACCACGTTGCTTCACCTCAAGCCTCCGAGACAACGATACATTTCCTTGGAGTTTGGCGTTTCTTCTAATTGTGTGGTGGACTGGTATTCTTTCTGCCGCGAAGTGTACTTTCATCACATTTCAACGACGTCGAAGAAAATTGGTGGACCTTTGACAGTCGTTGAAATTGACGAGGCAAAATTTGGAAAGAGAAAGTACAATCGCGGCAGAAATATTCAGGGACAGTGGGTTTTTGGGGGAATAGAAAGGCAGAGAGTCCTTCCTTGTTCCTGTAGAACAACGCGATAGGGACACTCTGCTCGACATAATTAAACAATGGGTTCTGCCAGGTACCACAATTGTTAGCGACTGTTGGCGGGCCTACAATTGTCTCGGTGACGAGGGATTTAGGCACTTAACGGTAAATCACTCAATAAACTTTGTCGACCCTAACACCGGCGCCCACACGAACATAATTGAGACACTGGAGGGAAGTCAGGGCCAACATCCCTCGGTATGGTGTCCGGACTGACCATTTTGTTGGGTACCTGGCAGAATTCCTTTTTAAGGCAAAATACCCCCACCCACATACCAGGCTCCACCACTTTTTTGTTGCTGCTGCTCAGCTATATCCGCCAACACACTAATGGTAAGTGTTCTCTGTTAATATCCATCTATATATTTGAGTTTTTCATGATTTATTTAGTTTTTTAACTTTACATAATTGCCTTTGCATTACATTTCAATTTATATTTTTTATCAGCCCCTCTAGAATTTTATATTTTACTGATAGGTACTATCTCGAGGGATGTTTTTCTTTTATTGACATCAGCGCGGGGCAGCCGAAGCCCGCGCTGATGGCCGGAGGCACTCGTAATTAATTTTTTTCTCGAAATTAAGAAAAACATTATTAATTTTCATCAAAATTCTGCTCATTTCTGTATTATTTTTCATTTACGTTTGCAAAGATGGCGGCGCAACCGATGACGTCATCACGAGGTTCAATCATTGGCCACAAAAGGTCACGTGACGCTAGACGTGGATGTACAACATGGAGATATTACTGGAAAGTTATTTAATTTTTTATTTTCTCGAACTTCGTTATTTCTCATTTCCACCCCATCAAACCTAATACTTTTTTGTTATATAGGACGATTCCAATAAGTTAAGAACGCAAAACTCGTATTTTTCCGCCCCGGCCGTTAATATGATAATTACCAAATCATTAGCTTATGGGGCTAAAGGTGCACATCCAAAGTTTCTACCCAGTGGCGTAGCGAAGGGGGGGGGGTCCGGACCCCCCCCCCAAAATTTTAAGACATATTAAAAAATAAAGCATGGAGCAGGAGAAAAAAGGAGAGTTATCATTATTCTTGTCTACAAACATTAAATTGATTGATGTAATTGATTAAAGTGACTGTTGTTAAAAATATAATTGTCCTTTCGTTTAAATCATAAAGTATCAAACGATACTTTTGGGCTCGGCCTTTCGGATAGTGTAGTGTAATCACGATTCACGGTATTTCTATAGGGCGCGGTCACGTGACGTCGCAAAGTAACCTGAACCGTAACGGCGAACAGTTTAAATTAGCGACCACTTCGTTTAAATTTGTCTTAGGGACGTAAAATGGCTGCTTAGAATTAAGTTACGACGTTGATTTTAGGTTTCATTAAACTGTAGAAGTGTATATAATTATCGAAAAAAAAATATATAAAATCACTTTCGGTCGGAAAATACACTTGAAAAACACTACTGATTAGAAGTTCAACTAATTTGGACTTCAGTGATTGAGGTAAACTTGGTGTTTTCCATTGAGTTAGGACGACGATTTTTGTTATCATTAAACTGCACACAGTACCTGATTTTTGTTATCATTAAACTGCACACAGTACCTATATAATTATCGAGAAAAAAATCACTTCCGGTCGGTAAATACCGAAGAAAATCACTCTACAGATTCAAGTTTTGGATTTCACTGGTTGAGTGGTTGAGGTAAAAGTGGTACTTAGAATTATGTTAGGACGTTGATTTTAGGTATTAATTCGACCTAAAATCAACGTTCTAACATAATTCTAAGTACCACTTTAACTCAACGACTCAACCAGTGAAATCCAAAATCGTCAAAATCTGAATCAGTAGAGCTTGTCCTCGGTATTTTCCGACCGGAAGTGATTTAATTGTTTTTTTTCTCGATAATTATATATGTATTAGTCGGCGTTGAATTAATACCTAAAATCACCGTCCTAACATAATTTTAAGTACCACTTTTACCTCAACCACTCAACCAGTAAAATCCAAAATTGTCAAAACTTGAATCTGTAGAGCTTTTCTTCGGTATTTACCGACCGGAAGTGATTTTTTTCTCGATAATTATATAGGTAGTAGTGTTCAGTTTAATGATAACAAAAAATCGTCGTCCCAACCCAACCAAAAATGCCACGTTTACCTCAATAACTGAAGTCCGAAGTAGTTGAAGTTCTAATCATTAGAGTTTTTCAGGTGTATTTTATTTCCGACCGAAAGTGATTTTTTTTCCCGATAATTATATACTCGTCTACAGTGTAATGATAAAAAAAATCGTCATTATAACTCATTTATAAATACCTTAATCAGTGAAATCTAAAGTAGCCGAACTTCTAATCTGTAGAGATTTTCCAGTGCATTTTCCGACCGTTAGTTTGATCTGTACCCGAGCAACGCTCGAAAATTGCCCTCCTTTTCTAAAGGGTTTTCGGCCGCCAGTGGCCCGATGTCCCCGAAGGGGTATTTCATTTTCTCCACAGAATATAGTTGTGTCCATTATAAGCTTGAGTGAAGCTCTGTTTTGTTCTTTTTATTTCTTTTATCCGTTGAATCCAACATCACTTTGGTGCCTTCTACTCGGCCAGAATCGAACTTCGTAAAGTTTCTGTAGCTATACAAGAAAATTTGTGGTACTAGAGTTGCTGTGAGAGTTGTATTTGCCTATTTCATCTTTCCACTTTCTAAAAGGCGTAGTTACTAAAGCTCCATATTTTTGGTATTTACCAGTGAACTCATTGGCAAATAACACAGAAAACGTCCCCCGGATCCCCCGATTTCGGACCCCCCCCCCGAATGAAATTTCTGGCTACGCCACTGTTTCTACCCAAGATTTACAAAACACTAATGAAATCAAAGATAGGATTATGCGGTTTTCTCTATAATGGCTTAAATAAAACCAACAGCAAATGAACTATATGATACAGAGCTTTGCGGTTGTCTTAGAGCTTAAAAAACTATACCTATATTAGCAATGCGTAATGACGTTGCAATGTTACCAGTATGAAGAAACGACAAATTGCTGAAAAATGTACTATCAAAATTGCCATATACCAAACAACCACAAAAAACTACTACTACTTTTTCGTATTGCCAATCCACTGGCTTATGAAGACGTGCTTGAATTAAACATGTTAGTAAATAACCATCCGTACTGGTAAAAGAAAAAGACACCTTTGATTGTACAAAGTTTCACTAATATCCGAGAATATACCAGAGTATTTTTAGGGATAACAAAGCACTCTTATTATTCAAACTAACATCCCCTATTTTTGTAGGCCGGACAGACAATAAAGTATTCACAACTTCAAATTGTACAACTAACTTATTAGTAAACCTAACTTTAACTAAAGTATTCTCAGACAAATGTAAATTCAAACAAAAAATATGGAAATGAAGAACTCATAGATGGGCAAAAGATTGAATCACCCATTTGGGATTGGTATAAGATGCAAAGAACACCATAGTTTATATTATAATAGTTGCATGCCAAGGCTCCATAGAACCGGAAATGAAATGACTAAAATTATTTCCTTCTCGTCAGTGTTAAAGTCCTCAAGCAAGTATTTTTAAAGTAACAATGTGTTATTGTGGCTTTGTTGTTTTTATTTTATTTTATTTGCTCATGCTTGACATATGATTATAACTGTTACTTGTTTCAATTAAACATTTTCCTTAAATTTTATAAGATTTCATCATGTATTGCCAAATTGTACAGTATTATCTGTTGTATAATGATGTTTAACATGAATAAATAAATATAACTAGCTTCAAGTTCTAAAACTTGCCATAAATACCTGGCAAATTGCTGACCTACAAACGCCAAGTAAATTTAATTAATTTTCCAATACCTATTAAATCAGATTGGTTTCAAAAGGAAAACCTGTTAAACATACCTACGTGTACATACAGTATATAACATACATACTACAGTATCAAAAGGTGTTATAATGCACTGGTGAAATAAGACCAACAGTTACAAAATGAGTAAGTTTTTATGTTAGTTGGAACAACATGTTTTATTACATGATTTAATCGATTAAAACATATTGGCTACTACATTTTTCTCCAAACTTATTTTCCAAAGATATGATGTAATAATACAGCCTAAATAACTCTTGACTGACTTTGGATGCGACCAAAGGTAAACAATAATATTTAGAAGTTTTTGTTTGATGATTCTTGATTTATTGTTGTAAGCTATAGTATTTGAAAGTTCGATTAAGCATATTTTTTAAGATTAGTGTGAAATGGAAAAAGTTATTGTCGAAACAGTTGAAAATAAGACCAGAAAAGAGATTTTTTACAGTATGGAAGCTTGAAGATTATTATTCTTTGGTTGTAATAATCAAACTAAAGCAAGCAAGCTAAGTAAGCAGCTTTTGTAAGTAGCTTTTTGTTATGGACACCAAGCTAAAGGATTTCCTACATTCCCAACATGTGAACACGGTGAGAGTATTTACCGCTGCAGTAGATAAGAAGAGGTCTAAGAATCAATAGGCCTAATAAATAAACAAGTAACCTCTAAGTTCACTTTGTCAAAGCGACACGAAGACCAAGTTATCAAGTAAGGGTGTGGCGTGCTGCATTTTTGCACATTTCGCAGGAAGGTCGTGACAGGGTCCAAAAACTACCAAAGATTTCTAGAAGTAGATGTAACCCTTCCAGAGACAAGAGGAGGGGCTCGCCAGATCGAGAAATATTTTTCCTAAAAAAGGGAAGCTATGAAGGAATTTAAAAAATCATTGAAACTAATATAAAAACCATCAAATATTAGTAAAAGGCAATAGCTTCCAAGTGAATTAACATTAAATATTATGTAGGAAATGTATCTTGAAGAACAGGAAGAAGAGAGCTTAAGAGTTTAGTACCGGTATGAATTCTTCAGTACAGTTTCTAACGAAACTTTTAATACCAGTATCAATACACCATATACTGACAAATACTGGACATGTATGTGCTTGGAAAGTAAAATGTTAGTAGTGATAATGCATAGAAAAACGATTAACTAAAAACTGCTGAATTAATAGTATATAAAAAGAGGGCTGATGTTTTTGTTTTCTAAATTACAGAATAAGAGACGATAAAATATTATCTCTTACTGTCAAAAAAATTAATCTTAAAGAAAGTTCCTCACCGAGAAGAGTGTGATCGAAGACAGCTGTACATTTATAACTTTAATGTGTGAAGGGGATTATAACAAAAGCCAGACCAAATAAAACACATTTTCTGATCTTTGGCCCGAAGATATCCATACATTAAAGTTTTTTTAGGATGTTTTCATACCAACATAGTGTTCTGTTTTATACTGATACATTATTAAAACCAAAGATTTTAATGCAAATCTATATTGAAACATATAGGCTAGGCTTTCAATTTTACTTTTTTATATTAAAACTAAGTAGAAGAATAATAATAACAATTATTATTATTATTTAATCGTGAATAATAGTAATTTACACGATTAGGTCTACTAGAATATAATAGGACTAGAAACTGAAACAAACAGCCCATTGTAACGTTTGCTACAAGGGCAATTAAAATTTATTTATTAAGTATAATTGATGGGAGAAACTATATACGAAAGTATTTTAGAATATAATGAGTGATGTCAAAATGTAAGTAAATTAAATCTTGTAATTTCTCAAGAAAGGGTCGGCGGATGTAAAATCATAAAGTAAGAGAGCAGTTTCTCTGATGGTAGTCTACTTTGTTAATGGGTGTACAATGAGATTTGACTTTTGTTTTCACTGATCTTATGATTGGATAGTTGGAAGCAAATCAAAGGCGTCGCTTATAGTTAGCTGGTTAATGGAAGGGTTCGGTATAAAAACCTCCAACATGCGCTTCTCGTCGTCTTTTTGAGTATTTTTTTTCGGTTAATTATAACTGGTTTACGTGTAGAGGCGTCTTTTTGAGTATTTTTTTGCGGTTAATTGTAACTGGTTTACGTGTTCCTTTTTAATCTACCAGTCTGCGCGATATATTGCGTAAGTAGCTCTTTTATAGGCAAATTACAATTTTCAGATGGGAGTTTTGTTTTCAACTAATGTTAACTTTCTTTTACATTTAGCTTTCATGTTAGCTACCATAATAAATATAACAAACAGTTAAACTAATAAAAAAGTTATGTACAGAGTTTGTGAAACTTGCAGATCTCTCTACACCCACAGTATAGTGCTAAACCATGTTATTTATAAACACTGGTACAGAACCTATTGAATCCAAACTAAATATGCAAATAAATATTTTTCTATACAAGCTGAATTATTAATCTTTCTACAAGTAAAGCAACGTGGAGTGTGGCTGCTGCTTGGATGGGTGACCGTTGAGCGACCCCGTCCTTGCAGACCGCCTGCCCAGCCGTTGGTGGTGGTTTGGAAGTCACCTAGAAGCTGTTGGTCCCCAGGTTATGTGTTAGAGAGGGCTTCTTAGCTCTAATTCGCTTGGTAAAATAAGGCATTTTTCTTTTACTTTTAATTATACGTTAATTATATACGTTTTTCTTGATTAATGTAACATTAAAAAAATGTATTTAACAGGTTTTGCAAATGGACTACTCAAATAAACACAAAAATAGGCATGGAATTAATCAATTACTACAGCAGAATTATATGAAATAAATGAAACTTTAAAATGCTCGTACCAGTTAGAAGACAAGACTGCCACTGTAACAATGTTCTCTGATTCTTAAGTAACACTGCAGATAATATGTCCAACCTGGAAAGGGAAAATAATAAAATATTTTCCCATGTCAATAGTTTATAAATTAATTACCAATAAAAAATCCAAAGCGTTTCACTGGATGCTCGGAAACATAGGTATCAAAGGAAATAAAGTTGCTGTTACAATAACTTTAATAATGACGTCAATATGATTTCTTACTATCCGCTCTACCCAAGATATAATTCACCAACACAGTATTCGTAATCATAGGAAACCTCAAGGTGAATAAACGAAACAACATGACACTCGGAGACATTAAGTGCCATAGCGTTATCAGTAAACCACATTTTAATGTTGGTAAGAGACTGCTGAATAGTCTCCTGATCGTATATGGATAAGACCCGGGCGAAGATCTTGAGACCATCTGCAAACATCGTACACTACCCATTGATGGAGGTAATGAAGAGTAATGGTGTCAAGTCATAACTCTGTGGGACACTAGATAGAAAAAGTTCCACGGGAGTCTTCCAGCAATTCCGTAACCCTCAAGTTTGGCAATTAACAATCCATGACGAATCTTGTCGAATGTAAATAAACTCAACCTGGCAGGAATTAACCAAAGCAGACATGATGAATTCTTGAAATAGATACTAAAACATGTCTAATAGTTAATCAGCTACGAAGGCACCCATGCATACTATCCAAATTGTATTTCTCCAAGTAAGAGTCTAAGACGAGTGCTTCAAACACCTTGGCCAGAGCCGGCCGTATGGCAATTGGCTTAACATTTGGAATGTCACCCCAATCACCAGACTTTAAAATTGGCACAACAAATCCTTGTTTCAAGACTCAAGTGTCGAGTGCATTGAATAAGATGACCAGCAAGAACAGAAGCTCACAATATAAGAGCTTTCGAAGGAATGTCGTCAGGACTATTAGATTGGAACGAGGCCTTTCAGCTTCTCTTGAACCTCGGTTTCAGGAATTATGATTGAATAAAAAGAGCCAATCCAGCAAAAGACGATAATAAAGCGTTTGTATCACAGAAAATAGAAGAAAAATACTAAGAAATAAGATTTCTCTTACTAGAGGAATCATGTGCCTTACTTCCATTCAGAGTGATTGTGGGCGTTGTTGTAAAGGTGTACTCCAGACTCTTAACATGTGATCTAAATGATTTAATCATTTATCTTCTATTTTCCCAATGTACATTCGAATATCATAACTTTATATTCTCTTCTCAAACTTCTAAAACCCCCACGATCAACGTGGTTTCCTGTAGCTTTGAAATTCTTAGGAAATTTTTTAATTTTTATCAATATACTGTTCAATTCATTGGAGAAACCATTAGGAAAACTAAATAATGTGCTCAGATATATGGCACCGGTAATAGATATATGAGTATATAATACGTTACATGATTGTTTAGCGTCATGCCAATAGCCGCCGTGAGCAGATCCAAAACTTGTATTTGATTAAATATTTTATGAAAAATCGAAGTTATAAGGTTTGAAAAATAGCTACCGGTATGGAATTTGGAAGATACATTGAGACGTCATTGTTTGAAACCCGGTTTAGGAAACTAGTAGTAAGGAATGTGAGAAAGATAATTAAAAAAGTAACATTCAGCATACTTTTATCTGGTTTCAACTTTGTTAATCACATAATTGTTGTTCTAGAACTCTCTCATATTAAATAATATACTGTTGAACCATCAACTGAGAAAGGGAACATTGATCAGGGTGAAGAGAAAAGAGGAACGAGCGATTTGGATAGCCACACATAAATATTTTAAAAACCATCGTGTTGCTTCTTTTGATTATCCTTATTAGGCTATCTTAAGTGAGCTATTGTATTTATTTATTATTGAAGTGAAAACTTCTTTAGGCGCGTTGAGCGTTTTGGTAGAGGGTAAAATCCTCGGTTCGCGTCACCGACATGCTAATGATACTAACCTGCATGAAAAAGTCAGTCTCGCTGTGTTTTTTAATCGTAGACTTGGCCGCGGACTACTAACCTGCATGAAAAAGTCAGTCTCGCTGTGTTAAAACTGTCCCGGCGGAGTATGAAAACAGACTGCGAAAATCAGTGACCTTTACGGCTTCCTCTCGCGATTTAAAAGTGAAGCCAATGTCGTACAATTCTGTAAGATGCGTCAAATTAAAGCTCTTAATATTGGCAATCTATTGGTTACATTTTTAAATATTAAAAAAATTTCGAAATAATTTTGATTATTGTTTACATAGCGTTTACAATGACAAGAAAAAAGTAGTAAGCGAGGATTTTTTTTTATTTTTTGGTCAGACAAAAATTTGTCAGCGAGAAAGTTGTGTGAAAATAGATGAATATTTTTTTTGTAATTTATCATTTTTTTATTGGAAGTTTAGTTTAGCCTGTAGTAGCGTATGAATAGATGAGTGAACGTTTCTGCCGGAACTGTAGTTGGCGCATTGGCTCACTGATACCGTATTAACTCAATTAATTAGTTCATTGTGCAATAAAAATACCTTTACGAAAGAACCAAGTTAATTTAACTAATTTATTAGTTTTAAAAATATTGTGGGTTTAATTGTTATTGCAATTATATACTTTATCCGTAGCAATAACTGTTTTATTTACAACGGTGTTCAACTCACTGTTGTTCACTCGGTGTTTACTCACTTGTATTCTATGTTTAACTAACTATTAATATTGAGCAATTACAACAAGTATAATGATTGCATTGAACTTTTTATTAAGATATTGTTAAGATAATTGTATATTAATTATTTTTTCAACCACTTTGTATTTATATTTTGTTCATGATTTGTTTAACCCATCATATGTAACTAATAAATAAAACATAAAAAATTTCATATAATTTTTGCATATAGTTTTAATTACTCTCAACTTAATAGTTCCGTTTTCACTTCTATCGGCAGTCCCACGACTGCTACTGTTTTTTTCATAACATATGTTTTTGTAGTTTTATTATTCCTACACAAAATAATTTCTTTTTACTATTTTAGGCTCCTGCTCAATATTGAAAAGCGCTATATTGTATTATTTTTTATAGTAGCCTATATTCTTATTTTTTTAGTATAAACTATATGGGATAATCAATCTATTTAGTCCGATAGAGAATTCAGTCGTTGGCTTGGCTAGGGCTGTTGGTAGGTCTAAATTTTGGTGAACTTCAAATTCAAATGTGATCAAATAATTTTTGCAGTAGATATTGGCTACCCTGGTGGCTGGTTCATTGTTGTTTGTTTTTATTTCATAAATAGTTTTGCAATGCAGGCCGAACTTAGTTGTTTGAGTTGAATGTTACGTCTCTTAGTAAAGTAAATGCATAATTATTTTAGTTTTATTTCGAATTCGGGTTCTTTGGATCTATTTAGTTTATTGTGTTTTAAATCTGCAACTTGATGTAGCTTCATGGTATTTTAGATGTGAATCTGGGCTTTAAACAACAACATAACCTTAATATGAATCCACTAACGTAAGTCGACATCTACAAAACATATAGTTAGCTTGAAGTACTATGTTATTATTTATAGTATGTTGTATTAACTCCTCTAAATATGTTATAGCTTAACATTGCTTATAAGGGTTGATATTTCCTATGTGAAAGCATACAGCCTATCATCTAAATTTTGAATAATCCAAAAATATTGCCGGCTGTAGTACAATCCACAATTGAATCTGGCTCTACCTATGTATCGATTAGAAATACTTAAATTATTGAGATGCAGTATTTTGAGCAACCACCACCACCACAATCAAATCATAATTTATTGATTAGAAATATCTTAACTATTGAATACATCATTTGATATAGATATTCATAACTAATCATTGCCAGCTGTTTTGATTTCAATTACGTACTGCATAGGCTAGTTATATCAGTAAGAAAAATGGTGATGAACATGCAATTACTGCCTCAAAATGTATTTGTAAACAATATTTTAAATGGTTACAAGATAATGGCCTTGCTCCTTTAAATCTGAAGTGACCAGTTTGTAGTGAGGAGATGAAAACTTGAATGTAAGAGCACAACGATAGCATACTGCACCATCATCTAGACTAAGTTTTGAATCTTAATAATGTTACAATTAGGCCCAATAACAAAATTAGATTAGAAATTAATAAGCGACTTAAATTTGTTATTTTATTGTTTTTATTGAATGTTTTGATTGTTTTTATGGAGTTGAGTACGATAAGCGGACCCAATTTTTTTATTATCAAAGTTATCAAACTAAACTTATTTATTATACCCATAGATATAATTAACCAATAGTAACTAATTTTAACTATATTTAAATCATCTGCACCAACAGTACTAGAAAACAAGGGTAGGGTATGATAAGCGGACCTGGTGTTTTATATCGAAATTGGCAAACGATATTACCTAATCATAACCATCGATATAATCAATTGATAGTAATTAATTATTTTGAACAATTAGCCTAACTTAAATAGGCTA
Source organism: Homalodisca vitripennis (assembly GCF_021130785.1). Taxonomy (NCBI): domain Eukaryota; kingdom Metazoa; phylum Arthropoda; class Insecta; order Hemiptera; family Cicadellidae; genus Homalodisca; species Homalodisca vitripennis. Next base: position 106,959,884 of record NC_060211.1, read on the forward strand.
ATCTATATCAACAGCTGTAAACACTTTCAAATAATACACGTAGGGTAATATTTCAATATTACATAAGTAACATTTGATTATTAAAAATGGTGGTAAATTTTCAGTCAGAAAACTACACGACATTGCTTTTAAAGATGATAAGAAACGTTTTTCGTGGCTTCGGCTTGTTGGACTCGTACTGAAAACCCCATTATGTGAAAGGTGTGGGAAAGAAACAACTGTAATTGTGAGAGGAGCAAATATGGTCGTCTTAAGTTTTCCTAATTTTGGTTATAATAATTTGTTTGATCACTGTAAATATTAAATTCATATTTTAATTTAAAACATATGATTGTTATTGAGAACTATAGATACTTTTATATCGAGTGATAGTCTAGGATTTGAGATGCGAATATTAGGTATCTATGATTACATTCTTTGATATAAAAAAACCGGGTCCGCTTATCGTACCCTACCCGAAAACAATACAAAATAACCCTAAAAGATTATTTACTTTGTCTTCCTCGGTTTAAAGATGTTTGTTTTGTTTTTTATGTTTTCTATAAGACTTTTTTCTTGTCACTGGTCTTAATTTTGTCATTTAATTAATGGTTATGTTATGGTTCCTTTATTTATGACATTACATAATCGTTAAAACTATTTATATTAACTTGAAACATGAGACTTGCATTTAGCATTGTAGATACATAGATTTCGATTGATAGTTCTGTTATTTGATACATAAAGTATTGATGTTTGTAATAAGCAATATAAAAAACTGCGTCTGCTTATCGTGCTCTACCCTTCTTATGAAATGAAGAATTTAATATTACAATTTATTTAAATTCACGTATGATTTCAACTTGTTCATTATAGTAATGTTTAATGTAAACAATAAACAAGAAGTAACTAATTTTTGGAGAATTTGTTTATGGTGATAAATGAGGATATTACGTAGATAAACAATTGATGAAAGTACTGGGCGGTTAAAAGAAGTTTGAGGAGTTAAATAGAAATTAAAAATTGTAATGAGTTATTTTTGTTGTTAATGTATTATAATTCTTGTTACATACGATTATTATAAAGACTAATATGGAAGTCGAATATTATATGAAATGGTTCAATAATAACAATTTACCAACAAATGTAGGCAGCTTATTAAAGTCTTTCCCAAGATTATTACACTATCATGGCTTACAATGATGAAATCACAAAATTATTTTTAATAGGCTTAATAAGAGAAAGCTGAGTAATCAATATTTCTTTGGATTAAAAAAAGTCTTAAACAAATTAGGCCTATTATAAATTACTATCTACAATTCAAAAATCAAATATATAAAGTTGGGTAGATATGAAAGTAATCATATTGATGGATTGCAAACAACTTATAATTCTGCACAATTATTTTCATGTTAAAATAAATATGTAGGATATGAACTATTTTTGAAAAATAAGGTCTAGCTTATAAGTTTTCCTGTTGCTTAAAATATCTAACATGTTGCTTAAAATATCTAACATATATTCTACAATCCTTTCTAAGTATATAAATAAATTCTCTATCATTATCAACATTGCATGTATTTGATTGCAAAGACCAGATAAACTAACACTTTAATGAATATGTTATTTTAGATGAATTAATGTAACTTAAAGGTATAGCAGCCTTTCGTATTCATGGATTGCTGTCACAAAGATAAAAACTAGTAACAATTAACCTGGAGTTGTTTCTTTGAAGACTAAATTCATGAGATGTCTAAACTCTGCTACTATTTCGCTGTTAATAAGTGCGAAATAATCTTATATTAAAATCTGTTTCCACAAAAATAATAATCTACCATAACAGCTAATTCCTCTACGTTACCTATAAACTGTGTTATCTGGCAAGTTTACTTATGTGAAAAGAGTTCTGCAAACGATACAATAACTATTATATCATTAGAGAAAACTTCCATGTCTTATCAGAGGATTATTTGAGTAATTTATTGAGTATATTGGAGCAGAGTGACATAAATAGTATGCTTAACTTCTGTATTGTTGCTAGCTGTAAAATGCTGTATTGCATGATCACATTGATGTAAAAACATACAACTTAAGGCAATGCAGCTTACTTGACTAAACCAATAAATAGTTTACCTGCGATTTTATGTAAATAAATACAAATAAAATGTTGTTTGTCAGTATGAATGGCTGGACTTATGTGGCTATTTGTATTTTAAAGCTAGCAGTAGTCCAATTTTGTTCTTTTCCATTCTATTGATATGCTTATTCAGGGCCCGGATGTGGGTATTTAACCGCAAGAAGGATACATTCCACTGATTCATTTGATAGCTGGATAGGCCATTATTTAAAGTTTCTATATATGAAAACATGAACATTATGCTTTATTGTTTGTTTACAATTTACAATTGTATACAATATAATGTAACTATTTGATTAAGTTGTAAAAAATATACATTTTATAAGTATTTCCTTACATCTCTTAGTAAACAGTGACTTAAATGTTTAACTTAAATTTGAGTGAGATTAAATCAAATGAAACATTTATATTAAAATAAATTACATTTTCTACTTATTATAACAATCTAAAAATTAATAAAATTGTTAAAACCGAACTGCTATTAGGAGTTACGTACTGTACTTCCTTGGCCACTTAAACCTGATTAGGTTTTTGCTTTCTCCATTCCATATGCCTCTCTATCTTCCTGTGCTTAAATTCCATTTATTGTCGTTATCACTCCTCATTCTTTGTGAAGGAGCAAATGAGTTCAATGCCCGACAAGATTTGCCTTAAGGTGGATTCTCATTCTAATATATTATAAGTAACACTGAAGTTCCCAACATTCCCTATATATAGTATACATAACACTATTCGTAATATGCCGTAATGTTTCTCTTTGAATAACTGGTGTTGGTCTACTAAGTTCTCTTTTCTCTCCTGGATTTCCTACTTAGATACTCTCTATTTATTATTACGGTTTCTTCAACACATCCATTTTCATCTGTGACTTTTAAGTAATGCAAACATTTATGGATAAGTATAGATGTCTCTTAATTCTGTGTTCTTCATGATTCTCCAAACGTTTTCATCTTTTGGCTGGGCCAACGACTTCCTCAATACTATTTGAGGAATTGATTTGACTTTTGTAATCTATTTCTGAAAACAATACATTTTTTCTCAAAGCCTCTGGTTAGCACTTACGTTTTCAATCCATGCAGTAATACTGGGATGATTATTAAATGCTAAATATTTACTTTGATTTTTATGGAAAGCCATATACATTTGAGTATCCTTTCTAAGCACCATTATGTCCTAGAAGCTGTGGTTAATCTTTTGTTGATTGAATTATCCCATCTAATCTAAGATTTAAAGAATTTTAGATTAACAACTTGATTCAGTGTGAATGTTGAGTTTAGTTCCAGTTCACCTACCTCTTAGTATAGCATCTGGAATATGACACTGTCAAAGACTTTACTCCAGATTCCAGGAGTCAATCTGTGACAGGATCAGATTCTAAGAGGAAGGAGACATGGAGCTAAACTCAACATACACATTGTATCATCTCTTCCCACCATAGCTACGTGATCTATAGAAAAAGCGTGGTTGTCAATTTATTAACATTATAATGGTTTTACTTTATAAATAAGTTACTAGTATTGACTATGTCTCTTGCACCATTGTACAAAATGTACCTAATGGCAATACACTTGTGGTTTCTGACTGCAGTATATATAACTTCAAATTTCTTTTTTGTTCCAGGAATGTTAAAAATATCAAAAAGCTAAGTGAACAAGAACTTAAATCTGGAAATGTAGTTTCATCATGGCACAACCAATACAAAGACAGTGCTTGGATTTTTATTGGTGGCTTGCCTTATGATCTTACTGAAGGAGATGTCCTCTGTATATTTTCAGAGTAAGTACTTTGTATTTAACTCAGAATTATTTAAGTTTATAGAATAAGAAGCTCATAATGTTTTAGGAATTGTTGCATTGTGCTTTCAGAGAATTCCTTACACTGAACAAATACTAAAATGAACAATTAAAGGACATTTGTGCATGGTGTATACAGTAATTTTGTAATTTAAATAAATAAAACATTTTACCTTTTATTTGTATAAAATCTAAAACAAGTTTGGGAAAAATGTGTGGAAAACTTTTAACCTGAACAGTCTCTCTATGTGGTTTGCTTTTCAACATTGGAGGCTTATTAAATTTGTTTATTTGGAAACAGACTTTCAGTAAAGTTATAAGAGTGAGAATTTTTTTTAATTTTCTTTAAATCATGGATTTAGAAAATGTTTTATACAATCCAACATATAAACACTATGCACCAAGTAATATTTTCAAAATGTTATACTTACATCATTCAAAAAAGTTTTAAATTACAAAAACTGCTTAAATTATAAAAACTAGTGGCAAATTAATGTGCAGTGAGTTACTGTTGTAACTAACTATTGAACAATATTTATTAACTTGATATTCTGTGATTTTAGATATGGAGAAATCGTCAATATAAACCTGGTGAGAGATAAAGGAACTGGGAAGCAAAAAGGGTTCTGTTTTATTTGTTATGAAGATCAGAGGAGTACAATTTTAGCAGTTGACAATTTAAACGGAATCAAGGTTTGTTGTACTTACTATCTGTATCTGCAACAGCTTCATATTTTAATGCCTGTAATAGTTATTATTATTGTTTTGTATCCAAAAAGCAATGTGTTTTTTGGGAGGGATATATGTGGCTGCGCAGTTAAGGTATTAAGTTGAGCCAAGGTTAGGGTACCAAAAGTTAAAATTAAAATTCTGCCTTGACAAGTACACTTTTATCACTTCTTCCTACCTCCTACTTTATGGACTCTCACTAATTCTCTTTTTTTAACACGCTTTTATTAGCTTCGGTTGTATCTATGTAACGGAATCTTTGAGCATAATTTTCACGAATTTCCAGAAATCTGATTAATTTGAAACTTTGCATACGTATCAAGGACCAATGACAATGCAATAATTTGATCATAGTTTTCCATTATCCTTATAAGGACCGCCAGGATATTTTTTTTTTTTTCCCTTGGGGCGGCCTACTGCCATGCACTTAAGCCTCAAGGGCTTTTTGCGCACCCCGGAAACACCATGAGGCCTACCAGTCTACAACTTCAGCAGTTCAACAAACCGCCGAAAACAACCTATCAAGTCCTCCTGGGAAAATTCAACCAAGCTACCAAAGATGGCATACCACTCTCTTGCTATTGCAGGGCAATCAAAGAGCAGGTGCTCAGCAGTCTCCTCCTGCTCATTACACCTTCCACAGAGCGGATCCTCCTGAAGGATGCCAACTCTGTGTAGATGCTTCCTCAGGTGACCATGCCCCGTAATGAGACTAATGACCTTAGAAGACATTGATCTGTTTAATGAGAGAAGGTCCGAAGCCACCTTGGAGGAAGGTGACTGTAATACCATTCTACTCACTCTCAAACCCGGATGCAACCTCCACCTTCTCCCATGCTCCGCGCGAATCCATTTCGAGACAACCCTAGAGGATTCACACCTTGGAACACCGCAGAACGGTTGAGGGCCCGTCATAATTGTTGCTGAGCCCTGGTTGGCCAGGGCATCAGCTCTTTCGTTCCCAAGAATCCCCTCATGACCAGGAACCCAACAAACGGTTACATTGTTGATTCTGGCAAGGGAGGAAACGGTCTGATAGCAATCCCAAACCAGTTTGGATTTGATTGCGCAAGAATCCAGCGCCATCAGCGCTGCCTGACTGTCCGTGAAAATGTTAATCGTCTTGCCCCTATATCGCAGACGAAGATTCTCACGAGCACATTCCATAATGGCTGCGACCTCCGCTTGAAAGACTGTTGGATACGGACCCATAGGAACCACCACCTCCCTACATGGTCTCATTCCCAGAATTCCAGCGCCTGTGCCGCTTTTTGTTTTGGAGCCGTCTGTGTACCATTCGAGCTCCGCTGGTGGAAGAGGTTTCTTCCCTCTCTGACCAATCATCCCTTGAGGGTAAAATAATCCTAAAGGGTTTGTCAAAGGAAAACTTTTGTGGCATCTGATCAGAGATCATGTGCAAAACATCCTCCTGAATCAGAGTGCCAATTCTGCAGTGCCCACCGCTGCAGCCCGACCAGAGTCCCATCTGCTGAAGACAGTAGGCACTCCTCTTGGCCATAGCTCGAATGACAATGTCCAGGGGGGCAAGATTAAGACAACAGTCCAGAGCCGCGCCTGGCGCACTAGGAAAAGCCCCAGTGATAGCGAGGCAGGCCATCCTTTGGATACCCGCCAGATGTGCTACCACCGTCTTGGCTTCCGTTTTTGGCCACCATACGACAGCTCCGTACATTAGTGCAGGTCTGACCACGGAAACATAAAGCCAGTACAAGAGCCTCGGCTTCAGTCCCCAGGGCCCACCTATCACACGTCTGCATTGATTAATAAATTCTTTTATAGATCCTCTGCGATAGAGCTAGCGTGCGATCTGCGCTAACCCAGCGTTCAAGTTTCCATTCGTCTCGGTATTCTCGAATGTGCTTGATTCTCTTAATATAGTAATATTATAGTAGTCATCCAGTCTCTGCCATTTCCAGTGGTTTCCTTGACTGCCATATCTCTAAGTACACGATTCATGCATGTTCTTTGTTTAGTATACATTACATAATACTAATTTGAGTTGTTGCTTTACAGAAACATACATAGTATGTTCATCAGACAAAGCCTTTAGTGTTTTTTAACTAATTCCATTTCAACAATATTCCAAATTTTTCTTGCATTTTCAATTTTATTTACTAAAAATAAAGTTGAACAAATACAGTTTAGTTATTTTACACATTACCAAAGATGTATAGCTAATAAATTAAATAATAAATGTACCAAAATATGGGTATATTCAATTCTGAACTACAATAACCATTAGTTATTGTGTATACATACACATACATATATACATACATACACATACATATATACATGTAAGTATATTTTTGAATCGCAAAAAGTACTTGCTCCGCCGGGACTCGAACCCGGATCTCTCACTTTTAGATATCAAAGAAAAAGTGAGGGCTCTGTGGTGTAATGGTAGCACATTCACCCGGCAAGTGAGAGATCCGGGTTCGAGTCCCTGGCGGAGCAAGTACTTTTTTGCGATTCAATGTTTATTGAAATTATATATATATCAGAATATAGCAATTATATGATAAAAATATAAAATGATTTACGATACGAAAAATTCAACTTAGTTAAGGGTGTAACATTTTATAATAGTATATCTCATATAAATAAGTAATAGTTTTAATACAGCTCAGTAAGAATGATAAATGATATATACAAGCCAACATTACGTTTATTAAATACTTCACATACCTAACCCTCAAGTCCGGCAAAGGTGTTTCAAACAGCCACAGTTCCTTGGTAGCTTAGATGCCAGCCTTCGATTTTTACAACAATAATAAATTAATCTAAAGAGAACTGCGAAGCTCCGAGTCTCCAGGGATCAGAGCCGACATCTTAAGTGCAAGCTCGAGGAGTAATATTGAGGCGATGCAGGTTGCTATTTCCCCGTTGGTAGCTATTAATAGGACAGAACCTTTAATGAGGCACCGATGACAGACACGCACCAAGCGGGCAAAAACCTGTCCGACCCGACATCCTTGATCTAGGCTCGCGATAGTTTGCTGCTGGACAAGCCTATGTACCACTTAGTAGTGTAAGATCTTTAGACGGTATTCGGATTGAAGAACTTGATTGCTCTAAGTTATCAGGAAATACCCCATGCAATAGTGAAGCTTTAAATGAAATGATGAGATTGCGGAATGATTCGTAAGAAATACCACATTTCCACAAGAAACTAATTGATTAATCGAACTAAAAAATGAAAAATAAATAATAGTTTAAAAAACTAAAAACACGCTTTTATAGCAAACCAAACTAAAAAATAGAAAATAATTTTTAATTGCAAAGAGTTTATATTATGGTAGTAGAAGGCAAAACAATCATTCATAGTCAATCACCTCAAAATAAAATTATAATAAAATTTAAGTTATTAACAGAATAAATTAATTCAGAGTAAAAAGCGTGGGGTGCATTTTACTACATTTCATAAGTCTCCTCTCAAAGATAATTACCGATAGAATGATTGTAATATTTAATATATCAAGCACTCCACGCTTTTTAATCTGAATTAATTTATTCTGTTAATAACTTAAATTTTTTACCCATATAAAAGTGAGCATATGGATGATGATAGATATCTATGTATAATAGGCCACACTAGAAACTTTGTTGGTATTGCACAGCATGATCAAAACAGCTTTTGAAAATGAAGGAGCAGAATTTGGATTTTGAAGTACAATATTCTGCTATATGGCCACACCAAGCATTTCCTACCTCCTATGGTCCTACCTTCTATAATATTATACACTATTGTACATTGTATTTTACTGTCTAAATTTTTATAGTTTTGCTTGACATTGCAGAAAATACATTGTATTGATGTTATATAGCAATCGATTGATTTATTAGCCTTTATGATCCATGATCAATTAACCTTTCCGGGCCAGGAGGCAATATATTGCCGCCATAGATTGTGTCTGAAAAGTGCCAGGCGGCAAAATATTGTCTCCTTGATATTCATCGTTTTCTTAAATAAATACAACGTCAAGTGATTAAAGTTTTATGTTTTTTTATTCCCTGGTATATTTGTATATATTAATATGAATATCATTTTTATTTTGGAGGTCTATCCATTTTTATTTCGTAATTGTCACGTGTCATTATCAGCTGACTGCTGCCAGTCAGTGCTCGATCTTTTGTTGTTTATTCTTTATGCTTCAGTGTAATCGTATTATTGTATGCTGGATTCTTCTTCATTATTTTATTTTGTGGTTGTAAATATTAGTAGTTTTAGTTGTTACGTGCTTAGCTATTGTGTATAGTTACTACAATGACTTATAATTTGCGATCTCACAGGAGTGAAATTGACCGACAGTTAAATGACGATCTTGCATTATCTGATACAAAATGTGTCATAAAAAATTTATTTATGAGAGAAATAACACAAAATTTTGTATGGATGTTCCTTTCTAAATGTATAATATAATAAAATAGCTTCCCACACTAAAATTATTTTTACGTTTTTAGTTATTGCAAAAAAAAATTAAAAAATCAAAAATGTTTATGTAATCTATTAAAACATTTTTTTATAAATTTTAAATTACTTTAAACTACATCTATATATTTTTTTGTTGATAGTATATATCTATACGAGTAATTTGGTGCATCTTTTAGGTCATTGTCTAATTTTTATGAAAACATAAATTTTGATCTAAGAGACTGCAAAATCGTCAATTTTAGTCTGGCCTTTTTGACTAGTCACAAGGGGATATGAGATGTGAACAAATTTTGCAACATCTCATATTTGCTCCTGGCCCTGAAAGGGTTAAGAGTTCAATATCCTATCACAAAGGTTTTATAAGTACAACTGTATTTTCTTAAATTACAATATAATCTATGCTATTTGTGCATGACACTAGTTTGTATGTCACTCGCCTTCCACTAATAAAATTAATTCTTGTTTTATCTGCTGCTGAACAGACTCAAGAACAAATATTTGTATGCTCACTTTATGCATTTTTATGTCAGAAAAATAATATGAGGGTGTGTCAAATGTAAACAGGTCTGGTTATATAGAACATTCCGCAGGAGTCATTGATCTACAATCAGTTGATGCACACACAGGCAGTTGTACTGTTAAGGAGTGAGGGAAAGCAACCGAAAATCTCTTTGATCTCGTTACTAACAAAACAAATCAAGAGGAAACAGAAAGTGCATTTCTATGTGGACCAATGGATCATAATCAAGTTATTGGCCAAGGAAAAAGTGAACCCAACAGACATTTTGTGGCGATTACAGGCACAGTTTAGGGGCAACATCTGGTTGAAAACCATTTATTTACTTGGCTAAAAGAATTTTCTGAAGGCTCTGAAAAGGTTGAGAACGAGAGCCACAGTTATCGCTTAACCAATTGGGGAACTTGTCCGAGCGTCACTCGTTGCAGCCGAGCGGGACTGAATAATCTTGCCCGAGCGGCACTTGTGCTCTTTATAGATGCTAACGATCGTCTATTTATTTGTTTTTCCGCTAATCGCAGTTTTGTCCATCGAGCATCTTTATAAACAATTATTCCATTTCGGTTTGTCATGTTAGCACACAGGAACCACAACTAATAGCTTGTTTTGTTGCTGTTTACATTGTGCCATATGCTCAATTTTTGTCACTTCAATGTTCTGTTTACATTCTATGTATTGTGTTCTCAATGTTTGGTGTTTAACTGTTTATAGTTGAATGAGTTTTTAGTCCTTCCACTACCTCATGGAACAAGACAATTTGCATACTTCAGAAGTAGACAGATACTTGACTCAAAAAGATATCAAAGATACACAAAGACTGACACAAAAGTGAATTATAAAAAGTAAATAAATGGTCATTGTATGTAATGTAAATAGTTTATTTTAATTATCATTTTAATAATAACAATTGAATGTAACAAACAGTTTTATCTCATCTCCCACACAACTCATTCAGGAGCTTGTCATAAAATCATAAAAAAGTGAAAAAATGTTAGAGAATTTGGATTGTTTTGTTATTATGCTTTATAAATTAACCAATCCAATAAAAACTGATTTTTCTTGTCAAAAACATAGTGCCGTTTTAAATTTAAAAAATTATTGAAATAGATAAACAAAACAGTATTAAAGTACTGACAGTTGCTTTTGATTTTTTGTTTTTATTACTAAAAAGTTGTTAAAAAAATACTAAAAAAGTGAAATAAAAAATTTATTTGGAGAAAGCAACAAACGCTATTGTAGAGCAACAAAATAGACTAAAATGTCCTGAAAAATTGTCTAATTTATCTATATCCAAACTCATTCTATTAATATTTTAGTACACACATGCATTTTTGCCAAAATCAATCCAAACATTTAGTCCTAGACAGGCTAGGTTAATTGCTTCCTCAATGGGTTAAGGGTTAATTTAACTGAGATCAACATTGAAGCAGTCCAAATCCCATTGAGGAAAATCGGTGCATTACTCTCTCTGATATCACAATGCACAATATCATTGTGAAATTGTGAAGTACTAGATACTGTAAAATCGTAATTTTTAAGGAAAAGGAAGCAGAAATTCACCAGAAGTGACATTCTTGTGCATGAAAAAATGCCTGGCCACATGCAGCTACGCCATAAGGCAATAATCGGTTGCGTCAGGATAGAAAACAAAGGAACATCCACTCTATAGTCCACTTTGTGACTTTCATCTTTTTAGACCCCTCAAAGAAGTGTGTGGAGGTTAACATTTTGAGGTTAATGTAGCGTCAGAGGCGTTTCTGCTTCAATAGCTAAGAAAACTTCCATGCAGTTTTTACGATGCTGGAATAAAAAAACTCTGAATCCGGTGGAAAATATGCATTTAAAGACAAGAGTATTGTTTTACTCAAAGGTAGCGTGTTGTCAAAATATCTCTTGTTTCAGTCTCTTCCAATGTCCAAATTTTAAAATATATTCTCTCACATAGAAGACTGTAGAAGATTCTGAATTGCTGCTGGGATGTATAGATCAAGATAAAAATATTCTTTACAAAATGTGAACAATTTTTCTTGTTTCTGCTTGTACAATGTCTGAATTTGGTTGTAAAATTCAAGTTTAAAATCTGTTATAGGTTTTAGGGAGAACAATTCGAGTAGACCATGTTGCAGACTACAAACCTCCGAAGGAGTCCAGTAAGGCAGACAAGGAGCTATCTAAACTGCAGAGAGAAGGCTGTGCACCTGTTCTTGTAGTCCCTACAGAGGTTAAACAAGGTTTGTAATATCATTTTGTTTGTTGCCATTATTAGTCGTATTATATTTTTACAAAAATCTAAGTAAAAATTTGTTATACAGTACAAGTTATATACTTACATGTAGTCAGTGGTTATTATTATAATGTAGCTACAATTTGTATTTGCAAAATGTGACAGCGAGTATTCCTGGGAAAATCATGGACTTATGCCTGGTGCCTTTTCATATTACAAATCAGTTTCTTAAGCTTGCTGGTTTCCTTTGCCTCCTGTCTTTGAAAGAATGTCACTAGTGAATCCAAGCCAATTCTCATACAAAACTTGGATTGTACACTCTCATTCCTTCATATTTACCCCCAACATTATTACAGCTCGCTTTTATTTAGCATGATGCCTCATTATCTCCACAATCTATAGTGTCAAGTCTGGAAAATCATAGGTTTGTATAGTTAACCATAAAAAACATTCAGTTAGCAAAGGTTTGTAATAACAATTAAGTGTGAGAGTACTTGAGAAAATCTGGTGCCAAGAGTTTACTCTACTCACAGGTGTAAATATGTAGTATTAGTACTATTGCTGTAATATGGACATTTAAGGTTATTGGAATGGAGCCCTTACGTCAGAGTGTAGTCCTTAAACCATTTGTTACAGAGATACTTTAAAGTAACATAAATACTTGTGTAATATTAACTGTTTCATTTCATTCAATAGTTTATAAAATTTCAGTAATTTTTTAGCCAGGGTCTAAACCCTGACGTAGTATATCAAAGCCATTTCTTAGAATCTGGCACTGAGATGATATACCATAGATTGTGTTATATCCTTCTGTTGTTTTTCTTGATGATTTCATCAGGTAACCACAAGTGGTCTGCCACTTCAAGGACGTAGTTAAAAGCCATTAAAAAAAAAACTAAAATCTGTTTCTCTGTCAAATTAAGTATTTTATTATTCATTATTTACATGAAATAACTCTATATCGAATACTTAATGTTATAATTTTAAATACCGGTAATAAATATTCTGTTACAACCTGAATTTCTGTATTGTAGTTAAAATGTTATGTCATTAACAATTTATTCTATTTTAGATTATTACTGTATTATTTTATTAAATTTTCTTTCATATAAACATTGGGTTTAGTTGCTCATTTGAGATTTTTTATTATTCCATGTTGTCAAGGTTTTTCTAACCACCAAATAATAAATATTAATAATTTTAAATATTATTTCACACCTAATACTCTCCAGTAATTTAAATTGTATATTGCTGGTCTTAATTTTATTGTAATTATTCGTTTGACATGATCAAGAATATTACAGCATTGTAATTTGCAATTTGTGTGCTGTCACATTTGATTTGCACATTGTAATGTAAATCCCTTATTACATTTATCCACTTCACAGTAATATTGTACAATATAACTAATGTGCATTCATAAAAAAGTTGAATTGTTAATAAGTTCAAAATACATTTTTACAAAAATGTAAACAATATGATTAGATACAGATTGTTACCAGATAGGGAAAATGTGCTCTTTTAAGTGATACAACTTAAGTGACCAAGTCAGATCTGGAAGGTTAGTGAATTGAAGAACATACATTTAGAGGAATAATGGTTGTTAAATAAATTATAACTTTTGAGCCCCTTTCTTTTTTTATGCCCAGTGACAGGAACCCTCGCTTATAAGTGAAGAGATTGTAATTAATTTTAACATTGTAATAGTCCATTCTTTGTCAAGATACAAGGGTTTAAAGTTCAGGTTTTAGGTTATGAAGGGGGAAATGTCTTGGTGCCTTTCTCTCTCTGTGTTAAGAGGTTCTGAAAGTGTGGGTAGTAATTGATCTCTTCTCTGTTCTGTACCATATCTATAATATCACTCATTAAAGCTGGCTTTCGTTTATTCATTTTCACTTTGGTCTAAGGTAAAGCCAATAGCATCTTTTTCAGCGTACGGAATATAATTTTGTACAATTAATGTTGATTCTATACAAACACTTTACGTACAAGCATAGGAAAAAGTTATTATTACTTTAATTTTGTTTGGATTAGAATTGTATTTTCTTTTTCAGAAGAAGAAGCAGAAGAAGGAGAAAGAAAGCAGAAGGAGAAAGAAAGAAAAAGGAAGAAAAAAGAAAAGAAAAAGAAGAGAAAAAAAGATAAATCCAGTAAGAAGAGTAAGAAATCGAAAAGAGATAGGAGTTCTAGCGAGTCAGCCTCTTCATCTAGTGATAGTGAAACAGACTAATGTAAAATATAGTTTTTATAAGTGCACTATACATTTTATGCATAATTACCAATCATAAGAATAAATGTTTTATTTTGTTGATAATATCTTCAACCTAAATTAGGTAATTTCATCCCTACAACCCTTATTGAACAATATCTATACTCTATTAAATTACAGTGGTAGTGTCATATGAGAACTCCTAAGTCAGAAATAAAGATATTTAGTTAATCTCCTTAATTTAAAATTCAAAAGTGAATATATAAAATTAACCAAAGTGTTTTATTTAAAATTAGCTGTTTCCCACAGCTTTGCACGCTTTTCGTAAGCTTTGCCTGTGTATGAGCACTTTTGGTTCAAGTGAATTATATTTTTAACGCCGATGTAGAGTTTACCTTGTTGCTACGATCAAGAAAACCTGTCAAAAGTGTATGTTTATAGCCATTGTAAACATCCATGTACTTTATTATAAAGTGGTCTAACACTCAAGCTTTAAGTTCAACCAGAAATTTATTTTAAAAACAAGTATATATCAAAACTTAGAGCCTTCAAATTGTGTTTGGCTATTTAATTTACTTAACTGTCTCGTAATTGAAATTTATACTGTGCAGGCGCTTTGATAATTTACGTCCTGGTCCATTTTAGATTTAAAGAACAGTTTTTTGGGACTGAAGTCAAAGGGTGAAAGTTTTTAAAAGTACATGTAAAATAACTCTAATTTCTCTTCAATATATTATGACGTTTTATTGAATAGCTCTAACAAATCCAATAAAAAATTAATTGAACTATTTTAGCCCAGTGTGGAGGAATTCTAAAGTTGAAGTGCATAGCTTTATGATGTAATAAACAGCTGGTGCTCTGTGTAATTTTGTAATGGAAGTAGGCATATTATAGGTACATATTATTACAGTGTTAATGGGTAAGAGCTTCACATGTAAGCCAAATTCCATATAGTTTTTTACTTTAGGTTTTGGACATGTATGAGATCTGGTTTGAATTAATTTCCGACGCCATGGTTGAGTTTGCCTTGTCGCCTTGATCAAGAAAAAAATATATACATACACAGGTCTCAGAAGCTCACTTCGGTCATAAAACACCTATTTTTGGCCATTGTAATTTATTTCCAGTTTAAGGTATTTCTGGTACCATAGTTGAGTTAGTTTGCTTTGTTACCCTGATCAAGACAATATATACATATATATATTTCTGGGAACCCTACTTCTGTAAAAAAGAAACAGCTGGGATGTACTTAAAACAGTCTTTAAATCTGTAGCAAAAGTTAGTAATGTTGCCTTTGATATCTGCATTACCTACTAATCAAGTAATTGCTAAAATTTACAGTTTAAGGGTATTTTTACTAAAACTTTCAGTTTTATCTGGATGTGCACAACAGTGATTACAGAAAAGGTTGAAATAAGAAGTGTTGTTACTCAACGCTTTCAACCTATAAACGTAAAGAAATTTAAAATGGTATTTAAATTAATTAAACATAATATTGTGTTGTTACATTATAATGATTACAAAGTACAATTGATTACAAAAACACATTTATTATTTGCTGATTAAGCCAAAAAGGGAGTTTTCATGGCCAGTGGGGCACAGTCGGAGAGATTTTCAAAATAGGTATGGGCCTATACATTAACCAGTAACGTCCAGTAATTTTTACGTGATTGATTAATACACACAATCTCACAGACAGACACCATTAGATTTTTATACAATAGTATAGATAACTAATTTATTATATTGTTTTGATCCTACATAAACTCCCAATTGATTTAATAAACAGTAAATATCTAGTTTCTCTATTATTTTTCATCCATCTTTCTTGGAAGAATGTTGTCTGTAAACATTGTTTTTTAATTTATGGCTGTTTTTGTGAAATTTGATATAAACATTTTTGAATGGCTGTCATTTTGAAACTAACCAAAATGTAGTTTTAGTCTTTTCCCTTGATTACATGTCAATAGAATAAACATTGATACACAATTATAATGCTGTAAAATAAACCATTCATGTTTATGTAAAAGATACAGACTGGCTAATAAATTGAAAATAAGGAGTTTAGGTCCAGACTATGGTCATATGACCTTTTTTGATAATTTTTCTGTGTATAGTTATATTCTGAACATATTAAAAATCTTATATTTCAATACCTGTTACAACCCTTATTATATTATAGATTATAAACCAAGTATTCCAAAATTCATCTTGACCCACCATTCTCCAATTTAGACAGGAATTGTACAGTCAATTTGCCTGATGGACTAAAGAGTAATCGTACTATGTTGTATTTTTCTATTCAAGATACATACAAATCCTTAACAAATAAACACTCCAAACAATAGCAATTGATGTCAAATTCTGATTATATGTGTGATTCACAGTAATTAAATTGCAGTTAGTGGTGGTTATAATTGACACAGCCATGGAGTCACATAATTCTCGTGAGATAAGGATAGCTAGGCGATGCCTGAGAATGTATAATGAGTAGGCCAGGCAGAGAGGTATTGAGAGCACGCCAGAGCCTCATTACTTATCAACGCCACACTGACACAATGCGCTGCTGTCATTGCCTTTACGTGTGCGATCAACTATCTATTACCTTGGGGGAATTCATTGTTTTCGTGTGTGTTCAGCAGTCCATTTAATGGAAATCCTTTCTTGTCATTTATCAACAATATAATTTCTCAATTTTATAAATATTTATTATGAATAGCAAAAATTAAACACTTAATAATATCTTTTCTCAAATAGGTGATAGGTTGTATATTTTTATTGGTGTAAATGGAATTTTGTATAGTTTTAAGCCAATAATATTGAGTTAAACCAAATTTAATTTACTTTTTATATTTTTAAGTTTCCAAATTTTATACTGGGTTGATCTGAGTATATTCAGGTGTGTACTTAGTTGTTTAATGTGTCTACAAACAGCTTGTCTGTAAAAATGCATATACTTATATGCATCAAATGTTGACATCACCTGACTTATTGTCAGAAGAATTTACATTTGTTTAAATTAATATTTTCCAAAATCACATAATCAGCGATTTACTTTTGGACATAGACAATATTTTGTATCTTAAATTCATAGCTTTTTAAGATAACATCCCTAAATACAGAAAAAGAAGACATTCTTTATCACTACATATGATCACAGGCAATTTTGGCATTTTATAATCAGATTCAAACATAAACAGCTTAAAATAAAAATGTGAACTTTTTACACTCTGTTTAGTTTTTGATGGATAAAGATGGAGGGATGGAACTCAGGAAACCTTTTCATGAATTAGAATTGATCTTTTTAGTCACTGTTACAACTTTGCCCATTTGCTCAAAATGGGATTTTGGGGAGGGGGGCTCAAAAAATGTTTAAATGTAAGACCCATTAAATGACAACTCATTTAAAAGGTTTTGATAAATAAAAGAACAGTGGAAACTATAGCTTTATATCTCAACCTAGTACTAAATGGCAGCTCATTGAAATTAATTGAGGCAAAACATGAACATCCACATTCAGAAAATAAATAACTTCAATAGAAAACCACCTTCTTTACAAACCCAAATGTTGAAATGGAGTATGTAAAAGTGAACAAGAGCACATTATGATCCTTATGATGCGAGGCTAAGGAGACAGGGTAAGATCTTATGATGAAGTAAAGAATTTATTTAATGGCACTTATCCCAATCAAAACTCTGTATTTAAATCAGGCGTTCAAAAAAACAATCAAATGTTTCCAGGAAACAGGCAGTGTTAAAGACCGCCCCAAACCTGGACGATCAAAATCTGCTACAAACGAAATATTGTCACTTGACGTTTTACAGTCTGTTGTAGATCATCATGGCTCATTAAGAAATGTTTCTCAAACTTTATCAGTTTGTAAAGTTTTACATGACAGTGGTTATAAAGCGTACAAAATTTGTTTAGTTCATCAAATGCAAATTTTTCAGAGTCCAGACTCATTTAGGATCTTTCTAAGCAATTTGTGCATTCACTTCATCCAAATATGCTTTTTCAACAAATAAACACACATGCCAATCTTAGTAGTAAGAGATCTTTGGCCATTCAAGCACTCAAATTGTATAGGAACTGAAACATGAAGGCAAACAGGAATGGTGAATTTTGAGGGGTTGATGGACTGATCCAAGTTCTTTGAGAAGGTTGTTCTTTCTCTCATCTGAAATGGTACCAACCAATAAAGGAAATTAGTCTTGGGGAGAAAGAGGGCAAACCAACACCCTGGCTTCTAAGAAAATTATTGAGCTATTTGATTACCACGAGAACAATGCTCATGCTTATAACTTCCCTCTTGGATACCACAAAGTAATAAACTGATACACCAGTGAGATGGGTTGCAAAGTTGCAAATTTTGCTCAAAGAAGTATTACTTAGTTTGGAAACTATTTTTCCCATGGGTTTCTGAAAACACACTTTTAAAAGTCTGTGGGTTTTTAGGTTGTGTAAGGCTGAACAGAATTGTGGTGATGATATCTCTCCACCACAGGTTTTCTAGAGTTTATTTCACCACCCATGTAAGTGTGTACAATAATACTGCAACTGAAGGCCATGTGATACGTTCAAACTTTACACCTGCAGAAAGATGAGTGAGAAACAAGAACGAGTAATTTATTTTGCTGATATTTCTTCTAAGATGGGTTCACAGAATGCTTGCTATTATCTGTGGCTTACCTCAAATCTTAGAATAGTTTCAAATCTTAAAGATGTAACTGCCTTAGAATATCTGAATATAGAGAGCAATGTCTGACAATGAACAAGTTGAAATAGCCTCAGAAAAAAGCTTCATATGAATAAAAATACTAATATTCTTACAGAATTATTACAGTTAACTTGTTTGTTTGTTTGCTGAATATTTAAAAACCTATCATTAGATTATTTCTAACTAATTTTATTTCCTTCCAGCATTGCCTAAATTCTCTTTTTGTCCCATTCTTTATCTGTAATTAGAAAAGTTATTATAAAATTTGTTTATTTGAAAAAATCTTGGATTAGAGTGAAAGCTTCGTGGTAGATTGGTGCAGTGGTCTGAACAACATTACAGTTGAGAGTTATCAGTTTGTTAATCCTGGCTTGTGCAAGCGTATCTTTAAGGTGATTGTGTTCGCTTATGCACCGACGGATTTCGTTGAAACAAGTACCGTTGGAATTATAATGAAATTGCTCAAATGGTTGGTATCTAGTACATATTTTTTTATCTATATGGTTTTTTTGTTATTTGACTTTAAATATTTTCCAATAGACACCATTTTGTTAATGTTTGAAAATAACACAACTATTTCTTTTTATTTTCCTCTTATGTATTCAAACCTATGGGCCAATGGCCAATGGATACCTTAGCTTGAATAGTTCTAGACATATTATTTTTGTTATGAAATAAAATAAGCTAGCAGCTAAATGATACATTTCTCGACCTATATGAATAGAACATTTTTGCTTGAAATGATAATCACCCACAGAAGTTTGTGACACCCTTTTCTGAACACCCTGTATATAGGCTGAAAGGAGTATAATTTAGGACGGAAGATTTGGAGGACAGCAAATTTTGAGGGAGAAAATTCAGAAATACATATAAACTAAAAGAATAAATGACAAAAGATAGTGATAAAATATATTACAACGAAAACTTTTAAAACATAAAGGAACATTAGACCAAAAAGGCAAGCTCTACTAGTATTGTTTCTTGAATTAAAATAGGCCATTTGCTACAGTTAGATAAATTATCCTTTTTGTGGCTATGTACATAGTACAATATGTTCTGTCGTGACGCTGATGAATCGTGAATCAGCATGACATTCGCGACTGAGTGTCTGACGTCACGCCGCCGCCAGTCCTGATGGCCGCTACCGCTGCTGTGCAGACGCGATGATCACAGCCTTTGATCATATTGTAACAGCTCACTTTTACTTAATATGTTATCATTTAAAGTAAATGCTGTAGCTTACGCAGAATGTTAAAGCAGAGCAGATATTATATATTAAGATGGTGTACTGTGTTAGAGAATGCTGACTATTACGTATCTAACGCAGTGTTTTCCATAGCTAATAATACAAATAACATCGTGTTTCTGATATGGGTTGATCTAATATTATGTGATATCAATTACGTGTATTCAGTTTTCTTTTTAGTCGACATTTTTACAACGCTCAACTGGATGAGGTATAACGAATTGTGTATTTTTATTAGCAGTTATTAATTAGGCCTAATTAATTGATTTATTCTACCTAATAATTTATTTCAATTAAAAACAAATAGGATGCGCACATTTTTTTCACGGAACACTCTTTGTACAACGGTACAATGTCATATCGTTATAGAGAATTGCGTGATAGCTATGACTTTAAAAAGAAACATAGTTTTAGTTGAAAGTTGGTTTCATTTTCATAACATTGAAATATTTGGTACTTTTTGTTATTGTGAAAATTTACTCAATATAAAATATTTTATATCTTTCTGTACAATTTTTTTCGTCTTTTAGTAATAGATAAGCAAATATAGCTTCGTTTCATATGGCAACATATATTATAGCGTTTGACTACTACAAAATGAAAGGTTGTAGGTTTAGGGGGACTTATATGGCGGTCATCAGTCATGGAGGGAGGAGGCGGTGCTATCGAGATAGCCTATGGGCGGCAAATTTTCAAATCCGCCTCTGGAGAGTTATAATACTTTAATCTTCGCTGTGTGGTAGAAAAGTTCTTCTAAGAGGAAAGAAAGTTTCTGGACTTTAAATAGTAATAATACATTTCCTAGGAAGTGTTCCTGGAAACTTCTGTAAATATTTATCGTAACAAAATTAAGTATTATGTCTTTAGAAGTTGTTTATTAAGTTTTATATAAACCGAGTTTTAAAATTTGTTCTCCCCTTCACACCTCTCCAAATTGACTCTGGATCTATCGAGTGGAGTCTAGTCGCTGTTATTATTAGTGTCAAAGGTTGCTTTAAATTCTGCGACCTTGGCCCCAATTTATCAAATAGTGACATCAGTACGGATCAACTCCACCGTCTTCTGTGTTGTTACTGCCTATTTGGCTGTATCAGTTTACCTTTATACATATCTGATTGATAACTGAACGTTCAAGTTAATGATCTCGACTTTCCAACATATTATTTTAATCTCAAGAACATAGTGTTGTGGTTTCTACCAGCTATTTATTGACGAAGTATAATATTCCCTACACACGAGTCTTCATTGGCTGAAAATATAGGTATGTGTTCCCTACCATAAACCAAAGCTGATTGTTGGCATAGAGAGTCTATTATGTTTCATTACTGGACCTATGAACCTTTCCTCGGAGAATTGCCATGGTCGGCCAATTAAAAGATTTTGTAAAGGTACAAAAAGAAAAAAGCTCATATAGTTAATGCAATTTTAATTAGTAGTAAGTGCTTGTATGAGTCTTAAACGTTTACTTGGCTTTAGAAGTCCCAGGATGCTGACTTTTCATGACCAAACAATCTTTCATGTGGAAATGAATTGATTCTTGTTTGGAAATGGGTTTCTGATGAGTCCCCCAATCATTCTATTTCAAACGAGAGTGTATTTGTGGTGGCTTTAATACTGTTACATATTTTTGAATCCAATCCGCTCTACTGCTTCTTCATCTAGATCACAATCGTTTATACTATACCAACTGTCAAGCCTCCTGTACTACTGTGTTGACCAATAGAAAGTGTATAAAAGTTTATAAAAGTGTTTCTATCTTACTAATACAATTACTTCATTTTGTACACAATACTTTTATTACGTAGGCTTTTATTCTAAATTATTGCTTATAACAAAACTTAGATTATTGTATTACGTGTTCCACATCACTGTCAATACAATATGTACTTTAATGTTTGTACATTATTTATATCTTTGTATATTACGTTCAGATTTTATTCATTGTTGATTCTGCCTCTCATATAGCATATCAATACACAAATAAAAAATGTATATACCTTACATTACAAAAACGTCAATACTATACTCAGGGTCGTACTCAGCTTTGGCGGGCCCCGGAAAAGATATTCGGCCGGGCCCCGTCATGTACCGCCACCCGTCTCAAGTGTGGCGGAGCTGGCCCCGGGCCCCATGATGGTCTGGGCCCTCGGTAAAATTGTCCGTAAAAACCGGCCTGAGTACGGGCCTTTATATACTATAAGCTCAAACTGCAATTAATTGGTTTACTATGTTAGCTTGAGAGAAATATAGTTTTCATTATGTGTTATTATATCTGATTTATTTTTAATACAGTAATTAGTTTTTAGTATATTGTTTATAAGGACTTGTAGAATATAATTCTATATTTGTATATTATATAATAACTGTAAGGTTTTAAAAATATTAAGTACATTATGTGCGTGCGGGGTGCTTAATATTTAAAAACCTTACACTTGTAAATGGATCATAAATATATATTACTATAGCTGTTTCCGTTTTGAATTTATCGGTACACCAATTTTTGAAAACGTGTAATAATGAAAATATGGGTTGAACATTTTTTATACTTTAAAAAAGCCAGTGTCTTGAGATAACGGGAGTTTATTTTAATAAAAAGATTGTTTGCTGTTTGCAGCATTATCTCAAATCTACGCATCTATTATTTGTAGAGAGTCAGAGGTCCAACAGCTAGCTTATACATGATTTTAAAACCATGGTTTGACTAATACTATAGCTGTCTTGGCTCAATCATTTTTACGATGATGAACACTTTTCACTTTTTCAAATCGTCCAATTACATTCGGTACTTTGTTTTAAGACGACAACCTTTGTACTTGATATTATAAGTATTAAATTATCAAATTTCAGTATTAAACCGTGTGAACCTGTAAAAGTGTGTTGAGATAGCACAAATTACCATCTTGAATGGCAACATATCCGAGTATTTTAAAATGGATTATGAATGAAGGATGTGTGTTGATGGAATTGATGAATAGTGTACCTTCCCTTTATTCAGCAAATGTCATCACTTAATTTCATAAATTTCATTAATGTCATCAATTTAGTTTATTAAATTACTTTTACGATACAAACCTTGTATTTTCTTAAGTATTTTCTGTGAATAGATAAATAATTAGATTGCATACAATTTTACAACGTAATAAACAACCAAAAAAAAACAAAAAACAATTCTAACTTTCCTAGCTTAGATCAATTACTTTTCTGACTAATGTTACAGGTTTATGTGATATCCATAAAAAAAATTAAAATCAGATGTGCAAACTTTATAGGTCTTATTATGTTATCTGAGTTCAAAAATGTTATCATCTCCAATACCCTAAAATTAGCTATTTTATACTGTTAATATTGTTAAAGGATTCTATGTTTAAGGATAGAATAGAGAATCCGAAGAGAACTAATCGTATAGCCCTTCAACAGAAGAAGGTAAGTGAATTAAGCGATTGTTCTCAGTAACGAATTTACTAGTGACAGCTTCTTTTCTCTAGAAATGCACTGAGAGAGTGACAAATATTCACTAGCAAAGTGTAAATGTAAGCATTGTGCGGCCGACTCCATTAATCAGGCTGCTAAATTGGACGGTCTCATCGCTCGCAGACATTAATTAATGGCGCGTATCAGCTGACAGGCTACCTGTGCCTGCACGCTCTGACACGTCTTGTCACGCTGTCACTGTCACAACACAAACACTTCAAAAACTCAGACACAGCTGAAAAGAGCATCATAATATGTAAAACTAACATGTTAAGAACAATCATTATAATTTAGAGCATTTGTCTAAAAAAATATTTACAACATGATTTCTTCAAATATCGCACTTGTGTTGGAGGAAGAAAACCTTTAATTAAAGTCTTAACAGAAATATATTTGATATTTGAGTTAAAGTAAATTTCATCATAGTGAAATATTTATTAAAATAGCAGTTCTTTATTTCATTTTATAAGGTTTCCTCTGGAACTGTAAAACATTATTATGGTATATTGGTCGAGTAAAAATTAAAAAATAAACAGGAATAAACTTTATTTATTTTCTTGTAATGACTTTAACCATGCTTACGTATAATTTAATAAAAACATGTACTATCTCAAGTTAAAGTAACGATAAAATATGAACTCGATTAGACGACAAATTAAAACTATCTATAGTTTTAAATGTAAAAATCATACTAACTTAAACAAACTATTTATTTATAGTGGTCCAGTGTCCAGTTATACTCGAATTTTGTTTTAAGTAAATAATCACTTTTAGCAGGGATTAATTTTTTCAGAAGATTAATTCAAATCCCTTTGAGTTTTCTCACTGAAGTAAATAAAAAAACATCTCTTTGATCATTCAACTAAGTAGGCATTTGAAGAAGTAATTGGAGACATCTTGGAATCGGAGGCTTATAAGAAAAACGACTCAAGAAAAGGATATTAATTTTTACAGTATGTATATGAAAGACTATTGAAAGAAAATGCGTGTTTGTTTATAAAATGTCATTTAAAACATGATGTTCTGAAGCCATAATAGATAAGAACTGTAAAAATTCAAATTCAGCATGTGTTTATTTTTAGATAAAATTCTGATAAATTCAACAGTGGGAATTGCTTCAACAAATTCCAGGTTCTGTGTGGATATTAGAAACTCAATTGCATCAGCAACACCGGCACTTAGGGTTTATGTCATTAAGTTAGTTGGAAAACTTTAACCGTTGTACTTTCTGCATGACATTTAGTCGTTCAGTATATTTAAAATCAACAATACCATCTACCGATAGTATACTTATAGCGAGCCAATGTAAGCATGTAACAAACATTGAGAATTACATAGACTTTTATATTTACATTGTTTACTTTCAAATTAAAAAGTGATTTATTGGGAATTTTACAACCAAGTTTTTTAACTGCAGTTATATTGTAGAGGTACCATCGGAAGTAACATTATGTACTTGAATGCCTGATTCGTACAATTTAGTAATAGACATTTTAATCAATTTAGATAATCGCAGACGCTATTTATTCAATTTAAAAAACAAACAGCATATAAAAAATCTCATCACATTGACACTGTTTAAAAAACTACAGATTCACTAGCTACCTAGTGTTCATCGAGTTTTAAGTAATTTCTAAACTTACATAACACATCCAGCAGGGATCACTTCTGGCTGGTTTATACCTTCCAGTTGAACCCACCACTGGGCACAGTAAAAACCGATGTATCACTTCAATATGGGCAACCTTATGAATGTTCAGGAGCGGCACATCACTAACCGCAAATGTAGAGATTCTGGGGTCGAGTCTACTGTAGGAGATGACTGTTGGAGTTGGTGGGGTTTGTTCCCTAAACCTCAGAGATTCTTGCTAGCCTCAACAAGGGTGTGCCACCCCCTGCCTACTTTGACTAGAGAGGCTGGTTCAGAGCTGGCCTCTCCTTCTTCCGGGGAGACATGCCTTTGAGATGTAGTGCCCTAATCCTTCCTCATGGAGGCGGTCCCTACCCCTTAACCTTATCCATCCTGAATATCCTGTCACTCCGGAAGCAGCACAAAGGTTCTTACAAGACTAAGTGCCATTTATAAGCTTCTTGTCCTAAGAGAACAAAACAAACTTACATAACTAATAAACTTCCCTTGCTTCTTCTCATCGTGCATTTAACCTCCAAAACATGCAAATATGGCATTAGGGTAAACAGAACACCCCGCGCGCCCGTTGAGTGATGTAGGTAAGACGCGGGAAGAGGGACTGTGTTGAGGCATCGTTCTAGCACTGACACGAATAATCCATATCGTTTAAATCGATGTTTAACACGATGTTAGCGACACTAATCGTTACGTCTCTTACAAACCTTGTGGAGCTTGCGGAGTCCTTCAGTGTCGATCGACCGCTCCTGTGCCACAGTGAAAATAAACCCTTATAAGGCACGCAACGATAATAATAATACTCTCTTTAATGCATTTTTTTTACATAGTATCGTAATTGTCAATAATTTTAGTCCATTTACATGGTTTCATCTACACATTCACACCTTCATACTCACAATTCATACAATCATTCAAGACACAATCGCATTGACCTCAGATCCAGCACTCTCAAAGATCCTAGCAGCTTACCATGAATTCATCAACAGAGTAGAAAGCTTTTTGAGATGAGTTTGAGACGCGTTTCAAATTGATTTTAATTATTGGAAATATTGATTTCTTCAGGGAGCCTGTAGTTTTTTTGTTTTTGTTTTTTGTAAAGACAAAATTCGATTTACACTGGTTTATTTTCAAAGTACACACACTGTTTCGTGTGTATACATTATTGGCCCTCCTCGGGATTTGAACCCGTGATCTCTCAGTTAGAGAGCCAAGACTATAACCATTAGTCTACGAAGGAGGTCTAGAAGCATGTAGCCTGTAGAACTTCTTGCGGTAGATGTTTTGTTAATGTCAGTCTGCGTTGATGAGTTCGAAAGTAGTTCCTGCCTCTAGTTTCATATTGATGAACGTTCCTGCAACGAATCAAGGCGCACCTTGATCTGCAGTACATGATCTCCTAAAAAATATAAAGTCAGGGCAAAGTCAGCAATCTCAACTCCCTGAAAGATTCCCTACTCGACTCTCTGTAACTACTACTAACTCTACGATGCGTCACGCACATATCTTGACGTTTGATGTGACAACTATGACTTTTGTGGATAGTCAGTGTTCCATAACGTTAGGAGGGAGTATTACTGTACCAAATGTATCCTTGCTGACATCCAGCAAATGTCATCGGACTAATTTTGTGCTCGCTGCTATAGTGTAGTGTCCGTCGTATTTCCTGTCAATGATGAAATTATTTCGAATAAAGCTTACAGATGACAACCACGTTTCAGGCAAGACCACATTATTGAAGATAGTCCCCGTCAAGGATGAAAATATCTCCTAGGATCTTGTCTGGATAGCCTATTCCTGGTGTTGAATAGAAAAGCCCGCAACTGTTTATTCACGCTTGAAGCTTTCTTTTGACGATTCCAGATATCCATTTGTTTATTCATCGCTATAGAGGAGAATGTATGTGAAAGGGCTCATTTGAACGGATTTGGGCTCATTAAAATCATGTCATAAGAAAATGATATGTTTTTTTCTTTTATATAACATGATTTTTACCTGTGTTCAACATAATCGTATAAGATTTGTTTAAACATTTTCATATTAAAATATACTTAAAAACAAAAAAGAATGACTTCAGAGGCCTGATTTGTGATACCCCATCATGATGTATTTCCTATCATTGAAA
This sequence comes from Homalodisca vitripennis, assembly GCF_021130785.1. Taxonomy (NCBI): domain Eukaryota; kingdom Metazoa; phylum Arthropoda; class Insecta; order Hemiptera; family Cicadellidae; genus Homalodisca; species Homalodisca vitripennis. Next base: position 106,987,133 of record NC_060211.1, read on the forward strand.
GTTTTATTTCTTTTGTAAAACATTTTGGGAATTGTAATAAAACATTATATTCCTATTTATGGTTCAAAAACTTTTGTCGCCGTGTTTGCCAATGCCATCAACAAAGTTCATTTCAGCTTAATGTTCTTGTTTATCAAAGACGTTTAAAATTATTTACAATTTGATGAGTACTTGCAATTAATTAAGATTTCAATCATTCCACTCGGTTTGTCTCTATGAAGATATGAAGAATACTGACAACATAAACAGTAGTATTTAAGGGCCGTGTTGATGTAAAAAGTTGTTTTTCAGTCAGGATTTTGCAGCACATACCGTATACTGTGAAGTGATACAAAATTTGTTGACTGTTACATCAACGCATAGCTCTTGACATCATAATAAATTCATTACCAACTCCTTTCATTAATGTTTCCCTTTTTATCGGTAACAGCGATACAACCGATACATTGATACAACTGTTTATGGTCGAAACAGTTGTTATAGGGACCAAAGCCAAAGGGCTAAAATAAGGTAGAGTAGTATACCAATGAATGTTATGTGTTTGGATAAAAAATAATAATTTAAACGTTACAATATTGTAAATACTGTTATCAGTTTCATATTTCACTAAAAACTTATTAACGGTTAACGAAAATAAAATATAAAATTTCCTGGACCAGAATTGGTGCTTAATTTGTTAGATTAACTAACTATCAATCGGGTTTATTTGAGAAAAAACACATTTAACTTTTCGTTGTGCAATATTCTTAATTTTAGATGAATACATGGGTGATATATATGGTACATCCTTCATAAATCTGTATGTGCGGAATGAGTGAAACCCGATTTGTCACATTCAAAGAATAGAATTATTTCGTATATCGAAGAATACAGTGTTCTAATACGTCCATTTCATGTCAGTGCTCGTTTGATACGAGAAGATCAAATAATGATTTTAAATACAACTGTATTGAGCTACAACTGATTTTAAGTACAACTGATTAAATAGCATAACAAATTTTATCACGCTGTATGGTGAAGAATTCTGAGATATATTCTGTTCACTTAGTATAAGAAGACGAGGACCACATTTTTTATTTTAATCCTAAAAGGACCTTCGCGTTGGTTTTTAAGTGACAGGATATTCAGGATGGGTAAGGTCGAGGGCAGGGGCCGCCTCCTGTCGAGATCCAAAGTGTTGGGATAACTGGAACATCTACATGTCACCTTGGAAGATAGGGAGACCAGCTCTGTTCCTGCCTCTTCCAGACAGAGGGAGCAGAGGAAGCCATACTCTTCATGTACAACCATTAGAAAGCTTCAGTGGGAGCCCCACCCACTCTAACAGTCATCATCCGCAGTAAACTAGACCGATCGACCAGCCCGCTCCTTTTCTACTCCATTATGACGATAATTGCGGTTAATGGTGTGCCGTTCTTAGACATCCATTGTGTTGCCCAGATTTTGTGACAGATCGGTTTTTGCTGAACCCATATAGTGATATAAGAATTTAGCTATTTATCAATAAAACATACTGTCAAAGTTACTTACTAATTGATTATTGCGTACAAATCTATTTTTTAGTATGGTCGGTAATAATTAATGTTTGTTTTATTCGTGCAAGTCTTATCGGTAGTATTAGTGCAGTCATTGAAGCATTATTGCTCCGAATTTTTTTACTGTGAAACCGAATTGCATACAATTTTGGAATTAGGTTCATCTTACCCTTAACTTCAAAAGTGAAAATGATTTGAACTCCGCTACCACACTGGGTGGTGCCACCCATCTCAGGGGTGAATTTTTGTTTTTTCAAAATAACCTTGGGACAATCGATAGAAGGCCTAATTTTAAGCAAATAATCATCTATAAAGTTTTTAGAAAAAATCCCAATACTTTTCAAGTTATTGGAAAATTGAAATTTCGCAATTTTTTTTACGTTTTTCATCGGTTTTTTGCAAATATCTCCAAAAAATATACGTTTTATCGAAAAATTTTATAAAGAACGACATTGTAGCAGGTAAAAAAATGAACAATTTGGTTTTTTATAAGGTATTCTAAGTGCAATTTTAATAGCTAGATATTAAAGATCAAAAGCCGTTTTTTATTTTGTCTGAAATTTAATCGATGTGGCCAATGCCATCTAGCGGCGAGCAGACGCATTTTAGGCATTCTAATAAAAAAGGGTTTTGTAGTGCTTGAAATAAGCTTTAAAATGAGCAACTATTAAAGTCTTTTGCACGTAAAATAAAGTGAGCTGTATTGCAAATAAGAGGAGCATCTAATGTTTTTTCTTTTAAATTAATGGGTTTCATAAGTGCCATTTCCACCAAAATTAAAATTAATATCGTATTCCGCCTAGAATTAACTTTATTATGAAGATTTTGATAGATTATATCAGTTTGGCTGCTTCAGGGACACATATTTTTTCAAAAAAGTCACGATTAAAAAAAATTTCAACTTTTTAAAAAAAAACCAACGTTTTTCATAATATCTCAAAAATGACGACAGATACGTATAAAAGTGTAGGGATAACACAATTTAGGTATTTTTTCTGACAAACAATTTTTTTTTTTGTTTTTTCTGTCAAAACAAAAAGTGACGGAGATATGATTGTTTAAAGAGCGCGTGGCAGCGCAATCACAGCCTCTTCTTAAGCCCTTTAACCCTTCACCGTTTTAGAAAAAGGTCTGTTTTACTATATATTGCAATGCAGGATGTTGTAGCTCTCTTAATTACCTTTACAATGGTTTTTTATAAATTGTGAAAGCATGAAAATTGAAGGAGTTATGGTCCAAAAACTTATCATATTTTTTCTACTTAGTAACTGAAAATTTCGGAAGTGTGAATATTTGGAGCAATGTGAAAGTACGCAGTATTAATAGAGAGACCCAAAACTGTTGTAATGTGTATATATATAAATACATAATATGGCTCATATATTTTGGAAATTTATATTGTAAATAAAGTAAAATTGTTTAATTATTTATTGACTAGCCTGGTCGGCTTTTAAGCTTATTCTCCTATTAATTTAATAAAATTACTTTTTTTAAATATTAAGGTGAGAAATCGATAAAATTTGTCACCAAATTAATCGATAATAAAATTAAACTGATAATGTATAGTGCAATTCTTTAATTCAACACATTTTTAGAGCTATTTTGCTACATAAATATATATTACTAATTAGTTCTGCCCTACATAAAAAATATTTTAAACAGTGGAACTCGTTTCTACCAAGTTTTTAATATACTATAATTCATACAATTTAATTAAGAAAATTAAAATTGACCTTACTTCACAGGGTGAAGAGGGTTTAAAAAGCATCTTCAAAAGAATACTTGTGGAAGCGATTTTTTTTCAATAGCTTTTCACTAATTGGGTATCTGTATTGGTAAGTTTATTTTAACTGATAAATAAACTATCGAATAAATGGCAATTTTTTTACTCTAAATTAAATTATTTTTAAAATATGTAATCATATATATTTACTGTTTGAATTTAGGGGTAGTTTTAAGGGTAGAAAAGCTTAAGAATATGATAATAATTTTCGAGAGTGTGGAATTATATTTAAATCCTTTTCATTTTATAAAATAAAAAAAATTTTTTAAATTTTTTATCAGGGGTAGTTTTCAAGGGTTTCAAGGGGGTTAAAAATGGGATAATTATTTTAGAGAATATAAAATATTACTTACTCTATATACTTACATCTTTTATGTCATATACCAAAGTATTTTTTGTGATTTTTTTCAATTTAGGGGTTGTTTGCTAGGGTTGTAAGATTTTCAAGGGGTTTAAAAATTATTTTAATATGTGGTAATTGTGTTATAAAACACTTTACAATTTCACCACTCACTATTAGACATGTTTTCTAGCGATAAAATGGTTTAATGTCAATTTTTTCCATTAAGGGGTTGTTTACACCCCTTAAAAATAATAGGCGGAGTTCAGATCATTTTCACTTTTGAAGTTAAGGGTAAGATGAGCCTAATTCCAAAATTTCATGCAATCGGTTCACAGTAAAAAAAATTCGGATGGTAAGACCGTATTTTTCGCTTCAATGACTGCACTATATGTATGTACTTAACACACGCAATTTGTCGTGATTCCTGACTCCTGGGTATCATAACGCTTTGGTACTTGTGTATTCTTAACCAACGTTGTTATGTTAACACATAACAGTTATTAACTCATAACAACATTGCTTAAAAATAAATTAGTAAGAAAACGTTGTGACACGCCAGTCATAAAACACAACAATTCGATCATCGTTGGTATCAAGTCTAACGATTAGTTATCCGCCCGAGAAATACATCAGGTTGCAGATCTCGAAACGTAGAGTTACTGATTATGCATCTCTGAACGCTTGCAAACGTTCGAAACTATCCGGTTACCTCCACAAAGTTATCTAGACTCTTCTAATTTTAAGATAATTTGTCTCATTTTTTTAATGATAATTTTAATATCTATACTTTTATGAGTATTAGAAATTTGTTAAAAACTATCCCAAATATCACCAGATTGAGTTAGTTAAGAGTAAACTCCATGTTATGTATTAGATTAGTTATCCACCTGAGGAAGACGTCAGGTTGTAAATCTTGGAACGTAAGAGTTTCTGTTTATGTATCTCTGAACGGTTGCAAACGTACGAAAAAATCCGGTTACCTCCACCAATTTATCTAATTTTATCCGGACACTTCTATTTTTACGATAATTGATTTCAGGCGTTGTTGCTAATTGTAATATCTATGCTTATAAATTAAAGTAGATAAGTAGGCTACATAAACTATCGCAAATACTGTCAGTAGTTACGTCATGCCATACTTATGTAGTCAGAAATGCCTAAGAACCTGTAATTGCTTCATGTTATTGGAAGTATTTCTGTATATGAAACGTATATACAAAGTTATAATGAATTTTCATCTTTGAATATTACCAGATTTCAAGAGTAAATTACCAACTCTCGTTAAATAATAATTGGAAAGTCGTAATAATGTATTTTGGTTGGTACTGAATACACATATAAATTCTGTTTTTGACGTGACAGCAGAATATAATTGTTATGATGTAATTTAGCTGACAAAACGGAAACTTTACAGAGGAAATGTAATATAATAAACGCCGTGAGTGTAAAATAATGGATGATGACAGTTTGTGATTAACGTTGCGATAAATTCTGCCAACATCCGATTCCTGTTGTCATACTTCTGCTGCACATTCTTTACAAACTTCTTCAGAATAGCTCCAACAACGTGGGTCCCGATAATCGGTTGGTTAGCCTACATTGTGATAGTGAAATCTTTGCCAAACAATTGAATTCTCACTTCGAGCTAATTTCAAGGTAATGACTTATGCATACATTAAAATACTCGTGTGAAAATTACATGGTTTCAATAGGTATAAATATCGGTTTATTGTAATCTCACACTATTATTATTTAAGAGAATGTAACTGATCCAAAAATATATATTTTTTGTGCATTACCACAAGCAAAATATAGCTTTGGAAGATCACCACAGATTACAAAGTAATTGATAAGCCTGCAGGCAAAACAGTCGCATTTCAGGTAATAAAAAGTAAAGAACTGCTACTAAAAAGTAACCCAACTGCTACGAAGTTAAAAAAACCAATGAGATAATAAAAGAACGGTAAGTTGAAAGCCATGAAAATTTAAATTCCAGATAAGTAAACAACTACACTTAGCACAGTAGCGTACGTGACTAAACTCATAAACCTCCATAACAGAGCCAGCAATGTGGTTCGAAGCTCCGTGTGGTTGAAATCTCCAACTATATTCACTTGTACTCCAAGAATAACCAATAACCGCCGTGGAATCCACAATCGCCAGCTACTACTAACGACCGCTTACGCGGCAAATCTGTGGAGCTGAATCGATAAACTAAATTGCATTTTGTTCATTCAGTAACATCAGCGTAAGGTTGTTCTGTATTATTGGGGATCGTATAAAAATATTTTGTTTTTGTAATTAATATTTTTTGTGGTAAGGGGTTGGTTGGTGTTGAGATTTGAGGGCGGAGGGTAATGATAAGATAAACAATAGTACACTGAAGTACAGGTGCGTAGGTACGGTGATGGTAAGGTACGGTAAGGTGAAGGTAGGGTGAGGGTGAGGGGCAGGGTGAGGGTGAGTGGGTGGTAGTGTACAGTATCGGCAGATTGCGGGCGCATGCGTGGCTGGACCGAGGAGGCTGCGGCACTGTGCATCTCTGCATCCCTACACTTACACGGTCAGTACAAGCCCCGCTATTATTACATTTTAAATGCTACATTTAAGACATAGCTTTACACCAACTCTTCCAAATAATTTTGGTAAAATTTAAATTGTTAAGATCACACCTACATTATAAATACAAATCGATAAAATTGCGGTAATGATTTATTCCTCTGATAGATTGGCTATCGCCGAAGCAGTAATGGAAGGGGTACTTCTTTTTATGGTACAGTCGTAAAATAACTATCACCGTGTTAGGAAGACGTTTCAATTTTACGGCTCAATTCTGAGTTGGAGTCATCAAGCATAGTAATAAAACATAAGTGAAATTTTTAATGCGATACATGAATAATAAACCGCTCGGCAATCATGTAACAATCCCTAGAAATCTATAACAGCAAATTTATAAATGACGATCTATAGATATAAATTGATTTGGAGGTTTTTCTTTATGACTGTCATGTTGTTAGTTATGTTTCTGTACAATAATCTAATATTTTGTAACAATAAGAATAAATTCGCTTAATTATTTTAAATTGAGCCACAAGTAATGTAGTATTTCTTAGAGGAAAAGTCTATGAATTTATTCTTTGCTTCTTGTCATCAAAAGTACGAAGTCAAGTCAAACATTCTGCATTAAAAATGTGCAAAAGCAATGTTTGCTTAGAAACATGTTGATAATAATTAACAGTCATTCCAAATTCAAGTAAATTGCCTAATTCTCCCAATAATCACAGTTATTTCACTGATCGGAAGGATATAAATTGTTCTTTCCCAAACAACAACTTAATTCCTTGCTACATCTAGAAAATACAAACATTCTTTTTTACATTTATCGCATAATCCAAGGTTGGTTTAATTTGATGAATTGTTCAAGGAGAATAAGCTATTATGAAGAACAAAACTATAACTGATTTATTTAATAGTTTTGAAAGGGTCTTTTAGCTTTTTGTGAATACCTGTGATTTATTTGATAATAATAATTTTAGGTCTTCAAAGCTTAATAAAAAACAATGTACTGGAAATCTCTGGACTGTTTTGGTTATTCGAGCCCTTAATTCCTTTTAACTCGATAATTTTTACATTCAAGAAGAACGTTTTTGTTCACAAAGCATAAAATTGATTCCATCAGCCATTAACAAATTAAAATAGTTTAACACTTTCGTATGCTGTAAGTGGATGACACACTTAGTAAGAATATTTATGAGATCCACATTCATGTTATTTAGAGCTCTGATGATTTAAGGATTAAGACGCTCCCTTCTTTCATAATATCTAATATTTATACTACTCTGATGTGTTTGTTAAGTTAGAACATGAAACTACTTTGTGATAAGATGGGTATTTTGAAGCTAATTTTGTTTGTAGAACATGTTTATTAAAACATAGATTTATAAACCTATTGTATTGTTAAAGCAGAATATATTTAATTATTTCATACGGAAAAATAAAATGTATTGCTATTAAGACGAAGAGCAGGTATAGTGTTACTCTTTGCGAGTTTATTTGCTGAATATAATAACTTGTTGAAGTATTTTGCAAGAGGCAGTTCTATGGTTGTTAGTGTCTATTTGGCAGTTGTAGACACATGAAAGATCAAACCCAGAAGTCTCTCTATAGCACAGTTCACAGCTCGATCCTACGGACAGACCTAGGAACTGCCATTTACCAGATCTAGGGTAAAAATAGAGAATCTGTCCACTGCTCCTAGTTACTAAACCCTGTAGACGTATAGGTAGGGAATTCCATTGAAGGTTATACATTTATATGTCCTCTAAACTTAAAAGTGAATTTTACTTCAGAAATAGTCTAGAAGAGCATATTTACAATTATCGACCGTCAGATACATTACTAATCTTGAACTCTATGAAAGTTGTCACGCTAAGGTTAGTTGACATAATTTAATATTTATTTATGTGTCTTCTTGTTTTGGCGGTTTTTAAGTGTACAAAGCTAAGAAAAATGTCTTATTTTATCCCATTTGATACCTTCCCATTTCGATGTCAAAAATAAAAAACTATCGCGACAAACGTTCGATTTTATTTTTAGGATTATTCTTTATAGCCTAAATTTCAAGAAAACATAGGTTTTTGCTTGTAAAGCGCAAATTGGTTCTCGGCCCTTGGAATATAGTAAAATACTTTTAGTTTGATTCTCGTGATTTCGAGGGGAAGACAGACAGGAAAACAAGGGAAATTGTATAAGCTCCTTCGGTAACGATCAGTTAATATATTTATAATAAAATCAATACCAATACATTTCAAATGAATGCCTAAAGTATTGAAAATAGCGTTAAACTACGCATCACTCAGCTATGGTGAGGAGGGTTGATTCAATGTGAATATTGAGATTGGCTCCATTTAGCTGATGTGAAAATGGTGAAGGTGAAAACAACTGAGAACTCATCGCGTTGCCGATAGTGCGATTGGATACTGAAATCACGACGAGTACTAAAGTAATATTGCCAAGGTACTTTAATGGCAAAATACCCTGAACTGGTACAGCGGCAGCGCGCGTTTATTTTATATTTAATACCGAGTTTTCATTGCATAGTATTCGCATTTAGTTTTGTGAAGAATATTTAAGGGAAATCGCCATTTTAATTTGTGAACTAAGACGCGTATCTGACTATACGATCCAAATTCTAGCACTTTGGCGCGTCTCGGCCCGGCACGGCGTTTTTGGATTGAACATCGAGCAAAAACATAACAGATTATCGTTGTTTTACCTGTTTCAATAAATTGTAGATTTGATTATATTATGTTCGATACAGTTTATTGTGAAAGTAATGCAATGTATGTCATCTTTAAGGAGTGTAGTAATAAAAAAGCAGATCAAATTAAGTTATGCAGATCAAAACTTCACCACATCACGCAACTCAGCAAATTCTAAGCATTTCTTTCTCGTCCATTTTGATACTGACTTAATATAAAAAATGGATTATAGCGTTCCGCCTGCCTTAAAACACTCGTACAGTTAGTCACTTCGAAATTAGGCGCAGATTAAGCACAGAAAAATGTACTCGTATAGTTACATAAAAAAATTCAGAATCAACTTTTTTGATCGCTGGTTTTTGCAAATAGCAAATTAATGTACTCTCTTTCAATTATATTTCGGTAATGACTTATATATTAGGTTACTACTGGTTTACCATAAACTCGTATTTGTCGTATTTGGATAAACTTATTGCATTATGCGCTATTATTGTGTGTAATAATGTAGTCTGCAATAAACCCCATAGGTATTACAAAATATTAGTATTATTATTAGGCTATACTATCTGTTTTATTTTCACATTCATATTTCCATGGAATTACTTCTTTTATTACATGTTCCCTACAATATTAAAAAAAACGAATAATAAATCCAAAATTGTTGTTATGATTAATTATTCATCTTAATCTCATTTTGAGCGAAATTATATACAACATGACGCATAACATATTCCTAAATCTGGGATTCCTATAAGTACAATTTTAAACCTCACGCATCTGATGCGAGGTTTAAAATTGGCCCGCCACCATAAACATTATAGCCACCAGGGGGTTGCAAGTATAAAAGAGATACTGTGGTCTGCATTCGTACGTAGGATAGAATGGATTACACCAATTTCAAACGAATATTATAATTTATTGGCTGAGCGTTAGCGAAGCCTATCACTCATTTATGGGGCTGGCAAAAAGTGTTATTCCTTTTTCCCCACGATATCAATAGAATGAATTTACCTATAAACTCGAAATGTTTGTATAGACAACATCGAGTTGATGATTGTTGCATGCCCTTCCATGGGATTTGGTAGAGCGATATCTAAGCCTCATACCTCAAGAACTTAACTACAGAGTTGAAATTTAAAATATTTTGCTATCACTATTCCTTATTTGTCTGTCTGCATATTAGTATGTATCTGTCTGTGAGTCAGTTTAAAGCAGAATATTTTGTGAACTATTAGCTATGGATTTGACAACTTTTTTCGTGTAACTTAAAAAAGCCTATGGGATTTGGCCTAATTGTCCGCAGAATATCTCGAGAACTATTTGACCTATGCACTTTACACTTTGCATGTTCGTATTCTACATTAAAAAACTGAGTTTGGAGATGGTATGTGACCGACCATGCAATGCGTAGCTCCGGAGGGTATCTCGTGAGCGAACTGAGTTATGCACTTTATATTTTGCATGTTCGTATTTTACATTAAAAAACTGAGTTTGGAGATGGTACGTGACCGACCATGCAATGCGTAGCTCCGGAGGGTATCTCGTGAGCGAACTGAGTTATGCACTTTACATTTTGCATGTTCGTATTTTACATTAAAAAACTGAGTTTGGAGATGGTACGTGACCGACCATGCAATGCGTAGCTCCGGAGGGTATCTCGTGAGCGAACTGAGTTATGCACTTTACATTTTGCATGTTCGTATTTTACATTAAAAAACTGAGTTTGGAGATGGTATGTGACCGACCATGCAATGCGTAGCTCCGGAGGGTATCTCGTGAGCGAACTGAGTTATGCACTTTACATTTTGCATGTTTCGTATTTTACATTAAAAAACTGAGTTTGGAGATGGTATGTGACCGACCATGCAACGCGTAGCTCCGGAGGGTATCTCGTGAGCGAACTGAGTTATGCACTTTACATTTTGCATGTTCGTATTTTACATTAAAAAACTGAGTTTGGAGATGGTACGTGACCGACCATGCAACGCGTAGCTCCGAAGGGTATCTCGTGAGCGAACTGAGTTATGCACTTTACATTTTGCATGTTCGTATTTTACATTAAAAAACTGAGTTTGGAGATGGTACGTGACCGACCATGCAACGCGTAGCTCCGGAGGGTATCTCGTGAGCGAACTGAGTTATGCACTTTACATTTTGCATGTTCGTATTTTACATTAAAAAACTGAGTTTGGAGATGGTATGTGACCGACCATGCAACGCGTAGCTCCGGAGGGTATCTCGTGAGCGAACTGAGTTATGCACTTTACACTTTGCATGTTCGTATTCTACATTAAAAAACTGAGTTTGGAGATGGTACGTGACCGACCATGCAACGCGTAGCTCCGGAGGGTATCTCGTGAGCGAACTGAGTTATGCACTTTACATTTTGCATGTTCGTATTTTACATTAAAAAAACTGAGTTTGGAGATGGTATGTGACCGACCATGCAACGCGTAGCTCCGGAGGGTATCTCGTGAGCGAACTGAGTTATGCACTTTACACTTTGCATGTTCGTATTCTACATTAAAAAACTGAGTTTAGGGATGGTACGTGACCGACCATGCAACGCGTAGCTCCGGAGGGTATCTCGTGAGCGAACTGAGTTATGCACTTTACACTTTGCATGTTCGTATTCTACATTAAAAAACTGATTTTGGGGACGGTACGTGACCGACCATGCAACGCGTAGCTCCGGAGGGTATCTCGTGAGCGAACTGAGTTATGCACTTTACACTTTGCATGTTCGTATTCTACATTAAAAAACTGAGTTTAGAGAGGGTATGTGACCGACCATGCAACGTAGAGGTCCGGACGGTATCTCGTGAGCGAACTGAGTTATGCACTTTACATTTTGCATGTTCGTATTTTACATTAAAAAACTGAGTTTGGAGATGGTACGTGACCGACCATGCAACGCGTAGCTCCGGAGGGTATCTCGTGAGCGAACTGAGTTATGCACTTTACACTTTGCATGTTCGTATTCTACATTAAAAAACTGAGTTTGGGGATGGTACGTGACCGACCATGCAACGCGTAGCTCCGGAGGGTATCTCGTGAGCGAACTGAGTTATGCACTTTACACTTTGCATGTTCGTATTTTACATTAAAAAACTGAGTTTGGAGATGGTACGTGACCGACCATGCAACGCGTAGCTCCGGAGGGTTTCTCGTGAGCGAACTGAGTTATGCACTTTACATTTTGCATGTTCGTATTTTACATTAAAAAACTGAGTTTGGAGATGGTACGTGACCGACCATGCAACGCGTAGCTCCGGAGGGTATCTCGTGAGCGAACTGAGTTATGCACTTAACATTTTGCACGTATCTCAATTTATACGTAGACAAGATAATTGGCAAAGTACATGTCCGTTCAGAGCTGAAATTTATTAAATTTTATAACTCAGGGGATATCTCAGGAAAAATTGAGCCATATACTTTACACTCATTCGAGGGGTATGTCTGTCTGTTTCCGTTTACGCAGGATTTCTCGTAAAGGAACTGGGCTATCTCCGCAGGGCACCTCCAGAATATAATGAGTTATACACATAACACTGTGCATATAATTTCAGCGCAGCCTGTTACGCGACACTAGTCTGGCGAACTCTTACTTTATAATCAAATATAGGAATTGTGTTAACTAAATACAATTTGATTTAGTTATTTAATGTTTTCTTTTATTCGTAACTCTTTTATGACGAGATCAATGACTTGAATGTGTGTCGCTCCCTCTCTCCCTACATCCTCGCCTTGGCTCTAAGCCATCTCTACTACTACTGTGGTAGTGGCTGAATATCAGAGGTCCATCATAGTACAGTTGCTGTATTATGTGCTTCTTGAGAAATTAAGTCCTCACCAAAATATAATCTATTACGTGTAATCCTATTCTTATGATAGCCAAAATAAGTGATACAAATTAAACATCTCAAATATTTATTAAAATCATTCTATTGAAATCCAAATAATATACATATTTATAAAATATATCAATTTAAGCTTTGGCTAAAAATGAAACAAGTAATCTTGATCTTACTCCAAATTAAGTGTTTGCTATTCGGTATAAACATATAAAATCAGAAGTTAAGCAATTAATAACTGTAAAGAGCAAGACTACATTAATAAAGGTAAAACTTTTAATTACAAATTAAATTAACAGAAGAGCATATTTTAAAATCTTTTATTTATCTCAAATTTGTGATTGTTTTCAACACTTACATTATGTTAAAATTCGATGCAATGCAAGTAAATTGTCATATTTTTCACATTTAATTTAATTAATTAATAACTCGCCATGTTTATATTAAGTAATTATAACGAGATTGTTTTAGTTACCATTTGGTCTTATTGCTGACTGTAGACTGCTCATTAAAGACAAGATATAATGGAATGTGTAGAATAAAGTGAATCGGATGGGAAGCTGTATGCTGGCGAAAAACACACTCTGTCTTAAATATACGGACATGATAACATGTATTTACTTTGAAAATAAATCCAAATATCCGCTGCAATCAAGAAAATTCCAGTAATCGCATCAAAAATGGTTTTATAATAACTGTCCACAACATGAATACACGTCTCTGTTGGTTTGTTGCGTCAAGCTATTTTATATTCCGTTTGAACAGTTCTAGGGGCCTTTAGTTCGTGAAAATTGTGTACAGGTGGGCTGATTATATATGCAATTTGTCCCTATAGCGAGAGTGGCCTGTAGTTTAGGCCTACGCATAGCTTGTTTTCAGTTACCTTCCCAAAACCTTCAAACAACTTGTTTGTCAATGATAAAAAAACCAGTTACAATCTTAGTGTAAGGTACGAAACGACACCCTCACAGCTATGTGTTTTCCGCGATACCGAGGCATAGCCTAAACTAGCTGTACTTACATCAAATTTGGCGTGAATCCATTGCATAAACTCGAATTCCAAATAATCTGATCGTTCCTCTCATTCATTGTAGTGATGGTTTTAAAAATGTTGAATCCTTAGAGAAGTAGTCAACATTTGGAAATAACGTCTTAAGCTCCTAAAAGACGTGTGTGTCACTGTAAGAAATTAATACAAAATAAATAGATAAATAATAATAATAACAAAAAATAAAAATAATTACAATGTTTTTACTAACACTGCTAACTAGCTTGATCCGCAGAACTGACAAGCACAACGGTTGTGTTTTTAGCAAAGGCTTTGCATGTTTTTTTAAAAGCCACTCCATTTTAGCCAAGGACAAGCACAAAAAATGTTTGTGCAAGCTTCTCAGTTTAATATAATTCACCAAAGTTATAATGTTTAAATTTAAAGCCAGCACTTTATAATTGAAAATTTGCCCTCACTCCTTTAAATACATAGGTCTGTAGAGTATAAATCCAAAAATATACTTAAATAAACAAACGTGTTTGTATAATATTGTGTGTTTTATTTTCAATTGTATTTCAAAATTTGGAAATTTTCAGTTGGAGATTCCAATCTTTCGAGAATATTCCCTTGAAATTGTGAATATGCCAAAAAGGAGATTGCATTAAACTATATTCTCTGCCTTCTTTTCCCAACTGATGACGGTAGAATACTAGCAGGTATGCAGCACCCCTGTGTGTAACTAGGCTGAATATTCCAGGTTACACAACATGGTTGTCGAGTGGGTAGTGCTGAGTTGTATGGCCTGGCTGTGTGGAGCCTCCCCTGGACCATCGACCTCGCCTTCACCGCCCCCGGCTCTCAACATTGGATGCGACATCAAGTTAGGCCTGGAGACGGTTCTCTGGCGACCCAACCAGACACAGGAGCTGCTGCTTCCCGCTATGGTAACTTTGTGTTTATGCATTAGTTAAGTTTGTGCCTTTTACTCATGATTATTCTTCGGAGCGACCATGCAGAAGCAAGAAGTTTACAAACTAAACTAGGTACCATTTTTGTGTTACCATATTTATGACTTTTCTTAGTCCTCACATAAGTAAGTTCTTAACCAAAAATGTTAAGCTCTTCTAGCACCAGCTTGGTGGTTATTTGAATTAATAATGAAAAAGCATTTAGCCATTAAAAATATTAATAATTCGTTTTTTTGGAGAGTTTGGACTTATTTTCGTGTGAAAAATCATTTCTCTGCAGCATCTTATGTAAAATTCTCACAATAATCAATGTTTTACATATTCCTACGGCAAGAATGTAGCCAGGAACAAATTTTGGGGGTCCAGACAACTCATATTATCCCGTAGTGGACATAGAGTAAGGCCCCATTTTGTTCCTTAAAAAGTTCTTAGCCCGTTTCTTTGCTGAGAACGATCTTTCAGCAGTACATGTCAGTAATACTGAATTATTTAAATAATAATAATTGTTTACTAAAAAATAATTGGAAAAATTAAAAATTTGAACATTTGGGGGGTCCAGACCTGGCTACGTCCTTATTCTACGTTATCTACTGTGTGCATTTTTAAAGAAAGACTTTGTACACACTGGTAAGTTTTTGAACATTGCACAGTTTCAAAGCCGTAAAATCTTATTTCCACACATTAAGAGCAATTTTATTACAAACTCAATAGTAAAAATAAAAAGCAGTAAGTAACAAGAATAAGAAAAGCACTTTAGTATGTTTTGCAACGTTATCCGAAAATATGCATTTCTTGTAAAGGAATTATATTATATTTGAGAAAACTTATAAGTTGTATTAGAAGTGAGGACAATACTATGTTTATTTTTAAACATCAGAACTCTATTCATGGAGACTGATTGAAATCTAAGCAAAATATTTGCAAGTTTGTCTATTTCATAAAATTGGAATTAAAAAGTCATACAGACAATATCTTTCTTACATTTCGGTTTGTTTTGTTAACTCCGAGGGTGGCCGGTTAAATTATTATATGCGAACGCTATTTACCACCGACATGTTTAAGGCAACTGCAAATGCTGAAAGAGTTTAAAACACATAAATATTGGGTTACATATGCAACAAACAAGTGGACTGTCGTCGCACAGTTGGAACACAATGGTCCCGGGTTGGACAGATGGAACGTGCGTCCAATTAAATAGGTAACAGGCATTTAATGGCCTGGTGGGCACTTTGCGAAGTGCAGTTATATGGAAAGCGGTGCCGAGAAGTTTCCAGATGGCTTTTGAAAATCTCGTTCAAGCCAATTGTTTTGTGTGACATAATATTACATTATGGTTGTAAATCAAAATAGTCAAACAATGTGATAATTTAAATTTTTCGATAAGTTACCTAATAATATCACTAGGTATTATAATATACGTTATACACAGCCCACTAGATATACAAGATTGTGCAACTACACAACGTTATATTATGCTACAAAAACACAATGTGCATACGATCGAGGTCCCACGTTGGTTGTGCCAATTTGCTCACGATCGGTTTTCTAAGTGTGCTGCCCCTCGTTGGTTGTGCGACTTGCTTACGATCAGTTTTATAAACCGCTTTTTAACATGTGTTGTAGTCCCCTGTTGGCTGAGTCATATTGTTCCAAGTCGGTATTTAAATAACGATCAAACTTCAATGTCTGTGGTGTTGTTGAAAGTGTAGTTTGTGTTAGTGAAAGTAGGCTACACGTTATATATCACTAGCACTGGGTCTATATTTATCTCAGGTTTTTTTAAGTAGGTTGAATGATGGTTCAAACTGAATATTACTCTATTGAAGGCTCTGATAAATATGATTATTTATATCATGATAAAGTTCACAAAGTATTCACTGGGTTCTCATCAATCACTTTGATTCTAATAAGTTTTGAAAGTAATATTCTTTGAGTTAAAGCTTATTTTCTTACTTACCACATTTCTTTTAGATGGGATAATCAATGAAAGACAAAGCAAATCACTTTGATGTCAATTTATTTCATATTATACTGTCTAATTGTACTCACTTTGCTTTGATAATTTGTTCACTAAAGCAACATCCCATCCCTGATTACAACTTTAATGCACTATTGTACAGTTTCATATTTTATCACTACTGTACCAGGAGGATCTACACGAGTACACGTCCTCCCCGCTTCAAGTCCAGAGAAAGAAGAAAGATTCTCCCACTAAAACCACGCGTACCGGCTCAAACAATGCTCATCCCCTCTCCCGTTCAAATCAGCGTCTTCACGATTGAATATAATTTAATTCTTTTCTCATAGTTATCGAAATTTATCACGTTCACTATAATTGATCAATTTAAGTCTTTCTATTTTCTTTTATTATTTTTCTATAGCTTTTTTATTTAAATTTTTTGCAACATGTGCTTTCTGATGTCATCAATACGCAAGTCATTTTATCCTACAATTGGCTTTTCTGCGTAATTTTATTTAGTACTTTTGTAAAACACGAATTTTGGTTATGGTAAACTCATTTTAATTAATTAAATTTGTTCCCGTATAAAGTTTAATATATTTCTTCGTTATTAATTAAATAAATCTCAATTCCGATAACATGTGATTTACTTACGTCACAAATGTTGTAATTTGACCTGTCACAAATGTAATCCTTATTATGCAAATATTTTATTTTGAGAGATAGTGAATTCTATTATGAACATTTCTCTTGGGCTCTACAAATAAACCTGTATAAAATTATACAATAGGCAAAGAGGGCTTATCTGCTTTTATATCAAAGTAGCCTATTTTTATGTGGACAGTGCCTGCATGTTGTACGATTAGTTAAACAATAGTTTTTATTTAAGTAATACGTTATGGGGTGCAGATGACCGAGTGGTCTAAGACATCCGATTTTGAATCTGAGTCTGGTTAGAGATAGCGCAGGTTCGAATCCTGCCTGTGACCGTAGCACTTCTTATCAATACCATTGACCTTGTGCTGTATCGATTTGACAAGCAAGATCCTCGCGTAGGCCTGTAGCCGATAATGACGCACAGAATAAAGCTTAAAAAAGTTCATAAAATATAAAAAACACACCATTAACTTATAGGGAGCTTTCTGTATACATCAGAGATCGTTTTAAGAAAAACTTATAAATAATGATTTAACACCTAATATTAGCAATACAGACTATTATATACGAACTGTTGAGATTTGCCATCGTTCAGTGAAACAAAAAATCAGTAACACTCACTACGTTTCGAGATCTGCAATCTGATCTCTTCTTCAGGTACGTTCGGAAAAAAATCCTGTTTCCTTCACAATCCTTCCATCGTCAAAAATAAACTTCAAACAAAGAAGTGTTGAGATTTGTAATGAAACTATTATGTTTAAAGTAAAGTAGTGCGTGAAGCACATTTAATCTGGGAGTTTTAAAACTTAGTTTTAGTTTAATTAGTTTATATTCTCATAAATAGTATTAATTAGTTACTGTATTGAGTGGAACATACTGTATCAGTGTGGAGAACAGCAACTCACCTGTTTCTCTGCGTGTACGTTG
Organism: Homalodisca vitripennis; assembly: GCF_021130785.1. Classification (NCBI taxonomy): domain Eukaryota; kingdom Metazoa; phylum Arthropoda; class Insecta; order Hemiptera; family Cicadellidae; genus Homalodisca; species Homalodisca vitripennis. Next base: position 107,005,412 of record NC_060211.1, read on the forward strand.
TCATTAGCGGCATCATTAGAGTAAATAGAGCTTTGAATTTGGAGGAGAAAGGCGGCTGAGTGGCTTTGTGTATGGTAATTTACTGGTAATTCATTAGAGGGAGACATTTATTTAAATTGCCGTCGTAAACGCCGCAAATAAACTTGTTTTCAATGTTACGTAGGGAAGTAGCGTTTGCCATGTGTTGTGAATTGTATTGACTTTGTTCAATTTAAATAGCACGATGCAGTCAGTGTTTTGCAAGCTTTACACCTTCAAGCGCTTTGGAAACTAATCGTTATAATTTCCAACACAGTAATGTGTCATCAATGTATCCTGTACTGCTTAATTTTTCTAATACCCAGCTTAGTAACATATTAATTACTAAGCCAATAAACTATCAATGAATAAAGTATAACCTCTATTAACCTATTATTATTTAAGAGCAATTACTACAAAGAAACTATAAATACATCACGGCGAATTTAATTTCAATAAAGATTTAATTACAAAAAGTAATTGCTCCGTTTGGACTCGAACCCGGGTCTCTCACTGACTGGGCAAGCAAGTTATCATACACCACGGAGCCCGTAGCCTACTATTACGATTATATTATTTTCTATTTGGCTGTATCTGTCATATGTGTTTATAATCAAACTAACACATGACGGGAAGACCAAATACATCTCAAACGACGTTTTTTATATTTATTGTGTGTGTGTGAGTGTGTGTGATAAGTTTGTGGCTATGTTGAGACAAGAAGCCATTGGCATTTTATTATGCTATCAAAGTTGGGTTTTACTTGCGTTAACTTTCCAACGATTGTATTCAAACCGTTGCAACATAACGCATGTTTCCACAAAGTGGTTCTCTCTAAAGGAGCGGACAGAGAGGGGTACTGAAGTATCATCAGCAATAACATTTATTTAGCACATATTTGAAATTCATGGAACATGGATAGTATTAATGGAAGATAGATACTAATTAAAATTTTAATTGGGCCATATTTCCATCTTACTGTTATTAAGATTCTAAAGCGATTTGACTTTACAAATCAGTTAGAATGGCTGACTATGTATTTTACCTTACTTTGACAGAGTCAGACCAATAATAAGTAACTTCCTAAATGCTCCATTATAGGTTATGATCTGATTGCAGATAAAATTTCTATAGGAACTGATACTATAGAACATATCATAGTTCACCTAGCTTTTATTTACAATGCAGTTTAACGTTAGGAAAGACTTCTCTGTGCAAATAAAAGAAGGCCTAATAGTCTTAAAACTTGTAAATCCTGTCAACAAGCTAACATAGTAAATATACTAATAACTCTTCTCCTCCTTAGAGCATCTAGGATTTTTATAAGATAATTTGGTGTGGGTTGGAGTTCTCATTACGTAACATAAAGCTTTTTAACTTTTTTTAAGACTACGTAATACCTTATAATAACACATGGAAGTGGTCAAGGAGCTCAATTACAAACTTGCAATTTCAATGTGTGTTATTTGTGTGCCTAATTAATTTATCTCTAGGGGGTATAAATTAACAACTGAAGATATACATGCATGTATATGAACATTTACAGTTTCAAATAAACGTCATTTTTAGAGGGGGAGGGAGGGGTTCTTATATTCAAGGGACGCTAAAACATTTCCTCTACTAACCTGGGTTTCAGACGCTTTAGGCTTAATATTTAAACTGCTTACATCCTGAATAAACTCGTCATCAATAAACGCTATTACTGGTAAGCATTATTCCACCAGACTACATGTTAGTACGTTAGTCCCGAGGATGAAATGCTGTGCGGCAGTATGAAGAGCACAGTGTTAAGTCCTAAATCGATTATCTTGTATCAAATATTATTGGACAGTAGCCACACACTGGGCATAGCACACCCCGGTATTAGCAACCCCCTAACTCTGCCACTCGATACAGTTTGCAAGTTCAGCATTTAGCAAATAACTGTTACGATCAAATTATAGCATTACTGGGTATTTATAAATTAATCAAGCAGGCTGGACACTAACATAATGAGATTAATAAAAACGCTTGAAAAACTACAACAAAATATCGTTTTAATTAAATAACGATATTACTCTATGTCCACTACGGGAAAATATCAGTTGTCTGGACCTTCCAAAATGTTATCTAGTGCTTGATTTGAATCGGAACGCAACGGAACGGCGCGGCGTTCCGGTAACTCTGTATGAAAAATAAGCGTTAGGCCTATTGGTTTACCCAGGAAATTGTCCGATGCAACACTGTTTGAAAATATCCTCTTTCATAATTTTACTGGGAAAAGGCGCGGACTTTCCTTTCTACTGGACTCTGTCAAGACCCCCCCCCCCACGAGGTACAGGGTTTGTCCGGAAAGTAATAGGACTGATTTTCTTTTGCCGAGACTGTACTTCGGAGCGTGCGTGCAAACGACTGGATTCGTAGAGGGTGTTTCCTAGCTAACGAACAAGCGGCTGGTCAGTTGTCTCCGAGCACCTGAAGAGTCAGAACAGGCATTTTCAAGTGACGTGTTTTTGTGAGTGGTGCAAGCTGAAATGCAGCGTTTCGTTAGAGAAGAGGTACACGATTAGATTCAGTGTGAAAACTCGGTAAATCTGCGGCAGAGACATTTGATATAATCAAGCAGGCTTACCCAGATGTTGCTTTTAGCAAGAAGTGGTGTGTTTCGGTGGCACCAGGCCTTTTTGGAGGGCCGGGAAGAAGAGGTCGCTGATGAAGGACTTGCTGGAAGACCTTCGACTTCGACAAACACCGACAATGTGACTCGTGTGTGCGCAAAGTTTTGAACTCAAGACTGTCGACTAAGTATTCATTTAATTGCCCAGATGTTACATTTACCGAAATCTGTCGTTCATGAAATTGTGACGGAGCATTTGAACATGCGCAAAGTGTGTGCGAAGATGGTCCCAAAAAGTGCTCACTGGCGACCAGAAATTGCGGCTCACACCGTCTTTCTTGTGAATAGCTACCTGACCAAGGCCGGCATCCCAACTCTTCCACATAATTAATAATAATAATAATAATAATAATAATAATAATAATAATAATACTTTATTGTCATGGACATATATACATGTATTGACAATGTCAGAATTGTTGAACGTTACATTGTTCTTAGTCTTACTAGAGCAGTAAAAAAACAAAACTTAGCGGTATATAAAATAGTAACAATGCATGTATTGCGTGTAATGTAATAAATGTAACAATTTTAAAAACAACGTTAAAATTGATAATAATAAACTAATTAATAAATAAGTATATAAATAGATAAACATCACAAAAATTTCAACAAGTTAACAAAAAAAATAAAGACTATTAGTAAGAACAGTTAACAAGAACAAAAATAAACTATTTAAAGAGTCAACAAAGCAAAAAGGTATTGATCAACGGACATATATTATACAGAGTTATGCCAGGGTGTTCTAGGAATTCCTCAATGTTATAAAAAGGATTTGCTAACAGCCAGTCATTGAGTTTTTAAGAAAAACCTTACAACTATACAATTTAACAAAATAACTTAACTTATTATAGACTTTTTTGCACATGACAGAATGGCTATTTAACATTTTACTTAATCGGCATTGTTGAAAACTAATATTATCTTTATTACGTGTATTGTATGGATGTAGGTCTTCATTAAGTATCATTTCTGGTAATTTTTTTAAGGAGTAAGCAGCAAGGTTCAAAAATGTAAAGATTGATTGACGACAGTGTTAATTTTTAAAACTAATGAATATAGGCTTGCAATGATCTAATGGGGCTGAGCCATTAATTATTCTAATAACCCTCTTCTGCAATTTCAAAATCTCAACAATCCTTGGAGAGTTACCCCATACAAGCAAAACAGGATTTCATTATTGACTGAAAGAAAAGGGAAATATGCCATCCTAATATAATCTGTCGTTACACAGTGTTTCAGACGTCTCAATAGAAATATAACTCTAGACAGTCTAGTTTTAATGTGGTCTATATGTGTTCCCCAGGTCAGCTGGTGATCAATAAAATACCAAGAAACTTAACATTATAAACGGTCCAACTCTACAAGTTCCTGATTATGGCCTTAAGCTAAATATTACATTTTCAGTTTTACTTTTATTTAAGAGATAACCATTGGCTCGGAAACCACACACCTGCCTCTTCTAAAAGAGCTCTCACCAGATCATTCAGCTCTACAATATCATTTGAAACATTCAAGAAAGTTGTGTCATCAGCATAAAGGAAAGTTCTAACATTTACAGGCAAAGGTACAATCATTAATACTTATTAAAAATAACAAAGCCCCAAAACCCCGAGCCCTGCGGCACTCATATTTTAGGACAACTTCTTGAGACCATTCTCCATCGATAAAAAAAAACCACCTGCCTTCTATTTTCTAGATAGGACTTGGACCTCAATGTGCCTCCAATGAATTAAGCTACCATAAAAATAAAGTTTAGTTTTTCTAATAGGTCCGAGTGATCAACACAGTCGAAAGCCCTGCTCAGGTCACAAAACTGCAAAAGCGTTTTCAAAAACCAAACTATCTCAAAGGCCTGCAATTTCACAAAAAGCGTGGCTTTACCCCTCCTAAAACCAAACTGAAATTTGGTCAAAATGTGTTTTTTCTTTCCAAAAAAGTAACAACTTGTTCATAAATTATAATTTCAATCAATTTGGATACAACAGGTAAAATTTGAGACTGGGCGATGATCAGGTTTCAATCTCTCGGTCCTTTCTTGTAGATAGGACAAACTCTGGAGATTTTAAGCTCTTCAGGAAATTTCCTTCTTAAGTAAACAGTTAGACACATTTAGTAATAGGTTCGTAATAGAGGTAGTATTTGCTTCAAAAGAGTATTAGACATGTAAAAATCATGTAAGAATGTAAGTTTTGCGGCCTTAAGAAACATCATCTGTTGACACTGTTGACACGAATTTCCACTCAAATAAGCTAATATTACTTAAACTAACTGGGCAAACATTTTTAAGGAGAGCTTTAGTAGTAACAGCCAGGTTTTTCGATGGCTTTTTTTGCTTCAACAACTGCTTCTATACAATCATTGTTACAATATTTGGTGAGAACATTGGCCTTTGGCCTTTTGCCATGTTACAGTTTTTCTTTATTAAGGACCAAGCTGCCTTACACTTGTTCTTGCTAGAATCTATTTAGCTGACTGTTATAACTTTGGCAGCAGAAATGTTATTGGTGTACTCTCTCTTTAGCACTTTTCAGCTGATTTTTAACTGTATTACTACCAGTATATTCTTGTACAAAAAATCAAGAGACAACCTATCCTTTAAAGTATCTTTTAAAGTCAGGCCAAGTCGATATATACCAATATTTCTCCCTTTAACACCATTTACTTCAATTTTAGGTCGTTTTAAAATCAAAAAATAATTCAAAATATTAATCAAAATAGTAAAAAAACATGTGAACATTGCTGCTCCATTACAAAACACTGTGCAGAAAACAGGGACCAGTTAACAAGATTAAGTCTATCAGTTAAACAAGACGATACTTTTTCTAGGCAGGACAAATTTGTAAGAGGAGGAATTAGCTTAAGTATACTATGTTGTTTAGATGAAGCTCCCTTTGCATCGATCTTATTTAAGACCTTCAAATTAATAAGCATGCCATCATGGTCAGTAAACGGAAAATTTTTTGACAACATTACAATTTACATAGTCTAAAAACTACAATTTACAAAAACATTATCAAGACAGTTGTTACCTCTAGTAGGTGCAGAGTTCAAACAGTAGCAGTTAAATTGTCGAAGTAGATTAAGAAACTCAACTGCTGTGGTCTTTGTAGTAGTTACATCGAAATCAGCATTGAAGTCGCCACCTGCTATGACTGTTGTCATCATTTTGTTGGGACATTTTGGAATTTGTCAGGTGTATAAAGAGATCTTCCATGTAACTGAGAAAATGTTTAGGGTCAGACCCAGGCGAGCGGTAGATGCAGATGATAAGCTTGAAATTGTACCACAATTGCTGCCGCTGCTTCAAAGTTCAAATCGGAACAGAATGATCCTAAATATTTAATTCTCTTGGTTTCCAAGTTATTTTTCACAAAGATTGCCGCGCCAACCTCTGATATGATCAGTTCTGCAATAATTTGCCGCACAATAATAATTATTCTGGTGAGAATTCAAAAGATTCATCTTGACACAACCAATGTTCTGTGATACATATGAATGCGATCGGGATAAGTCTAAGTTAAGAATTCACTATATAGTCCTCAAGAACGACAGTTTTATTGTTAAGGCCCTGTATATTTAGGTACAAAAAACAAAACAGTTATTCATTATTTGATTTCACGAGGAAGTCATCTAACCTCTGCGTTTTGCCTAAAAAATTGCCTCTGAATTGGCCTACGCAGTGGCACATACTCCTTAACAACTGATTGATTTTGATTTTCAAGTTCTGTTAAGAGGACATACATTAATTATACTCGGCCAATACCTTCTTCCCAGAACTCGGGGATCCATGATTGATCAAACTGTGAGTCCTTTACACCAATTTTAAAAGACTTGTATGTATCATATTTTGTCTCCAACTCTAAAACAAACAAAGTCCTCGAGTCTTTTAGAGTCATGTATCAATTATTTTCCTTGGCAACACTTGTATCCAAACGAGAGACAAACACCCAAGATCTCTTACTAGCAATTTTTTAGTTTACTACTACCCCCTGTTTATTTTCCACAATAGGTCTAGCTGTAGCTTTTTCTTGATAAGTAGTATCACCACTGTTATCTCTTTCTTGAGCATACTTCATACAGATTTTCTCCTTCGTGAGATATAAACCTCAAAATCCTTGTCACTATCATAATTTTTTTGAGACTGTATCATCATTTCCACCCATCTTAGCGCCCAAGAGCACTGTTGTTTTAACTACTCTGGAATATGTTATGTTGTTTGAGCGGGTAGTAGTATTGACAGCATCAGGTTTCGTCTGCTGGCTCCTGCACAGAGTAATATATGCAATAGAGCTTTCAATATTATTAGTTACGTTGTGATTAGTAGATCGACCTACACATGTTCGAGTGTCTATTACTTGAGAATTACCGTTTATGCGCATAATCTCATTCAAAGTTACATGGTTTGTTTTAATTTCACGAAGTTCGCTGTTAAGTTTTTGATATTGGGAGGAAAGCATATTGATTCTCTCACACAGTAAAACATTCTTGCTTGCTTTGATTTTCAAGTTCTGTTAGGGACTACATTAATTATACTCGGCCAATCACAACCGTTCCGTCAACTTTCGATGACTTGCGGAAAAGCATATTCAGTTTACTGTTATTACTGCCTCGCAATACCATTTAACCCATATCGGCTATGTCATTGATCACAGCATACATTTGTCAATGTCCAACCAATGTCCACACAATCATGGTACCATAATTGACAAAAACCATCATCACACCCCATAGCCATTTCATTGGAAACTGGCACTATTGCACTTTCCACACAAAGATTCTTCTTCATTTTCTATAGTATTTGCCATACTGATTTTGGCCTCAAGATTATTACGACTACGCGTATTCATAGTTCAAATACGGTTGGCTGGCTGCCTATAAAGTATGAAAGAAGGAAAAAAAAAAATTCTTCAGTATAGGTAATAAACCTACAGTGTATATGAAGAAAAGTATTTCCAAACAAATTAACTTTCTTGAAGTACAGATAAAAATAATCCAATACACATAAATGTGTTTTATTCAATTAAAAGTAATTTTCTTCATAAGCAAAAATATATTGCCAATGGCGAGAATTGAACCAGGAACCTCAGACCCAAGAGCTATCTCACTAACCAACTGAGCTTATCAAACCACAGGCTATTGCTGAATACCTAACCTGGCCACAATCAAATCAGTTGCTTTTGCAGGCAGAAAACTTGTTTTATAAACTCAGTTCAGCCTAGGCCCAACAACTCACCAAATGTCAAATCAGCTGTTAACTGTTGTTTACAAAATTTTATTTCACAAACACTTTCAACTTTCTTTCAGTTTTTAATTGAAAAAATTTATTATTTTCACAAAATACTTGTATTGCAAAATAGCTAGTAGGTTAGGTTAGTTTCTAGGCTAATAATTTAAACCTTTCAATAAAATGAACTCATAAAAGTTGATTTTCAAAAGTTAATTGTTAGGAAAAGCTGACATATAACTCGAGTTTAAAACCAAAAAAAACCAGTCACCAAGACAATAATAGACACCAATAATCCACAGCAGCCGCCCTCACCAAGATGTGGCCCCAAGCCGCACTACTGTTTTTCCAACGCCCCCAGACTTTTTGAGCACACATTTATCCCAGCAGCAATTTTGAGACGACAGAGGATATAAGCAGCTTGTACCGCGGCTCTCAAGGCTATTCGGAGAATGCCTTCTGTGACGCCTTCAATGCTTGGAAATCGCGCTGGCAGCGCTGCATCGACGCAGAAGGAGCCTATCTTGAAAGTTTTTAAAGAATTGGTAACGATTTGCTCAATACATTTTTTTTAATTGACTCAGTCCTATTACTTTTCCGGACAAACCCTGTATATACTTATATATCTAACAATAACAAGTTAGTCTTATGTAATATTTTCCAGTTCATGGCTGTATTTTGAGTTGTTTGCAGAATGATTTGAATCAAGCGATGCTGCGTTCATTAAAATTTCGATTCTTGTTAAATGTTGGCTTCTTTTTACCAAACCATTTAGCAGTCTGAATTTAAGCTGGAATTAATCCACGCGGTTATAAAACACACAAACGTTCCTGTACAGTTATGAAGTATATTCCTCCGCTTTGACCTGTATCTTTAAAAGGCAAGGCCTCAATCCCTTTCTATAACTCAACATGCATAGTCCAGAATTTAGGTGTTACTTGGCATGGGATTTTGTCCCCTCAGATCGTACAATTATTGATGAATAGACCACGAAAAAATGTTTTAAGAATTATAAAATAAGAAAGAAACAAAAGTAGTGAAAGGTAAAATTTGTATATGTTATCTTAAACTGACAATATCAACAACAAACACCAAAACATAATACATAAAAATTATATTGTTAGTTTGTATTACATTACTGTCTCATTTCTTTTACTCTTTAGTTAGTATTCATCATGATAATACTTTGGTTTCTTAATGAGTATCTGTGACCTTTGAAAAGGTCCCTCACATACTTCAGAGAGTTCTTCAATTATCACCTTGGGAGTATTAATGGTATTCCTTTCTTTCATTTTCGTAATTATCGATGTTCTGTCTTATTCTCTCTGGTTCTCTATTGATCGACATGCTGTCTAAAAGCATGAATGTCAATCTGACATCGATAAGATAATTGTGTTGATTTTACAAAAATTACTCCTCTTTCCATTTTCTAATTTTGTTTCTTTTTGCCCACAGTAAAACTGTCTAAAAGCATGAATGTCAATCTGACATCGATAAGATAATTGTGTTGATTTTACAAATATTACTCCTCTTTCCATTTTCTAATTTTGTTTCTTTTTGCCCACAGTAAAACTGTTCCCTTTTGAGTGCAATTCGTCATACCATTTCTGTTTTGTTAGAGAAAGCTCAATTTTTCCATCGATAAATGTTCTCAGTTTTCTGTTGAAGAATAGTTTCTACCATGAACTGTGTAGCGTAGTTGTGTATGATAGTAGCATAGTCTGTAGCCTTATTAAGTGGTCATTTATATCAATCATTAGATATTTATTTTGAATGGTCTGTATGAATCGTCCGGCACATCTGTCTGCTTTCATATGTGTGTAGTTCTCACATATAAAATATTGTTTTCTTTAACAAAACTCTTGGAATTCTCCAGATGAAAATCTATTTCTGTTATCACTTAGGCTACTATTTATCTTATCAATCGTTATCGACAAAATAAATCTCGTAAAGATCTGATCACTGATTGACTGGTTACTTGTTTCACTGGGAACACCTCTAACCATTTAGAGTAAGCGCCCACAATATGCGGTATTGGTCAATAGCGTACTAGAATCATATTTGAACAATTGAAGCTTTTATTTGCTTGAAATATTTATCACAGCCACCTTGGAATCAATTGGAATACATTCCCAGGGATTGTCAGGTATATTCCATGAGTTAATCGGTGTTTCTGGGTCTTACTTTCGAACTTTTGAGATTGGTAGCAGCCCTTAGCTAGGTTATCAATGTCTTCATGCGTTTTAAGCCAGCACGCATAATGTACCTTTTCAGTGAATTCAAAGCAGCAATTCCTGGGTGGGAACTTGAAGATAATCATAAATACATTTCTTTAAAGAATGTGATATTATAATGTGTTGTTGCCCACGAAGAATACCATTCTCTAAAGATACATCACATAGTTTTTCATAGAATGTGTGCAACCTAATTTTCAACTAATTTTCTGGTAATCAATCCTCTTCAACATTACGAAATAAAATGGTCAGGATCTATTTACGTGCGTACTTGTACTTCCATCTTTGTAGTGTGTGGGTCTTCCATCGTCGATAACATTATTTGATTCGCTACTCAGAACCCCGCTTTCTAAAATACTTTGTTTATTGGCATTTGCCATTACATTACCTCTTCCAGCCATGTAATTTGATTTCATAAAATCATAATTGCTGAGAATAATAATGGCCTAGCATTCCGTATTCCGTAAAGGTCCGCAGGCAGAATGTTTAGGAATTGCTTGTCTCACCCCAACAATGCTTTCAAGAGGTTTATGATCACATAACAATGTACAGATTTTTTTCTATATCTAAAATTATGGCCACTCCTTCTTTATCGATTAAAGAATAGTTTAGTTCAGCATTGTTGAGTGTTCTTGAAGCAGCTTCTATGGGTATTTGAGCGCCATCTTGTCCTTCTTGTAATAACATTGCTTTAAACTCCTGATTACAGATATCGGTAGCTAAAGTCAGGGTAAGCTTTGGGTCATAGTGTACTAGGATAATGTTTTAAGAAATCGAAGCTTTTATTTGGTTGAATGTTTGATCAAAAATAATTATTCCATTCTCACGTAGACCCTTTATGTAGTAACCTATGAAGTGAGAAACTCATTGATTGTAAATTAGGTATGACTGATGAGTTATGTCAAACATGAGTGAAGCTCTGCTACATTTTATGGAATAATTCAATTTTTTATCACAGCAATTCGGTTTTTAACCGTGGCAATGCCATCAGCGCCAATCTTATGGCCAAGATATATTACGCTTTCCTTGAACAATTGTAACTTGTCTTGACATGTTCATAGTCCACTATTTCTTGGAATATCTTAAACTAAACGCAACTCTTTAATACGTTCAGTCCAGTTTTGACCACCAATACAAATATCGTAAAAATACCAAGCTACTTTGCCTGTACTAACCAAAATTTGATCCATGTGTTTCTGAAAAATATTATAAGTTTTTATACCAAATGGGAGGTTATTATAAGTTAAAAATCCCTTTTACAGTTTTACAGTTGTGACTGTATATTTCAGTGAACCCTCATCAACAGGCAACTGTAAATAAGCGTCTTTCAAACCAATGACAGAAAACATTACAGAATTGTCCAATTTTTAAGTGGTGTCTTCAAATGTAGTAATGTAACAGTCGCCATCAGTAAAAGATGGTGATTTATAGAAGCTTTAAAATCTCTACAAATACGAATTTGAACATTTGCCTTAGGAACAACAATAGCCGGAGCACGAATAATTAAAGTTGCTGATGGGTCACCTGGCTGTAGAACACCTATTGATACCATCTGTGTCATTTGTTGTCTTCTGCAAATAGAATTCTACTGATCTTGGTTTGTTACAGACAAATGACTATTATTTTCTATGTTTATTATAGCTCTAAACTACATACTTTCTACTCCTAATTTTTGGGTTATAATATCACTACATTTATGCATATCTGCGCCATGCCTTCCTTAATCCTGTTCTGCTATGTTCAGAAGAAATGTGATTAATTATAGCATTACTTTGTGTTAATGCAGTTTGGCTCTAATTTGAAAGCCGCAATCCAGTCTTTATCAAACCAAGGCGTTCCTACAGAACTTTCTGTCACAGCAACAGTCAACTCTTGTACGGTTAGCCCCAACTGTACAGTGATTCTAGCAAATTGATTTTAAAGTAATGGTATGCTCCTAAATTTTGAGTTGGAGTTAAACTTCTTTTTCCAATAGATAGCCACGTCGATATACTAAAAATGGTTTTAGCTACAAATGTGTCGCACTCTATTGTAATAGGAACATTTCTTTTGAATTCCCACATTAATTACATAACAATTATCATTACATAATCCGGACTGTGTAATTTTGTTGATTTCAAATCGAGTAACTCTGAACTAAACTCATCCTTAGAGCTTTCTTTCCTATTCTTGTTGAAATACAATACTTTCTTGAATTATATGTTGGTTTTTCATTATACAAAACAGTACTGTTTGCAGAATTATCAATATATTTAATAGTCGTTTTAGATGTATCTCCACTATCTGTATAATCATTCTAAACACGATTAGATTTTAAACTAACCCTCTCAAAGTGTCCACTTTTACCACATGATCTACAGTTAGAACTAAATACATGCAACGTCTAAATTCCCTATCCTCAGCTAAGCCACATCTCATACGAGAATTCAGTAGGATGACATTTATCAGCATTAGTTTGCACGGATGTCTTGGTAGTTTTAGTAGACCTTACTTTGTACATGTGAGGATCAGTCGTTAAATTTAATTCATCAAGTTGAGAGTATGCCATTTCAAGCAAAAAGGCGTCTTTAAAACAAAGTAAAAAATTAAACTTCTCTTCAGGATGTGTCCGCATTTTCTCTTCTTGCACCCTGGGATCATCCAAGATCTAAAGAAACTGATCGCGTAATATCTATTAAATCGTGTCTTTAAACTGACATTCTGTTGCGTCTATCTCAGAGTGTTGACATAAAGAGATACAGTCTGTTCAAGAACCTTATTAATATTGCCAAACTTAAGTCTTTTTGACAAATGTGATCATCTAGGCATGTAGAACTTAGCTAACAATGTAATGATTGAACAAATACAATTTGCAATTTAGGAATAGGACAACAGTTATCAAAAATTACCTTATAATGTTCAACACCAATCCACTTGAACAGTAAAATACCTTGTGAATTAATATTATGTTTCAGATTATTCACTTGCATTTCCAGTTCAAACCGTGGAAATTATAGTATGTATTTCCATAACACTTCGTTGGAGTAAAATGTTTATATGTTAACTTTTTTATCCGCTGTAGATTCGTTTCTGTCTGAGTCATTATTATTAACTAACACTTATTATAAACCTTCATCTTGTTCTCAGCGCCCACCTCCTCCGCTACCGTAACGTGACTAGGTTGGTTCTAATACGGTCTTCAGCAGGGATCTCCGAAGCAACCGTAGGAACAAGATGGTCGCAAGAGCTACGCGGACTGTAGTCCATACGCCTATTCATGTACTCGGTTATTTAATTGGATTATTATTGTTAGTACCAGTGCCCACTTCAACATTCCTTAACCCTCATTTTTAAACGTTCACCTAAGTGTTTGCGTTTATGTTGTTGGCATTTGAAACAAGAATGGGCTATTTGCTTAGAGAACCAAACATGAAATAAAGAGTGTCTACACTGGAGTCTTTTTCTTCTTCAAAGCAATATTCTACCTTTGTTTTGTGTCCGAAGTCAAATTTGTCCCTAACCCCTCCCCTATTTTGAGAAAGAGAACACTAGCTATTCCTTAAAACAAACTTTAAGTAATGTAATAACTACTCAGCACAGACTTCAGTTCATGTTGATATTAGAGCATATAATTATAGAGAATTATAATTAATTCTGAGTAGAGAGATTTTAACTCAGTACCGCGTCAAGAATTATTTTTTGAACCAACAACTTCATTTTTGTGTTGACTGGACAGTTTAACAGGGAGAAACTATTTGAATAAACGAGTTTAAACTGTGTCAATAAGAATACAATTTTGTTCATTAAAAGATCACAGTAATCACACAAACGTAATAAACCATTTTACAAAGCAAACAATCGCAGCCAACAGGACGAGCAATTACAAAAAGTTGATCCTACTAACACTGACTATGGAATAATTCAGGGAATTACCTTTAGCTCCATAATTTTTCTTGTATATATATATCGTATGGGGGACAAAGGCAGCTATCCATAAATAAATAAATTAAAAATTACAATTATTAAAAAGTACGTAAGAACAAAGTTCTTGAGTCATAAATTAAAAATAATATTAAAATCTCCCGTCACAAAGCTAAATCCAAATTACTGAGCCAGTTTAGAGACCCATCCTCTAAACCACTCAGACCAGCCAGACCACCAGAAAACAATCTGGCCGTGAGGAAAGTTCTTTCAGGCAACTTAAAAACGGCCTTCCACAGGGCTCAGTACTTGCTCCTTTGTTGTTCAACGTGTACTCTGCCGACATCCCAACAACGTTATCCAGAAAGTTTATTTATGCGGACGATATTGCCTTAGCCTACCAACATAATGACATAAAGAAAACAGAACAGGCACTCACTGATGATCTTTCAGTCCTCGCAGATTATTTTAGAGCCTGGAAGCTAAATCCAAATCCTAATAAAACTGAAGTATCATGTTTCCACCTAAATAACAGACTGGCGAACTACAAGTTAAATATTTTTCTTGTATTAAAGTATCTAAGATTAAAATAAAAATTTACCTCTCAGTGATTTGATGATTTTTTTTAACTGGCGTGACCACAGTAATCTTAACGGTAAATACGGAGGACTAAATCCCTTCCAATATTTATTAGAACTTAATGCGGGTCATAAGGCGCTAAAGCTCCATACATGTTTTTATCCGAAATATGTACTTCTTTGCTGCGACAGTGTGGATATGTCGAGCAATTAATTTAAGTATCGTTTATAATAAAAATGTATAGAAAATAATCAAAAAATACTGTCCAGAGTATAGGCTTCTAGTTTCAAACATGCAACACACAAAGGAACCACAGTGGAACTTAGTAATTAAGCATTTACGCAACTCGGACATTCGCAATCGGTGAGATGTCCATAGACAACTGTGTATCCTACAATTAGATGACAATCTATTCTGAAATCGGTACTTTTGCCATATAATCAAGTTGCTAAGAAGATAAGCCAATGAGACATATAGTAAACTATACCATATTGGGGGATATCGAACTAACTACTTCTTCTTGAATCCAAATACATGTATAACTGTTACAGTTTCGTAAAATTTTAAAGTGTGACTTTGTTCACTAAATATACAGGGTGATTCATGAAGTTCTCCCCCCACTTCTACAGCACATTTTACTAGTAAAAATAATGAAAAAATGTTATATAAACATAGGTCCGAAAACGCTTCGTTAGCGAGTTACAGCTAGCGAAAGATTTCGCCTGAATTCCTGGGTAAAGAGTAAAATAAATCCATACTGAACTTTTGGAAAGGTTAATTAAGTAAGAAATATCGTGGATTCTTATGTATTTTTACCTGATAAAGCTAATAAAATAGGTTTCAGAACTGTACCTGTAGTAGTTTTTGAGGAATTCAGGGTTAAATGCAAAAAATTGGGGCACGAAACAATGTTTTTTTTAAGTTTGATGTACAATAACTTTGTTAAATTGGTAATAAATACATAAAATCAACGAAAATTAATTGTAGAGAATTTAATTCTGAGAAAATTGATATAATCAAAGTCTAAAATAAAACAGAAATAAGTACCAAAAAATCGATTTTATTCAGTATAATACATTACTAGTTTTAAGCAAAATTAATCAGGTTGGGCCAACCGTACGCACCTTTTTATAATAGATGTTCGAAAATGAGGCCATCATTATCAATACATTTTGCAGCACGTTTGTGTATTGCTTTTGTTGCGTTTCTTAATTTTTCAGGACTTCCCTGTATCTGCACAGCCGAATCCATAATACGGGCAATTAATTCATCACGAGAATTCACTTTTGTCTTGTATACAATGTCTTTCATCCATCCCCAGATGCAATAATCCAATGGAGATAGATTTGGTGATCTTGGTGGCCAAGGGTGAGGCCCTCCACGACCAATCCAGTGTCCAGGAAATTGATGATTTAAGTAAGCAGAAACGGCACGTGAAAAGTGGGGAGGTGCTCCGTCATGCTGGAAGTACAAATTTTGTCTGAGATGTAAAGGAACATTCTCTAACAGCTGCGGCAACTCTTCCTGAAGGAAATGCAAATAGAACTCAGCATTTAGGCGTCCAGGTAATATGAAAGGTCCAATCAGTCGATTGTGCAAAAGGCCACACCAGACATTGACGCTAAATCGGTGTTGAAAGTTTTGTTCCACTACCTCATGTGGATTTTCTTCTGCCCATGAGTGTTCATTGTGCAAGTTATTGACACCATCCCGAGTGAATTGTGCCTCATCCGTAAACAAAATACGCTTGTAGAGTTGATTATTAATATTCAAAAAGTTGCAAAACTCCAAGCGAAGCGGACCATCCCCTAGCTGTAGATGTTGAACCTTTTGTTTATGAAACGGATAAAATTTGTTTCGATTAAGTGACCTCCACACCGTTGACTGCGAAACTCCTATCCGCCTAGAAATACGTCGTGTACTTACACCTGGACTGCGATGAACGGCATTAATAACAATATCATCATCAAGTTGGACAGCTCGTTCATAATTGGTTCTAGTACTTGGTAGTGATCCTGTTTCCCGAAGAGTACGAAAAGTTCCTGAAATTGTTTTGGTATCTGGAATCCTCCTATTAGGGTAACGTAGTTCATATTCTTCTACAGCAGCTCTAGCATTACCATTACAGTAACCCATAATAAAAACCATATCAGCGTATTCCTCTGATGTAAATAAGTAAGGCATTTTTTCGCTGAATAAACAATCGAATTATAACTCACAGAAAAATTGCATTTAATAACACGATTCACAGAACCCGATCTCCTGCTGTAGCTTGCAAAACACCACTAATACACAGTTCTAACGTAACATTACAGAATACCATTGTTGATCAGCTGTTATTCGTGCGTTACCAACTTAGAAATTAATAAAACAAAAAACTGCATTTCGATGATTAGTAAACAATAATGGGAAAATGTTTGCTTCATTTATTTTCGAACATTTGATGTAAATTTTTATTTAAAAAAATACAACGTAATAAAACATGATATTTTTATTTACAAACAAATTTATTTAACAGTTAATCTTGTTTTCTCAATTTATCTCATCATTAAGGAACAAACATTTTGTTTTTTTACTATTTTATTTGTTTTGTATTTTAACTAAATACCGTACGGTATTTCTTTACAGCTAGTAATGTATTATACTGAATAAAATCTATTTTTTGGTACTTGTTTCTGTTTTATTTTAGACTTTGATTATATCAATATTTTCAGAATTAAATTCTCTACAATTAATGTTTGTTGATTTTATGTATTTATTACCAATTTAACAAAGTTATTGTACATCAAACTTAAAAAAACATTGTTTAGTGCCCTAATATTTTGCATTTAACCCTGAATCCCTCAAAAACTACTACAGGTACAGTTCTGAAACCTATTTTATTAGCTTTATCAGGTAAAAATACATAAGAATCCACAATATTTTTTACTTAATTAACCTTTCCAAAAGTTCAGTATGGCTTTATTTTACTCTTTACCCAGGAATTCAGGCGAAATCTTTCGCTAGCTGTAACTCGCTAACGAAGCGTTTTCGGACCTATGTTTATATAACATTTTTTCATTATTTTTACTAGTACAATGTGCTGTAGAAGTGGGGGGAGAACTTCATGAATCACCCTGTATAACAATACATATTTTATAAATTGACATTAGATTAAAGCATCAAATATTAATGAAAGGTAAATAATACAAACGTAGGCTATAAAAAAAGCACACAATTTCGTTAACAGTATGTTGTATGCTCTGATATGATTTGTTTATTTTAACCTAGTTTGTAAACATGTGTTAGGTTAGTTATTTACCTGGAGAAGAGATCAGATTGCAGATCTCGAAACTTAGTGTTACTGATTTTGTTTGTATCACTTGACAATGGCAAATGTCCGGAGAATCCTGTTTCTTTCGCAATCCTTCCATCGTCAAAAACAAACTTCAAACAAAGAACTGTATATATTCGAATGAATAAGGAATGTAACAATATTATTAAAACTGAATACATTTTTTCAGACTACTGTATATCTACGAAAGGGCCCGAGTATTTTATTAAAAACAACACGGATTAATTTCAGATGCACGCGTTAAGTTCAGGTCACTGAATAGTTCGGTTACAAATATGTCGGCATTTAACGATTATTAAAATTTGAATGAACGGGGCATCTGCTTGATCCACATCATCACACATTGAACTCAATTCCTGTGAACCGTAATCGTAGCATAGAGCAATAATCTGTTTGATAACGTATTGTGCAGAGAGCAAGGCGGCGCCAATCCAGCGTTTTGATATGGCGGCCATGTTGTTTGAGTCCTTTGTTTTCTCAATCAGGTTGAATCGGGTATCGATGTAACCTATATTACTCTCCTGACGTTATCTCATTAAAAGTTTTTTTTCCATTTATATTTGTTCATTTGATTTCGACAATATTTTATTTGAGCGGATATTAAAGTGTTATATTTATTTAATGTTTATTGTTTTTTAGAGCTCTTAATTTTTATAAGATTAAATAAGTGCTTATCAGTGATATTTCCATAATATTTTCTGAATATTATACTTGAGGGTCATACCGTGCAGTTGTGTGTGTGTGTGTGTGTGTGTGTGTGTGTGTGTGTGTGTGTGTGTGTGTGTGTGTGTGTGTGTGTGTGTGTGTGTGTGTGTGTGTGTGTGTGTGTGTGTGTGTGTGTGTGTGTGTGTGTGTGTGTGTGTGTTTAATGTCCTTCAGTTGGTCAGTGGGTCCAATCGTTTCTGGTACAGATTTAAGAAAGTTTTTGAGAAACTTTTGAGAGACTACTAGATCCATACTAGATACATAGGCTATATTAGACATTATTTGAAGATTCCATGTTATGGAAATTTAAAAGGTGAGATTCAGTAATAGTATTGATTATTATATCGACATTGTAGCAAGATCTCATTTACCGACTGGTGATTATTGGGATGGCATTGACTTGATAATTGGTAGTTAATTAACGAGCAATATTGATGCACGGTGCGCAGGTTCAGGGCAAAAACTGAAGAAGTTGGCCACTTGATGCAGATGGTCTCTTCGCCAAGTCGAGCACACTCGAGCCGAGAGCTTTCAAGATAACCTTTAATGACGGCTCGCCTCGCAACTCTCGACATTGTGTGTTTGTATCCATCGATCCCTTTCGAAAACACCATTAGCAAGTACTTTGACAGTAATACGCTTCATTTCATCTCGATTGGTCCTCTTAGGCTATCTCTTCTAGCGTACCTTTCAGATAATGGTTCTCTATTGAGTGAAGCTTTATCTTAGCTATCCTTCATTCCCAATTTCTAGTGTTTTTGGTCTTTGCGTCACAAATGTAATTTCAGTCATGAACGTACGTTAAATTAGTACAACGCAGGATTGCAGTTCAAACCGCTTCTGTAATTGTACTTGTATGAACTCTCAACACCAGCTTGTATTTTACTACAATAGATTATCACACGGCGTACATACACAATTGGTCGTTATGATCCAAGGAGATTTGCTACAACACGCACAATTCTGGTTTTGTGTATTAGACCTAAAACCATAAAAATGATGAGGTTGATATTAATTCTTATATCAAAGAAGGAAAGTGCCGTTTTGCCATTCTGAGAAAAAAGCATAAATATTCTAACATATCTGTAAGACTGATTTCTGCCATAACCTCAACGTCGTTAGAGATATTCTAAACGCTCAGCAAAACGGTGTTTTACTTTACTCCACGTTTAGAGAGAGCTAGTAAATGGCTACTTTGCATAGTAAGTAATAGCTGCTTTGCATTGCAAGTAGGGGGGGGGGGGATAATGTTCCAACCACCTACACATTTTGGTCCCAGTTACCATGGATTACGAAATAAATTTTTATGATTTTATCTTCTTCATTAGGCTGTAGATTTTTCTACATCTAAAAACAGTCCAAACACGATGTTCTTGATTATTTATTGCCCTTTTCACCATGGATTGTTTCATAGTTTTTTGTAACCAACTTTTGGCTTAATGGTCATAGGAACTTCCGAGCACTAAACCATCTGACGTGTTGAAGCCTCTACTAGCTGACATTATCAGGTATATGGTTATTTTTTTATTTGGTTATTTTTAATAAGACTTTAATTTACAGACAGCTTCTGATCTCTGTAACTGACAAAAAGCGAATGTGTCTCTTGATTCAGCAAGTCTCTTGAAGCAAACAGTATCTGCAGTCACATGTATGAGCAGTGCCGCATTTCCCTATAGGCCCACTAGCCCAAGCCTAGGGCGCAAAAATTTTAGGGGGCGCATAAATTTTAAAGTACACAAAAGAAAAAAGTTGCGGCGGCGGGTGTGTTGGCGCTCGGCGGGGCGGGTGGGCAAAGTCAACTAGGTCCGGGGTGCGACGTTGACTCATTCATTGGTTCATTGCTTTTATTTATTCAAAACACTCCTATATATATATATATATATATATATATATATATATATATATATATATATATATATATATATATATATATACAGGGTGTTCTGAAAAAAGGTGCCCATAAGTCAGGGCGTGATTCCTCACATCAAAATAAGAAAAAAAGGTCTAATTAACATAGGTCCGAAAATGCTTAGTTACCAAGTTATACAGGGTGAAAGATTTCGTCTGAATTTCAGTTCCCCTGCTGCAACGAAGCCCCTACGGGTATTTTGTTGGCTGTTAATTAAGATGTACAATTTAGCGTTACTTTATGTAAAATGAACTGAAAAATTGGAATAAAAACCGTTTTCCAGACCTGTAGCTACAGTAATTTTTAAGATATGTGACGAAATACGCGAAAATTGGTCCCGAAAAACAAGTTACATTTAGGTTTGAAGCAGATTTACTATGTTAAATGTACAATAAACACAAAAATATTTTTTCACGGTACTTGTAGAAAATTTAATTTCGAAGAGAAAGATGTAAAATAAGTCTATAATAGACAAACGCAAACTTTAAAAAAAAATCCTTATAATTACATACAAAACGCATTAAAAATAGACAAAATCTGTTAAGCTCTCTACAAATGTAATATTGAAATTAAAACAGCTGTTTTATTAAAACAAATTAATGAGTTACTATTATTTTTTATCAATTAAATATTTTTAACAATCATACATTATCATACATAAAAAAAGTTATCTGAATTATCATTCAACAAAAAAGTTACACTTGTCCTAAAAAACTAACCACGTCCACAGTAGATGTTCATTAATGTTTCCCCTCATTCAAAATACAAGCATCCAGCCGTCTTCTCATAGACTGCCGAACTCTTTCGAAGATCCCAGTGTCTCACGTATCCTTTGAATTCCGTTAACAATCCTTATTCGCAACTCTTCTATGGTATCCACAGGCGAGTCGTAGACAAGCGTCTTTAAATGTCCCCATAAGAAAAAGTCTAGAGGATTGAGGTCAGGTGACCTTGCAGGCCATGCTACTGGGGCTCCTCGACCAATCCATCTGTTTAGATATGCTTCATTTAAAAAATTCTCTTACTTGTAATGTGTAATGAGCTGGAGCTCCATCCTGCCATGAACCACATGTTGTTGCGTGTGTATAGTGGCACATCTTCGAGTAACTCATTCAGATTAGTCGTCAAGAAAGAAATGTAAATAATTTTCTCACCATTGAGCGGTATCAGGTAAAAAACTAATAAAAATTTTATCACCCAGAATAGCAGCCCATAACGTTTATAGAAAACTGATATTGGTGACGGTTCTCTGAAATAGCACGTGGATTTTCAATTGCCCCACATGTGAGTATTGTGGGTGTTAAGAATAGCCATTCTTGAAAATTTTGCTTCATCAGTAAAGATAATGTAATTTAAAAAATGTGGATTTCTGCACCTTTGGATAAGCCATTGGCATAGGCTGAACACGAGGAAAGTAATCTCGAGGCAAAAGAGCCTGGACCCTTTGATAGTGATAAGAATGCAAACTGCTGCTCGTGTAAAATCTTCCAGACAATTGAATTAATAACACCGAAATCCAAGGCTAGTTCTCTAGTACTTCTTCCAGGATGATTCTCTATTTCGTCCAACACGCCCTCCTCCAATTCAGCTGTACACGTTGTACGTGGCCGTCCTAATCTATATTTCAATATTACATTTGTAGAGAGCTTAACAGATTTTGTCTATTTTTCATGCGTTTTGTATGTAATTAAGGATTATTTTTTAAAGTTTGCGTTTGTCTATTATAGACTTATTTTACATCTTTCTCTTCGAAATTAAATTTTCTACAAGTACCGTGAAAAAATATTTTGTGTTTATTGTACATTTAACATAGTAAATCTGCTTCAAACCTAAATGTAAACTTGTTTTTCGGGACCAATTTTCGCGTATTTCGTCACATATCTTAAAAATTACTGTAGCTACAGTCTGGAAACGGTTTTATTCAATTTTTTCAGTTCATTTTACATAAAGTACGCTAAATTGTACATCTTAAATTAACAGCCAACAAATACCCGTAGGGCTTCGTTGCAGCAGGGGAACTGAATTCAGACGAAAATCCTTCACCCTGTATAACTTGGTAACTAAGCATTTTCGGACCTATGTTAATTAGACCTTTTTTTTCTTATTTTGATGTGAGGAATCACGCCCTGACTTATGGGCACCTTTTTTCAGAACACCCTGTATATATATATATATATACATATATATATACTATTGTAATTATCTTTCATCAAAATTACGTAATTAAGAAATTTACTGGATTTCTACGTCAGTGTTAATCAGAGTCCTCTGGGGGGGGGGGGGGCGCGCTCATTGGTCTGTAGGCCTAGGGGCGCCGAATTTGTAAATGCGGCCCTGTGTATGAGAAGAACTTCCAGCTTAAATCTTAAAACTAATTAGTTTTTAGGAATCTAATAATCTGAACTTTGAATCGACCAGATCAATGGAAGACTACAATCTCTGGGTCAGGGGCTATCTGGCTTTAGGAACCTCATAGTCACCGAGAGCTCCCAGTTACTGGAAGGTTCGGACATTAAGAAAATTTGAATACTTATTGTTTAGATTCTTATTACTTTTATTTTGTTATTAAGTAAAAATTATCGATACTTGAATACTTAAAAACATAACGTTATGAAGTTACAATTTGGGATTGATTTTTTACGTTATTGATTGATTTGACTGAATGTGATCTTATCTTGGAGAAAGTATAATAATATACAATATTTTAACTATTATATTTAATGTTACACAGTATACACAATCTGTATTATGTTAGTTAAACCTAATGATCTTAATAACCTAAGTAAACACTGCATTTGTAACTTGTATGAAATAATAAAAAAAAAATTAAAATTACCTTTTTATTGTTTTAAAAATGGCCATCTCAAAACTCAGAAAATAATCCTCCATATAAAACGTTAAGAGTGATGATGAAAAAGAATACTTTAATGAGGAACCTTGTTGTTTAATATGTTTTAACAAAATTGGAACTCTGCAGGATCAAGGAGGGAAGCTGAAGTGGGAAGGATCAATCCACATGCAGAGTGGAGACATCCTGCTTGTGAGAATCAATGACACCCAGATCACAAAGCCACCCCCAACCACTACCACTCCTCAACCTTCAACTACACTAAACTACACGACAACTGTGAGTGCCAGACAAAATCATACAGTGACTCCCTCCATGGATGTCACTGAGTCCCACATTGGGAGCTACCACCCGGCAGAAATCTCAGTGTATCAGGCTACGCGACCAGGACACATGTCCTGTGACATCTCGGAGGGAGTCTTGTTGGACATCACCCCTCTCAGTGTGGAAGGACTCAAAGTTGTAGCTCTCTACGACAAGGATCTCAGTGATGGGCTCAACTTTCTTATAGGTTAGTTTTCCTTTCAAGTAATGATTTGTTAGATTAAAAATATTTGTTTCAAACCATAGTGAATCTATTTGTGAACACCATGTATCCATTTAGGTGATAAAACTTCACTATACTTGGTTCAGAAATCTTAAAACTCACTTGATTTCAAATGTTTTTAATCCTGCTACGTAATCAATAAAAAACTAGTTCATTGGGTTATTTGTATTAATTTTACCAATTTAAACGTTATGATGAAATGTGTTGCAGTAACTTCCGAAGCATGGACTGACTGTGTGCAGTTACGAGTATCAGTGAAGTCAGACAATTGTGGAGACAACCAGGACTGCTCTGGCAAAGGCATCTGTTACTCCAATACATCAATGGTCAGTTGTGTAACTTAATTAACTGTACGAAAATTACATTACTACAAATTACTAACTTAATTAATAATTTTGATTGTTATTATTTTATGGTTATTTTTTATAATTCAATTAAATTTTGAAAGTAATTTTAATTTACAACCGTTGTCAAAAAATACAAACTCATAAAAAGAACAAGACAGTGATGTAGCCAAGAGAGGGTTATAGGAGTCACAACCTCCCCCATATAATCTCATATGAGGATCCTAAACTTAAGTACAAGAAAAAATTGTATTGTAAAAAATTAATTAGCAACAAAGCAATCAAACTGATACTTAATTGAATATGGTAGCTTATTTATGTATCAACTCACAATTATTTATTGGGTTTTAAAGATGATGTACCTTTGTGCATATATATATATATATATATATATATATATATATATATATATATATATATACACCACAGAGCGCTTACTTTTCCGATTCAATTATTTTGTATTTGGCCGTATCTGTCACATATGCGTTTAAATAAGCAAACTAACATATGATCGGAAGACCAAATACCTGTCAAACGACTTTTATATACATTAAATTGTATAAATGGCAATTGCCTTATTTAATTTCAATAAACATTGAATCGCAAAAAGTACTTGCTCCGCCGGGAGTCGAACCCGGATCTCTCACTTGCCGGGTGAATGAGCTACCATTACACCACAGAGCCCTTACTTTTTCCGATTCAATTATTTTGTATTTGGCCGTATCTGTCACATATGCGTTTAAATAAGCAAACTAACATATGATCGGAAGACCAAATACCTGTCAAACGACTTTTATTTACATTAAATTGTATAAATGGCAATTGCCTTATTTAATTTCAATGTTTATTGCTTATTTAAACGCATATGTGACAGATACGGCCAAATACAAAATAATTGAATCGGAAAAAGTAAGCGCTCTGTGGTGTAATGGTAGCACATTCACCCGGCAAGTGAGAGATCCGGGTTCGACTCCCGGCGGAGCAAGTACTTTTTGCGATTCAATGTTTATTGAAATTAAATAAGGCAATTGCCATTTATACAATTTAATGTAAATAAAAGTCGTTTGACAGGTATTTGGTCTTCCGATCATATGTTAGTTGCTTATTTAAACGCACATGTGACAGATACGGCCAAATACAAAATAATTGAATCGGAAAAAGTAAGCGCTCTGTGGCGTAATGGTAGCACATTCACCCGGCAAGTGAGAGATCCAGGTTCGACTCCCGGCGGAGCAAGTACTTTTTGCGATTCAATGTTTATTGAAATTAAATAAGGCAATTGCCATTTATACAATTTAATGTATATATATATAATCCAGATAAATCCCATCCCCCTTTTGAAAACCCTGACTATGGTACTGAAGCAACGACATGTATTTGCAGGATGGTTACGAGTGTCAGTGCTGCCCTGGGTTCATTGGTCCCCATTGTGAGGAACAAGACGCCTGCTATCCTAGCCCCTGCCAGAATCATGGAATTTGTGTAGACATCTCTCAAGGTCACGATGGCACCACATTCCAGTGTCTATGTCCATATGGTACATAAATAATTATTAACACATTCACTCCCATATTTTACACAAGCTGACTACACCATTTAGTCCAATACTAGACACTGTTTTCACTAGGAGGCAGAATTGAACAGGTTGTGTATGTGGCCATCTTGGTTTTAGCCCCAATAGAATGATAAACTTCTTAAACTTTTACATAATAATTTCGATCATTTAACTATAGATAATTTTAAAGATATGAATGATAAATATGTATCCACACACTTTTTAGTTAAAAAAAATTTGGATTGATTATTAAAAAAATCTCAAAATCTTTTAATTCAAGGTTTAAATATAAAAAAATAATGCACTTTTCTAGAAAAACTAAAACTCAGGTCCCTTCACTACATCCGGGTCTTAATTAGAGAAATTATTTCAATACTAGCGGTACTGATATTGGTTGACTTTATGTCAGGGCTTTATAATTTTATTTTTGTCTGGATTGTTGTTCCAAACTTTACATTTTCCGAGTTGGATATGAAAACTACTCCATTTGACCAAGCAGCTAACATAACAAATATAAGTTTCCACAGGAATATAAAGACAATATAGTTTAACAACTTAACTTTATATATCTCAGTATGGTTTATGAATGTAAACATGTATTTTTATAATACTCATATTGTGTTGTAAAGTATGTTTTGCTTTAAATAATTAAATAATGTAAAATAATTAGCTTAAGCGGTGCATTATTCTTAATTAATAAATTATATAATAGTAATTTGGAAATAATCTTTTACAAATTCTTTAAATGATGTTGTCATCAAATTAATAATTATTGCAGTTATGAAGGTTATCAGGTTATAGCAAGCTAGCTTCTTTAGTTTCGAGCTTTTATACTGTATCAGATCTAGTTAGACTCCTCCCCTAAGGAATGTTTTGAAAATTAATATATTTAGAATATTTCATAACTATTAGTATCTCTAAGAACTTTTATTTGGGAGGCAAAAAGTAGGATACTTAATTAGGGTGATAATGAGTAACTGTTGAAAAAACGAAATAAATATTAGAAAATATGTGTGCGTATAGGTTTTACAGGGAAAGTGTGTGAAGACACATCAGACCCTTGTGAATCGAGCCCATGTCAGAACCGCGGAGTGTGTAGGGCCAGCAATCTGACAGCTCAACAGTTCAAGTGTGAGTGCAAGCCGGGGTACAGTGGGCCACACTGCCAACACAATCTGGATCAGTGTGCCTCCTCGCCCTGCCAGCACGGTATCTGTGTCGACCAGCATGATGGCTACCGCTGTTTCTGTCAGCCAGGTAACATTCATCCCTATTGGTTTGATTCGTGATGAAGCAATTTTCGGACTGAGTATGAACATAAATCTCTCGATACTCAAACAAACTCAAGATAAAATTTGTACCCAAATTGTGGGTGGTGGCACTCTCTTGCCTGAGCCAAAGTTAACTATATTCTATTTATAAATATTTCGTTTAAGTAACTTACAGTTTACAAGATGTACATTTTAAATTAAATTGTCTATATACTATAGCTAATTAAATTACAAATATTTGAATACGTTTGAGGTACGTTAATTATAACTAAATCTTATATAGACATAGAATAAACTTGAACCCACTCACATACAAATCAAATTTATGGATAACATAATATAATTGTTATGGATATTTGATATTTTTATGTATTACAATAGGTTAACAACATTTTTTTTATAGTTTAATTAATTTTTTCCTCAAGTAAAATCTAAACATTGTGTGAATAGGATATTTTATGTATTGTTTGATATAAATTAAAATTTAGTTTTTACATGTGAAAACATTAAAGGTATTATTTCTTACTTACTACCATTTTTAGCTTAGCAAATAAAATATCTGTTAGTTTGTAGAAATGTATTACCTTTCTTCAAAATTATCATGTTTTGTGTTTTTCAATTTTTGGCACTCTCTGTGATTAAGCCCTTCCATCCACCAATACCTGCCTACATGGAGAGGATTGAGGGCTTCCAGTTCCTGCCTCTAATACACATATTAGCTGTCAATAGAACCATCAAGAAAGAGGTCTACCATGTAAAGCACATGATACGACACCATAAATGTAACCAGTAACAAAAATTGGAGTGGAGCAAGCCATAGTCATTAAGATTGTAACATTTTCCTCTACCAGTCACCAGGTTGCCCTAGACCAGGGGTTCTCATCCTGGAGGTTGCGAAAAGGCCACGTTTGGGGCTGTGGAAGAAAAAGGAGCATGTTTTTGTTCAAAAGTCTTATCAGAATTCATGATGTTTGGTTTCCAGAAAACGTTACACTTTTGATGTTTCATTGTTCAGGGGACAGTAACTTCACGCGTGACAGACTGCAGCTTATTTCCAAGCGACAAGAAGAAAAATTAAAAAACGACTTGAATTTTCTGAATTTTTGTTTGATCTGCCTTTCTTGTTTAGTTTGATTTGCCTTGTTACTCACAGAAGCATTTCTTTAAAAAATATTATCCATTGCAACATTGAACTAACTCAAAACAGCAAAATAAACACATGAAGAATAAGAAACTCAGATTAGATCGGGCTTTATAGCGTGAACAAAAATATTATATTATGATTTTGTTTTTACGTTACGTATTATCGGTTTTACTGTTGTACTTTTATTAGGGGAGAAATAAATTAGTTCTTATGAAATATTTATTGAGAGATTACCATAAAATAAAACCACTGCATTTTACAGGATATGAGCCTTATTTATTTAGTGGTGTAGAGTGCTTAGCTCCCCCACCAATTGAAATTACGGTCAGGGGTTGTCAAAATCTCAGACACAAAAGGGGGTTATAGGTTGAAAAGGGTTGAGAATACCTGCATTAGACACTTCTAATTCTGTACACCATTTCTGGGTGATAACAATCAGTGAGTCACTATCACCATGCCTAATTTTGTTCTGTTTCATCACTCTATACTCATTACATTTTTTTGGCTTCTACAAGACGGCAGCTGCTCTGTGTCCTTTCCTGGGTACACCCATGTACAACACATATTTCAGAAACCTGCTAAACAGTAGTTTAATTGCTGACACTCTTTTTACTAGTACTCACTTTCTCAAGATAAAATCAACTCCTATAATGTTCAGTGCCACAGAGTTACACTTACCATTAATATTAGAGGAAACAACTGTAACATAGTAATAAAATATGGAAAAGGGTTACAGGATATTACAGAGTTAACTGTTCTTATATTTGAATATTGCTACGCGTAGCATCTTTTGAAGTTCTACCTTATCCTAAACAGTTAACTTATTCTCTGTCAATGAATTTTAACTGCTATATGTTTACCAGAGAACAATGCCAATATGAGTACAATGAGTGTAAGCCCTCTCCTTGTCTTCATGGAGGCACCTGTACAGATCACATTGGCAGCTACGGTTGCTCCTGCGGTAGAGGTTTCATAGTCAAATCGTATTCTCTATCAATTAATTTTAACTACTACAGGTTTTGCCGGAGAACAGTGCCAATACGAGTACAATGAGTGTGAATCCTCTCCTTGTCTCCATGGAGGCACCTGTACAGATCACATTGGCAGCTACAGCTGTTCCTGCGGTAGAGGCTTCACAGGGAAGCGTTGTGAGGACAAGGTATGTTTACTTGACTGTCTCTTCTACAACACGTTTTACTCTTGTATTATATCTTATGCGCCCTTCTTCATTTATGAGTTCTTATAAATACTTTTCAGGCACTGAAGTACTGCTTTTGTAAACTCTTTATCACTTTTATCTGTACTTAGGTTGACTTGTGTGACCCTAACCCTTGTGCACACCACCACGTCTGTGTTGATAAAGGGAACACATATAACTGTGAATGCCCAAAAGGGTTTACTGGACCAGACTGCCTTCTGCCTCGTCGAGCTGTAAGTTTCAAAATTTTAAGGTTGTCAGTTATTTTAATGATAGAAAAGTTCTTTGATTCAAAAACTAGTCCTCGTTTCTGTGTTGAAATAAATGTCTAAATGTGTAGGCATGCAGTGCCAATCCTTGCCACAATGGAGGAACCTGTTGGAGCAGTGTTGACTCATTTTACTGTGCTTGTCGACCAGGATTTACGGGGAAAATTTGCAATGGTATGACATTTTTACTAATCACAACATTATTAAATTGATAACACCTTAACTGTTTTAATGTTAATTTCAAAACATTGCAGTATTACAATTACTTATTACACAGCATATTTTTATCTTTAAGAATCTGTAATATTGTTACTGGCGTTACAGAAGAGGTGATCATTGAGGTTATACCGAGTGCTGCTGGCAACATAGATGTGAATGGGAACAACGTTCATCCGATGGATTTGCAAATGCCCATCTCAATCCACCTTGATCACTTGCACAACATTTATGTAGCAGCTGGCACATTGGCATGTGCTCTACTAATAGTAGTCTTAACGGTAAGTTTGTTATTTATTTTTATTTACTTTACTTTTAATTATTTGAGAGGTTATTCATTAATGTAGCACCAATAAAATAATGCATAATACCTATACTTTTCATAACAGACTTTAGTAAAAAAGCACAATTTAATTTTACATACTTTGGGGCTAAGTTAAGAATTGAAACATGTTTATGAACACATGTTGTATGAACACTAGATTGTATAATTTACTGATCAATAGACACACATAGCATTCCAGTCCATCCTGTATGAACAGGAACAGAAAATTACAGTCACCATGTATGATATGGGAGAAAAAACATTTTTGAATTATTCACAATTTAGATTTTCAAAGAGTGACTAGCATTAATGACGGTTTTTATCTTGTTTTATGAAGCACTCCCACTCTGAATATTAGAAAATACAAATAATTTGAGTCTATTTAAAGTTAAATTTAATTTGGAGAGTTTTCACTTTGCTTATTTAACAGTGTATAAGACGGTATTGCATGGGCCAGATTTTATATTAAACAGTCTGATCCATGCAATATTACATCCTCACAAACTTTCGCATTTTTAATATTAATAGGATTATCAGTGTGGTCACAGTAATAAATATGAATTTATAACAAACCAAAACCAAAACCGGTTTGTTGTTCACACTAACTACACTTCCTACAAATTAAAGAAATAAAGGAAAACCAAGGAAACCTAGTGAAAATGTAATTACCAATATGGTTCTTAATTTTGTCACATATACTTAAATAAATGAGGGCAGTAAAATACAAACAAAATTACTATAGAGTGATTCAAAAGGCTTATTTCTCACAGCTGGTATTTCTCTCGTTATTGTAGCTAACCATGGAGAAGATTACTTGTGCGCAACGAATTGTAATTGTTAAAATGTTTGATCAAAGAGGAGAAAGTTATGCGGCTACTGTAAGGTGAAGGAAACAGGATTTTTCCGGACATTTGTCATCGTTCCGTGATACAAAAAATCAGTGGTGCTACATTTCGAGATCTGTGAGCACCATGTTTTGTGTCAATTTCACTAACTATAAAACATGCACTTAATAAAAAAAAGTTGTGATTCTTGAGTTACGCATGTCACAACGCTCTGGTATGATTTGTTTATTTTAAACTAGTTTGTAATTGTGTATTACATTAGTTATTTGCCTGAAGTAGAGATCAGATTGCAGATCAGTAAATGTAGTTTTACTGATTTTTTTTGTATCACTGAATGATGGCAAATGTCCAAAAAAAATCCTACAATCCTTCAATCATCAAAAACAAATTTCAAATACAGTACTGTAAGGTGAGCACCGAATGAATCAAGAGTTCACAGACTCATGAATAAGTTCTTTGAGACGGGTTCAATAGTCGACCTTAAAAGTTCTGGCAGAATTGAGCAGAACATTGCGTTGGTTCGTGACAGTGTGGCTGTTAGTCCAGCAAAATCAATACGTCATCGTTCTCAACAATTGAGTTTAAGATGTTCTTCTGTTCTGATGGGGTTATCTGAATTCATTAGTATATGCCAATAAATCCTGAACTGTTAGTGAGTTGAAGGAGGAAGTTCTAAGCAAAATAAAAGTGGAACTTCACTTCCATTTGTCACTCAGTCATAGTGAACTTCATGGGCAGATTTGTGGCATACCAGTACAGTAGAGGAGGCCACATGCTTGAGATCATTTTTCATAAGTGAAGTTGGAAAGTTATATGAGCACGTTGATATGTATTTATTTTTTAGTTTTTTACTAAAATAAATCTCTCAATTTGATATCTCAAAACTGACGATCTTTTTGAATTACACTATAGATCATAATTCAATCATTTTATCAGCTTTTCCAATTATGTTATAGCTACCTGCCACAATGATTTCTATTATATATAAGTAGTAAGTTTTTCAACCTTGATCAATATGTTTCTGAATATAAATAAGTGCATTTTTCATCTAATTTGAATCCTTGCTGTTGTAAAATGTCTAATTTTTTAGACTTGTTCTTACAACTACTGCATTGTTCATTATTGTTCAACAACAGTCCAAATTCTGAAAACTTTTACAAATAAAATATGTTTATTCCTCAATGACTTTACTAAATAAATATATTTCAAATTACCCATCAAATGCATTCATTGGAAGTTGTAATATTTAATGTCTGTTCATGAACAAGGTTGTGTTTTCAGGTTGCGGCTTGTCATTGTCGAATACATGAAACATACAAACACTGTTTCCTACGAGGTACTCCTTTATTACCTTGCAATATCAAGCGCTTTGACGTGGATGTGAAACCTAGCAGGTAATTTACTAATTTGACTTACGTACTTAATTCATTTCATTAAAGTTGGGTTTATTTCAAAGGAATAATTTATGAGCTTCAGACGTAGTAGTACACTGTAAAGTCAACTAGTTTACATTTAACGTTTGCTCAAACTTGTGTGATTTAATCTTTTATAGGTAACTTTTGATTGTGAATTTAATAAATGTTGAAGGAGGTGATACATAAAACGTAAGACTCAACTGAATGAAAGAAGTATGTTTTAATTTCAATGGCCATGTGTTATACCATATGTAGAAATTAACATTTTATACATTTTAAAAGAGATGTCAAAATCTTTGTTCAATGAGGATTTTGTTGATGTGCCGCTTGTAAAAATTTAAATAATAATTTTATAATTATTTTGTGCTAAAATATTTGTAGATACAAAGTTTGAATTTTGATCATTTTTCATTCTAGAACATGTTCTAGCATTTAGCATAAATCAAATGTTAGAAATCAGTTATGTTTGCTAATCTATATATATAAAAATGAATGTTTGTATGTTTGTCCTTTATGGAATCGTGAACTATTGGACCGATCATGATGAAAATTTGTACGTATATGTATTTTTCCACGGAGAAGGTTTATAAGCTATGCCCATCCCTTTCCCGATTCAGGATTCCGCCCCACTGGTTACAGAAATACCCATAAGAAATGCATTGCAGCAAACATATGTTAACGTCTTTTCAAATTTTTAATCAGCTGTTCTTTGTAAACATATATTACACTTATAGTTTTTAAAGCATAGAGTAAGCTTAAGAGAAACGACAAATTTTGTTTAAACTGTTTTTGCAATCACTGTTAAACATAGACTTTACTATCCAGATAATACAATTCAAATTTAACGTAAAAATTCACCTTTAACTGCAATATTTATTTAACATAAACCATGCTCATGCTTGATCAGAAGAGTAATGCAGATATCATAATTACTATCTTACGTTGGCTACAAATATAAAGAATGTTATAAAATCAACCTTAGTTGTTTTTTTTTTTGACAGAAGTATGGTTCTCAAAACTCCGTGTGTACATATTCTCTCTCGATCGAGACAACAAAGCAAGCTCAATCGTGGCATCGGAGATATAACTAATTTAATCTAAAATTTATTATAGTAAAAAAAAAAATTTACTAAGTAATATAAGGACTTTGGTTCTTAAGATTTGCGTGCGAAGCCGTGGGTAACAGCTAGATAGAGGCAGGAATATGGTACATACCTTCATAATACGCCCAAGAGGCTCACGATGGAACGACTATCAATTATCTCAGCAATGTTTAGAATGTGATAGAAAAAGAATAAGTGAATATAGTGTACTGTTTTCAACGGGAAATTGCGTGCGAAGCCGCGGGCAACTTTTGCAAAAAATTATTGAAATGCGCAGCAAAGCGCGCCGGGCCCGCTAGTGTTAAATAAAATATTGTTTTACATAAAAGAATTTAAAAGAGTAAAAGCCAATTTTGTTTGAGAAATTATGTCTATTTGCATTATTTTATCACAATTTACAAGCCTAAATAATCTAATAATATTTAATAATAACAAATTCTTTATTTTCTCAATTTGTAAAATACTTTAGCAACTTCATAAAATACATCAATACATAAATAAATTACTTTTTTTACGTAAAAGCTTAGATAAATAAAATGTTTTTGTTAATTCTGACCAAAAAGTAAAAGCAAAACCATTACAAACAAAAAATTAATCTTTAATAGACAGAATAACAAAATATAATAAATTACATAATAATTAACGATTTATTACTAATATATTTAAGATAAGAAAATGTAGGGCCTCCAAAGCACTTTGCCTAATAGAAGGTTCCTATTATTTACATTTAATTAGTTAAACAGCGATCAGATAATGAAACTTAATTATTTATATTTGTTAAATCGCCCAATGCTCAAATTTGATTTTATAATTGCTTCCAATTTAAGAGTTGTAATGTGCAAAAAGTAATTCTGTTATGAACAAGTAGTTCATTTATGTTAATAATTGTAGTTAATATTATAACAAAGCACATAAATAATTGATAAATGCTACTAATTAATGATTAAACTACTAATGATGAATTATAATCAATGAATCAATGTTATCAAGCGTCAACAGCCATTCTTTTAGTCTTTCCAAAAAAAATCCTGCCACCATGAGATTTGCTTGATATAATTTGCTTGATATCTTTGCTTGGTAATTTATTAAATATTCTTGGTGCTATAAAATTCGAAGTTTTGGTAAAATAATATCATTTGGTTTTGGTATTGGAAAGTGATTCCCCAATCTTAATTATTATTTGTAATTTAACAAATTTTGTGATAACACTTTTACAAAAATATATTTTAAAACTTTATGAACAAAAATATACTTAACTGAAAAAATTGTTAGCTTTAAAAAAACTGAATGAGAACGGCCAATCTCTTTTTAATGGAAATTAATCTAACTACATGTTTCTGCTGAAAATATATTATGTTTCAAGTAAGGTGCTCCCTCAAAAGTTGACTACATATTCAATTCGGCTCTGTATACAATATATAGGCCTACAAAACCCTTTCATTGCATAATGTTTTCAGAAAATAAAGTTTCTTAAGGCTATTTTTTAAATTATGTGTTTTTTTTATATTAACTAGTTAAAAAATGTGATTTCTCCTTTTAATTTTTGAACACATAAAATCATTAATCCATGGTTTTTATACCCATGTTACTTTTTATACCTCTACTTTACATTGCAATTAAAATTCACATAAAATGCTTGAGAATTCATCAAACGCATTAGATGCATTCGTCTGGTTGTAGACATCAGTCCAATCACCACCATTTAGCAGCTGATCTAGCTGAGAATAAACAATGCGATCTAGAAGTTCTCCTTCAATATTTAACAGTGGACAAAGTCTTTCTTCCATAGATGTGATTATATAGTAGATCATAATTATTTTCTGGCAGGAAAAATAATCCTTATGCAGAACAGTTTGATATAGGAGAGCACATACACATCTTTCTACCACAATTTCTACACATAGGAAAACCAACAGTAGGTTTCCAACTCTTATTTCTTTTATAGATTTTAGTGGAGAAATCTTTTTTAGTTGAAGAGTTTTTTTTCGGATTTTTAACAGCTTCAAATTTGATTTAAATACTATTTTTTGTGCTTCTGCTGGTCGGAGATAACCAATTTTCTTCTTTTTAAATTGAAGAAACACTCCTAATGTTGGTACAAGACTTTTATCGCAGTGAACATGTTAAAAAATGACTGCAATCTTGAATTTTTGCAGTTCACTAGGTGGAGAATAAATCCCCAGAACTGTACTACAATTACTGTTTCCAGGGAGTTAATTTTCTTGAACACGCCAATGGCTTCAGCAAGGGATGTAATCGGGTGAGAGAACTATGTTCCTTTACAGGCTTGGAGGTCTGAGCAAACACCAAACACGTTACTGGTATTTTCATATTATTAGTCATGGCACTCTGCAAGGTTGATTCCTTTAGTATTGAGGGCATTGAACAACTTAGAAGCTTTATGCTCTGTATTGGACAAATGGTTGTTTGTTAAAATAATTTTTTGTTAAGTTATTTATTGGTTTTAGTTCTGTTTATTACTCTTATTAATCAGTGGTTTTCTGATGGACAGTTCTGTGAACCCGAAAATTAAAAACATTAAACACTTTTCCTGTTTTCCTATAACTTTGACCTACTTACAAATATATACAGTATACAAATAAATCTGTCAAATGTGTATATTTATGTCCATTGTAATTTACTCCAGTCTCAGTATGTTTTGTTCCTAAGTTGATTTTGCATTGTTTCCTGAACAAGAAATATGTATAATTACACACACACACACACACACACACACACACACACACACACACACACACACACACACACGCACGCACACACACGCACGCACGCACATAGGTTTTAGAAGGCTACTTCTGTCAAAAGATGGGTTTTATAACAGTCTTTAAATTTATAGTCAAAGTTAGATAGTTACGTTGTCTTTTATATCTATATGATTACAGTACTGGCCAAGCACTGCATACCTAATATTTGCTAAAATGAACAGTTAAAAGTATATTTTACTTATACTTGTAATTTTCTTATCTAGGTACTTTCTACTCTGCTGATAGAAAGTAAATCTAAAAACGGATAAATTTTGTTTTGCTCTTGAAGAAATTCATGCAATGTTACAATGTTTCTCACGTTGAGTATATGACAGACTGGAGGTGGACAAGGAACACATGCAGCCCCTGGCCACAGCTCGCTCCTACCCCCACCTGGACAGTTCCGAGATGTACTACGCCCTGGACTTCAGCGACAGTCAGAGCTCTCCTCTCATCCAGTAGCAACACTTAACGATCTGTACTGGAAATGAAATGTTAAACTATCCTAGCTCCTAGTTATCAAATGTAAAATATAAATTGAAAGTCTAATTCATTACCCTCCAATAACTTTCAATTAAATTTTGAGGTTGTTTAATTCGATGAATAAAACAACCAAACTTTTGCTTCCTAATATGTTATGTGCTAGACCTCCAAATGTCATTGGCTGCTTAAAGATCAGCATAGTCCAACTCAGTAGTTTTAGAGTAGATCCTACAGTTAGTTCATTTATTATTAGAATGTATTGTATTTGAAAATGAAACCATTTTCAATAATAATAAAAAATAATTTTACTGTAAGAACATTTTTGTTTATAAAATTAAAAATAACTCAAATTTGTACAATTCCCTGCTAAGTAGGGTGCTTGAACAAAATATTTTTCAATTGAAATATTTCTTTCAATTTTTGCCTAAAATTCCTCAATTGAAAAATTCTATAAATATTGTTGCTCTCTAATTTAGTTATATTCTATTTAATAATGTATTAGTGTAACCAACAAGAGACTTGAACTCATTACTAAATATTTTAATATCAAACACTGTTTCATGTATAATTTTTCACAATTTGTATTTAAATAAATATTTAATGCTTTTTACTATAACAGATTATTACAAATAACTTGTATCTGATTTCACTACAGAATTGAATTACTCTGCTATGATTTTGAAATAAGGTATGAAATTTCATTATTATTAAGGCTATATTTTATACACTATATATACTAGCAAATTATTTGGAATATTTGTGTACACAACCCCCTTTTTTTAATAGTATTTGTCATTTAGTCATTTTTAAAATCAAATTTGGGTTTTTATTTAAAGAATTTAATAGCCATTACTTATATAAATTATTTAATATTGAACTTTTCACTTTCTTGTAAATATATAAATAACAAGTTTTTCAATTATTGTAAATATATCAAGGAGTAATCAATAAATAAACCTCGCTTATTCCTGAAGGTTGTTACGCATTTATGTAAAAAGACTCATCCAGAAGGTATACAAATCTTTTGCTCATACCCAGATTAATCTCAATTCTTATTTGTGCTAACTCTGTACTGTCATTGCCAACTGCATTCTTTTCCTTTTTGAGAACAAAATGAAATATGTTGAAAATCGTATAAAATTAAAAAGCTATCAATGTTTTAATACTAACACAACAATATTATTGTTATTTAACTGTCCCCTACCATACATATTATATATTGCAATTTTACACATGTTTTTTTATTATACTGATTTTTATACCTTATTTTATTCATTCCCCAAACACACTACGAGTTCAATTTTCTGGTCAGCTGGGTGAAAACTAAATTATTCTGTACATCAGATATTTTAGTACATAGAAACAAGGAATACAGTTGGTACGAATTAAGTACTTAAGTTCAATGTACAACTTGGCTACTGTTCCTAACTAAGCATTACTTCACTCTAATGGTTGTGAGGTACAGATGATACAGTTTCAGGAAAACTTTTAAATTGATTATGTTAATGACAATAAATGAAGAATGTATTTATTTTATTATAAATCTTCATAGTTGTAATTATGCATTATCATGATGATGGCGCAATGGATTATTATGCTGACAACTTACTTTTCAGCCCTCATGTTTTACTTCAATAAGTATTGATTTTTATAAAAACATTAAAAAGTCAGATCAATTAATTTTTTTTTTTTGCTTTTTGCTTTTTTAATCTCTTGCCATTTACTTTATTATTAACATAAGAGTAGTAATAATATATCAAACTAAGGATTGTTAAAAGGTCATTACTATAACTATAACTACTGTTAAATAATTGTACTGACAAACAACTATGTAACAGTACATTACATTAGGGTGTGGGAATTAATAGCACATTAACTTGTTTAAAGGAATGTATTCAGTTCTAAATAATTTATAACTATCTACAGAAATATTTAGTCCTTCGATTATACCTTAAAAAGTCAAACAAATTACAACTGGTACCTAGACACAACTAATGTAAAATATAAGAGTCATATTCAATTATAAATGTGACAAAAACTCCTGAACATATGTAGTCAATTTTATTCTCTATTTCCTACATGATTTGTATAATTTTATTTAGTCTATTCAACATTCTCTATATACATATGTACTAGCCTAATACTTACAGTACATTTTAATGTAAACAATTTATTTAAAAAAACTAACTCTATCTGTT
The DNA here is from genome assembly GCF_021130785.1 of Homalodisca vitripennis. Taxonomy (NCBI): domain Eukaryota; kingdom Metazoa; phylum Arthropoda; class Insecta; order Hemiptera; family Cicadellidae; genus Homalodisca; species Homalodisca vitripennis. Next base: position 107,044,500 of record NC_060211.1, read on the forward strand.
ATTTTATATTTAAATATAAAGTTGATCAATTTGATCAATCGGTTGTATTGTGAATGGTCAATTTCATTGTGTACAACAGTTTGATTAAACTTTAATAATTACCATTGAATATTGCATCCATGACCATCTGGTAGTGCTGCCTGTGTCTTAGATGTGAGGGACATCACACAACTAAGTATTTCAGAGGACACCAGCAATATTGCTAGGTATTTTTAAAGCCAGATCTCTGACAATGTATTGCAACCTAGCAACAAACTAAGCATAACCAGGAATGCTCTGTATGTTTGTCCTGCTCTAATAACTCTGAAATAAAAGTATCCGATAATCTAATAGCTATTTGTGTATCAATAGTGGAGAGTGTAAAGGATCGCTTTGTTACCTAAAAGAAAAGTTCAATCATAAGAGACAAAACAGAGGATATCAATTCTCTTAAAGGTGGCAAGAAAATATCCTTACCTAACACATACATGTACACATATTCTGGCCTAGTATCCAGCCATGTATGCTATTGTTAATTAGAAATCTGATTATAAAGTTAGAAAAGTTTGAACAAAAATGCATCACAGATGGTGACTTAAAAACGATTTTACTTAAGTCCTTCTTTCTCAATAGCTCAAGTTAGGAATATTTTCACAGAAAATCTCATTTGTGATACAACATAATAATATATTAGCTGTATCATAGTTGTTATATTTTGCATCATAACCGTGGTAACCGTTCATAACAACTATTCTTGTTTGATTCTTAATTTTATTTATTTATTTTATTTTGATCCAGAACATTTAATGGCATCAAATGTGAAAGACTATTAACTTTTAGGTTTTCGTAAATTTTATGTTTATTCTTTATTATTGCTGTCATCTTATAACTTTGAAATTATATGCGAAATGATTTATACTTGAAAATAAGTCCTTTTCTCTGAAGCAAGACTGATGAAAACCTCAATTGCACTTAAACCTAAAAGATCTTCGGCATGGCTTCGATAGTGACAAGATATTGGAAATGGATAGGGGCAGATGGTAGTGGGGTACTTTTATCCTCAGCCATGCTAACTCCAAAGAAGGAGAGGTAAGTGTGTTCAGGCTCAGTGGACAAGCATTAGATGTCTCCCTTGGTTGGTTCTAAACTTACTAAAGCCTTTGATATTGAGAAGCCTCACTCACTCCAATCGCCATACTAACTTATCTTTATCGTAATTCAACATTTCTAGTTTGTGACTTCTTCATTGGGTTACCCAGATGTAAATAACATCGGTTCATGCTGTAGTTGGCTTAGAATATGGTTTAGTGTGTTTAGGTTTTACTTAACAGGTAGAATCCTGCTAGAAATGATCCTTTCTGGGATACTAATGTCATAATTTCAAGATGTTCTACTGAAATGATATGAAAAGGCAGGATAGTTATATGATGATATGCAACGCTTCACTTTTGTGACTAGAACTGTACAAAATGTATCAACTCAGATTCTAGGCTACTTAATTGAAACTTATCAATTCAGATTCTAGGCTTAATTGAAACTATGTTTCTATGCAACTTTAGATGTTTACATTATATGAAAGTTTTCCAATAAGTTTGCTAAAACTATCTGGAAAGAAATTGTAACATGAAATCTGTATCTCAAGAATATTTAAAACTACAATCATGTTTTTATAAACAAATAACACAATCACACGCAAAAGTAAATATTTTACTATTAGTCATAATCTAATATTTTTGACAGAATTATAGTTATTTGTCAAAGAAGTTTGAAATAATAAAATATGGTGAAAAAACATGAACAATTATAAATATTAATAAACAAATATAACATCCATTTAAATTTTACCAATCATTGAGATTGACTTAAATTGTCAGAGTTGGTTTATTTATTACAGAAAAATGTACAGTTTACTACATTTACATTTGAAATATCCACATTAAGTAATAATATCTATGTTTAAGTTTTCACTATTTTTATATAGTTTTAATTCTGACTGAATGAATTAATAATACTGAATAGTTGGATTTGTATTCAAGAATTATTATTTATGTAATTAATACACATTGAAGTTTACTGATGTATGATGTTAATGTTTGTTGTAACAAGTCACAAAGCATGTTTTAAAATTCGATGAGGCCTAAGTTTTCAATGTGAAATGATGAACCCTTGTTCGCCTCTGATTTTATACCTCAACATGCTGCTCAAATAGTTGTAGATGCAAATTTGTATCACTTATTGTTATCTGTTGGAGTAATGCTGTCTTATTAATATTGATGTAATGGTTTAGCCAAGCTTGTGTCAATTACTGTATTGATGTAATTATATTTATTTGTTATTGAAACATTTGTTAAATTATTTTTGTTTGAGTAAAATTGTAAAGAATATAAAAAAAAAACAAATAAATATAAAACTGAATAGGTTTGGTGTTTTATTATAAATTCCAATTTACTTACAAATAATATAGAGTAACCGAGCATGTGCAAAAAGACAATTACAAATGTAAATACGAGGGGGTACCCAAAAGTAACCGGAATTGTATTGCTGGCAGCCGGCAGCGTGTAGTACACATTCCTGCCGCTAGGCGTGTCGCGCAACCCATTGCGAGCTCAGTGACCCCAGTTCCGTTGTCCTAGTGCATTCTGTTCGTTCGTAGTGACTGTTTTCGCTAACCCTGTTTTGTTCTTGTTTCGTTTTTTGTCATGGCAAGTTTAAGTGAACAACGTGCAGCTGTGAAATTTTGTTTTTTACTTGGTAAAAATGCTGCAGAAACTATTTTAATGTTGAATACAGCTTACAAAGATGATGCTATGGGGAAAACTCAGGTCTACGAGTGGTTCGCTCGATTTAAAAATGGCGACATGTCGATTGAAGACAAACCTCGTTCTGGACGTCCATCAACCTCTCGAACGGACAAAAATGTTGAGAAAATTCGTGAACTTGTGCTCACCGACCGTCGACAGACAATTGAGGAACTATCAGAGAGTAGTGGGTTAACTTGGAGCTCGGTTCAGCGAATTTTAACAGGAGATTTAGGACTGAAAAGGGTTGCTGCCAAATTTGTTCCTCGACTTCTACTGACCATCAAAAGGCACATCGAGTTGAAACTTGCCGCCTTCTGAAAGAACATCTCGCAAATGATCCCGATTTTTCTGGAAAAGGTAATTACTGGTGATGAGTCATGGTGCTATGGTTATGACCCAGAAACGAAGCAACAGTCAAGCCAATGGAAGTCGCCATCTTCACCTCGTCCAAAAAAATGTCGGCAAGTCAAATCAAACATCAAAACCATATTGATTTGCTTTTTTGATGCTAAAGGCATTGTTCATTCTGAGTTTGTTCCTCCAGGTCAGACTGTCAACCAAACATTTTATTTGGAGATTTTAAGAAGATTGCGCAACAGTGTTCGCCAGAAAAGACCCGATTTGTGGCAGACTGGAGATTGGTTCTTCCACCACGACAACGCACCGGCACACACAGCCATCTCAGTTAGGCAGTTTTTAGCCAAAAACGGCATGGTTCCGCTGCCCCACGCACCTTACTCGCCTGACCTCGCTCCATGTGACTTTTTTTTATTTCCACACATGAAAAGAGGCTTGAAAGGTCAACGATTTGACAGCGTTGAAGAGGTTAAGAAAAAAACAAAGCTCGAGCTTGCAGCCATTTCTAAAGATGACTACAAAAAATGTTTTGATCAATGGAAATACCGTTGGGACAAGTGTATTAGTTGTAATGGAGATTATTTTGAAGGAGATAAGGTCGTATTGTAAAACATTTGATAATATATAATTTTTATAAAATAATTCCGATTTTTTTTGGGTACCCCCTCGTAAAGTGATAAGACAATCAGAGGCTTGGAGTTCTGTTTTTTATTATTAAACTGTCACAAGTAGTGATGACAAGTAGCGTAATTTTGTTTAAAGCCATTATACCTCTATTTAGGATAAGAAAATCTGCTATAGAAAAGGATTTCATGAAATTGATTCACTTGCAAAATTTACTCATGATGTAAAGTACATACTCGTATCTAGTACTGGAAACAAGTTAGTTGTTTTGATAGAAACAGCAACAACTGATGAATACTGTATCTGCTGTCTCAAATAGGTATTTAGCTATTAAATAAACTTCCTGCCAGAATCTACTATAAAAGAAGGTAAGTAGTATGGCACACCACATGTCACGTTTCAGGAGGCTCAATGCAAAATTTCAGGTTTAGCCAATAGCTCATTTCATTACTGAAAGATAGAAAGATGGAAGATCATACAACAAAGAAATTTCACATCCACTGGCAAACAAAAGAGAGATTGTGTCAACATACAGGGTGATAGGCTTCAATAAAACAGCCAAATTCCATGGTTGTGCATGCAATATCATAAAACTCATTCTTGTCTATGTAGAAATATAGTTGCATGCAATATTTCAAACCTTGCAGATGAAATCTTTATCGAGATATCTTGCAACATGATATATTATTTTTCATTAAACTGGGTTACATATCAGTGTTTAAATAATAATTGTCTATACACCAAGTCACCATAAACTGATGTTGGATGTTTTAAGACAATTAGGATACATGTTTTAATACGTCACATGTTAAACTCTCTTATGGGTGGTGTATTGAGTTTGTTTACAAATTTATTTATTCTGCTATTTACTCATTGCCATTAAGGAGACACATAAGACCAATGTAAAAATATTTTGCTAACACTCTGCCGAATTACATGCACCATAATCAAACTCAGTGTTTCTCATATAGATATGAAGCTTTGTGCAAAATTTCAAGTCTAAAGGACAGTTCATTTTAGAGATATCATGTGCAAGACAGACAGAAAGAAATAGATTTTATCCAGCCCCACAATGATAGGCTTTGCAAACACTCAGCCAATATTAAAATATGATTTAATATTCTTTTGAAGTAATTCCTTCTTTATACAGAGAACAGTTCATGGATTGGGCCTTAAAATGAAAGTACAATGATAAACTGCTACTGAGGCGGCTCTATGTCTGTTCAACCCGTACATCCTCATTGGTGCCGTTTAGGGAAGGGTGCCAAATCAAAAGAAATATTTAAAATATACACTATTAAAATGAACGGGTGATTGTTAAAATGGAGTTTTTGCCTACTGCAGAGGTCCACACACACTTGGGTGTCAAAAGGTACCTTATTTGGTCTCTTATAACACATTATTATAGCCACTCTGTTTTCTTAGTGAGTGTCAAAAGGTACCTTAGTCAGTGACTTAAGTCCATTTTAACATTCAACGGTTGGTAGCATTTCCAACCATGGTCACCACCTGTTTCTGTTTATGTCTTTTTCTTATTGTGCTGAGTGTAATGTTGATTGGTAAAACTTATATGCTATGTAATTGTAGAGTTTTCAAAGTAATAAATATAACATTTTAATAATAAAACAGATTTAGCACATTACAAAATCTACAAGGGCCAGGCTCACATAGGACCCGATAAAGTTGCTTCATCTCTTATTGACTGCATTAAAAACCATATAATAGAGACTGTTAACGAGTTGCATATTTCCTCAGATAACTGTCCAGGAAAAAATGAAAACCACATGCTGTTACAAGTTTGTTTTGCATTTACAGATACATGCAAATGTTAAACTATTAAACAACTTATCCCTTTACGTGGTCATTCTTACAACCTCGTGTATAATTATATTTTCATGATCAGAACAATAAGGCAAACTCAACTATCAATATCATTCAAGAATATAATTCATTCAAATCAGAAATGCTCTGCATGGGCAAAACCTAACATAAATATCAGTTGCAATTTCGCTTAACATCTGAATTTCTTAACCAGGAACACTGAAATTATGTAACTGATTCATGCTTAATTTTGATTGAAAAATATCATTGTATACTGTATTTTCAATAGAAAGGCTACAAACAGTTTTTGAAAATTGTGTACAAAGCCACGATTAACTGTAAATGTCAATAATTTTATTCTTACTTTTCAACAAAACTAATGTAAACCCATTTAATTTTTAATACCTTTAATAAATGTATGGAACATCAATGTTCAATTTAAACGTTCAAAATATAATTCTGTTAAAATGTTTAAAATGTTGGTCTTTTACTTGTTATTTAATAAACAAAAATAGTTCAAACACATTTGTTGAAGATGAGTTTGTTAATAGATGAAATTACACAGTACATTTAAAACTTCACTATTAACAATTATTACAGAGGCAGTGGAGTTGTCATATATTGGCAGTCACAACACACTAATTCAGTATGTTAATTAATCAATAATGTAAAGGTTTTGAGGATCAAATTATATTATAGTTTAGATGAAAACATAATATCTATGTATTTTAAAAGACTAAAACAAATATTTACTATACAAGTGTATGATACAAATCTTTCTACTATATATAAATAAACTACATACTATTTGAAATTTAACAGCAACAATTTATTTTTTTCGTTCTGAATTATTTTCTGGTGTTCTTTGGCCATCTTCAGTTGTGCTTGCATTACTTACTCCTTCCATCTTATTTATAATATCACTTATAGCTTCTTCTTCTTCAGGAATTGACCCACTGAAATAAAAGTTTGCTTCGTTTGAAAACTTGTTATAATTCTAATTATTTTTATTTTAAAATACTTTTTATTGTAGCTTATGATTCCATAAAACAAACAAGTGATTAAAGTTTCAAAATGGGATTACTAATTTAAGTGTGAATTTAACAAAAACTAAGTAAATAAAAATTTGAGATCTCTAAATTTAATTTGGAATAATTCACATTTGCCATCCATGGTATTATGAAAGTGTTTTATTACCAAAAGGTCTGATTGGTTTAAATGTTGCTAATAGCAATTTGTGTTTATATTTATATAAAATAAATATGTAAAGTTAATATTGTAGCATCAGTATTAATTGATATTATTTAACTTACCTGCGGTTTCGATACTCCTCAATGGCAGTCTTGCGATTTGTCTGTGGTGATGTTATTGCAACATTTTCTGTGTTTACCTATCAACAATAATGTTTCATATTTGTTTTTGCGCTTTGCTACACTTTTTTATATTTACTTCAATGTTTGTTGAAAATTTAAATAGATGGAAAGAATTAATTTAATTTATTTTACGTGAAATACAGTTTTATATTAAATTATAATTTAAATTTAAATTACTATAGTTTTTTATTATTAAGTGTTTTAGATTTTGGTATAGTGAGAATTTTATACAGATCAAACAGCAATTCATCCAAAAGGTATATAAGAGTAATTACTATAGCAAAAGTAAAAGGTTTTAAGTACAGGTCAATAAACTGGAATTAGATCCTATCAAAATATTTGTTTTTTGTAAACAAGGTTAAAAAGGAATTAATCCCTTGAAAATATAGATCTATTACGTCCAAAATTAGTTATTTATCAACAACGTGACACAATACTATATTGAGCAGAACGGAATCTGAGATTATCAAGGGAGAGCTGGAACTCTCTAACCAGCAGATCACAGGTTCGATTCCCAGAAAGGTCAAAAGAATATTCACAAATACCATACAGTGTGCTTAGACAAATTTCTCTAAAAAAAGTTTATGTGAATTATCCCATTGTCATAGAAAGAACCCCATAAACAATATACAAAAAAATATACTGTATACAGGGTGTTTTTGTGACATTGTACCAAACTTAAGGAAATGAGTCCTTAAACTGCAGTAAGTAAAACATTTCCTTTAAATATTTCAACTAACATTATTTTTTTATTTATTTTTCTATATGTATTTTTGTACTAAAAATGCATAACTAATAAACAGTTAAGATTTTTAGTACGTTATTTTGTATTCTTTGTTTTCTTAATAAGGCCTGAATTTGAGTTGAAAATAAAGGAAATAGTTTATTAAACAGTTCCAAAATGGTGGCTGTTTAAAAACCATTACATAAAATTGCACAAAAACAAAGTTGCAGCAAGAAATATTTAGAATAATGTACATATTACATTAAATTATGTATATTCAAAATGTAGACATAAGTAAAAAAAGAAACAAAGACTGAATTTCTCGATTTATTACAGATAAGTAAGATAAGCAATCAAGTTTTTCTTCTGAAGATGCTAGTAATGAAAGTAGTAGAAAGTGCTTGAGGAAAACAAAAAAAAATGAGTTTGTATTGTCTTCATGCTTCATCTTTGTTTAATACTCTTAAGACCTTATCTTCATCTCACCATACTTTCACGTATAACACAAACATTTTTATTTTCCCAAATTAATTGTTACACATTGAATTTTTTTGTTTGCATTTAAATAACTGTGACTGGGGGAACTGATTCTATCGTTTCATAACTAAATTAAGGTCTTTTCTTTCTTTACACTTCTCTCAGACCCACAAGGTTGATCCATATCCAATAACAGGGAGTTGACTGTAGTTTATTTTAACTTTGATACAACATTTGATTCATTTTAAAAATTTGTTCAAACCAGTATTGCCTGTTTAAACAATTCAGGAAGAATTATCTCTGAAAATAAGACACATCAAACGACTTACCGCCTTAAAACAGAAAATTTAGCCTATATTATATTTAACTCTAAAGAATGCAATGTTTTAACTAATAAAACAAGTACACAACACATTTTAAAGTATACAATCACAGCCATAAGTTTTAAAGAAAAGTTTTTTTTAGAAATGAATAGTAACATTTTTATTTTTATATACACTTTTTATACATTTTTTTTAACGGAATCTGAAAACCCGAAATTATAAATGATAAACTGTATTAAAAACCCAATGTTTTGAAATGAATTTTACATTATTGCCTTAAAAGCAGTCAACACATTTCTCAATACATAATGTTATAGTAAGATATAGTTTTGTAAGTTTTACAATTATCAACATGGCTACATATTACAAGAGAGATAGCTCTGTCAGTCAGCAATGTTTTTAAATAAATAAAAATTGTATTGTTAAGATTATATTGAGCACGTTCTGTATTTAAAATAGTATAGTAGGCATATCACCGTTATTGTACAGATTAAGGAAGAAATCACTATGGAAGGTGTAAAAACAGTCATAGGTTATATTTTCAAAAGATTACTACAATAACAGAAACTACGCAAATCTACTAAATGTACAACAAGGATACCTTTGTAGTATGCCTCTGTAGAGGGGCTGGTGGTGGGGGTTTGCTGTTCAACTGAGGGTTTGAATTCTTATGTCCAACGTCTAACGTAGACTTCAATAAATCGATTTTGGGACTGCTATTCGCCTTATGTGCACGGGCTAACTCGACGCTTGTGCTGTTGCGGCGACTACTGTTTGTCCTGAACAATTCCAATCGTGAACCCCGATCCAAGGATGTCAACGATCCCCTATGGTTGAATCTTATCATTAAACTTAATCTTTCAGCACTCTGAATCTTTTCTCTCATTGAAGCCTCTCTCTCTTGTTCATCTGCATTAAGTTTCTCTCCCTCCCCATAATCTGAAATGTTCATTTCTCTCTCACTTATGTACAACTCTGTGCTACTATTGCTATTGTTAGTCGTTACTGTGGGGGAGAGGTTGTTAATTCTGCGTTATTGAGAAAATGCTGGAAGCAGCTTTAGTCGCTTTTACTTGAATAAGCTTCTTTTCTTCTTCAGGTTTATATTTTCATCTTCTGTTATCTTTGAGTGTTAATCTATATTCTAAAAATCTGTTAGCCAAAGCATCTCAAAAACTAAATATCAAAAGCAGAAGCATATTTAGGCGTGCAATACTTAGCAAAGAACGTTGGAACAGATGTATGACTAGTGACAGACTTATGGCAAGGAACACACTCATGATGAGGGGCAGACATATGATGAGGAACAAATATATGCATGATGACTAATTAAACAGAAAGGACAAAAAAATTGAAAAATAAAATTAATAAAAACACATATAGTAAACTCCAATGAATACAGTAAACTATGTGACTATGAGTTTGAGATTGAAAGCTTTTATTATGTATAGACAAAATTTAAGCCAATAAAAATGTATTCAAACACACTTTTAGATAACATTTTTTATTTTTTATAAATTATGAATAAAAATTTTCTCTCTGGAATCTTTGTTTCAGGTAACTTAATAAATAAATAATGAATACAATTAAAACAATGATTTTTATAAAAAATAATCTTAATTGTTCAGATATAATTACACACAAACATACATGTACAGATAAATTGCAAGACTCACTACTTTGGTAAAAAAGTTTATACTTCACCAATAAAATATTAGTTTATGAAAAAGTTTCAAATCATTAGGGTTATTTTTGGAAGCCATTTTATGGTCTTTAGTGAGATTTTACTGTACTTTTTGGACAGATTAACACTGTGCTGATTTCTTAACTCATATTTGTATCCACGATCTAAGTGTAAGAATATTAATTTCCATTACTCAACTTGAGTAGAAGTATTTAACCATAATATTAAATTATTACTCTCAATAAGTGGAATTCAGATATGTAACCCAAATTAAAATTACTCAATCATTATGGAACATAGGTTTACTTGGATCCATCTCATTACCCAAAGCGAGGATGTCCATGTTCCTGATAGAGGATCACAAGCTTCTGGGTCTGGTGCAGTTAAACATGTTTTGGTATGAGATGTGAATTTTTTCTGATGACCATTACTAACCTCAAATGTGACATATTATCTAAGGTATGGTATCCAACCATATATTTGCTTGAGATAGTGAGATAACGGTGAAGTGAGAATGATAGATACAGAATGGGTCCCTTCCAAAGGTAACTAAACTCAGGGACTTCATCATCCACGTAATAGTGCCTGATAATAAGATTTAAGAGTTTACAATGCTGACTCTTGTGCAATTAAATAAAAAATAAAAATGAAAACCCTCCCTTGACCAATCAGGACTTAGGAAGTAGTAGTAAGGATGGTGATTAGAATCCTGTTGAAGATAACTAAGATTTCAGCTTTCTAAGACTCAGTTCAGAAGGAATATAGATTTAGATACAATTCAATTTGTTTTGATTTCTTTCTAAATCAGGATCTTTGTTTAATAATAATAATGGATTAAGGTACGGTTTGTAATTTGGATTCTATTTACATATCTTAACTTTGGACAAAGATTTGCAACTGTGGTTACAAACTTATTTCAATAACCATAAAACATTGCTACTAGTAAAAAGATGATACTCTAATTTGGAAGTTATTTGTGTTTCTTGGTCATAGGTATTTTAAATAAATAAACTCTCCTTGTTACCTGTAGATTCCTCACAGCTTTTGCTGTTGTATGCATCATCATATTTATGAAGCCAAAAGAAATGCATCAAGCCGTAAATTATTCCGCTGATGAGTCCTAGAAGACCCATGATTTGAAACGCTTCTCTTGTACCATAAGTTCCAATTAAAAGCCCACCAGCAAAACTTCCACTTCCTCGGCCTGGAAAATAGGAAAACCATCTTCATGTAAATAGCTTGAATAAATGTTTCAAACCCATATAAATTATTAAGATATAATAATTAATATTGAAGACAAATTTATTCAATACTATATTGTAGTGGTCCTCAAATAGCGACTGACGGGCCAGGTCTGGACCACGACCTCATTTGGAATGGGCCGCAAAACAATTTTTGAGTTGTATGTAAAATACAGCAAAATGTGGAAATTTCGGATAATCAATTATCAACTTTTTGAAATCAATAAAGAAGCTTTTATTCACTACGTGTCACGCTACTGTGAGCTTAGCGAGTGAGATCAAGTACCAGTATTCGATTGTACCGAACACAAAATGGCTTCCCACACAAATTGGAACTGCCCAGCTGGCCAACACACCGACCTCCTATCGGATTGAACAGAAATGACAGGCCCGGCCAGATCACCTATCATTCTGTCAGTGTTGTCCGCTGCGTTGAATATTAATGCAGTTCTGTTTTACAAACTGCAGTTTTGTTGTGTTTAACATGCTGTGTTGTTGCAAGTTTTATAAGTTCGTTTAAGAATTGCTCAAGAAGCTGAGCTTCATGTAATTGGTTAATCTCCATATGGTGAAGTCCATATTTTTCACCCCAAATTGATGAAACAACAGATGCAACCAATATGCCAAATTTGTTGTTATGTTCGGAATGAAGACATGCTATTAAATAAAAATATGCTATTTTGTGAGGTTTTACCAACAAGCGAAGGTATTTATGTAAAGTTAAATGGTTTTATAACTGAACATGATTTTGATTGGAAGAAGTAGGTGGGACTTTGTCTCGATGGAGCCGCTGCAATGGCTGGGTGTGACACTGAAGTTGTAGCTAAAGTAAAAGAAGTGGCTGCCCAAGCAACATTCACTCACTGTTGTTTGCATTGAGAAGCTTTGATAAGAAAAAATTGCTCTAAGAGCTCGAAGATTTTGTGCCAAGCTGTAAAAACGGTAAACTTTATCAAGGCATGTGCTTTACAATCCTGAATGTTTGCAATATTATGCGATGAAATGGGTGGTTTGTACAGACAGCTGTTGCTGCACACAGAGGTCAGATGGCTATTGAGAGGGACAGTATTAACACCTTTGTTTGAACTGTACTATGAGGTTTTCGTGTTTTTGTCTGACATAAACATTGAATTGAAAAACTGCTTTGCAGATGAAATGTGGCTGTGTACATTGGTGTATTTGGCAGCGATATTTTCAATGCTTTATGAGCTCAACCAAACGCTGCAAGGAAATTCTAACACTCCTTTTCAGGTTCATGATAGAGTAAGTGCTATGAAAAAGAAGCTGAACCAAGCAGCTAAAGAAGCAGAACAGAAAAAGATATTGTTGTTTCTAACGCTTGAGAATTTTGTTACAGAAAGTAACCTCAAACTGAGTCCTGCACTTCTGACAGACATCAAAACACACTGTCTTGGATTAATTCCGAGCTACAACATATATTTTCCTGAAGACTTCACTAAATATTCCTGGATCCAAAACCCATTTACTGATAAAGAAATAGCACCAGAAAACTTTACTGTGACAGAAAAGGAACAACTGTTTGAACTAAATTGTGACTCAGAACTACAGCAAACATTTTCTAAAATGTTGCTTGTGGCCCTCTGGGTTGAAAGACGTGGAGACTATCCACAAGTTTTTACTTCCATTCACAACTTCTTACTTATGCAAGACAGCATTTTCTTTACTTGTGTATCATAAGAACAAATAACGGAATAGACTCATTAGTGTAGAAAATTATATTCGTTTAAGACTGAGCAATCTTAGACCAGACATTCGCAAGTTGGCTTTTAATCTTCAAGCTCAGCCATCTCATTGAAGTTTTGTATTATTTATTTTTGTATTTTCCTTACAGTTTAATCATGTAATGTGTTTTATACTAATATCAAATTAAAACATATTTTTTGGTTACTGTATGCGGATTTCTTGTTCATATTAATTATTACTAAAGTAATATAATACTATACAGAATTTAATTTTTCATACTTATAGTTGTAAAATGATAAATAATAACATATTCCATCCATAACTACCTCCAGATGAATAAGTGGTACGCAAAATATTTTTGTCTTGTAAAATGGAACACCAGGAAAAAAGGTTGGTGATCACTGATCTAGAGCAGTTAAATCTAATTACTAAATCTCAAAATGGGTTCTTGAAAAGAAAATCTACCATCTCTGCCATTATTAACCTTCTTGAATATATCATTGACCAAACTGACAAAGAAAATTACATCTCTGCCCTTTTCCTTGACTATAGTAAAGCTTTCGACTGCCTAGGCCATGATTTGATCTCAAGGTATCATCTTTATGTATCAGAGGTACAGTCAACATCTGGCTCTCAACTTATCTGTCAAGATGATTCCAAATAGTTGAGGCGCAGAGCACTACTACTCTTGGCCTTGAAAACACATATCAATTACACCCAATGTCTGTTACACGAAGAGTACTTCAAGGATCCGTCCTAGGTCCAGTTCTCTTTGTTCTTTTTGTCAATGATTTACCAACATACCTCCAAGACCATAATACCACTTGTGTGATGTATGCAGATGACACAACACTCTTGATCAAAAATACCACTGCTGAAGAAGTGTACGTTACTGCATCTAACTCGCTATATAGTGTTCTGGAATATTGCAGAAGAAATGACTTGGCTGTTAACCCATTAAAAACGATACAAGTAAATTTCAGTAAAAGAAAGGACAACACTCCTAACATATCTGATATAGCAACTGAAAGCCATGTAAGAATGCTTGGTGTCGCTCTGGATGGGAATCTCACCTGTACTGAGCACGTAGACAGCCTCTACATTATTATTGCGGAATGCTAAAAGTGCTCACTGACCAATACAAAGCAACCTGCTTTGAAATTGGACAAGAAGTACTGATACTAAATTTACTAATTTTAAGATTAAAAATACCATTTAGTCACAATAGGCCTAAAATGGTAAAGTATTTATGCAAGAACAAAATTAAACTGAGTCATCCAAATAGTAAAGAAACAGTTTATTGTACAAAGTCGTATTCTACAATCTTAAGTTTTAAAGATGTCACTAATTTTCAAGCCAAAATATAATGAATGACTTTTTGGAGAACAAATTCTTTAAATTTTAAACTCCAATATAGAAAGCATCTTTTCTGTGTAAGACATGCATTTAATAAAAATTGTACTTTAACTTACAAACCTAAACTGAAGTGGGCCATCCCCAAGACTCCTATGAGGGTAGCTAACAGATTTTTTGGTGCAATGATTGCACAGTATGTTGCTGCAGCCACCCACATTTAATGAGCGTGTGTCTATCCAAGATGGTTCACACTTCTGGCTAGTTTATACCTTCCAGTTGAACCCACACTGGGCACATCAAAAACTGATGTGTCACTTAAATCTGGGCAACCTTGTGGATGTCTAGGAGCGGCACATCACTAACCGCAAATGTTGAGATTCTGGATAGCAAGGATAATTCAATAGGTCTAGTCTAGTTTACTGCAGAAGATAAGTGGGATTCATTCGATAAGAGTAAAAGGTTCTTGCTAACCTACACATAAGGGTGTCACACCCTGCCTGCTTTGACTGGAGAAGCTGGTTTAGAGCTGACTTCCCCTTCTTCCAATGGGACATGACTTGAGATTAGTGCCTTAAATTCTTCCTTGTGGATCTCGAGAGGAGGCAACCCCTACCCCCAACCTTACCCATCCAGAATATCCTGTCACTCCGGAAGTAGCACAGAGGTGCTTATAGGACTAGGTGCAATTTCTAAAGGTTCTTGTTCTAAGAGAACAACAACAAAAAACCATGCATATAGTAAAAATTCTAGTTTAACTTACAAACCTAAACTGAAGTGGGACATTCCCAGGACACCTATGAGAGTAGCCAATAGATTTTTTGGTGCAATGATTGCACAGTATGTTGCTGCAGCCACCCACATCAAATGAACCGATAATGCTTCAATAGCTTCAAATGGAAAACACCACCAAGCACTCCTAAAAAGCACAAAAATGTGGTGGTTAATGCAATTTATTTTTTATGAATTTAATTATATTTGTACATTACTTTTTTTGTTGCTGACTATTATTTTCATAAATGAATCTATTAAGATTTTTTACTAATTTAGTTATCAATTAACTCATTTTATAATATTAAATTACGGGATATAACATTTTAACCAAATTAAATAAAATACAAAATATAATATAACAAAGTAGAATAGAATATAGAATAGAATAGAATAGAATAGAATAATGCTTTATTTCTGAACATCAAGTACAGAGAATGGTGTCAAGTATGTTGAGGTTAGACAATTCAATATTCAATATATTCAAGTAAGATACAGTATGATATCTTTATTACATTGAATTATATTTGTGAGCATATATTGCATTCAATAATCTAGTAAAAGTAGAAAACACCAAATGTTTTTCATGTGCGAGTAAAAAAGTAACTGGTATGAAGTAATTGAATAAGTACATAAACTGATACACCATGGCATCAAAGGACCCGACATAACATAAGAAAAGTCTTACCAATGAATCAAACCAATTAATTTCATCACATGTGATACTTTTGATTTTACTTTAACATCACATGTGTTTCACCACATGTGTTACTATTGATGACAACTTTCACACGATAAAATGATTTACAAGGTTTGTTTACAAAATCGGTCAATTCTGTAATTTTCCCATTCCTTTCATTGTTATCCGTGTGACCAATATAAAAATAATGGAATTTTATTCCAAGAGAAACCTATGTACCAAGTTTGAAGTCTCTAAAACCCTCTGGCAAGGAACAATCTATGAGACAGACATTAATGTAACAATAATCTTTGAAAAATAATAATAATAATAAATAACTTACCCTATAAATGAGTAGCCTATCAGTCTCGCAGCATGAGCGAAGAAAGCAATAACGATGATGTTGACATGGCCAATCTTCTTACTGATCCGCTCAGCACCGTAGAGAAACGGTATACTGCTCAGTGTACCCACAGTCACTGTCACTCCTGCAAACATTCAACTGTTTCATTTTTTAGATATTTCAGTAACTTTGTATTCAAATCAGTGTAAAATAAAAATTGTTCTTAAGTATTGATAATAACAGACCTCAGTTGTCTAATATTAAAATAATTTCAAATGTCTTTATTTTTTAATTTATGTTTTAATTAATATGGATATATTCTAACTACAGTTTAAATACACACTCATTTGTAAGGAAGCTCAGCTCACTGTGGTGTGAAACTTTCATTTCATTTTTGACTTACTAATTATTTATTATTAATGGTTATAATCAAACACTTTCCGCAGTAACTTTTAAAGTCTAAGAGAAACGATTTCCTTTTGTGTCAACCATAGGTTGCTGTAATTGTATTGCTAACAGTGTCTTTGTATCAAAATTGTCTAATATACCTTATGAAAGTAGTCAGACTGTTATAAATTACTATAATTCATAAAAAAATTATGGGATAAATATTTATAAATATATAGCTTTTAAACAAATTGTGCCATTTTTCTCGTACTGATATTAATTGATTTTTAACTTTTGTAAAAAACTGTGATGTGAAATTTTATGTAGTGATCCCTGTAGTGAGTGTAATTGATTTTTTGTAAATAGTTTATTTAGTAAATATTAACTTTCATTGATTTTTAAAATTGAAAAATTGAATGATCACCTGGAACTTTTGTCTACTCACCAAGGAGATAATTATGTGCTCCAAGCTCTTTTAAGTACAGAAATAAATACGACTCTATGAAACCCCAGCAGTTCCCAAGTAGAAAGAGGAAGAAGATGAACATGATAACATGAGGGAGCTGGACAAGGCGTAGTAGATCTCTCATGATGTTATCTGCCGGCACTTTGGCTCCGATAGGCATCAACAGCAGTGAGACGGTGGAGATGAGCAGTAAAGTGTCATATGTGTAAAATGCAGCAGAGTAATCTGTGTAACCTATAAATCAAGTAAAAGTTAAAAAAGTGTCATTCTCTATCACAATCCTTGGACATTCAGATTTCTTTTCACTTTAACTTAAGGCAGCCTCCCTCTTACCAAGCTACCTCGGAACTGGAGATCCAACAAGATAACAATTTGGCTGGATAAACCGATTTGTTCTAAAATGTACTAAATTACAGTTTTTTTGTAATTAATCATACATTCACACGCATTGGAAAAACATGCATAAACTACAATTTACTTGTAAAAACAGCAAAAGTCAACTTAACATGAAAAGTCTGGACGAACTAGAAAAGAATTCAAGACTATACATGAATAAAGCAAAACCATGTTGGAATAAGTCTCTATGAGTCACAAAGTTTAATTTAAATACTGCCGCCATTCACTTTCTGTCGATTCAGTTCCAGCCATCATCACTTCAACTAGCCTCTGCTTTTAAAATATTGACATCCTTTCAACCATGACCGGTTAAAACAATGTCTTACTAAAAAGGCTTGCTTGAAAGGATGTCAATGTTTTGAAAACAGAGACTGATTGAAGTGGTAATCAATTAAAAGGTTGTTATTTAAGAGGAAGAATACTGTTATACATAAGAAAGAGCCATGTGACCCTAATTTAGTTTCTTTATATCATGTATAAATACAAAAATATGCATTCACTGTTAACGTAATGTTAATGTTGGCTTCACTTTTAAACTACAACACTCATATGAGACTCCATATCAGACAGTGGATTAAGACGTATTTTATATATACTAGTAAACTGTCAATTTAATTTATATATGTCCATTTTGGATATTTGTAAGTGTTATTCTCAAACAGCTATCAGTTTTTATTACAGCTGAATCAGTGGTCTGATATGGGTTGGAACATTAACATCAGACTGGTTATACGGTTATGGCCAAATCTCAGTAGGTATTTAACTAAAACTAAAAGAGATTAGCGTTTTCTTTAATGTCTGTTATCAATAATTGAGAATAATGAGTCGATGTCAAATCAAAGTGATCACTTCTACCCAATCATATAGAGTATTGCACTAATACAACTTAACATCCTGTACCCTAAAGACTAGACTCTGTGAAGCCTAAGAGCCAAAGTCTTAGGTGAAAGTCTTAACTTAGTTATTTCTTTTGAATTTCAAATGCATTGTCATGAGATTGTAATGCCTGATTTACATTGCAGAATTCTATGACAATATCAATCTTGACTGGAAAGGACCTCACAGACATAGAGAACACAAGAATGGCAAAATCAAAAATACCTAGCCACCAAATAACTGAATACAGCACAAGGTGAAAGAGATTAGGATATACCTTACCTAACTTTTTACTTTTTACATCAATTAAGATTCCAGTGAGTGGAGAGAACAAAGCCATTCCTAAAGTAGAGGAAAGCCTTTCTCTGCCGAATTCTCCTCCATATTTCTGTATCATTGTGAGTGCTATAGGGTCCATGACAGTGACGCTAGCCGAAAGCATGGTAGTTCCCACGAACCGCAGGAAGAAGTAGAGGTAGAACACGTGAGGTGCAGACTCCTTGTAGTCAGGAGGACAAACCTCAGGTCCACCATGACTAAATATTAAAAAAAAACTTAATTTGAAAACCATTATGATATAAATCATAATCCAAGTTTACTATTTGGTCATATTCACCATATTTTAATCGGGTAATATTTCAACAACAACTAAGGTTGGAGAAAATGTCAAAAGTCTTGTGAGCAAAAATGTGTATAATTCAAATATTTTCAATTTACTATATTCATTTAACCAAAACAAAATCATTTGAATTTTTATTTGTTTTACTATCCACAAAATAGTATAGTAAGACATTTTTAATTCAGCATACTTGGGGATTTGGCTATGATGAGTTATTAAAAAGTCTGGATGATGGTTTTATTAAAAAAAAACATGATTTAAGCAAGGAGCCAATCATATATTTGAACATCTATAATAAAGAATAATCATTCATTGATACACCTCTTGTGTAGAGGTTTTTTTTACCTCTGATGTTATGATTTAGCATAAAATCTTAAAACTCATAGGATGATTGATACGTTCTGCTAGAAGTTTGAAATCTCATATGGCTATTGCTGGATTGGAAAGCTTACAATTACTGTCACGAGATTTTGTTTTTTTGCACATAAGACCTGGCTTTAAAAAATAGTTTAAAAGATTCCAAGATGAATACCACATTGTTACCTTATTTTTACAACAAAATGTGAATGAACAACAGGCTACCTAAAGCTGCACTTCTGCACCATACAGTCTGCAGCCAGCTCCTTGAGAGTGTTGTAGGTGGAGGTTAGATTGGACGACAATACCACTCCTCCACAGCGTAGATCCTCTCTCTCTAGTGATCCGTAATCCACCCTCGCAGACACCAGCAACTCCTTACTGAAGTGTTGTGTGAAGTTGGTCACCTCCTCATCTTCATCTGGCAGTTTACTGAGTCCTGGACATAATTACAGCATATATCCAATAAAAAAATGTGATACTATTTTTAGTTACCTGAAACATATAGCCTTAAAATTTTCTTCTTCCCATTTGTATAAACCACTTGGTTTATCAGCTTATTAGTATTACGGTACTTTGTTTAGCTTTGTCAAATTTAAAATTATATTATGAACAAATCATCTCAGATTATTAAGAGCTGGGTTTGTTAGTATGGTAAAAGGACTGTTTTTGATTCTTGATAATTCCTTGCATGTATTTGCAATATATAACTAATTAGAAGAAGACAGTAAATATATCTTATTAGTAACATATTAATACTAATTTTAGTATTTGAGTTTGAACTGCACTGGATCAGGTTTAGTAATGTATTTAACAAAATCTATTAATAATCTGTTCAAAAAATGTATCTTTTTATAAGTAATTCATAATTTATAAGTAATTTTAATCCTTTGGTGTCGGTGATATTTGACTTAGGCCACAGATTTTTGTATTTGAGTAGTGGCGCTGTACAGACATGGCTGTCCTGGTTGACTGGTGTGAATTTGCACAAATCTTGTGATGCCAGTTAAATGCATCTAGCTCAGTTCTTACTTATTGGATTGGTTTGAAGTAGCCTTACAGCATTATAGCCTAGTCTTATGAACAGTATTTACAAATCAAAATAAAAAAAAACTGTTTGTGAAACCAAAAGTACTAAAGAATTGTATATCATTACAATAATAATAAGTGTAGAAAAAAGTCATAATTTAGATAGTATAAATAATTTGCTAAACTTCATTTATAAAGAAAATATGCTACAATTATGCCTTATAGTTCGAATTGCCAACAGCACATTTTAATAAGTTGCTGATGGTTTTACACACCAAATCATAAAAACATTGCAACAAAAAACGTGTTTAGATACACACACATAACACAACATTTTTAATGTATTTTTTACAAAATATAACTATCAATGTAAAAGTGAAGGTTTTGACACAAAAAGATAAATTGTCTATTGAGTAAATAAATAAGAACATATCATTACAGTGTAGGACAGCAGTGCTAATTGGCTACCAAGATGCGGAGCCATGCGCTATCTTGCACCTATCTTTGGCCACTCATTACTGGCCTGGCCAATCCGAAACAATTAAAACACGACCTTCTTTCACATTCAAAATTAGAGTTGTTCATTAATAATGTTCTTTTATACATATGAAGATTAAATAAACATGACATATTTAATTGTAAAAAATTTAAAAAACAAAATTAACTTTTTATTCATATAAATACTTTGCTTTTGAGCTTCAAACTGCATCTATTGTAGATTAGTTGCCAACATTTCATCTATTGTAATGCACCTTTCAGAGTGAGTTCGTGAGCTTTCCTGTTTACTTTCCTGATAGAACATTAATTCACCTGAAGAGGTCTATTGCAATATGGATGAAATGTTAGTATGTTACAACAGCTTGATACCCAATATCAAAGTACATGCTGTAACAATAGTTGTGAGATTATGATTAAAGCTCAACAATTGAATTATCGATAGCTACTTAATATTTTTGAGAATAAAAAACTAAGAAAGCTACTGTACCTAAATTTTCAGAAGCCTCAGCTAGCAGTGGGTGCATTGTAACTAATATGTTTATCGCTTGCTGGTTTGAGTCGTTTGGAAGTTTCAAAAAGCTTGAATTCACTAAGCTGTTATTTAAATCTTTGCCTAACTTTACTAGTTTTACTAACTGATTTGTCCCATTCAATATTGCAAACTGCAACTTGTTACTAGATCTCGACGAATTTCTCTGAAGTTTCCTGAAAAATAAGGACAGTAATCATAGAGTGCAATAACTGGTGATAGATAACTAGGGGCAGACATCTACACTATATGTCCCTAAGTAAAAAATATACACATATGATGTTTTCTTTCATTATAACTGCAGCTAAAGGTTAAAGAATTATTTAACACACAAATAACATATTATGGTAATAATAATTGTAGTGCTTTTAATTGATATGAGTACTAGCTATACAATTATTTAAAAGTTTGGAACAGGTGGTAAACAACGATGTAAAACAGATTCAAATAGTCTACTTTGCTTTGGTTTCTGCTTGCTTCCACATAAATAACATTTACAATAAAAAGTGTGTTTAATTCGTACAAAAAATAAGAGAAATTAAACTTCCAACTATGGAGTGTTTTTTAACATTTCAAATATTCCTATGGACAATAAAATGTTATTTTGAAACTGTTATTTATATGAATATTCAATTGTCACTGTTGCTACAGATGAAACGGAATTTTATACTATTGAAGATCAGAATTATTACAACAAATAATAAAACTGTGGAATTTTCTAAAACTATACAATTTTGTCTCCAAATTAACTCAAGGAGCAGAAATTTGAATTTCTGCAAATAATTTTTCTGTTTATTTTACAATTCAAATACAGTCAAAAGTTATCCAGTTATCTTCTGTAGTTAGAGAAGAATAAAACTTTGCTATATCATCTTTTGATTTAACTTTGTTTTAGTTTTAAACATAAAATCATGATTTGAACACATGTACAGTACATTGTCATCAGTTTAATAAATTTCACTTTATACAAGATTAGGATAGTCATTTATTGCCATTTTAAGAGTTATGCAAATTAATAGAAAATTTAATATTCACACAGTTAGCAAGCCATGGGATGTTTGAAATAGCTTGGAAAAAACAAATTGGCTTGTAAATAAATAACTCAAAATAACAATTAAAACTATTATATGTTACGAAAAAGTATAACACTACATATCGAGGATTGAAATCCACTCTCTTCAAATGTACTAAAGGCTCAAAGACAAGGACGTAGCCAGTGAGAGGGTCCAAGGGTCTGGACCACCTCAAAATTTTCAATGACTTTTTTAGCAAACAATGATTATTATTTAAATAATTCAGTATTATTGACATGTACTGCTGAAAGATCGTTCTTGACATTTAAATGGGTGAACAACTTTTTAAGGAATAAAATGGGGAATGAGCGACTGACTGCACTTGCCATACTTACTGTCAACTACAGGATCAGTCGCCTTGACCCCCCTCTCCAAAACTTTTTCCAAGCTACATCTTGCTCTGTCACTAAAAAAACAACACAAAATGCGGCAATGGACTGCCAATAAAAGTTAAAATACTTATTAAGTGATGCCTGACAAACGACATGAAGTCCAAACTGGAGAGAATGAACCCAAGTGATGTCACTTCACAGGAGCCAACACTGCTCTTACTTCACCTTGCTTTGCATCACTACACATCTACACATTGCTTCACCTTCATTAGTTCGGGTGTGACGTGTTTTTGCTCTTACGTGTTCACAGGGTGAGGCATACCACCTATCAGGGATGTGTAGCGGCTGAACGGAGAAACCTACCTTCTTCATTTTAATGAAAATCCCCATATTTTTACCCCAAAGAATTTGGGAACAATAATTTTAACACCCAAAAATATCTGTTTTTAACCTGAATAAGAAATAAAATCTGATAAGACGTGACTGTCATCTCTTATCATTTCTCCAAAATTTTTCAAAATTGTTCAGTAGTTGTTGAAGATAAACTTGTCCATACTGGTAGAAATTAACTGAACGTACGAATTAGATTAATTAAAACCGTTTAAAACATAGCCCAGTTTTGTTTTTGGCCTAGCATAGCTATTTGGTTTGTTATCAAATAAATCCATCACAGGTCACTAATAGATAAGTTGTAATCAACGTTTGAATTTGATAGAAATTTACACTTTTAGTATACAGTAATATCTCATTATACAGAAAGTGTTTTAAAAACAAGTGGTAGACACTTGTGAATACTAAATGCAGTAAAACCACGTAACAATTAGTATGTTTAGCGCCATTCTTAACTATCCAAGATAAAGGCAAACTTTGAATAAAAAAATTTAGTGTATAAGAGAGATATTGTAATGAGAGCCATAACTTAATTTCTTAATCCTAATTTTGAAGTATTTAAAAAAAATTGGAAAGTGCTGAAATGTGATAAATGTAATATATTTTTAGGAAGAGTACTTGGTAACCTTGGATTTTTAATATTATCAGTAAATAGAGATCTTTAAAATTAGGTACGGCTCAAGCTACCTTTACATTTGTAAAACTTTCAAAAATGACCTCTATTCCCCTCCAAAAGTGCCATTTTGGGGCATTTTTGGACGTTAAAAGTTATTTTCTCGAATTCTTTGGGGTCAGAATATGGAGGTTTTCGTTAAAACAATGTAGGTAGATTTCTCACTTCACCTGCCTTACAACCACAACTGGTGGTTTGTTTCACCCAGTCCCACAAGTAAAATGTATACTAATACCAAATTATATTTAAGAGACAGCTGTAGTAATTTTTTCCCATGAGAACAATGTTAAAACTCATGCACTTATACACCTTTATTTATGGTCGTAGCATTATGGGAGGTATCTCAGATTAAAGGTATAATTAATATGCATCCAAACTCTCTTTCAGTTATTTAGTAAAGTATATATTACTTTTTCAATATTTAAACAATAAAGTACTTAATCTTTTTATCTTTTTAATAACCTATGAAAATACTGAAAAATTAAAAAGCATCTTTAAGTTGAGACATCTCTCAAAATTCTACAACTAAAAATATGATTGTAAAAGTGCATGAGGTTTAAACATTGTTTTTACAGGGCCACAATCAAGATGGTTGCCAGTACATCTGGCTCTTAATGAAACTCTATAGACATTAGCAGGTTTTTATGATATTTTACAAAAATATCTTCAAAGATAGGTAACTAAGACAGAATTACCTCAACGCTGTTCCATTTTTTCGTTTCTTTCCAATAACTTGAAATGTCAATTCATCATCGGGAATTGGATGCCCATTGTTACAGAGTAGTTGCTGAAATCAAAAGTAAGAATTTTTATGTTTTAAAACTTGATTTAAATGGAGTAATTATTAAATATTAGAACATTTATTTATTTTCAAATCAAAATTGGTGCTGTGGTATAGTCTTTAGGTAACATAAATATGCAAACCCTAGGTACAACTTTTTTGTCAACTAATTAAATTTAAAGAAACTTACAACTAATAAAAATAAATACATAGTAATTTAAAAATGGACTTAAGAACAATTTACCTGCATAAATAACAGCATGAAGAAAGTTATCTCCTCACAAAGCTAAATAGTAGACACTGAGGAGCCTATTCTATTCATATGATATGGAGGGTGACCTACTCTTCAGGAAAAGTGCACGAAAACAATCATTAACAGTGTTCTCCATAATCTGGCATTTTATTCCGCCATCACATGATTGATTGTGTGTCATCCTCCATTTATGTTTCCAATACATATATTTGCCCACTCTTAATTTAAAAGCAACTAAGCTAGATACACTACCTGCTGTATAAGTTCATGCTTCATGCAGCTATTGTGAGACCATAAACCTCTTGGAACAATTTTCTTACTCCATCCATTAAATGTATTCCAGGATGAAACCAGTTTCCTTCTGGCTGAAAAGCCAGTTCTAATGGGAAAAGCTGTTTGAAGAGGTAATTTTAGAATTTCAACCTCTTTCTGGGGAGAAATGGGTAAATGTGGTGTGGGTTAAATCTTAATATATTCTACTAGAGTACCTCTTTGTGATGAATCTGGGGTGGGGTTATATTAATTGAGAGTGGGAGCCACAAAAAAGGAGTTGCCATAACAGTACCATACATTTTATTGTTCTCATGACTGTTGATCACTAATCTTCCACACATGTACACTACTTAGCCATGCAGGAGCACAGAATACAGCAGCTGAGTACAAAAGCAACAATGATGTATACATCAAATTTGTGTGTATAAGATATATATATATATATATATATATATATATATATATATATATATCATTTCAATAAACATTGAATCACAAAAAATACCTGCTCCGCCTGGACTCGAACCCGGATCTCTCACTTGCCGGGTGAATGTGCTACCATTACACCACAGAGCCCTCACTTTTTACGATTTAATTATTTTGTATCTGGCCGTATCTGTCACATATGCGTTTAAATAACCAAACTAACATATCATCGGAAGACCAAATACCTGTCAAATGACTTTTATTTACATTAAATTTGTACAAATGGCAATAGCCTTATTTAATAAGTCCTTTCGGAGCAAGTACTTTTTGCGATTCAATGTTTATACAACTTTAATGTATATATATGTATACCGGGTATATATATTATATATAATATATATATATTATAATATATATATATATTATAATAGGATATATATATATAAATGAGAAAGAGTGTTGATTGTAGAATAATCTTGTATAAACCACAACTGAGCTCAGAGACAGGACTTAATTTTTGTAAGAAACCTGGAACAAATTCTTTATTAATTTAAAAACCGTGTGTCTTGAATTTAATTATTAAAAACAGAATACTTACATTGTGGTTGAGACAAGGTCGGCCAGGAAAGTGTCTTATGAATCCGTTATGTCTAGTTAAATTCTCTTGTATGCAGTGATCCACACATTCGTGCAGGACGAGTGATAGCTTTTCATCATCAGGACACTCACGGCTGCGGCACGGACTCCACCAAACCTGTTGGTGCATGTTACTGTGTGTTACACTCACGCTTGTCTTTGTAATATATCATTAACTTGATGAAAAATTTATCTTTATTCTAAAACCAAAATGACTACAGCCTTCTATTATAAGTGAGTAAAGTTATTAAAAAACATTTTAGATGAATTCAAATACATAGATAGAAAAATTTGTATTGATTATTATATAAATGTATTTATTAACATAATAAATAAATGTTCTAAAGTGACTAAATTAATATGCAAAATATTATTTTTATTGGAATGTAAGAAATGCTTATCAAAAGACAGCTCTGTCAGTTCAGTTCCTCCACACTAAGCCTTTGACATGACTACATTAGCATGCTCACTGTAACTCCTTTTGCAGGATTTAGTAGAGCCTCAATATGTTATGTAATTTTGGTCATTTATGATATTTTCATTAAATTACACATAAGGAAACCCACAATAGATGTGTGATAAAACTTTCATTTTATAATTATTTTCCCATGCTTAAACTCACTTCTCACCGTCAGACAAAGAAGAAAAATTGTCCATCCAGCATCAATTTCACTGTCCCAACTACTATACTATTATTACTTCTAATCACAGTTTGGAGATATCACAATCCCAAACATTTTTCTTAAAACCTACATAAAGTGGTCATAAGTTGGTGCATCCATATAATGTCAGACCATACAGAGGGATTAAGAAGCTTTACAACTAAAATTAATGTCGTTTTTCTGTTCGTTTCAATACGAAACAATATTAAATCATTTAAAAAAATGTTTGCTTACAAGGAAAATTTTCTTCTGCACATAAACCATAAGGGCATTTGTACGGCTTCTGAAGTGATAGGATACTCAGGATGGGTGAGATCCTTCCAGTGATATTCTGTAGTACAGTCACCATGACAATGGGTACTATCTCAGCCTTCCACTTTGGAAGACGGAATTTTTATATTTCTGCTTCTATGAGTCAAAACGAACAGGGAAGTGTCATATTTGGAGAGGAAGTGGACATTTGGGCTTGCTAAAACCTTTACCATGAAGGGAGCCCCAACCACTAGAAATCATCCTTTGCAGTAAACTAAACCTATGGATCAAATTATCCCCTTAACCCAATATCTCTACATTTTTGTAAGTGATATACTGTTCATGGATATCCATTAGGTTGCCCATCTGTGATTATATTGTCTTATATAGGTTGTGATGGCAGATATAAACCAGCCAGAGGTAATATTCCATGATTGGTTTAGGACTGGTCCTGGAGGTACCTCAAGTAATACATTAATATGAAAACTGTAATTCTATATTGTATATTTCAGAGTAGATGTAGGAAATCAGAAAACCTTCCAAAGTAGATTCTTTTGTCTTTAGGGGGTTCTTTCAACACTGGTGGAATTTTCCAAACAGGAAAACAATAAAATCTCAATTTTCAAATTTTTATGGAACTCCCCATGAATCGAACCTGTGACCTCTTAGTATTACTCGTTCAGTGAAGATGGATAATTGCATTTCAGAGTTATGGATGATCCACAATTTAAACTTGTGATTTTTGTTGAGGAAGGACAATTCATTGACTTAAATAGGAATTCAAAATGAAATTAAATGATTTGTACATAGGACTGTATATTTTACATTTTATCACTGTATGCATTGGAAGTAAGTATCAGATAAGAATGAGAATATAGCATGAAATAAAGTCCACACTTAGAACAGTTCTGACACAACAACACATGAGGCAGGTGCATTTACTATCACCAAGCATTTCCTGCAACTCTAGATGCGATATTACTGTTCCCAACCAAACTTGTTATATATCATATATAAAGACTCAAGGATGTTCACCAGCCACTTCCTGATGAGACGATTCTTGTAATGATAGATGTAGAATCGCTCTTACACTAACATTCCACATCAAGGTGGTCTGGAAGCCACCACACATTTTCTTGAAACAAGGCCAAATAATACTAAACCTTCAACAAACTTTCTTAACCTCACTCATTCATTTAATTTTAACAATGAATAATTTCAAATTCATGGAATCAGAACTATCTCCAAATTAAAGGAACGGCGATGGGTACTCGAATGGCCCCATCATACGCCCAACCTTTTTATGGGATTTGTAGAACAAAATTTTCTTAAAACTCAAAATTTCCTTCCTTTATTGTGGCTAAGATTTATAGATGACATTTTTGTAGTCTGGAATCATGGGTTAGAGAAACTTCATTTCCTTGATAGTTTAAATAAATTTTCATATCTTAACTTTAATTGGAATATTAATCACAAAATCGTCACTTTTTTGGATGTTGAAGTTTTTCTAGAAAAATCGTAATTTAAAAACTAAAATACATTTTAAGGGTACTAATAAAATGAATTTCTTACATTACAGTAGCTGCCATCCAAATCATGTAAAAAAGTCCATTCCAAAAAGTCTTTCGATTAGAGCCAAATTCTTATGTACAAATGCTTCAGATTTCAAAAATTTACAAAAGCAAACTTACTAAAGCTCTTTCTAACAGGGGATACCCTAAAAAACTTTTTAACCGGCAGCTCAGACAAACCAAAAAAGGTTACAAATATTCCAAATCACTTCCAAAATGATCCCTAAATTTATAACAAAATTTTATCCTGGTTTGCACAAATTCAATAGAGTTATGAAAATTGGCTATGAAATTTAAAAAAAAAACTCGCCCTTAACTGAGAAATTATTGTCCAGGCCACCTAGAATAGTATTTAAGAGACCTAAACATTTGAAGAATATGCTTGTAAGGCCCAAAATTCATGTTGGAAAAAATTCTGAAAATTTATCTTTTGGCTGTGAACCATATAATAAACCACATTGTGGTATTTGCAAAATTATGGATAAGACTGATCAATTCCAAAGTAGTGTCACTAACAAAACTTATCCAATAGCTGGTAAATTGGACTGTACCTCCACAACAATTCAATTTACCAGCTAACCTGTGGGTTTTGTCCCCAAGGACTAACATTGGGCAAACCTCAAAATTCTTTGGGGGTACAAATGACCGGTCACCCGTTTTTCTATCAATCACAAAGACGAAAAAAAACCCGTAGCCTTACACACTATTCAATATAACAAAAGCTTTGAGGATTGTTATAAACTCAAAGCTATAAGCAAAAATTACACCTGAAAACAGTTGTGAAAACAGCTCTCGAAATGATTTAAATTTAAGGAATAATGAATTGGCACACCAACTTGTATTAAAATCGAAACAACCATATGGACTTAACATTCGCTAAATTTATTGTTTTCCACTTGAATAATTACATTCTGATATACAAATTTACCTAAATTCAAAATTAGATTATATTATATTATGTTTACTATTGTTAAATTTAACAACTAATCAAAACTTGTTTTACATGTCAAAATTGTATTAATTTACATTTAGAATGTTTATTATCAGGTGTTTCTCCTTTTGTTTGTTTATTTTATTCTGTGTATGTTTTATAAGTGTACTTGAACAAAGTTGTTAATTACAACGAAATATTGTACATAAAAAAATTGTTGTTTTCTTTTGAAACTGCTCTAAGATACTATATAAATTATATATATATATATATATATATACAGTATATATATATTATATATTATATATATATATATATATATAGTATATAGTTTATATATTCATATATACAGGGTGTTTACTAACGGTGTTCCAATATTGTAGTATATTGTTCTAGACATGAAAAATGAGCAAAAAAACTCCATATGGAGGTATGTCCTAAAACTTTAGTTTCCGTCTAGCTGTCTGTATGTGATTTTTAAAAGTTATATCTTTTATACCAGTAAAGATAAAGTTATGCAACTTTGCAGTTGTTTTGACCTTTTATATGGCCATTTGAGAAAAAAAATATGAACAAATTACCTTTACACCCGTTTCAAAATGGCAGCCAATCATAAATTTTTATGTTACATTCCGCAAAATCAATACCATGTATTTAAATTTTACAAGAATAATAAAATGTTGTAAACTTTATTCTAAATCTAACAGTGGTTGTTTCATTAAAAATCAAATAAAAAACAACTGATTAGTACTACTAAACGTAATACCATGTTTTACAACATTACACAACAGGAAGTATAGTTTTCTAAACTGTTTTACTCTGAACAGCTGATTTAAAGTCAATGAGCTGATTAATGTGAACAGCTGTTTATTTAGGTTTTTTAAAGTTGTTTATGTTTTCTAGGCATTGTTTGCATTTTGCTCATAACTAACTTAACCTATTTCTTCTGTAATGTAAAAGTTGCATTCCAATTACTTTAGTATAAAGTATTGATTGTTTTAATTAGTAAGTGTTTATGATTTAGTTTCTTTTTAATTAGAAACAATAATGGCAAATAACGATATTACAATTTTACCAACTCAGAATTGGCAGACGTTAGTTAAATGAGTCATTTAATATGAACAACAAATTTCAACAGAGAGTTGAATATATCGAAATAAGCAGCATTTTTGTTGAGGTGAGTATATCAATATAAGTGATTAGTCTCTAATTGAATTTACAAAATTTTGGTACTTTGGGATTATACCGACCACACCCAGACATGAATCGTTATTTGACATTTTGCTTCTACTGATTACTAGATTAGCATAGAACAATATTTCGTCAATATAAAGCAGGAATTATCTTTATCGCAAAACCCCTCCCCAATCCTCAGACAAAGGTCAAAGTCGAGCGGTCCTAGTAGATAACGTGACTGCAGAGTATCGCCGCCTGTTTAGCTGGTGACATCGATACAATTTTTGTCGACCCGGAAAACTGGTGCTAATACTCAACAGGTTGAGCAAATGTGGGGTTCAGCTAAATGGCATAATAAAAAAACGACGAAAAGCACGACACCATCTTGACTCATACCTAGCTGAATACATTGTGGCGGTCAGCAGTTGCGGCTGAAGGCGGAAATCCACTACACTCACTCATCCTTCATATTGCTGCAATCTGGGCGTCACAGGAAACCCATTAACAATTGATAGTAGTAATTTTGTAATTAAAGAGTTGTTTTTTTCGTTCTATAATGTTTGTTTCTATAAATTTATATTTTTTGTGTTCCTCACAATGTGTGGTCGGTATAATCCCAAAGTACCAAAATGGTACTAGGCCTAGGTGCCTTTAGAATTCAACTGGACCAATTTCCAATTTCAAAGAGAAACATAAATTAATTTACATCATGGTGAAAAACATTAACATTCGTGTTAAATGGCATAGAGACATGTTATTAAATATTAATTTAGAGTTTCTATTTAATGACTTTGGACAATGACCAATTCTCACCGTTTCAAACTGATATCCAACAACATCCCACAACTTCACACCTGTTACAACTTGGCTCCACCAACGTGTGACAAACATCTCACTTCCTTTCAAATTTGTACCATCAACATGGGGCTAGACAATCCAAACACTTTCAAACAATATGAATAAAAAGACCTAAATGGGATTCCAAGGAAGCAGGTACACGGTTGATGCAGGAATATTACAGTGTATCAATGTCTGCCAAGAAAGAATTTCATTCCATTAGCATCTCACAAGACAATTCAGACTTTAATGCCACATCGACTTGCACTTTAGAGAGGCTTATTCTATCTCCAAGCCTCAAGAAAAGCAAACCATGTGTTTTAAAGAACACATTAGTCAAAAACTTTATCACTTGTAACGCCCTAAATCCAAAACAAACCTTTGTTGCTTGGTATAAGCATGCAAAGTTTCTCTAAATTAGTTTGTAATTAAAATAAGCACTAAATAATAGCTAGAGAAGTCTGTGTACTATGTTTAAAAAGTTTAGGGTTGTCTAGGAAAGACAAAAACACTTTCCACTGGAAAGATGATCAAATTATGATTGAGATGAAAGACTCTGACTTTAGAATTTCTCTACAATTACCTAAAATATATTTTAATTTTATTTATTGCATCATGTTTCTTACAATGATTAGAATTTAATGCTATATTAAACTTAAGTAAGATAAATTTTGTTTTGAAAATTAAATTACAGTAAAACTTACACATTACTTTTAAGTATTTAAGAATTTGTTCACCAAATAGAATGCTTAACACATAACTTAAGTTTAGAGAAAGTTTAATTTTTTTTACGTATCAATTTGTTTAATTTGAAAAAGTAAAGCATTGAACAGTTTTAGTAAAGAATGTTGAGCCCTTTGTTCATATATTTTCAGGATATTGCAATATATTGTGCCTGCGGTATAGAATATTCTAAGACAATAATCATAAAGAAAATCAGGATATCTTTTTAAAACATCACTTGAAAAACATAAATACATGGAAGTGGATTTTAAAAACGATTCGTGGATTTTAAGAGGCACATTATCTTGACAATCCTTTTTTGATACCTAAATACTTTAACTGAATTTATAGAACTTTCGCAAAAAGCTAAACCATGTCTCAGATTACATGTGTACATGAGTGGTTGTTAACTTCAAATGTTCCTGAAATGATTGGAGTATTTCAATTAAATATTACGGAGCACATACATTTAAGTTATTTCATTAGTGCTTATAAAAACTGTTTATTCCTCCTGCTTCAGGGCCCCAAAATACTGCTCATTGATCTTAAAGTCCAATATTATCCTAAAATGGATCAGAAGATTGGATACATTGTAGTAAACATTACTTATTTCAGGAGCAATTATTGTGTTTTTTAAAACGTTTATCCCTGCAGTACTCTATTATTCAGTAGAAAATTGTGTTTGAAGCCATATTATGTAACTGCTTTATAGTTACTAGACAAACTTTAAAGTTGCAATGAACTTTTTTTTTATTTTCTTGTTGCGTTAGTCCCAACAACAATAATTAGTCGTTATTCTAAATTTATATATTGTTTATTCTCCATCTAATGTTTGTTATTCATTTCATTTTGTTTTATTCTCTTCTGTTACTAGATTCTTAGTTGTAGTCTCAAATGTTATAAGTAAACTACAAATTTAAAGTGGTTTATACCATAAAATAAATAAATACATGTTTTATATAAATGCCATAACTACAGATAAATGCTTTAGAATTTTCCCATTTTAACACAACTTCAATATTTGAACAAAAATATGTAATTTCTCAATGCAATTTAAACACAACCAATTTTTTTCAGAAAATAAAAAGCAATTGGTTTTATATTGGAAATATACCTCAACTTCTTCTGTTTTTGGGTTCCTCATTATGTAGGCCGAAGGCACTTCTCCAGGAATTTCCATCTGAGGTATCAACATCAATGAGTGATGGAACAGAAGATTGAGAATCAGAGAGAAGAGGACAACTGGTTTATAATGGCCAAACTTGTCTACTAGGAAACCTAAAATAATCACAATTTTAATGCAAAACACAGTTTAGATCAGCATTATAACGATACACTGCCTTAGTCATATTGAAGACAAATTATTTTGTTTCATTAATTCTTTATTTTATGCATTTAATGGTATTGAAATTAAATTTTTGCTTACTACACTCATAAATTATTAGCTGAGGGTTAGCAAAGCCTATCATTCAAGAGGCTGGAAAAATTGTATTCATGTTTGTCTGTCCGCTCAATATCTCAAGAACTAACGGACTTATCGATTTGAAGTTTTGAATGAAGCTTTATTTCTATACACATAACACTGAGTTTAATGACTATGCATGTCACCACATGAGATTTGGCTTATGTTAGCCAACTTTTTAATATTTTTTGCCATAAGGATAACCATGATGGCAACGAGAAAATAGCATAATTCCCCAAAATCCCCAAGCACGGCAGAGCAACTGAGTTTTATGCATAATAGATGCTCTACTGTGCTTGAGAATCTTGTCTAAAACATAGCAGTACACTCAATTGTGCACCTGATGAGACGATGAGAACACTTCATCTGGTTTGAAGGTTATTGTTGACGATGGAAGGATTGTGAAGGAAACAGGATTTTTCCTTCACTTCATCTGGATTGCACTGGATGGCTGCTAGGTGAACCAGACAGACCTCTTTTGTAGTCTCGATGTTAAAATGATTCAAAGAGATTGTTTTTAATGTCTTCATCGCCGACCTCTCTCGTACCTCTTCAGACGGACGTGGTCTTTAGATTCCAAGGGGTCAAGTCTCTTGAGAGTTTCAGGTTTTAGACGCTGCACTGAGTGGAAGGTAAATGGAGCAAACTCAACATTTGTATCTAATCAATCCTTCCCACCATAGCTGCGTGTGAACTTTTATCTTGTCAGTTCCAAAATTATAGTCATGTAGACATCACAATCAGTACAAGTGCCTCATCATTGGGTGTATCAAAACACAGGTCCCTCACAGATGTTAAATGTTGTATGTTCTGTGTTTATTTATCTTTCAATGAAATGTATTTTCAATGCTTGAAGATGAGACTTGTCTTGAATGTGGTGTCAACATAACAAAACACTTTTGGAGCTGTTTGCATCATTATTTTTAGTGAACTGTAAAAATACTCAATACATACCCGTAACTGGTGGACTCAGGAATGTTGTTAAAGGCAAAGCTAAGTAAACAACGCCAATTTCTTCCACCGTAAGGCCTATGCTTTGCATGTGAATTGTTAGAAATGGCAACAAAGATCCAGTTGCTGAAACATTAAACATAATTTATTAAAAAAAACAGGACACACTATTCAGTATGTTATTGCATATACAATTTGACTGAAATTTTGCATACCTGTACTATATGTCATATAGAGTGAAGCTTTGCCGTAACAACTCAGATTGGTTAAATTTATACAGAAGGTAAAACATAGAAATAAATTGGCCCAGTGGTAAAGCTAGAAAAAATTTAGAGAGGAACTGTAGACACCAACCACCAGAAAATCTAGAGAGTATGAAACAACACATGCATGCATCTACAATTTAAAAAACTCAAACAAAAAACACATATGCTGATTTAAGAATGATATATTTATATTGTTTGTCGTCCTTTGGGTGGAAAGTAACAATTGGTTTAGTAGCGGCCATGGTAGTCCTAATTTAGGCTCATAAATTAATTTTTGTTGCAGTACCTTTTTTTTCTTGTTATTATAAATAAGTTACATGTGCAGATCATACAGGTTATAGCATTTAAAAACTCCCTGTGTACTTGCGACTAAAATTATAAAACCATTTATATGACTGACACATTTGTAGTCTCAGTTTTACTTTTGAGTTGAACTACTTCAATTGAAAGATTTATTGTCATAATGATAGTCCTTCTGGCACAGTCGGAAGAAGTAGGTGGATTTTTTGACAACTGAAATATTATCAATTTATTCTCATAAGATTTACATGTTCTCAATATCTCTTGATTGGTAAATGTTATAAGCATTCCATAACAGGTTTCATTTTTCTCTAGTTTTGTAAATGAAGAAATTCTGAAATTTTCGTTATGTTTAATCGTCTGCTATAATGGAACAAAATGGTGTACAAAGCTGTCCAATGAACTTAGTCAAGTTATTTATATAGTAAATTTTTGTACCAAGTTTGAACCTATTTCAGCATTTCTATAGCCAGCTCTTTATGTTTAAAAAATTCTTGTAGGATTTACATGTTATTGATATCTCGAAAACGGTTCAAAGTACAAAAAATTGTTTATGACCAAATTGTTTAGTAAAAAATATAAGTACTGCAAAGAATGTTATAAGATTACAACAAATGTTTTCTCTAGCTTTATAAATAATGGAGTTGTGAATTTTTTAAACGTTTTGATAGTTATTAAAAAACATGGTGTAAAAAGCTAGCTAATGACCTTGACAGAGATATTCATAAGATCAAGTTTTGTATTAAGTTTCAACATGTTTGGATTTTTGTTGGGACAGGTACTGTTTTCATAAGCCATGTTATATAGCACAGATATTTTGGGACAACATACAGTGGGCTGATTTTGTAAACGTCTACTTAAAATGTGCAGGAATAAAAGTGGTTTTAAACTTTTTAAAAGCATTATCTCAAAAATAATCATCAAAAAGGCATAAACTTGTATGTATGCAATTTTTTAATAAGGTGGTTTTTGGATTTGAAAGTCATACAGATAGATTCATACGGATAGGCAAAATCGTTTTTGTCTGCAGTGAAGGTGATTTCAAGCAGATTTATATGAAATTTACTAAAACCAATGTCATAACTTTAGATCTAAGTCCTAGGTACCAATGTTTTATTGTAATTCGTAAATGTCTTGGTGGGTGCTGTACATTCCAGAATATGTTAATTTTAAGATAACACATAAGAATAACACATAAGAATTTTTACTACCTGGATTAGAATATATTTTATACATTATTGTCAAAAAATAAATTGTTATAAAAGTCTTACCTCCGTACATCATGAAGAGTGTCACTTTTAGCATAAATAAATTGGGATTAATATTAAATTTTTCACAATATATTTCAAACCGACTGGGGTTGAGGTGCACTACTTCCTTTTCTGTATCACCCATTTTCAATTCTATATAATGAAATGTGCTGAAGTGGGTTTACCGATAACTGGGTAGGGAATAATCTTAAAGCCTTGATGGTGTGGCTAAAGTTTGCTCTGGAAAAAGAAAACACCTGTAAATCTTGGAGAAATATTTATGAGCAGACAATATTTGAGTGAGTCTGAGATTAGTCAGGAACATAATGAGGAAAACATTGAAGATAAGAGATGATGTGCAATAAAAATTGTAATGGAAATATTAATATTTAAATATTTTAAGGTATAGTATTAAAAATTAATGCTAAAATAAAATATCACAGTTTTAATTTTCTTATAAACAATAATAATTTAATGTTTTAATTCCAAATGTAACATAATAACAATTCACCTACTGCAGCTTTTTTACTCTAAATATATACAATATATATCAAAACTAAATTAACTACTTTTTAAATAAAAATTCTTTTTATTATTTAAATAATTTATGATTATCTAAAAAAAATATTAAATTCACTGTTGTTTTAATGCAAAGCCATATATATATATATACAGCAAGTGCTTTAATATATTCACCATTGCAAGTGAATCACATACTAGATGGTTGTTTCTACCCATTAGGAAAAACCATGAATAGAAAATACTTTAAAAATTAATGTATGTCACAACTGTGATAATTCTACATGCAAATAGCTAAACAATATGTTTTTTCTTACTAAGATATTGGACTTCATAACTTGTGCTATGAGTGTGGATATCCTATGTACAATTAAATGGATACACTACCTCATCAGCACCAGTAGATGTTTGGAAATTGACATACTTTCTTCTTATAAACCGTAAATAAACATCTGCTGTGGAGAACCATCCAGTACAAACACATTGCACTTCTAGGTGTTTCTAGAATATTCTTCCCTTCTACCGATGTTCTTTACTCTTGTTCAGTTGAGACCATTGCCTAGAACAAACTACTTGATGAAGGGATTATGTGTCACGTTTATTGCTGCTCCTAGAGAACATTAAATGAAATCACTCTGAAGTGTCCTACTGTTATAAATGAGCACCAGTCATGAGAAGAATAGTGTTAAATCTCACTTAGGAATGTCCAACACAAGACTAGTGTTATCTCTATTACTCAACTATGTAAATGTCTGATTATAATCACTTATATTATCAGTTGAATGTGTTTTCAGTCTTTTCTGGGTCTCCAGGTTTGAGCAAATAGACAATATGACCCAAAACCACAAATAATAATCTGTGTCTACAATTAGTAATAGTTTAATGCACTCGTTTGAAGTTTGGTACCTTTATTGTCACCACCAACAAGTGTTCTTTGTTATAAAAAAGGTATATACATAGGGGATCCATTTATTTAGTTTATTTTTTTATAATTAGTAATAATTCTTTATTATGTTTTTTACTTAGGACAAATGTTTTTTGTGTAGGAAATCCAATATTTACATCACATGATCTTATATATGAAGCAAAATTATTTTGGAAGAAGCAAAACTGTTCCATTGACAACTGAACGATCCACTTGATCACCAAAAGTGATAAAAAATAGGTCACTGTCACTATTACCTTGCCTTGTGTTACGTTGAAATTAAGGAAGCGCTCTGGAAGGAATATATTTTTAATTAATGAAGGATATATGTTGAATGGATTGTTCTCTTTCATTAACATAAAGTTACTGCTACATTTCAAACTCAGTAAAATAAAAATGCTTCATTTCTACTCACTCTAATTTGATAAAAAGCTGGTACTTACTTACTTCGTACTTCGTACTTCCAATTCCGCAGGAGTTGGCCCAAACTGGGCTTCTGCAGGTCAAACTGCCCCAGGAAAGGGTCAGGGTGGTTAAGGTACAATGCCCTCACAGAATTCAAAAAATTCTTCTACACTGTAGAAACAATTTAAGACTAAAAAGTTCTTTAGCTCACACTTGAATTTTTTTATAGAATTTAAATCTTTTACACTAGAAGGCAGAACTTGAAAAATTTTGTTTCCAGAATAATAAGGGTTATTTTCAAAAATAGTAAGCCTATGGTATACAGCAAAATTGTTTCTATGCCTGGTGTTATACGAGTGAACATCATTTTGGTATTCAAGATTTTCTGTTTTAATATACACTGCACACTCATAGACATACAAACATGGTACTGTTAGGATATTTAAATCAATAAAAAGATTTCTACAGTGAGTCAGAGGCGGTAAACCCAGCATAGCTCTGACTGCTCTTTTTTGCAAGGTAAAAATCTGTTTGATATTTGTTGTTTTGCCACCCCAGAGGATGATTGAATAGGATATGTGTGACTCAAGCAGGCAGTGGTATACGCTTTTGACTAGGTCTAAGTTATTGAGTCCAGAGAGACACCTAAGAACAAAGGTGCCCTTGGATAATTTTCCAGCGACTTTTCCCAACTGCCTGCCCCAGTCCATAACATCGTCCAACACCACTCCTAGCAGCTCAGATGACTCTGAGATATCCACTTCAGTGTCACCAATGAACAAGGATGGAGTCCAAAAGTTTTTTGAAATTTTCATTTGTTTGGTTTGGATGCAAATGCATTTTGTTTTTTCGGGGTTCATTTTAAGACTGTTTTTTGAAAAAAATTGGGCTAGTACATTTGTTTTGTGAAATAATTCTAATTCAAGAATTTCACAATCCCTACTTTTGGTCACAAGAGTGGTATCATCTGCAAACATGTAAAGGTTTTCTTTTGGAATTTGATTTGTGATGTCATTTATGTAGATCAAAAAAAGAAGGGGACCTAGAATTGACCCCTGTGGAACTCCATTTAGGATCAATTCTGGCTTAGACTGAAAGGTTTTGATTTTGGATTTTGTTTTGTGCATAATTTCAACTACCTGATACCTGTTTGACAGGTATGAGGCAAGCCAATCTCTGGCATAATTTTGAACGCCCAGGGCCGAAAGTTTGCCAATAAGAATTTCAGCATTGACACAATCAAAGGCCTTTGAGAGATCTGCAAAACAAGCCATTACAGTCTCACCAGCCTCCATTGCCCCAATGACATAATTCACAAAGTCAATAAGAGCCAATTTGGTTGATTTTGATTTTCGGAAACCATACTGTCTCTCCACCAGAAGCTTATTTGTCTCAAGGTAGTCAATCAGCTGGTTACAGATGGTTTTTTCAATGAATTTTGAGATCACTGGTAGGAGCGATATTGGACGATAATTACACACATCCATAACATCCCCCTTCTTAAAAAGAGGCTTGACCTTGGCAATCTTGCAGGCGTTTTGGGAAGGTGCAGCTACTAATTGATGTGTTTACAAGATCCACCAGTGGTCGAGTAATTTCTTCCTGACAGAATTTGAGTGCCTTCATACAGAGGCCATCAACTCCAGAGGAAGTCTTAGGACTGAAGTTGACAAAGAGTTGTTTTATAGTTTTTTCATCAATTGTTTTAAAACTATCAAGTGTGAGGTTGTTTTCTACTTGGGCATGAACATGTACATCATGATTGACTTGTAGATCACCTTTAATTTCATTTGCAATGTTGATAAAAAATTTATTAAAGTGCTCACATATTTGAATTGGATTGTGTATTTGTTTATTTTGATTTATGATGCACATGTTTTCAGAATTTGTTTTGCTTTTTCCTCTTATACCATTTACTATATTCCATGACTCTTTTTGTTTGTTATCAGATTCCTCAATCATCTTGTTGTACCACTTAGCTTTTTCAGTTTTAAGATTGTCCCTGTATCTTTTAAGAGCAGCATTGTATCTTAATTTATTTTCTTCAGACTTAACATTTCTCCACAGGCTGTAGCAAGCTGTCATCTCATTCTTCAATCTTAAAACATCATTGCACTGCCACTTAATTTGTTGAGTTTCTCTTTCATAGACTTCTTTTACTGGGCATGATATGTTATAGTGATACAAAAATGTCTCAATGAATGATTCATATTTTTGGTTTACATCTGTCTCTCTGTCAAAATCAGTCCAACTTTCACCCTTGAGTCTAGCCTTTAATTCCATTAAATTGTTTTGATTTAGCTTTCTAATAGTCTTTTTAATTTTCTGATTTTTTTATGGTTTATATCAAATTTTAAAACAATTCCATGATGATCAGATATAAAAGGTTCAATAACTGTACAGTTGCAGTTTTCCAGGCTGGTGATAAAATTATAAATGCATGTAGCTGAGTGTTCAGTTTCTCTCGTGGCCTCATTAATTGTGGTGATTAAGTCAAAACTTCTAATAATATTATTGAAATCGATTGTGTTATTGTTTGGCTCCAAGAGATTAATATTAAAATCACCTCTAATAATTACCTCAGTTTTCCCACCACCTAGATGTAGGTTTCTCAAGTAACTTGTGAGATTTGCTTTAAAAATGTCTATATCCCCATCCGGGCTTCTATACAGTGCACCTATAATAAAAATTTTATCATCAATTGACGCTTTAATTTCACAACACTCAAAGTTTTTTCTTTCTGATATTTTGTTTCCAATTTTAAGAATTTTTATGACTTTTGCACTGGTTTGATTTTTTCCAAAAACAGCTGTACCTCCCATTTTCATGTCATGTCTGCTAAAATTATTTAGAAGCTTGTAATTTTGAATTTGTATCATTTGAATTTTGTCATCATCAAGTCCGTGTTCCGTTACGAGAAAAAAATCTGGTTTTTGTTCATTTAGAAAAATTTCCAGCTGAGGTATTTTGCTATATAGACCCCTGACATTCAAGTGAATTATTTTAAAAGTTGAATTTTTTATTTTGGCAAATTTATTCCTCCTCCCACCTTTGTTTTTTCTCATGGCAATGTCAATGTCAACTGAGTCATTTAGGTCTGGTTTGGCTTTGAGCACTCCTTCAGGTTTTTTGTACAAGCAGACTGCTGGACCAGTGGGTCGACACATGCTATATAGCTTTCAATGACACCACTGAGGACATCTTTTCCCCTCCAATTCAAGTGTAGGCCATGCCTTGTATAGCATGACCTATCCATCAAAGAGTTGATGCCCAAAAAGGCCCACTTGTACTTTGTACATTTCTCTTTAAGTACCTCATTTTGCTTTCTCAATAGGTTGTTGTGTTGAGGTAAGTCGTACCGGTATGGTGTTTCTACCCATACAACCCTTCCCTGCATCCCCTCAGCCAATGCATCCAGCCTAGGACCCAGCCTCTGAACACTCTCCTCAGTGACAAAATTTGTCCCCCCGACCATCACAAGATAATCCGAGGCCTCGGCCTCGCCAGTCACCGCCCCCGCTCTGTCAACCATGGACATGACAGGATCACCAGGCTTCGTATGATCTTCAATAAAACAAATTTTTCCCACCTCCGACCTCCCCAGTCTGAGCCCACAACCCCTACCATGACTGTCAGATACAACCCTCAAAAACACACCCAGACCGAAACCACCCCACCCCCCCCCCCCCCCACCCCCCCCCCCCCCCACCCCCCCCCCCCCCCACCCCCCCCCCCCCCCACCCCCCCCCCCCCCCACCCCCCCCCAAAAATTTTTCCAAATTTTTGGGGTTTTATGTGCATGCTTTTGAATTTCTAGGCTTTTTAGTTTGCTTTTATAGACTTTTAGAAACTCTCATGTGTCAAAAAATAAATACTACTTAACAACTTATAACTATCTTATATTCACAAAAGACCAGGGACAAAATATGTTTAAACCAACTATCTCCAATCTCATCCAATCATCAGTATAAAAGAATTTTGAAATAATTCGAATAGGTAATGTTTAAATTTATGTTACTTATTACAAATATCTAATTAAACTTAAAAGAATATTATTATCCATTTTATTCCAGACAAAATAATAAAGAATGCCTAATAAGTAGTACTGTGGTTTTCTTTTAAAATCCCTTTAAGACCCAAAAACAGGCCGCTCTGAAATCTTGAAATGACTGCTATTTACAGGGATAGGCTACAACATAACCTATAAATTGTAAAGGTTTTACGATAAATTTATACACTTTGCAAACCGTACAATAACAAGCGTTCAAATGTTCAACGGTACTGTTTGTTTAACAATAAAGTGAGCTAGGCCTACCTTGGACAAAGAAGTGAAAACATAATCTTACTCAACTGATTCATGGTTTCAACTTATAATGTTAAATTAGAGAGTTTTAACACAACACTATCACTAGGAGATGTAAAATATACCAACGTTGAAGAGGGGAAAGCTTCTCTATAAGACATTGTGGCATGCAGAACATGAGTTGCCTTATCACTGACCACACCTCAGATCACTTAACATTAGGTCAATAGCTTGCATGCTCTCAGTTACTGATTATCTCAGGCCTTTGCGCTATTTCTGTCTGGCATTGGAGGGATAAACAACACTTCAAAACTTACACCTGACTGACACTAGATAGCTGCATTACCTAACAGATTCTATTGCTTATTTACATTCTAATTTTTTTATCAATATTAAACAACAACATTAAAATATTAAATCAAACATACTCTATAATAACATACTTAATAAACTACCATTAACTATTACAACATTGATCAATTCCACAGAGACTTTAATTTTAATTTTAATGAACACAATATTTATAAATCTCAATTAACACCTTCACTGCTGGTCCATACTGAGTGATAAGTATTCTAATACAACAACATGCACAGTAAGTAGGGATTTGCTGCAGTTAAAAGGGCTAAATTCAACATTTTAATTATATTCACTGTTAATTTGGAACAATGAACATACAGTATTGTAAAAATTAATGTGAACAGAGGTCGAAATTCAGTTTTCATAGTTGGTGCACCTTCTGAGCAAATTCTGTCAGCTGTTTTGTTAAAAAAAACCACATAACCTCAGAAATCTTATTGACATATTGTTCTAAATACATGCTGTGTGTTACATTAGTATTATATGTTGTTATATTTTAGGTTATGTATGCAAGTTTGTGTTATTTTCATTGATTTTGTAAAAACTGTGTGTAAAAAAAATAATTAAGCAAA
Source organism: Homalodisca vitripennis (assembly GCF_021130785.1). Taxonomy (NCBI): domain Eukaryota; kingdom Metazoa; phylum Arthropoda; class Insecta; order Hemiptera; family Cicadellidae; genus Homalodisca; species Homalodisca vitripennis. The sequence continues at coordinate 107,088,213 of NC_060211.1, forward strand.
AAAGGATACAGGGCCTGTTGAAGTTGAGCGAAAAGGAAAATGTGGAAGAAAATGGAAGACTACTCCTCGATATGATGCCTTTCTTTTGCGTGATAGCAGACTTCATCCCAGAAAAAGTTACAACCTCTAGCAAGATTTAGAAAAAGCTGGAGTAAAAATTCATAGCTCAACGCAAATGACTCTTAGAAGGAGAAGAGATTTGAGACCACAGAGGAAACAACTTCTGACAGCATTTATGATAAAAAATCGACTAAATTAGACAAAAAATACGCTCACTGGAGCGCAGCAGATTGGAGAAAAGTATTATTTTTTTATTAGACACACTTCCTTGTGTAGGGGCAGCAATCAAAATTTGTTCGAAAGGCAGTCAATGAATCACTTTCTGATAGCCGTTTTAATTAAACAGAAACTTCCCACCAAGAAAATGTTCTGGGATTGTTTTTCATACTCAGGACCTGGCACTCTTATTCCTATTGAAGGTATTATGAAAAGTAAAAGTGAAAAGTACAAAGCATTGCTAGGGCATCGCTTAGCTATAGAGCTTGACAAAGTCCAAGCCGAAAGGACTGCAATTTTTTAACAAGACTCAGCTCTGTGCCACATATTAAAGACTATGATGAAATACTTTAAGGATATTACCCTTCTGGATTGGCCTTGGAATTCACGTGATCTTAATCTTATTGTGAATTTGTGGGCAATATGTATGACTAAACTGCATAAAATGGACTGTACGACAAAACTGGTGGAAGCAGTGATTCAGGTGTGGTTTAAAGATAAAGGAGTCACAAAAAATTGCAAAAAAACTTGTGGATTTCATGCCAAGAAGAGTCCAGGAAGTCATACAAAAGGGGGACATACTCCATACAAATTATTGGTAACAATCTCATGTAAGTGTACCTAAATGTAACTTTGGCGTAAATAAATCATATTTACAAATTAATTCTGCTTGTTCACATTAATTCGCACAACACTGTATAGATAGTTACACGAAAACATCATTTATTTCTTAATAAAAAAAAAAATTCTTTAAAGAAATTTAGTAGTCAGACACATTGCTAAATAAAGGTTTATACAACATACCATATTTAATTTAATTTTTAATGCTTTTTCTAACATCCCAATCTTCTTCCTAACATTCAGCAGTCAGTACACCTTATATGAGTATATATAGATGGATGAACTAAAAATATAAAAGATCAAACAAATACATGCCTCAAATATTCCAAGAAATAGCAATGTGCAGAATGTTTAAATTTTCTATAACACTTTCAAACATAACTTTTTCTGAAACCAATGTTTGAGGTTTGACATTTTATGTTTGTTGACAAACAATTCATACTGGAACAGGTGATCATTTGGGATTAGAGAGCCTTAAGAATGAGTCACAACAATATTAGAAAATTACAGCATAACTTTGAAAATAATGTTAGTTATGAGTTGGATAATTATTGATAAATTTGTCAGTAACAATAATACTATACTTACCACACACAAACTAAAACTATCTCTTTGTCGTTCCCAAGATAGCCCATTAAAGGTCTATGGACATATTTTAAAGGCCTATTAATGTAAAAAAATGTTCAACTGGACAACCTTGATATAGTTGTTCAGTTTTAGAAAGGCTGGATATCATATATACTACATAATTTGTACAAATAGTTTACCGAAAAATCAAACTAAAAAATTACTTTAAGATAGTGAGAACTAAAAACAATATGTGCAGGAGAGTTTCCTCCAACCTCGGATTTTTTATTAGGCACCATGTTGAGGACATGGGCCAGTTCAATTATTCTGAGCTGACAGAGCCATTTTGTGGTCAGTAATCTTATTTTTATAAAATGTTATGTGAGAATTTTGGTTGCCCCATCTAGAATGTTCATTTTGAAATAGTGACTTAACACTTAACAATCTGTTCACAATAAAATTTCAGCTTTACAACACAATACTTATAATTATATATCAATTCAATATATAGTATAAATTATAGTTTCTTTTTGTGTAGGTCTGTTTGAGCATAGATATTTTTTTAAATCACATAACAGATTTTTATACAAATTTCACTGTCACCTTTTTTATGAACTAGGACTGGTTCCTAGATATGATACATCAATATTTTAATCATAGAAAGTAGAGAAAAGTTGGTATTATGTGAAAATTTATATTTTTGATAGATTTAATTGTTAATACTGACTAAACCTTATGACTTATAACAAAATAATGTACTACGGAACTGTAAATTTCAAAAAGTTGTTCCACGACAGCACAACCATATATTTAATTAATTCAACCACTATTTTCAGTTTGTTTACATTTGTAGCCTTGAAAGCATAGAGTAAGCTTGATAGTAACAACATTTCTTATTTCAACCTTTTCTGTATCTGTTGAGCACAGAGTAAAAACATATTAAGAGAAGAAAATTCAAAGTTTTAGTAAAAATATAGGTTTAAACTGTACATTTTAGCAAATATTAAACAAGCAGCAGTGCTTGGTCAGTACTGTAATGTAGATATCAAAGACAAAGTTACTATCTAACACTTTCTGTAAATAAAAATACTGTTGTTAAACCAATCTTAGTTGTCTTTTGACAGAAGGCTTCTCTGACCTGTGTATTTATAGACATTTCCTTAAAGGAGAAAACAAAGCAAAACCAACTATTGCAGAAAAAATATTAGGACTAGAATACATTACAAGGGCCATGAATATACACTTTTTAAATTTTTTCTTGATTGTTGCAACAAGGTAAACTCAACATTGGCATCAGAAATATAATTCTTTTGAACCAGAGGTGCTTATACAAGTGTAAAGCTTGAAATTACATGTGAAGTCGCAGGTAACTGCTTGTGTATTATACAAAAAGTGACTAGAACTGCTGCATTCAACTATCTTCATTAATTTGAGAAATCAGGAAAATGTGTGGCAAAAAGAATAAACTTACTGTGTCGTCACTGTAACATAAACCTTGCTAGCAAGAAAACGTGGCAAGAAAATAACAATATATAATGTATCGAACAAATTTAAAATTTGATAAAATTATAGAAAGATTAAGTGTAGGTTTTTTTGAGTTATCAATAAAATATTATACAAGTAATGGTTATGAATATTATTCTATTGTAAAAATTGTTAAATTTTCATTTGCTAATTTCTTTAATATTATCACATTTTCTTATTATGTTGGTAAGTAAAAATAAATGGAAATTAAAATGATACATTTATAAACATTTTAAAAGAGCACCAACATGTTTCCTTCTATTTCTGTTCAAGTTACATAATAATTATTTATTCCTAAAATATCAGTAATCAAAAGGGATCAAATATATAGCAGAAGGCATTTCAAGAATAGAACCAAAAAAGGGGAGACAACAAAATTCGGCCTTGTTTCCTTAAAATTTTTTAACCCTAATATGTATAATATTTTTTGTCAATGTAGTTTTCATATATTTTAAGGAAATTTCACTTGCAACTCGTGTGATTATATAGCAATAATTATATCTATGAGATGAAATGAAGCCATGGATAGAAATTTAAAAAAGAAAAGAGTATAAAATTATATCTTGAAAAGGTATAAACCTTGTCCAGCAAAATAGAGCACTTCAGAAAGAGATTGGCTGGATATAAGAAGGTGGCAACCCCAACCCCCCTTCCCGTATATATACATATATATGTATACTACATAAGTCAAGTGTATGTATTACATTATTCTGTGTAATCAGAATAAGCTTTTCTTGGTTTGACATCCTAAAAAGATGCTGATGTAGCACTGATTGGAATAGACAGATTTAGTTAATTTGCAGAAGTATACACGAAGAAGTTGAACTACTAAAATTATATTACACCACATTCATAGTTTTTAACGCAAAGCAAACAGAGATGTCTATGAGTAAGATAGCTTATGAACCATGTAAGTGAAGTGGAAACTGGAAAAACACAAATTTTTTTGCTCGCACAATTCTACAACAAATGTTTGCCTATATTATTATTGTTTATTTTTTTATAATTTTGTGGGATAGTTTCAAAAATTTAAAAAAGTTCTCTCAGCCTTTACTTTGGTACTAAACTTTAAACAAAAATTCAAAGCAGAAGTATCCTCCTGGTCAGAAGTAGTTGAATTTGAGAAGTGAATTGAGTAAATATTAGAACTACTACAAATAATAAATATTACTGTTGAGCAGTACAAAAATATAACAAAAACACATTCTTTCTTCAAAAGGAGAGATATTTGACAAAAGAAGAAAGAGTATATTAGCATCAGAAACCTGCATTTTTTAAAAAGGGAATTAGATTCCAACACATTCTTTGAAGAAGGAAACTTTTGTAAAAGATTATATTTTCTATACAGGAGGAAACTCTTACAATGCAGATACATGCATTTTCTGCAAAAGAGAGAATTGAGGCATCAAAAGTTCATATGTTCTACACATGATACAAGCATGATCAGAGTTATCTGCTGAAAGCATGAGCTAGTCATGTTACCTTCACTTCAACTAATCTATAAGTACTTGTTTTATTAGTATCAATATAAATAATACGCTATTAATTTATAGTTTTGTTCCATATTAGTGTGCTCTCAAGTATGTAACAAAAAACAGCTTCATATACCAGCACTCCTTTCAGGGACGTATATACTTAGAACACACACAGACATCGTGATACTTAGTACATCAAATATGACGACACCAGATCTCCAAAAAAATGTAGATCAATCAATTTTTGTAGAAATCAAACAGTAGAAACTCAGTGGAGACACCATTTCCTTTTAGTAATGGTTTGTGTTTTTAAAGCCAACAGTTAATTATGGGATCAAATGCATGGTTTATGAATTCCAAAAGGTAAAAATCATTTTATAACTCATTGTACACATTTTGTTAAATCAAACAAAAAAGAGAGAATTATTTTAATATTCCATCTGTATTAATTAGTGTTGTAACAATAGCCATTTCAGTATAATCGATTAACAACATATTTTGTTTTAACAACATATTTTCAAGAAACAATTTGTCTTTCCTAGACTTGATTTAATTTTATCACCTTGAATAGAAATGTTCTTAGCTATAAAGTATCAAAGATCCTAATCCATAAATACCAGAGCATTAGGTTTAAGCCTGAAACATAAAAATTGTTAAACAAAATCACTTGTGTATTCACTCTATTGTATCAAAGTTACTTATGGCACCAACACAAATCATTACACATTAAATCATTACACATTTTTAAACATTACAACAATGTCTTTGTTTGCTTTTTTTAAGCTTAAGCAAAAATTTTGTTTTCAAACAAATAAAATTTAGAGCACAGAATTCATCTGTCCAAATAGGAGGAGAATACCATTATTTATTTGTATGTATATATATATATATATATATAAAAAAAACCTTTATATTTTATACCTTTTAGTCTTGTTACAAGAATATGTAAAATTTCGGTTAACACCCTAATGTAATGAAGTATACATGATCGAAATTCTAGACTAGTATGACAATTTGTAAGGAAGAGGGACAATACTGACGTCCCAAGCCACAAAACGTGAGAGATGAAGGATTGACACAATTGTGACAAGGTGAAGCCTGTAAATTTCAGGCGGATCCTACTTTGTTTGGTTTCTCTTTCGTAAATTCGGCTGAAATAAAGTGAAAGCCAATACAAACCGTGAAATATAAAACGACATCTAAACGGGGTTTCTGTTAAACAACGTCGCAAAATGCCGTCACGCACGGGGTGTCATGTCACAAAAGGCGGTACATAATTTAGCACTCACGATCGTGATTCGGCACAAGGACTCCGCCGCTCACGAAGACGTATGTGAAATCAATTGCAGCACAACTTTGTAATAGCTTTATAATTCATTTTACTGACGCTTTTACGTTGAACCGTGAGATAAGGGTTCTTTCTTTTTAGTAGAATAACTAACAAATATAGCACAATAGGTAATTTTTTTAGATATATCAATTCTGTTCATTTTGCGTGAACCAATAATGAAGAGATCCCTCTGATATCGTGGTTTACAACAGGCAGCTATTTCATAACAGGATATTGTGTCCTACTTAAAATCGTCGAATAGTGAGATAAGTCGATAATCACGACCCACACGAGGGGAATGAGGTAAGTGGTTCGTTACACGTCTAGACAAGAGCTTTGGCGCTGCACCAAGTCGTGCTTTTATGTCGGATATCTAATAACGGCAAATGTAGAACATTAATTATACATTATAAAATGTCATAGTAGAAATTTGCGAACAGAACTTTCTTGGGCGTTGAAGCAAGACGGCTCTCGTGTGGGTGCATTGGCGGAAAAACACGCCCAATACTGCACCGCGCTACGATAGATAGCTACACTTGTACAAACACGGAACCGTCGCGCCGGAACGGTATCTCGGCTCTGCAATTATTTACGACCTCACGGCTGCTTCTGACTCACCCGATAAAGTTCTTGATGAAGCAATAGACGGCGAAGAGGGTGCGATCATTGAGGTCGAGCTCGGACTGGAGTCTGGGCAGCGACTCCGAGCAGGGCAGCAAGTCGGCGAGCGGGGACGTGGCCGCGGATACCATCGTGGTCATGACGGCTGCGGCTCCCACACATCAGCCTCGCACTCCTGGCATGGCCACAACAGAAGACACGGACACCGTGGTCGCGGCCATCACTGCTATGCTGTCTGGGCCCTGGATAGTATTGATCTACCGTAACTTCGGGCGTGCGCTGCCGCCACCGCTGCCACCACCTACCCCAACCCGCCAGCTGACTCTCGCGACACCCACTCTCATGTGCTAACTTAAATGTACAAAAATGTCGTACCGTTGAATAAATGATTACAAAATAACATCCTACTATATAAAAAGTTTAATTTGTCCACACCAAGCTAAAATGGGGATAACCTGTTTAATTCGATTGGGCGATGACGTCTTGGTCGAAAAAGACTACCGCCAATATAAATTTCCGTAAGACTACAATTTGAGCAATATAAAACACAAGGAATCGCACAAAAAATATTAAAAAAATATAAAATAAGAATCGATTTTTCTAATCCGAGGTACGTATGAAAATATTTAGGCGCGAAGTGTTCTGTCTGACCTTTCCCCTCAAAAGTCGATAAACGTTCCAAACATGTCTGAGGTAGACAGAAGACAGGCGCGAAGGACGGCGCAAGCACCGGTTCCATGACCTGCCTTTTACCAAACAACGGTGTTTCTTTCTTGTCATTTGTTAAGCGTGTCTACCATTGTGGAGTGGAAAGCATATTGTAATGCGTATTAGATTTTAGTCCAGGAGTCGAGAGACAATTGGCATTGAGTAAGCACACGACTTGGTTTTTGTCGAAATCGATAGAGATATTTCTCCGGTCGTCAACCGCGCTAGTTTTGGTGGAGGTCAAAATGTCAAGGTACCAAAGGGGTAAAAATTGAAAAATTATAATTTTTTCAGACATATTTTCTTATTTTGACACACTCAGACAGTAAATAAATAGTCTATTAAATCTGCGTCAGTTATTATACCCATCCCCTTAAAGTGACGACTTTCAATCGCTTTATCTACTTATTTAACACTTAAATAACTATTATTTAATATTTATGTACCTAACAGTCAATTTTAAGTGTCTCAGACAAGGAATAATACAATCTGAGAAAAAAATATAATGTCATATAACTGTAGCTCGATACCTTCACGTTTCGACAGCCAAAACTAGCGTGGCTGGCGATTGATTTCTTTGTGAGGAAAAATGCATCCGTCGTTTTCAAGAAAAACCAGTTTGTGGCTTATAAAGTGCTATTTGGCTCTCGGCTCCTGTGCTTTTATGTAAGGTATACCGGTCATATAGCATCCTAGAAATCAAAAAAGAAAATAATATTTGGACAGAAGTATGTATGTTCAGGTTTGAAGTTAATAAACAGAAAAAGTGTTTTAATATTTTTCTACCGATAGCTGAAAGGTTTGTTGAAAGAATAATTTACTCCTGACTTAACCGCTTTTGAAATGCTGACACGGTGGGAATAGATTCTTTGTCTACACAATGCTAGAGTTTCATGATTTTGATTGAATTGTGTTATTAGTTTTAGTCAATTAAAAACCTTTTGCTAAAGCAACCACTTAATGCTGCAAATGAAATTCTAAGTGCTTACATTATTGTCATGATAGATTTTAATCCCGCGCAGTATTTTACCGCCCCTTTTTTGAGTCCAGGACACGGGTTATTTCGTAATTGTGTACAACTTAAGTGACGTTTTATCTACTATTGAAATGTTATTTATTTTATCATACTTCGCCCGTCCGTTAAGATCGGATAATCGAGACTCCACCGTATAAGTAAGTAACCAAGCATTTGTATGACATTGGTTTCTCGCCACAGTCGGATGAATAGTACTCCAGACTTGTGACAGTTATACGCGTATACAACACTTGGGAAAGAACTCCTACCGAGTAGAGTGTTTATTGCTAGCCAACAAAAGTAACGTAAGCGTACATGAATATAACTGCCAGTTCAAAAATGACATAACTGGAAGTGACTTATGGTCGTAGATATAAGCGGAAATTACATGCCTGCGCGAAACAAAAAAAAAAACGTTTACAAACTATTCTGCAGAGAACGGCCCGCGCTATAATTCGATGAACCACACAAAGTCTTGGGTCCAATTCTGAAGCCAACTGATCCCAGCGTCTAGGTTGAACTAACGAGTGTATCGTTATTTAGATTATTGAAACCGGACTAGGAGTCACGTTAAACCTAATAATTGTAAATTTATATGCTTCCGTTTTGATATTCTGAGATGATTCCAAATGAGCGCTAACATACTATATGAATGATACAACTGTCTACCTAAAAAACCAAACCCGCAACGCTATTATTTCTCTGTATTACATTTTATTCTCAGGTTTGCGGCAAACCGGCAAATCATGGCACTTGAGAATCGTAAACTTAAGAAGCAGAAGTACTACGCGTACCATCTACGCATTGTGTGTACGTCTACATGGCTGTAACATTCAGAAACGTAATTACGGACAGAGTTTTGAAATCTCTCCTCCATTACGCCAAAACCTCACGGTACCAGACACGTGCGCGGCCCTATTCAAGAGCGACCGAGTTCTTTTACAGAATTACAATTCCTAATAAAATTAGTGGACCGACACCCTTGCACGAGCGGCGGAGTGTGAGTGACGCTAAACCCTTATATGTGCAAGGAAGTGGACCGAAATAAGGGTATAAGCAAGACAGGGCGGGGGCGGAGAAGGGAAGGCGGAGATCACGTGTGGTAAACAAGGAAGAGAAAAGCCTACATTAATTTGCAGCCCCACCCACTCAGGCCCACAGTGTGCTGCCTGCTTCTCTACTGCGACACAACATAGTCACTGCACTAGTTCAGACTTCGCGTCGACACAACAGATCAAACGTCCAAGTGCCTGCCCTATCATTTGTGATACAGCAAGTTTTACGAGGCAAATTGCGATCTGCTCATTAATATTATAACCATGTATCGTCATTTAACTTGATATATTGGTGCTACATCTAGTTCACACTAAAACATATCACGTGTTTACAAGTTTATGCGCGGCCTAAGGTTTGTATGAACTGAACTCAATCAGAGGACGCCATCATTTTGTCTAAATTACCCGAACAAATTAGGTTTAATATTGTTTTTATGTGATTAGAAATAAATTAATTCAATTATTATTATAAAACACTTCAAATTGTTAAAAAGAAACATACCAAATTTATAATTGACACGTCTTGTAGTTTAGTATCTAAAAACTTATTTATAGCAGCACAAAAATTTTATAATACCAAAATTTGGGACACGTGATAGTTTTAATTATGTAACTTAACACTTGCTCTTGTATGTTAAGAAACAATACCTATTTCTGAATAGTTATACTGTGTAACAAAAATGTTTTAAAATATCAGCTATTTCAAAATAATAATCACGACACACGTGATAGTTTTAATTATGTAACTTAACACTTGCTCTTGTATGTTAAGAAACAATACCTATTTCTGAATAGTTATACTGTGTAACAAAAATGTTTTAAAATATCAGCTATTTCAAAATAATAATCACGACAATCATTTAAGCAAACGTATTTGATTTTACAATGTTTAATCTATTTCAGCATCTGAATTTATTTTTATTTGGGTTGGCGGAAAGCAATGTTCAGTCAAATTTCAAAGAGCACTTGATGTAAAACGTAACGCATTTCGTAGCCAAAGTTTGCATATATTAAAATCATTATTTCAAAAATAATTTTGAAAGCAAACCGAAAGATTTTTTGCAATACACTATGATTGTTGGATTTAGGAGTAATGAGCCAAACCATGATAGTGAGTTTATTAGTTCATGCATTAAGTCGTCATAAATTACAACGTCGGATATAAATACACAATCTATTATTATTTTATGGATTCGGATCTACAATTGCCGTATTAGCGACATGAAATGTATAATTGGTAAACTAATGTAAGACTCTGACTCATCATTAACTCCAACATCGTAGGTATAAATTAATAATCTACAAAAAAAATATTTTATTGACTCAAATCTGCAAATGCCGTATTGACGACACGATCTGTACACTCGATGAAATTTGGCAAGACTCCGACTCATTCGTAACTGCAACGTTGACAGTATATATACAATATAATCTACAAAAACATTATTTTATTGACTCGGATCTGCAAATTGCCGTATTGACGACACGATCTGTACACTCGATGAAATTTGGCAAGACTCCGACTCATTCGTAACTGCAACGTTGACAGTATATATACATAATCTACAAAAACATTATTTTATGGACTCGGATCTGCAATTGCCGTATTGGCGACACGATCTGTACATTCGATGAAATTTGGCCAGACTCCGATTTATTATCGTGCGAGTATGGGGACAGCGGCGGTGGCACGCCATTTTTCAGTTGCATGGTACAGTATATTATTAGAACGAACGTAAGAAGTAAACAGTTGTTTGTTCTATAAGTGAGGCGGCGGTAGAAGGGATGGCCTCATTGAGTACAAAGGATTTCCGATCTGCGTTTGATCTTGAAAACCAGTCCAAATATATATCAATGTAAGGACACAACGATTCTCGTGGTAGCCTAATACTGACAATTTAATGTTACAAAGACGATAATTAAACAGTTGTTTTGTACGATTTACACTAAAATAATTCTTACGAAGCTATGCTAAAAATGTTAAATAATGAATGCGTACATAGGATATCGAAGTGTAAGTTGTTAACAGTTTTAAGTTACATTTAAATTAAAATATCAGGGATTTTTACTGTTTCATCGCATTTATATTGTTAGTCGCTTAATGGCGCAACATGTGTACATTCTCACAAATTAATTGACATAAGTTCGCGTCAGTATACAAGTGAACCTATTTTTACTGTTTGTAGCGTGTGTATACTGAACGACAAACAAGCGAAGTCAGTAAAGCGCTGACGCAGAGGAATAATACGGAGTTACATAAATTCTCGACGGACGACAAGATCCATGATAAAACATTTCCATACACACAACTACTACGCGCGGCGCGCCACACCGTCTAGTCGACGTTGACGAGCTGACATTGTCTCCTGTCCTATCTCAAAGTCCAAGTGAAAGAGACAGACAACTCAAGGTCGGCCTGAACATACAATACGGCCGGGTGAAATGTATACAGGAAACAGAATGGCTACCCAGAAGGTCAGGTAAGGTGAGAATACTATACTTCTGCGTTCTCCGAAGACAGCGATGATTCAACATCTGGCGCTCCGATACAATCAATGTCAGAATCTACAAGAGTGGACAACACGATATTACCATAGCTTTCTAGGTAGCGGTGGAACCAAGTCGGAGAATCACACACTAAACATAACGACAATACCAGTGAACGCGGTAATTACCGTAGTTATAACTGATACCGATCAAACAAAGTTTGTACATGCCTTAGCGCTATTGCACATACTGTGAGCTGAGAGAGTTCGTAACATACATCCATTTAATTAAGTACCAGTATGGCGGTCGTAATTCTAATTTGTGAAACAACTGTTCTCTTTTACTTAACAATATAGATTGTTCAAATTAAATTATTCTAAATGGTTTTACGTTTGTACATAACATTTTTAACAAAGTTGTCACCAATACGTAGCAAAAATAAAGCGTTTCATACAACTTAGTAATAATCCACCTCTGTGTTTATAATACCTAATCTCGTACAACAATACCAATTTTTAAATAAAATACGTAATAACATATTAACTATTAAAGAATTGTCATCGCAATAATTTAGTATGAATCAACGTTCAAAAACTATTGCATCTTTAATGTGATATATGACGATACCGACGCACGTGAAGACTACCATTCTTCTTACTGTGCGGAATGGAATTTTTACTAAAAAGTAACAACATATTCAAAATTTTATTAAATCTCTCCAACGTATTGTGTTGAAAATAATAACTAGTGGTGTTCAAATCCGAAATGCCTAGTGCAGTATTCAACAGATGGAAAATTTAGAGAAGGGAGATGGCTTCGCTAAACCGTTTGGAAGAATAATCAAATCCCCTCACAAAGAATATACGAGATTTACACACGCGCACGCACACGCGCACGCACACGCGCACGCACACGCGCACGCACACGCGCGCGCGCGCGCGCGCGCACACACACACACACACACACACACAATATATTTTATACATATATTTTCTTTTCAATAAACATTGAATCACAAAAAGCACTTGCTCCGCCGGGACGGTATTTTGACAGGAATTTGGTCTTCTGATCATAAGTTTGGTTATTTATACACATATGTGAAAGAAACGGCCAAATACAAAATAATTAAATCGTAAAAAGTAAGGGCTCTATAGTGAAGTGGTAGCACACTCACCCGGCAAGTGAGGGATCCGGGTTCGAGTCCCGGCGGAGCAAGACAATGCTTTTTGTGATTCAATGTTTATTGAAATTATATACCGTACTATATAATACATTTTAGCAATAAATCAAATTGTACATTACACGCCGTTCATAACATCTCTTACTACCAATTTACAACTAATTACTTTTGTATTACATTCAATAGAAGTGTATGTTTTTTTGCACCGGTGGTGCCGTTGATGGGCACACAAACAAGGACAATCTGGACACAATCAGGCCGATTGTAACTTATACTGTGGGTGAGGTCAGGTAAGATGAGAACCCCCCACCTCACCCACATTGTTTACCTCGTATTTACACACCGCGTCTATGTCACATCGAGTCAACTCCTGCGAGACGTCCGAGTGGCGCTGGCGTGGTTTTGTTTTGGCGCAAAAACAAGTTCGCCTTGAATTGGGAGTTCAATACTCATGTAAACACGGCGCACCGACAGACACCGACTCGTAATCACGACGCAGACAAGCATGTGATTAAGGTTAAATATACCGGGAAGGTTACGAAATCTATCCGATAAATGGCAGCACATCTGTGGCCAAATTTCTATTTTGATTTCCTTTAACTTTTACTGATTTTAATTTAAAACTTGATTTACATACAATTACAGAATTGTATGTATAGAATGAAAAAAATAGTTATAATAACACAATTTTTTTACATAATTTCTATTTAAAATCTTAAATTGAATTTTGGCATTTAATTTAATTCTTTATATGGGAAATATTTTGGTATGAATTTTGAAATATTTACTTTTAATACAGGCTAGTTCAATCAGAATCCTTTTTCCTAATTTCCTGTACTTATCTCTTGCCATCACATGTGCCGCAGTCCCCCCTCCCCCTTCCCGTGTAACACACCGTACTCCCCAACAGTCCTCGATTCTCGCGTAACACACAACTTAACGACTGCAAAAAATAACAATCCTTACTGGTACGTGTTATTAACATCTACGTCGACCACCGCAATCATTCTCTATAAACCCCGTACAAGATCGCAAACTAAGGGCAAAAAATAAGTCCCAGACATTCCATTTACATCACAAAATGTACAGGAAAATTCAGCGATTAACAATATAGAGCTACAATAACCTGTATTAGTAAGTTCAATTTTTAATTTTTGGTTTGGGGAATCGACACAAACTAGTGTGTATGTTCTTGCGAGGGGAACCACACGCCCAGGTTATATAAGGGATACATACTTCCATGTACTCGTAATATATAAATACGAAGATTACAAATAACGAAGCTGTAATCCTGGGGCTGTAGTTAACAAATATATTATTTATAGTAGTTGACATAAAATGGATATAATGTAGTAGTGGCTTGCGAGTTGAAATAGTTTCCGATTGTACCTTGATGGGATCGGAATATAACCGGCGTTTCGCGGTGGAGGGGCGGGGAAGGAAATCCGGAAGCCGTGTCCCCTTGAGAAAAACCGCAAAACCGATCTTAATTATTATAAATACTTATTCTTGCTTAGTTGGAGCTTTGTAAGGTAATTTTAACTAGTGGCTGTCATATCTAAATGTTAGACTATAAATGTATTGTTAGTTACATTAGTTATTTTGAATTAGAGTAGGCAATACTCAATACTGTGTCAATTTACAGTGTTCAAAAAATACTTTTCTGAAACTTCTGCTATAAATCTTTCAATTTTGTGAGTAAATTTTACCGGACTCCTATCCAGAACATTGTAGATCTATGGATATATGAACAAAGCCAATGTAATATTAACGGTCGATGAAAATTAACAAAACATTTTCAACTAGAGCTAGAGTTACGTTCGTCTTTATCACTAAACTATTTAATATTTACACAACTAATGTTGTGGGAGAACTCTATGTTGTCACTAATTCTTGCCCATTTTTGATGAGACTGTAAAGAGAACTTGTAGAGATTAACTGAGTAGCAACCGTGAATAATATTTTAAACGCCACTGAGCAATTTATCTACTTGCGATGGTTGTTTATTTGCCTTGAATCTAATTTGCAGCTGATTGGGAGACTTTGAAGATAATTTAATATAAATTATAGACTAAACCTCTTTGAGGAATAATATTGCCGATAGATAAATTATTTCTTATTGGCATATAGGGAAAACAAATGAAAAAGATGATAAGCTAAGGTCAGAAAAAAGGAAAAGAAACTACGTTACCTTTAGCATTATTTCCTTTTGCTTGAACTAACGCCCCAAATGACGACACCCGTAATATCTGACAATGCCAGCCAAACTAACACTGTACATTCAACTGTTACTGTTAACTTCTACTTGTAGTGAATAATACGTCATACTATGAGGTGATATTTATTTAGTTTCGTACAGTGAAAAGGCGTTTCTAATAATATTATTGATTTTATTTGAGCAATAGCGTTCTAACGTGCTTTAGATAACAATGTAAAAGTTCATATGCCCATTTCAGAAGGAGCGGGAGAGGTAATAAACTTTTGTTTACATTACTTTTTAATTGGTGGGTTGATATAATACAAAGCTATGACGGTTAAGAGCCCGACTATAATAATAGATCTTGTTACTGTACTAAATACGTATTTCTTTCAGTAAAAATCAAAACAGTTACGAAGTCTACAAATTGGCTGGCACTCCGTGAAATGCTCAGGCTGAAAATCAATTAGTCTATAAGTTACATGGCCGTAAAAGAGTTAAATCAAATTCTGAACTCGGGTTCATTATCAAAGATATTTGTTTAAATTATCTTTTCACTAGTTACTGTTTTAATATATTCCAAATGGAGCTTTGTCTTCAGTTAAAGCTAATCGCGTTATTGTCTACAAAACACCAACAAAATAAAAGTTATAGTATAGTGCAAACTAATGTGAACTAAAGGTAAATTCTCTTTTGCTGTGTAATTTCATTCCTCCAGTTTCATCACTGCTTTAACCTATTTATAACCTCTAAATCACTTGATCTTGCTAAATAAATGCGTGCCAATTTTTGTATACATCTAATGGATTTTAGGTTATGTTTGGGTTTTAACATTTTGATGAATACAACACGTAGGAAGAAGAGAGGAGTCAGTGTCAAATCGCTGAAGAATGTGGTTATATCAGTTTAGCAGTAGTAAATACGTAAAATCATAAAGCAACAGCTGACTCTTGGAAGAATTCTTCCACAACGCAAAATTGTGGCCAAAGGTGATGTTATCCTGCTTACAAATTGTAAAACAGATCCGCAAAAGACAAGTATTAAGACATGTATTTCTGACCCTACTGTTCCCATAAGGCTTTTTGAATGCGGTCGCAGAGCCCGAAGGCCAGTAAAAACAGCTTCTCACTGAGACAATGAAGAAGAAAACTTTCCCGGACAAAAATACAAAGATTGCAATTTACAACTGTAGAGGAGAATTCTCTTTTCGCATGAAAGGAACTTTTTGTAGTTCAGGGCTCAAATGCATCACCTGTTCATAGAAGTAGCGCTAAAACGATTTCACACACACACACAAGCACAATTAGACAAACTGTAAAAACCCCAGTAAAAAAAATCTTGGGGATTTTTCATTTTCAACGCATTTTCTTTACTGCCTTTCTCTGGCATAATTGGTCAAACATACATTCCTACTTGTAGACAAAATAGTCCTTCCTGCTTAGTCGGAAGAAGTAGGCACATTTTGTGACAACTGAAATATTGTTAATTTATTGCAATGGGATTTACGTGTACTGAACATTTCTAAAACTGATCGCGATATTTCTTTTATAACAAAAGGTGTATGAAATGTCATGAGCATTCCTGAACACTTTATTTTTTCTCCAGCTTCATAAATAACGGTATTGTAAATTTTAAAAGTTTGAACAGTCGCCATAATGCTCGGCAAGGAAAACATCGTTTTAAACAGAATTCAACCCTTGCCACGCATTTAAACTAAATTAGTAAAGGTTTTATATATGACGAAATTAAATCCTTAGAATGGACTGGCTTCTCTCCAAATATTAACCCCATCGAAAATTTGTAGGCAAATGTTCAAAAAAGAAGGAAAACTAGACTGTATTACTAAAGATAGGATGATTGCACTTAAAATGTGGTTTCATAATGATTAAATCATAAATATTAGTAAGAATCTTGTCGGTTCAATGCTTTTAGCAACACAATGTTTCCAACACCTTCTAACAATTATAAAGAAAAGAAGTGGACATTTTAAGTATTACACCAAAAAATAAATTATACCTTGATATTTTTCAATAAATATGTAGCAAAGTAAAGTATCATTTTTATTCACATTAGTTTTCACAATACTGTGATAACAATTATCTACGCTCAGGCTATTATTAATTATCATATTAAACTAGATCACATTTCTTACTTAAGGTGCTTAATTAATACTTCAGTACCTCCCCGTTGTAGACTAAACATTGTTTTTATGTATCCCCTTCCTCGCATGATAATGTTTAACTTGCCTCGCTTACAACCAACCGTCAGGCACGTGAATAAAAGATAAATTAGTGCCAAACAATAAAATGAAGACCGCTACTTGGCTGAAAATTACGACTGTTAGTAGTTTTTTATCCTGTTGGCTGACAGTGATATAACTTTATTTAAATGTGTAATTATCGGTTTTAAGCATGTCAAGGTAAAAAATATGAACAGAAAAAAATTACTACTTTATAAATATAACACTTTTCATATCACCACATTAAACCCCCCCCCCCTCCCACCAAACTAGCGTGGTTGGTGGACAATTTCTTTATTAGGAAACATGCCTCTATCGACTTCTAGAAAATAAGGTTGTGTGCGTACACAATGCAATTTGCTCTCGGCTCTTATACCTTTAAATGGTTTCATACAGTAAAAGGTCTGTAGCTACTATTTCAATTAATTCCGAAGCCAATACGTCATGTACAACGTATGAACCTACAACAGTATTAAGCACCTTAACTAAGAAACGAGAACTAGTTGAATTTTGCCTTAGAATTAGATCTTAGTTATAACGATACGACAGGCGTATAATACCTAATAAAACACTTGCTGTTAACTGCAAATTCAATCCAATTATCACATTGTATCGACCTAACTAATTAGACATTCTTTACGGATTAACCTTCATTGATTGGATCCATTAAAGCCATCTTAACCGTCTCATATGATGTTAGCGAGAGCCTATGACTGATAAGAGCCGTCATGCTATAACAGGCCCTGCAGCTATCTTGTACACGAGTCCTCTGCTGCGAGAGCACGATCCTCATTAAGCGTTAATTATATACGTATTACGATCTGAAGTAAATCCTTTCATACTCACGCCAGGTACAATGACTTTAAAGTTATCATCAATCAGAATGCCGTGATTGAAATAGTGAAACAAAACTAATAATTAATACCCAGTACACATATCCTTTCCCCATTACACAAACAGTCATCTTATTGTGCAATAATTATTCTAAGATAATCAACACCATTTAATTACCAAATAAAATTACTTTTTGTCTTTTTTAACAATATTAACCCAAAGAAAATTTAGGCAAACTGCAAGGAGAGCACGTCTTTTGGGAATAAAACTGTTTACATACACGTGTAATCTTAAGCGCATGTTTCTTCTGGAAGTACAGATTTATTATACTATACAATGTCACACAAGAACAAAACAATTCCAAAGGATAAAGAATATTATTCCTAATATAAATCTACTCAGGGTGCAATAAAATGGCCTGATCTAAACCCTGATTGTGACGTGGACGAAGCAACTGATTTTTAGAAAGATGTGTTTTAAAACTTATCGGCTAGTGTATTCGAGGAACATAAGTAGGCCTACACACGGGACTGTCTGGAATCTACCTCAACTAACGGGTGAAATGTTATTCCTAGAAGCCAGACAATTACAGTAGAATAATGGATCACTTAAGGGAGTACGTCATATCATACATTTTAAAGCACTGTCATGTGTCAAACTGTATCATTTCGAAATAATAGGTTCTGTACATTCTCGGACTGCCACGCGAAACGGCTCTTCAACCTGGTCGAGCTCAGTTTTCCCCTCTTATGTATATCCGATTACGGTTGACAGTGACAAGCCCTGAACCTTCTGATAAGGAGTACGGTAATCAGATGACCTCACCTGTCCATACGCTGCGAGTGGAGGGCATTGACAACACAACATCGCGGACTGTGTCGGTACGTTGATAGTGACAAGTCCTGAACCTTCTGATAAGGAGTACGGTAATCAGATGACCTCACCTGTCCATACGCTGCAAGTGGAGGGCATTGACAACACAACATCGCGGACTGTGTCGGTACGTTGATAGTGACAAGACCTGAACATTCTAATAAGGAGTACGGTAATCAGATGACCTCACCTGTCCATACGCTGCGAGTGGAGGGCAATGACAACACAACATCGCGGGCTGTGTCGGTATGGTGACAGTGACAAGCCCTGAACCTTCTGATAAGGAGTACGGTAATCACCTGTCCATACGCTGCAAGTGGAGGGCATTGACAACACAACATCGCGGACTGTGTCGGTACGTTGATAGTGACAAGACCTGAACCTTCTGATAAGGAGTACGGTAATCAGATGGAACCTCACCTGTCCATACGCTGCGAGTGGAGGGCATTGACAACACAACATCGCGGACTGTGTCGGTACGTTGATAGTGACAAGCCCTGAACCTTCTGATAAGGAGTACGGTAATCAGATGACCTCACCTGTCCATACGCTGCGAGTGGAGGGCAATGACAACACAACATCGCGGACTGTGTCGGTATGGTGACAGTGACAAGCCCTGAACCTTCTGATAAGGAGTACGGTAATCAGATGACCTCACCTGTCCATACGCTGCGAGTGGAGGGCATTGACAACACAACATCGCGGGCTGTGTCGGTACGGTGACAGTGACAAGCCCTGAACCTTCTGATAAGGAGTACGGTAATCAGATGACCTCACCTGTCCATACGCTGCGAGTGGAGGGCAATGACAACACAACATCGCGGACTGTGTCGGTATGGTGACAGTGACAAGCCCTGAACCTTCTGATAAGGAGTACGGTAATCAGATGACCTCACCTGTCCATACGCTGCGAGTGAAGGGCAATGACAACACAACATCGCGGACTGTGTCGGTAGAATGGCCGGGAAGAGAGCATCGATCTCGTCGGTACCGGCACCAGCGGAACCAAGGCCTGCCTTGTACCATACCGACATCGACACAATAACATCTCTATGTGGTATTATAATACGTATATAATATATAATATGTAGTATTCATTTATATTAAAAAACTGACACATAAAAATACTGAATTGCAAAAATGTAGAAAATATTCTTCAAAGTACAGTGTTTACATTAAAAGGAAAAGACAAGTTGGCTGAGCGTAAAAATAAATGTACAGTATACGTTCTTATACACTTTCTTGATCGGAGCAACAATGGAAACTCAACTAAGGCTCCTGAACTATTAATACTTTGAACCAAAAGTGATCATACGCACGCAAAAACCAATACACGTCTGTATAAAAACCAGTCGCACTTTCGCCTAACCTCTGATCCTATTATCCATGAACTCTGAAATAATATATACCTGATATTTGCCTAATTCCGACAAAAAAATACCTTGCATCGTCTAACTCGAAGCCTCTTACGGGAAGAATAAGCTTACTTCTAATATACGTAATGAAGAAGTTTCTCTTCTTACTTGATATAGTTACGATCGGTTCAGTGGCGGCTGCAGCGTAGCAAACGCTCGACTATGGAATACAAGGTGATACAAGGAAGTTGGAAGCAATATAAGAGTGGGCGTAATTAGAATATTTGTAATGTAATTAGCCTACTCCGTTAGAGTTCACTTTCTTCTCATTAGAAACTTTTTAACCACGTGTATTATGTTTAGACATTTATTGTACAATCGTTTAACAGTTGACTCCGATAGACGTATTACTGGATGGTTAAGAAAATCATTCAGTGCCCGCAGTGAATGTTTTAGTACAAACATCACAGACGTTTGATAAAATTAAATTTACATTTCTTTTCGGTATAACGTCATCCATAGCTCGCTTGGGTTTTATAAATAGCATGCGCTTAAGTGCATGCAATTGTATAGCACTTAGAACGTAATTCTGAGATACTTCCAGACACATTCTGTTGTACATATAAGATAGATAAAGTAAAAACTATATTCATTGCAATACATTAAACAGAGATATACCTTCATAGTGGTTTGTTATTAGATTAACTTGATAAAGAGTACATACAAGAAGCCTCTTTGTGAGCAAAATGCAACTAACCACTTCTATAACATTTAAACCACAGAATTTGCAATTTCTTACCATGTTTGGACAATCAAACCGTTAATAGTGTATTCTGAAGACCTTTTGGACTCATAATATACCACAACTTATCGTTAGGGAGATTACAAATAATTGTTGGAGTTACAAATAAACCATAACTATGTACTAGTATTGTATACGGGAATCAGCTATATTATAATACAACCTACAGTGTAGCTCCTTTTTGTTAAACAGGAATTGCTCCTTAAAGATTTGTTTAGATCTGAAATTGAACACAATTTTGCAATATAAAAATGTAATTGTTTGAGATCAAGACTATAAATCTTTATCACAGTAATCCATAACACATCATCAATCACACAATTGCCTCGTTGGTTCAAAGAGTGAATGGGATAGAAATGTGTCCAACTTTCCCCCCCCCACCCCCCCCCCCCCCCACCCCCCCCCCCCCCCACCCCCCCCCCCCCCCACCCCCCCCCCCCCCCACCCCCCCCCCCCCCCACCCCCCCCCAAATTGTCTATAAAGATGAGGGTAATAATTAAGTAAATGGTGGTAGACCAGTGACAAATAAACTGGTGGTGGCTAAAATTTGGAATTAATTATCTGCCATTTTCAGACTAGGTTTTTTTTACTTCTGTTTTATCAATATGTTCAAATTTAAATTAGGACTTGTAATTGATAATTATGGTCAATTATATATTTTGTTTATGTTAAATTAAATTTTATATTTATGTATATTTTTATGGATTATGAATCGAAGTTTATATTTAACAACCGTTTCAGATATAAACCCTTAAAATCAAATTTTGTTCTACTAAAATAAAATGTCAGAAATAAGATATACTTTATTTTACTTATATTTTAAATACATTCATTTTAAATTATATCGGTAACATTTGTTTTGAGTTATTTTTGTTTAACACTCTTAGTTTTTTTAACGAATTGTCTTTAACTATCACAGTTAAACTTTAATGATGATAAAAACATTACTTTCCTGTGTTTATTATTTAGTTTGGTAATTTAGGGATAGGTGTTGTATTTTATAGCTTGATTTAAATCTGAATAACTGAAAGTGAGATTGGCTAGTTAGAATTTAGAGGCAGTCAATTTTGCTCCAATTCATCATCAAAGATGGCTTGTGTAACATTTAAAATACTGTTTCTGGCCTATTTAGTAATGAAGTTTGGATTCAGATGTCATTTGAGATATTCTTTTACAGTATATCATAAAGATTTTAAAAAATGTTGTAAACTTATTATAATTTAGAGGTGAATATTTAGGCTTTGTTAAAATGTTTTGAGTTGCATTGCTCCTCTCCCATTCCCATTCTTCCAAATGGCTCAATCATAAAGTTTCCACTACGTATTCTTATCTTCTGAAATCTTATTACTTTTGCTTTTTACGGCTGTTTTCTTTGATTTTGCATAAGTATTTACAATTATGTAGTCTAGTTAAAAATTAATAAAAGAGCCAGTTTGACTAGATATAGTCCAGCAAATGTTTTATTGTTCATAGTTTGCGGGGCCTTGCTCTTGCATTAGCAACGACTTCCAGTCTCACGACAACTTCTGACCCCGATTCTCCACTTCCTAAAATTCTCAGCTCCAATGAGTCCAGGTGAGATGGTTGTTCCCTTCCATCTCACTCACAATCTAATCATCTCTTGCTCGTGTAAACTAATATTTTTGTTCCATATTTTATGTTTTATTTTGAAAATTAAAAAACTTGTGCTGTCCGCATTGTTCCTCAGTTGAGTTTTTGGCTGGTTTGGCGTGCGTAATGGCAGTAGTAGATTGTTGAAAGTTTGATATTTTTCAACTATGACACAATATTCTATTATTTTTATATTTTGCCTCTTCATACTCGCTGCAAACAGTTCACTTTGATGCAATTCATATTATAATAACTGTATTAGGAATAGGCAATTTTGTTACTTTTACACTAAACACAGTGCTCATTTTTAACAAACATAACTAAAAAGGTATTTAATTTTATTCAGAATTTAAAGAACTGAGCTTAAACATATTATTGTTATCCTAAACTTTGAACGATATTGTTTTATAGGATCTACATTTGATCTGTACTCATCAACATTTCATATACCCCCAAGACATCCTATACATATCCCTTCAGTCAAGAACCATTGGTCTGAAGCATTATGTGGTATTGAGAATTTTGCTTTGAATATATTCTTGATTTCTGAAAAAGATCTGCTAAACATAATGAAAATGTTAAAATCATGATTTGTTGGAATTTGTAATATAAAATTATTCTTATTTATTCAGTATTTGTTTTATACTCACATTACATTTCACCTTTAACTGTGTGCAAATAATAATTTTAACTGTAGTGTGGTTCATATTAAAATAACTTAATAATGTGGTAAATTCAAACTTGGCCTTGTTACATAATTGTACATTATTTATATTTAAAAACATGGACACTATTTTAGAATTGGAGGAAAGTTCATACATGTGATGACACTACATGTTACCACGTGTAATATTTATTTAAAATATTTCAACATTTGTATGAAAGTTTTTCTTTTATACTGATTGAAGAATAATTTGTACAGTCAATTTTTCTGGTTATTGTAATTTTCTGTAGGAACTGATTTTGTAATAATTGAAAATAATGGTTTTTGCAAACACTACTACTTTGAGTACTAATACAGAAGTATGGACTTAAGTTGTCGTTTGTACTTTCCGAGACATAACCATAAGTAAATGTTCTTGAATTTTGTTAATAAATACTTAGTAAAGCATTCTTTCCTTAAAATCTCCCAAACATTTTCTTAAATTTTAATATCAGGGAATTTCTTTGCGTAAACTAATACCTGTTTCGATACTTTATAACGATCAATGCTTTAAATTAACGCTGAAGAAGCTCGGTCTTGTTAAATGGTACTTATTTCTTACACAAAAGATTAACTGCTTATATTTTTGAAGTTACTATAATTTTAATACTATAAACAATTAAAATCAGTGTTATCGTGTGTATGTTGTATTAATGAGAGTTTTCATATTACTGATACTCCGGCTTTAATATCAATTACATTTAAACCTTATGACGAAATTGTGTTTTAAATTTAAATATTATTGATGTTAAGGAAAGTCTATACAATTAATTTATAAATAGCTTTTGAAATAAGTGTAAATTGTCAAGAACAAAGACTGTCAAACTACATTTTCTAACTTAGAGTCTCAGATAGGCATTTAACCGTATTTTGTACATTAATTTGTGTTAGATTACTTGATATTTAGTTCATTGTGTATATACAGTTTTATTAATAAATAATTAGACCTGTGGCACATAATTCAATTTGTAATAATTATTGCCAAAACGAGTTTGCCGTTATTTGTCTCTATAAAATTGTATTCTTGTTATTCTTGTTACAATACCATATAAATATATAATAAATAACACAAACCTGTTTAATCCAGGTGCTGGGAGAGAAACTGTTTTTCAAACTTGTTAATTTCTAGGAATATTTTGGTAATGGTCAAATCTTTATTTTAAACTGTTGCTACAGAAGAAAATTATTTGTAGGTCAGCATAATAATGTTAAAATACAAAATTACAGAAAGATAATTTCAAAAGATGATTCTATATATTGCTAGCTACTCGTGGACTTATATTTTTCAGACCATGCAGTGTCATGGTGCACATTTGATTACAGTGTTATAATTATGTGACTCAGAACTAGCTTAACGTGACCATTCGCTATCAGTATATATTGTTGATTGTGATACATGTGACTATCAACAATCATGTGCTGCTGCTTATATTTATTTGACAGCTTTAAATTTTCATGTTTATATGCCATTGATGTGTCATCAGTGACCAAAGCGAGGTTTTGTAAACATTGTAGTTTGCATGTCTATGTGTTGATCATGAACCTTCAAGTGTCAGTTGTGAACATATCAAACATCCTTGTGTAAGGAATGTTCATGTTGTGTGTTAGTTTTATTGGTATGGTTATATGTAAAGTTTTAGTGATGTGCAAACTGCTAAGAATGTCTCTTAATTTAGCAACCTTCATAATGAAATTAAAATTCACAGTAGTCTAGATGAATGAAATATTTGGAAAAGTAGGAACACAGAGTTCTTTAAATGAATTACTAGTAATTTAACCCTTTTATGAGTGCACCAAAGGAAAGCTAAAAGACTTAAGTGACATTCGCTGTTTGGTTCTGTATGACGAACCACGGAAATTGTTGTACATTACTATAGAGAACTAATGTTGTTATTGGCCTATTGTGGCAACTTGCGGAGCTTTTTGTACTCTTTTTCATTTATTCCAGTAGTGTTGTTCTACAAATCCTAGGCCTGTATGATGATAGTATCTAGCGGCAATGTGTTTATTTATTACGTATAACAGTTTGGTAGACTACACTCTCAGTAGTCTGTTACTGGCCACATCTGTACATGGGTGTGGATGTTATATAATGTACAGCAAATGCTGTCTGTGTCCACTTGTAAAAATAGCTGTTACCCGCGGCTTCGCACGCAATTTTTAGAACCGAAGTCCTTATAAAAAGCAATTATGATATAATATGATGGGAGTCCTACAAACATTTTAAAACGTAAGTAGGCGTACATCAGGTAGATATTATTTAAGTTCGTGGTAAATAGTATCAGAATTTAACTTAATTATTATATCATGTTTGGCACGTGTAGGAGCATTTCTGGTTCAAATTAATTATATACATAAAACATAACGTCACAGCTGAATCTGCCTTGTAATCCCAATCAAGAAAACACAAATCTCGGATCACACAGGTCTCGGAAACTTACTTTGGCCAAAAAACGTATTTTTCCAGTCCTTTTCATATATTTCAGGTCTAAGATATTTCCAGTACCGTAGTAGAGTTTGCCTTATTGCTCTGACGAAGAAAAAATATATATATACTTACATAGGACCGAGATGCCTACTTTGGTTAAAAAGTGCCTACTTAAGACAGTTTAAATTCACTTACCTACTATGTCACAGGTTAGCTTGCCATATTGCCTTGATTAAAATACTATATACGTTCGATTATATAGTTCTCCGAAATCTATTTTGGTCAAAATCGTGTTGGCATAGTTATCGTTGAGGCATGTTAGTATTCATTTCTCTGTTTTTCCATTGGCCATTGTTAAAATGTAATGTCATAATGTCACGGAAGCCCACCAGTTTAAAGTAACTTATGTGAAAACATTCATAACTTTGTTCATTAAGGTTAGTTTTATAACAGTATTTAATGCATTAGATGATTTTAATTCGTTACTGGCGCAATCTGGAGTAAAATTTATATATTTAATGTTTTATTTACTATCTGCATTACACTACCGATCAAGCGCTGTTTACTTATTATTGATGTAAACAGATGTTTCAGAAAGTTTGTCGAACAGTGGCTGTCAAAATACGTTTTGTTCTTATCATAACATTCGAATGTAAACAAACTAATTTTTTCAATTTGAATTCGACTTTATTTGGTGAAATGAATGTGTTATGGGTGGTAAAAAGCACTCTAAATGTTAATTCAGACCAAAAGCTATAACTGTTCCAAATTTCAGCACAATCCGTATAGCAGTTTCAGCGTGATTCGAGGACAAACCTCCAAACATCCAAACATTCAAAATTTCGCATTTATAATATTAGTGGGATTTTTTATTTTAATATAGAGTTTTGATTGATTTATCAAGTGATTTGTTGAATTTGCTATCAAGTGGTATATAATAGTGAAAGGTTTGAAACATAATAACCATATTGTAAAGACGCAAAATTTTACCATAAAAAAATGAAATAGTTTGTAGCTAGTCGATTTTTTATGTTTTGGATTTTAAATCTTTTGGAAGACATTATGCATTATGTTGAAAAATAATAAAAACATCTTTTTTTATATGGCTGTACTTTGGATTTTTGTTTGTTTACTTTCTTTTTTTATTTTTAGTGCTGTAAAAATACTAAATTGAAATACAAAAATAGATCAAACTGCCGATGAATGTTCCTTGCATGTATTGAAAACGATAATATATAATAGTATATACTCTACATAGGTTTGAATGATAATTGCACAACTAACAATATAGTGCCTGGCATTATAGACATTTCAATAGCTAGATCTAGTGTTCAATAATTTTCAAACATAATTAATTAAAAACAGCAATAATAATTTAAAGAACACGTGCTAGTTATGAAAGGAATTTGGAAGTTTAACCAACCTAACTGTTAAAATCCTCAAAAACCGTGAAATTTTAATAGCAATTTTTATCACATTTAGAATTGTTAAAACATTAAAATGGCCTTTAGAATTGCAAATATGTTCTATAGGCACACTCTAATGTTGTTTGTTTTCATAAATCTTCTGAACATATTTATGTGGCACATAGTTTGTTTCCTATTGTTTGTTTTTAATGTGCTCACTAAGAAATGTTTTTGGAAACTTTGCAGTGAACCATGTAAATCTGTGATAATTTCAAGGGCATGTTATAAAACCATAGTATAGATATACATTTAACATTTTATACATGTAGTTTATGCGATATTACACTGTTACAAAGTATGGGTATTTTCAGCTAGTTTTCACATATTGTGATGTTTGTATTTGGAGTCTAAAAGATCAACTTTCTTGTTGTTAACAACGTAATAATTAACAATAAACAAACCATTGAATAAGAGAATTTGATTAAAAGAAGTTGTCAATTTTTAAATCCAACTTATTGCAGGCAGTTAACAATCAATGAGATGCAAATTATTGGCAAGTAAAAGCTTCACTAAATTCTGTAATTTGGCCCAAGGGACATATTTTCTTGTGAACTATTAATTATTTTATTTGTAAAATAAAACATGTCACTCATATTAAAAAACAAATTCGAATTGGTTTGGAAATAGAATGTTATTTGTTACAGGATATGTAGACAATTTTTCAAATACCTAAGTGGTTTCACAACAGTCACTTTCAATTGGGAAAGAAATAAATCAAGACCTTAAGAAGAATTTACTATGTAAACTAGTGGCGTTGAGATTATATCAATAGTTTAGACCATATTTTGTCTATACCCTATAAAGGACTTGGCTTTAAGAATATCACAACACTTTCACTTCTTTCAATTTTGTATGATACAACAAAGGTATAAAACACTTGTTTGAAACAGTATTTAGCTTAGTGATGAATGTTTCCCCTACGCTAACGAAATAAAATTGAAAATATGTGCTTTATCTAGAGTACGTATTAAACTGATTATACAAGTTGTAGAGTTCCTTATTTAAAATAAGGCTGATTAGGTCCACTCCGAGGGCGGACGGATTTAGGGTCGCAACTTCGATTAACGAAGACCGGCAACGAAAATCAAAGTCCCCCCCACCCCCCCCCCCCCCCACCCCCCCCCCCCCCCACCCCCCCCCCCCCCCACCCCCCCCCCCCCCCATCCCCCCCTATTCTCCCCACACACATCCCACATAAAAAGATCACCATTCTATCTAATCAGAAATATTATAGAAATCCTTCCACCACATACCTAGATGATGAAAAGGTTCTACAGTATTATAATTTGGTATCTAGCGAAGTTAATCAGACAAAACTAAATAACTGGTGATTATTATTATGACCCTAACAAGTAACAATACTTGTGCATTGGTAAAATATTTTTTTTTAATAATTAAATTTTTGTTTATTATATTGAAATGTGAGTTACGCTTATAAAAAAAGTGTTTATTTTCACTTAGTGGCGGCTTACGTAGACAATAGACAATTTGCATTATTTATCACTGAAAATAAATATTTCAGGTTATAAAATCTGTTGACTGAAGGTAGCACTCCATAACAGAATATTTCTCTTTAAGAATTTAATTGAGTTAACAATGCTTCGAATATGGTGTAAACCAGAAAACTGATGACAAATGGCCAAAGTTTTAAATGGAAAAAATTGATGCAATATTTGTCATTTAAATTATTTGTATGAATTTCATAAAACAATGCATGTGTATTTTATATATACTGTAGGGTATAAGCTGATTTAATCATTCCATAGTAATGAGGTATGAGAATAAAAATAAATAATACTAAAATGTACTTTCAAATATTTTAATAAAAGAATTTGATTTTTATGGAAATTCTGACTGCTTAAGAAAAATTGTATAAAATTATAATAAATAATTAAATACAATTTAATTATTTATCAATATCATATTTATCCTAGAAGTGCTATGAGTTGAAATGCAACACATTAGAGCACAGCCAAAACTCTAGTCACGATTGCTATACATTAGCAAGACCCTTATTAAAGCTACAATTGATATGTTTTGCATTCCAAATTAAAGAAAAAAAAGAGTTTTTTTACTAATATATATTATTCAAAATTTTTGTTCCTAAAATTTTGTTAAGCTCAATCCAGCAAAATTATACGACATACAGCTACAACATGAACAAACTTTGTTTAAATAGTGTCATATATATTTTTAAATTTGATTTGAAGCAATTATTCAACTGTGGTTTTCGTTCAGTATAAAATGCAATATGTATTTGTTATAAACAAAAATATAATAATACCATTAAATCGCACAGTCTTTATGTTTTTCAAAACTACATGTGACGGAAACAATGATGTATTCCTAATATTTTTTAACCTGTTGAGGAGTAGCTGAAAGTTGTTCCAAAAGAGTACAGACGGTTATAGCCGTTTGATCCCAAAAGAGTATTGGCGGTTATAGCCGTTTGATCCCAAAAGAGTATTGGCGGTTATAGCCGTTTGATCCCAAAAGAGTATTGGCGGTTATAGCCGTTTGATCCCAAAAGAGTATTGGCGGTTACGACCGTCCATGACGGGGTTGCTAAAACAATCAATATTGCAACTGTTTATACACTCTAGTGGCGTTCTTACATACTATTTCGACTGTGAAATGTTCAAAGTAATTATTGCTATACGGTTCTGGCTCCTAGTGAAGGAATACATAATCACAGATTTGCCGCCAAATGTTCTGTCATTTTCTCGCGCCACGTCCATTTATAGACTATACATGGTATCAAAAAACCCAAATGCTAAGGTTCACATCATGGACTTCCGAATTAACGTTATCAGACAGATACTGGAAGCACATGTTGCACCAAGAGAAGAGGCCACAGCTGTGACGCGTCCGTTGGGCAGAGCCCAGCAGCCGCTACGCTTGTCAGGTCGCCATTTCCCCCGCCCACTACCAGTAAGGGAAAATGGCCGAAGGAAGCTAAAACGCTGCTTTGTGTGTTCAAATACAACACGGGGTGAGCGTAAAAGGAAAGAAACTGCTTATGAGTACAAAATGTGAAGTAGCACTTTGTGTGTACCCGTGTTTTGAACACTAGCATATGTTTGTAAAATTCTAAAAAAAAACAAAATGTATGAATTTATCAAGTTGTAGATCCAAAAAATGCGTTATTATGATGTTTTGTAAGGTTTCAATACATTTTGAATGAAAACAACAAAATTTTTTTCTTTACTCCCTGGAGTTCATTAACCCTTTGTGCGCCGCCGCTCCCGCGCGCCGTCGTTCGCTAGACCGCCAGACGTTTAGCACCGCTACGGATCCAATACCGCCACGGCAAAATCACCCGTTTTTGCATGGTCACATATTAAATTACATAACAAATTACATATTAAATTTTGAGCTAGCCTTTTAGTTTTGGTTTTGTTTTTGAGGGGAAGAGATGTACTTTCAGTTGATGTAATAAATTACAGTTTTATTATTTTTTTTACATTTGTTTAGTAGTATGTATGCCTGTCGTAATTAAAAAAAATCTTAAGTTTGAGATACAAAAACACACTGAATAAGTTAACTTGGGCTCAAATAACGTTTTTTAACCTAAAAGTACGTATTGTTTTGAGCATATACTAAAAGTTACAAATATATTCCACAGAAATTGCATAAAATAATTTAATTTAAGTAAAATTCAAAAAATTTCAAAAATTCCGCTGTAGGATGAAGATACACTTGTTACTATAGAAACAAGTAAATATCAATATTTTATAGTTGAAATGAAGCAGAGCAATACAATTCAAAGTTGATATAAATATATTTAAATATATTTTATATATTATGTTTAAACTATAAGGACAAAGGCGTAAAGTTCACAGAGCCACTATAGTGGCCCGCGGCGCTCAAGGTACTGCATACGGCGAGCCACTATAGTGGCTCACGGCGGTCAAAGGGTTAAGGATAATTTTGCTTACTCTAGTATACACTAGGTAGGATGACGGTTATAGCCGTCAGTACTCCCCAACAGGTTAAATATTATTGATTAAAATACTTATATTTTCAAAAAATAGAATAAACGTTGCTGTAACCATGGAAACAACCTAGTGTTTTAGGAACACTGTTATGCAAAACCATTCCACACGCTTTACTGTTACTACGATTTCACAACAGCCATGGAGCAGTTCCGGCTAACAGTTCCTTTGCAACGTTACCACATATTCATTAGTTAGGTGTTGTTGTGTCGTGTATAACGGATTTGCTTAATTGCAACGTGGCTTAAAGACATGGTTAAGACACACCAATTCCAGTACAAGCCCAGAATCCATTGCAACATATGAGCTGTCACGACAGATAAGTATTCTTTCCAACGGTAACTTTATCACTACAGCTCCAGTGGATCCTTCTACTGTTTTGTTGCAACGTTTGTGCTGTTGTGACAGGTAGACAATCTTTCCAACGGTCACGTTGGATAACTGTTCCAGTTATGGAGCATCGTGACAAGTCAGTTCCAGTTGCATCAACACCTCAAATTAGAACAAATGATCAGCAGTTAGAGGGTTAACTCTTTTAGGACAACAAAAATGTTGGGTATTTTTGGGATACACATTTTTTGAAGTGAGCAAATTTCATAATGGTACTGAACAAGACGACAAAAATGTAATATTTTATAAATAAATCATAAGCAGACTACTATGTATTGTACATACACATTTTTTTACCCAATTATACAGAATTAAACTGTCTATAACTTGATCATATTTGGTAGTAACTATTTCAGCATAACAATAAATTCAAAATCATACATTTTCTTGATTTGGTTTTTATGTTTGCCATCAGTTTATTACAATAATAAAACATTTTTATTGTGGTAACTAACATCATTGTATTCCTTACATTGTTTTCTATTCAAAAACAAAATTGTATTAGCATTAGTAGGAAAATAAAGGTTTTATAAAAAAATGTAACATTACTAAGTGCAATGCCGACTGGCACATCAATCAGTGCACACTGTCAGCTGCACTACAAATAGACATGTTTTATTGCACTGCAACATAAGTCCTGACATACTTTTGTGAGGGTAACAGAATATATGCCTCCATAGAGCAAATTATTTTCATTCGTTGTAATTTTGTTATTACGTGAATATTATGCAAAATTCAGTCAGCAGGCAGATATATCCCCTTTGTCCTGAAAGGCTCAAGTTTTTTATTTAAAATTTCTAATTTTAGGGCAATCTTTATTACAAGAATAATTCTAATTCGACATTATCCTACCCTGCAGGAGATCTTGGTTAACACAGATTACAGGTTCAAGTCAAGGAGACCAGGTATGTATCCCAGCCAACCCCATCTACAACCTTGTATTAATGTACAACCAACATACACTTACCTGTAGTGCCTTGGAGGGGATCTTGGTTTGCACAGGCCGCAAGCTCAAGTCGAGAGTTCCCAGGATTGTATCCTAACCAACCCCATCCAGAACCTTGGATTGCAGTTGTCTGTGTGGCTAACTTGGTCTTGAAAGCATCGAAAGAACCAAAAGCCTCATTAATTGCCTTGGTGAAGTCCGCTAATAACAAAAAAAAATCTATTTAGTAACATATATTAAGCATAATCAGTTATCTGCAGCTTGGCTCATGATTTTCTAGTGAGTAACAGGTACATCTTACGCCTATACTGTATATTATCGTAATAAACATTTCTGAAAATAAGTGAAACTCATTGGAAGATATTCTAATCTTCTTATCCATTTCAGAATAATTGGACTTAAGTTTAAAGAGCAATATTTCGGAGTCCTACTGTCTGAGAATCATGAGTCATCAGTTTTTATGAGTTACCAATGAAATACACAAATTTCTCTGCAATAGTTCCAACAATTAAGTCACACTTGAACTATTTTGGACTGAAGAAATACTAAGTCTGTAGATATCTTAGTGAAAGCTATTATGATGTAATACGCAACACTATGATAATTTTTAATCTTAAGTAGACATTTTTAAGACACATATTATTTCAGGTTTAGCGCATTAAGAAGTTTCTGGTTTGAATCAGTTATATTTTACACGCACATAATAGAAATTGCCTTGTTGTCATGGTAAAAAATATATACATACTCGGTCAGAGAAACCTACTTTAGTCAAAAAGGGTCAACTTTTAGCTCTTTTAGTCTTCTTCTGGTCTAAAATGTTTCCGATACTGTTTTAGTTGTATTGATGCCCCAATCAAAAAATATATACATACATAGGTCAGAAATGTCTTCTCCAATCAAAAAGTGTCTACTTTTGGCTATTGTAATCTACTTATCATTTATGTTATTTTGAGTGTCGTGGTATCATTTGCTTAACTGAATCGATTATTAAAATATATACATTAATTAGTTTGAAAATTTCATTCAGTCAAAAAGTGTCAACCTCCGGCTGATGCAATCTAAATCAGGTCTAAGTTATCTCCAGTGCTGTAGTAGCATTTGCCTTATTGCACCAATCAAGAAAATATACAAGTTATTTCTATAAAAAAAACGTCTTCTGCCTGGCATTGTAATCTACTTCTGGTCTAAAGTATTTCCAGTGTTGGTACTTTATTCATAGCGTAAGACACGTGTGTATATAATTTCTCCTTTCTAGAACAGCTGGAAGTTGAAATTCAAAAATATAGTTCCTCTAGGGGTTGAAATCCTACCTCAAACCTATAGGTGGTTGATCTTGAAAAATCTTCAATTTGTTTGTTAAGAGCATAAGACCTGTTTATTTGAAATTTCACCATTCTAGGCCACTGGCAAGTTGATAGGAGAAAAATATAGTTCTTCTAGAGATTGAAATCAGATTTCAACCCCTACGGGTGGTTGATCTTCATGAAAAATATTCTATATTGCTATTGATAGTATGAGGTAAGTGTGTATTTTCATCGTAGCAGAATATCGAGAAGTTTAAAAACAAAAATATAATTCTTCTAGAGTTGAACCCTATTTTAACCTCTACGGGTGGTTGATCTTCATGAATATATATTTAAAAGGTCCAATTTTTATAGCACATAAATAACGAGTAATTTTAACCTTTGTAAATAAGACACTATTGAATTGATCATTTTCACTTTGAATACTAAAACTAGAGAAAGTTAAAAAGTAAATGTAACAAGTATTTAACTTACCACTGGGTTTTCCACCGCTTGGAGAAAGATTTTGCCAGAAAATGGAATGATTTAAATGACCACCACCATTAAACCTTAGTGCAGGTTGCAACTGGATTATCTTTGTAGTATCATCTATAATCAGACACATAAAGTAAGCTTAACACTACATTTCAATAAAGTACAATATCTATTTGTACGTTGTAAATCATTATTTAACGTACAACATTGATAATATAAAAGGTCCTTTTATAACAAAAATTTGATTCTCATCTACAATTATATTGCAGAGATAAATGTAATATTCACTGTCTTGTAACCACCAGCGCAAATGTTCTCCATATATCTTCTTATACAATTTTGGATGTTCATCAAAATGGTTCAATTTTGCAGTGGCTATACCCAAGAGAGAGAAAGAATGAATCCCCCAGTGGAATTTGGATATTTTAAGAAGATGTAATAATGAGTCTGCATTTTAGACTAGGTCTACATTTTTAACTTAAAAAAACTCTACTCCCAGCTAATACTTGTGTGATTATTCTTATCCAGTTGTCTTGGGAACTGAGGAAGTCAGCTTTTGTTGGTTCATAGTGCATAATTTATGCCAGTATTAACAATATATACTACGTGAAACATTGAATTTATGTTGATTTATATTCATTTCATATTACTACATAATGCACTTGTGTACACATTTGAAATTTTATAAAAAGATCCATCATAGTAGCCTATACATTATTCTATACTGGGATTTTGAACAATTTGTATAAAATATACACTGCAATGTTAGAAGCTACACCAAGTAAGAATTAAACACAGAATGACAAAAAATATTAACGTTAATATAAATTGTATCAAGATGCACAAACACACCTGATATATGTGTGCTGATTAATGGTGTTTAACAAATATGGAGGATTTAAATTTAATTTAATTCATACAACAAATATATACACAATCAATCTTTATATCTTTAAAATCTAAAATAACAAACCATTCAATCAAATGAGATTTATAATAATAAATTCCACTCATGTTTCAAAATGTAACTAACATTGGTCTTAAGTAAACATACAAGGGCTATTCAGAAAGAAAGGAACGTTTTGGAATTTTAAAAAACCAAGTACAATAAAAGCATTTTATTATATACATGTGAAAGGACTAAAATACTACTTTACTGCATAATCACCATACAAATTCAGGCACTTATCATAGCGGTGACAGGCTTTAAAATTCCAGTGTCATAGAATTCTGCTGCCTGTGATCTCAACCACTCAGTGACTCATACCTAGAGTTCATCATTGTCAAAATGCTGTGTTGCTAGCCAGGTCTTCATTTTCAGGAACAAGTGAAAATCACTTGGAGCAAGATCAGGACTGTGGGGGGATGAGGAAAAGCTTCCTAGTTGAACGAGTTCTATCAAGCGGTTTGCCATATGATGTTGGGCATTGTCATGCAAAAGTAACATTTTGGATGACAATTTTTTCTATGCGCTTGTTTTGGTCAGGTCTCCTAAGGTTTTGCGATGTTTGGCAGTACTGCTCAGAATTTATTGTTGCACCATGCTCTTGAAAATCAATAACAAGAATACCTTGCCATTAGCAACCAGATCGTCAGTCACAATGCTTGTCTTGATCGTGAATGTTTGTTTTGCCATTTAAAAACTGAATGCACCACTTCTTGACAGAAATTTCACTCATTACGTTGTTCCTATACACTTCACACAGTTGTTCTCACTGAATTTCTATTGGTTTATAATATGAAGTTCTTTGCAAAAAAAAAAAAAAAACTAACCACAGACCGCACTTCACAACTAGCAGGATTTTTTATTGCAGCACACATTTCAAATTTGAATATAAAAAAAAAAAAAAAAAAAACGGGCAGCGCAGAGATGTTCTCCTTGTCACGGCTGGATGCTGACTGTATGCCGAGCTCAACAACATCAATATACATGCGATTGGCGCGTGCCTGGTGGCATCAGATGGAGACGTTCCTTACTTTCTGAATAGCCCTCTTAGATACTTACCTGTAACACAAAATGTTAATTCTCTGAGAGTTACACAACAATGTGTTGAATCTGAACAAGAGAATTTTAATCATGTTGATTCGAAACAGTTCCGTAGTGGCAATCTACATTATAATGTTGATCTGACATACACCAGATTTGACAGATCATATAGTACATAAGTAAACACTATTACCACTATTTATATACCATTTGAAGCAGAGAGAATTACTGATTTAAACGGCTAAATTCGTTTTACTTATTTGGCAACATTGATGTCACAGTAACATCATAAAATTTGCCAGAACGATCGTCTTTATCTAGCTATTTTGAAACTGTTGTCTGTTTATGTTGGTCACACATAGTCCAGGTACTAATACCTTGAAACATTCATACAAGAATATTCCTGTGACACTTTGACCATCTTCAACGCTGTTAATTATTTCTTCAACCAGATCTTCCTAACCTCACTGTCGATTTGCCCCTCACAAACCCATGCTGACTCTCAGTAAGCAAACCATTGATGTCCAGATGTCGAAAGAGCCTTGATAGAACAATTCTTTCAATAATCTTTGAGAAGGTTGAAATCAAAGATATTGGCCAGTTTCTGTGTCATCCTTTTTTTTCCTTTTTTTGTGCAGAGGAATGGCTTAATCCATTTTCAGGCTGGAGGGACATGATTACTGAAGAAGTGATAAATTGGTTACATATTCAAGCAGTAAAAGAAAATCCTCTTTGCACAATTTAACAATCTTAGAATTAATCTAGTCAAGTCCTGCAGATGGCTAAAAGATTGGGAGTCCAATTAGCCTACAGAAATAACATTTTGCTTTACTAGTTCTAGACAAAAAAAAATATAATCTTATAATCTTGGAACCCAGATGCAGTGATGTATATAGAAAATTATTGGGGGGGGAGGTTGACACATTGGTTTAAAAAGTATAAAATACCCTCCAAAATCATGGGCTCGGGAATATTCCTTCAGAACATTGCTGAGCTTTAAGACCTCATAAACATGTTCTAGATTAAAACAAACTACTGGATGCAGGCTTGTGCCCCCTTATATACACACATGGGGCCAGAAGCCTCACTGGAACACTTTACAGTGCCTCTGACAGACAGACCTAAGAACTACCATTAGGGACATAGTGAGACCTAAACAATAAACCTCAAATAAACAATTTTAATATTCAAGACCTTTTTCTAAAACTGTGAACAAGTTATCTACGACAAATATGATTTAAAAATTTGTAGAACTATACTTATCTAGAATAAATTTACTTTGAAATACATACTTTTTGATATAGCTTCTTGAAGTTGTTCTTCAGCAATATTGAAATTGGCAATATAAGTTGCGTGGTGTTTTGTGTGATGCAATTCCATAATCTCCTTTGAAATGATGGGCTGTAAAGCATCATAGGCATACGGTAACTTGGGTAATGTGTGTTTGCTTCTTGCTAAATTGGGCAAGTTCCTGAAAAATAATATAATTCATGGTAATTGTAAGACATATACAATTTTATAAATATACTCGCAAAAACCTAGGAACTAAATAAAGTTATTATTCTTAGCTGTGCAACGCATTCAAATTTGTACAATGGCAGTACGTTCAGTTGTTATAGTCTTTATATTAAATTGTATGTGAATACTACCATTTGGTCAGATTTATGTTTACAGCAATTTTTTAAATGTCAGAATAAATAAAACTTACTCTTATGGCATGGTAGATTTCAATTAGCAAGTCATACATATTTTAATCCAAGCAGCTAACTTACATTCATAATTTTTATGAAATTGTAGAATCAAGTTACAAATTTTGTTTTGTTGAAATGGAAATTTTAGTGACTATATTAACATGATTTTGTATTTTGTATTATGTAAACCAGTGTTAAATTATAAATAATTATAATAATTTATATTTATCTGTAAAATATTATTAAGATGTTATTTTTTTGGTAGTTCTAATTAAAACAGAGCATTTTTAGTTTACCCAATATCATTATTAGTTTTTAAAATACATTTCTAAGCCTTTTTCACCAAGTTGTTTATTTCCATCTTTTATACTCTTGCAAATTATATTACAAGTAGTACATCAGCATATTTAATAAATAACACCATTACAAACTAAATTGCAAGTTCAAGATTATATACAGTTTCCAAGTTAGTAGTTAAATATTAGAAAACTTTGAAAATATAATGAGTGATCTAAAATTTGTTCCAAAAATGTTAATATTTCTTGCCAACGGAGTAGTGAGGAACAGTGTAACTGGTTTTCAAAGCTATTTGTAAACTGTGTTTAGCTTTACTTGTTTTTATGTTCCAGTGTTTTCATTGTGCTTGGTGATATAATGAATTTAAAATAAGAGCAATATGTTTTAAGAAATAGGACAAACCTTCTACAGCAATTTTTCAATGTCACAAAAGTTTTGTGTATGAATGAATGAGTTGATTCAAAGGACGGACAACATTAGAAATGATCCTCACTCAAGACACCAATCAATATCGACTGACAATAGATGTATAACTCTTCTATGATGCTAGTCTGATTTATCAGACTTTATCTTTCACAATTAAGAAAGACACGAATTCATAAGTGGATTACCTATTTGAAGTTCCAAAGACATTCTTGGGTCATTTTCAAGATGATTATCAAATTACTGTGCAGTTGTAGAATAGCTTACATATATTTATTGGATGAAAATATAATTATAATAGTGTACATTACGTTTATTTTATACAATAACAACTTGTAACACAAAGTAGTAGAATATAGTGCTCAAAGACTTTTGATTGAAATTGAAAAACCATCATTGACAGACCCTGCTTTTTAGTTTGTCTGGATAGTGATCAGTTAACTTTACTGCTCCAAAACTCCTAAAAATAATGAATAGATTAAGTAATATTTTATGTTAGTTTTATATGTGATCCTTTGTACTAAATGTATTTATAACACAAGCACACTAAGCATTTTAATGTTTATAAAGAAAAACATGTTTTATTGTCCTTATTATATATTATCCTCTTGTATATATGATTCAAACAAAATAGAAGTAATTTTTTTAATCTCTATAATTTCATGTCTATATAGACATTTTCAAGAAAGAAATATTATGTCTATATATTATAATCTCATTAGTATGATTACTTTTTTAAATTTATTAAATCAACAGATTTGGAGGAAAAACCAAGTCAACCATCCAGTTTAGGAAATATGACTGATTTTTTGTTGTTGTCCAAAACATTTATGACATCAAAGGCAATATGGTTAGTATTTTTGTTGAATATCATAAATAGAATATTATTATAGTAGTGATTAGTTATGTACACATGTACTTACAACACTGAGTTTAACTTGATAACATAGTCTGTCATTTTCAATAAATCAAATAATGGTACTTTGGGATTATACCGACCACACCAGTATGAAGAACACAAAAATAGAAATTTATAGAAACAAACATGATAGAACGAAAAAACAACTCTTCAATTACAAAATTACAAACTTACAAGCATTTCCAGGTATTGTGATCGGTATTGTTGTCGCTGTTATCTTATCTTTCTCGAGAATCCTGATTACGGCAGGCCGCGCGGCATCACGTGATTTGCACGGTACATCATTGCCTTTCCATTACAATTCAATTTATATTTCTGATTAGCCCCTCTAGAATTTGATATTTTACTGATAGGTACTATCTCGAGGGATGTTTTTCTTTCGTCGACATCAGCGCGGGGCAGCACCGAAGGTGCTGCCGAAGCCCGCGCTGATGGCCGGAGGCACTCGCATTTTGGGTGGCGGAATGTGATCAAGAATAAAAACAAGTTTTGAGTGTTTTTTTAATAAAAAGTTTAGTTTGGTAAATGTTTGTTTTTGTTGAATTTTTGTGTTTGGAGAAATGTAGAGGTAAAACACGGAAGTACAACAAAGCGATGCACCAGCTGAACGGGCGGCGAGACTCTGCAATCACGTTATCTACTAGACGCTCGACTTTGACCTCTGTCTGAGGATGGGGAGGTGTTTGCGATAAGACAATTCCTGTTTTATATTGACGAAATATTGTTCTACACGCTAATCTAGTAATCAGTAGAAACGAAATGTGAAATAACGATTCATGTCTGGGTGTGGTCGGTATAATCCCAAAGTACCCAAATAATTCACACTTTCTTTTGTTTGTAGGTTAGCTAATTTGCTCATAATATTGTTACCATAACAAAGTAACACTTATAAGAAAGGTTTATACAACTGAATTAGTGTTCAATGAATGTAAAAAAAAATAAAACACTAGGCTGCAAAATTCAAATCAGATGTGAATAACTAAGCTGTAAATCTTGAAAATAGAAAATTTACAATACATTGGTAAGGAATTTTTTTTATCAACACGCTGACTGGATGTTGACTATATGTAAAACACATGCTTGTATTATATAGTCTAAATTAAGTTTAAACAAAATGTCAACTTCAGTTTGTATAACTTGTTTGTTATACAATATTTAATACAGCTTATAATCCACTCCAGTTGTGGTAATTCATAAAATTATGTTGAAACCATTTCTTTCATTATTTGCATTCAAAATTTACCAATAATTTGTAAGTTACAGTCTACTCAAATCCATTCTATAATATTAAATTAATGACTGAACATAATATAATGAAACATAGAGAAATCTCAAAACACAACTAGCATTTATTTATTTTTCCCATTGATATAAACAAAAACAATACAAAAATATTATTTTAGTTACATATTCTAAAACAACCATCTCCCTTTCAAGTTGTATAATCTTCAAGCCACTTTGGTTTAATTAATGTTCTTTTAATTTTGGTTTTTGAATGCTTTGTGTATTACTTTGATCTTTTTTGAAACATTTTTATTTCCCCATTTCTTGAGATCTAGGATTTCCACATACTTCAACCACCTTTCCACGTCTTCTTAGAGCTGTTATCCATTCTGGGTCCGTCACTTTTAATGTATTTAGAGAGGTTGCTTAGTATATTTTATCATATGATGCTTTATAACTTCTCATATAACTGTTTACTTAAAATCCATTTGTGTTTTTTTATCAGACTTCTCTTGCAATAATTCTTGTGTTTGAGATAGCCTACTCAATAATATTCTATTCATCAACAACTTTGGAAAACTAAAACTATTTGGAAATGTACCAGTGCAGTAAGCTAAAAGTGCCAGATATCGGTCATCTCCAATTTTATTCAATATCAATTTTGCAACATTCACACAAGCTTCTACTTCACCATTGCTTTGTAGAATTTGGGACTGCTTGTAGCGTGTTGATAACACTGTCCAGACAATACTTTGAAATCAGAATGCTCAAGTACTTGAAATTGTTAACCACATTCAGACCAAACTTCCTATGTTATCCCATGGTGGCGAAAGAAAATTTTGTATTTTAGGATAATCTCCGCCAAATAATAGTACTGAATTTATTAATTATGTAATTTTAAAATATTTTAAATTAAATAATAATCTGTATCTGTTAGGAACCACACTACACCCATTTTAAACAAGTACAAGGCAATAATCTTCCATCATCTATTTGGAAATTGTGAGGAAATTAGAGGCTTGTTTACCAGATATATAAGTAATTGTGAAATCATATCTCAATAATGAAAGTCATATCCTTTGAATTCTACGTGATATATCATCTAAATGCTTAGTTTTCAAGAGTTGTAAAAGGGGTTTGTGATCAGTGTGTATTAATGGAAAAGATATTTTTTGTATACTTCCACATAAAATTTATTAAAATAGCGCTTTCACCGGTTAAGGCATCATCAGTTTGACATTGTTTACAGAAAAAAACATATGTGTAAAATAGAATAAACATATGATAAAATAGAATAAAATAGAATGGACACTTTTCATGCGTGGATATAGTTATGCCAACAGATTCAGCTGCTAATCTATTACTTCCTGAACAGCAAGACTATTACCGGGCTTTGATCCGACAAACACTGGAAAAGTCAAATAGACCCAAAAGCAATCTTACTTTCACAGAGATTAGTGCTCTTAAATCGCTAAGAAATGAATCCATAGTAATTCTTCCTGCTGATAAGGGTAAAGTTACAGTTATCTTGGACAAGGAAGAGTATGATATTAAAATTAATAAATTAGTTAACTGTGATGAATATACTTCAATAAATAAGGATCCTACAGTTAAAATTGAGAAAATTATAAAACAGACATTAAAAACCATGAAAATGAACTAGGTAAACCTCTTATTGTAAAATTAAGCCCTCAATATTCAAAGCCACCACATTTGTATGGACTACCGAAAATTCACAAAGATTTAATTCCTCTTAGGCCAATAGTAAGTTCCATTGACTCTCCTGTATCAAAGTTATCAAAATTTTTGTTACCTATTATTAATCCATTATTTGGACAAGCTAATTCTTACATCAAGAATTCAGAAGATTTTATCAATAAAATAAAAAATATTAATATTGATTACAGTGATATTATGGTCAGCTACGACGTAAATAGTCTGTTTACAAATGTACCTGTCTCTGAAGCTTTGTGTCTGATTAGACAACGACTTTCTAATGATAACAACTTCAGTATGAGAACAACATTATCTATTAACTGTGTAATGGAACTTCTTACTGTATGTGTTAGCCACAACTATTTTCAGTTAAAAGATAAATTTTACAATCAAGTATCCGGTTTACCTATGGGTGGTGTTCTCAGCCCAATAATTAGCAACATATTTATGGACCACTTTGAAGACATTGCTTTTGAAAATTGGAGTATTAAACCCAAAATTTGGTTACGGTATGTTGATGATGTCTTTTGTGTATGGGAAAATAAAATTAACACCCAAGACGAATTTTTAAAACACATCAATTCAATTAGACTATCGATAAAATTTACTATTGAAAATGAGGTTAACAGTGAAATTCCATTTCTTGATATTTTGATAACAAAAACAAAAGAAAACACAATTAAAACAACATTATTTTACAAGAAGACTTTCAGTGGACAGTACCTTAATTATAATTCAAATCATCCTCAACATGTAAAAATTGGATTAGTACAAAATTTGTTCCAGAAGATTAATAATTTGGTAACTGATAACAAAGATAAAATTTTAGGAGAAAATTATACTACAGAACTTTTGATTAAAAACAACTACCCTCCATCAATTATAGAACGAGCTAAGGCTAAAAACAAAAGTTGCAAGCAAATTACCAAAACAGACAATCCTAAATATCTCACTACCGTAACTATTCCTTATGTAAAAGGAACATCAGAAAAAATTCGTAGGATAATTATAAATTTAACATCCGCACTGTTTTTAAGTCCCAAAATAATATAAGAAGCTACTTAACTAAATTAAAACCGAAAAACAAACATCAAGAAACCAAGAATGTGATATATAAAATTGACTGTGGTTGCAACAAGACGTATATCGGCCAAACATCATGACCTGTGGAAATTAGGGTAAAAGAACATATTTATAATTATAAAAAAGAAAACATTGAAAAATCTAAATTAGTTGAACATGCAGTAAAGGAAAAATCATCATATAAATTTTGAATCGTCTAGTGTAGTGTTTAAAGAATCTTCCTGGACTAAAAGAAATAAAATTGAAAGTGCGTGTATGACAGTTTTAATTATTGTATTTCCCAACCTTCCGTAAATTTCAGTGATATTTTTCTACCACTAGTGAAAAAAGAAATCCATTCCAAAATTATGAATTGCAAACCATATTTTTCTACATAATTCTTTTATAATTTATTAGTTTTTGGTCTTTACAGTTAGTTTTAAATTTTATTCTATTTTATCATATGTTTATTCTATTTTACACATATATTTTTTTCTGTAAACAATGTCAATCTGATGATGCCTTAACCGGCGAAAGCGCTATTTTAATAAATTTTATGTGGAAGTATACAAAAAATGTCTTTTCTATTAAAACCAACTTACTTCCACCAAGGATACAAAGCAGAAAATCAGTGTGCATGATGATATTTTTTTTTATTTATTATAAAGCCCTTAAATTTATTTAATGCTCA
This sequence comes from Homalodisca vitripennis, assembly GCF_021130785.1. Taxonomy (NCBI): domain Eukaryota; kingdom Metazoa; phylum Arthropoda; class Insecta; order Hemiptera; family Cicadellidae; genus Homalodisca; species Homalodisca vitripennis. The sequence continues at coordinate 107,132,700 of NC_060211.1, forward strand.
TACTTGTGCTTCTCTATCTATGTTAGCATAATTCTTCTCTGCTGAATTTTGAGATCTAGACACATACGCAATGGTGTGCTGATCCATCTCCTTGAACTGGTGATTTAGTTACACCCAAACCCTTTTGAGAAACATCACATGAGATAATTGTTTCTCTATTCACACCATATATCATAGCTAGCTAAACATGAACATAAAATCAACATAGATTTTACTTTATCACAGTCATGCTTCTTGCTGTTCATTACCCAATTCCAAGGAACACCAGCCTTTAGGAAAGAATTCATTATTGGAGCCTTGTCAGATAAAAATTTGGTTAAAAAAACTTCCATTAAATCTTGCTAGATCTTTCACATTTTAGGGAAGTTCTTATATATAGAAGGGATCTTTTCAGGATCAGCAGATATTCTTTTTAAGAAAATGTAACCAAACGTACTTAATTTTGTCAATTTTCCAAATTATATTTTTCAATGCATCTCTGGAAGTCTTCTGGTGCTGATATTATTCCAAATGGAAGTGTAAGAAATTAAAATTTCCCAAAAAGTGTAGCCTACAGAATGTTGTGAGGTCCTGTGAGTTCCCACTGAACAACACTTACCAAAAGCTGCAAAATTTTTTTACAGCCCATTAAACTGAGAAAATACTCTATTTCTGGAATAGGATGATAAGGCCTGAGTCCTTTTGACAATGAAAAGAATACAAGTGTCGATCGAGAATAGAACATAGATTGATTTAACACAAACTTCATTAGATATCTCAAAAAAGCCTTTTCATTTTACTTTTACTCTTTCTAAATGAAAAAAATGCAGTTGTTAATTTTTATAATGTCAGGTCACATTTAGTAACAGATAATCATTGAGCTATTCATCAATAATACTCAAAATATTTATCATCACGTGCGTACCAATGAGTGTAGGTTAACAATGAAATCTTTGATAGGTTGATTTGTACCTTACTGACATCTAAAAAATTGGCCCTTTCAAGAATTAAATTTATGCAAGGAATAGAATATTTTTTGAAAAAAATTCCAAAACCGTTTTGTAACTTATGTTCTTGTTATTTTAAACTTTGTTTTAATCATAAATATCTGCATGTCACCTGGTATATTCCCTATATACCTAATTAGGTAATAGTATATAAATCAGAATATTTGTCTGTTTACAATCAGATTCCTCAGAAACCCCACAATCTCAACTCTTAGTTTTCTATGCTGGTCATTCTGTAGCAATAAATTAAAAATCAGTGGTTTCACATTTAAATTTGTGATAAAATCATTTGTATTACTCGTTTTATTGTTACATTAACAGTCTGAAATAGCAGTGAAATATTTTCCACATGATACTTTTAATTAGTTTTACTAATTCTCCCTAATGGTAATGAGTTCAAATTCGTTGCCACCATGTACAAAAATCCATTCTGTAATATTAAACTAAATATGTCTACTGAAAATAATCTAATGCAACACATAGGTATCTCCAAACACAAATAACCTTTTATTTTTTTTATTTTTATCTACATAAACAAAAACATGATTTTAATTATATATCCTATGACAACAGAGAATCATTTAATAGTTGTTTAACCCTAAGAATTATAGTTTAGTTGAGTAACAGGATGATGCATTGTTATTTGTCCTTGTGCAGCATATTTTTCAGATTTTTAAAAACAAATGGAAAGGAATAAGTGTTGTATATTTTTTAGCAATAAAACACCAGAGAAAACCACTGTAAAACAATACAAATATACACCTATCAGAGCCTTGTTTTATATATATATATATATATATATATATATATATATATATATATATATTATAAATTTAAAAAAAATTTATTTTTGGGTTTTTATTTTTCAAAGTTTAACTCATTGTAGCTTTTAGAAACTGGAGGTAATAACATATTTAAAATATACAAAATGTATTCAGTCTTTGGTGAACAAAATAATATAATGGATACAAACACAAAAAGTATGACAATAATTATAAGTATTTACTACTATTTTTAGTCATCATCATTGGAGTCAGGTATCTTCCTCTTCTCTGAATGTGTAAGCTTAGATAGGGCTCCAACATATGGTAACATAATAAATATGTAAGTAAATGACCACTACCACCCATATAACATTTGTGTTATGTGTTGCATCTTTTTAATATTACATGACAACACTGAGCAAGGTATCAGTTACATGGCGAGTTACATAATCGGTCAGCTGTGTGCCATGCAGCTTTGGGATCAATGTCAGTTTTTAATGCATAATATTACGAATATAAACCTTAAGAAATTAATTCTTATTTATAAGTACAGGAATCCATTGGTATATAAGTTACATCTGTATAACTTAGCGCTTTACATGAAACAATGGTGGAACGTTAACAGACGGCTGGGCAATCTTTATAGATGAACAGTATAGCAGAAAGTCTTTGTTGTCGGTCCAGTATTATTATAGTGAGTGTATGACATTGCTGAGGCTACACAGAGTCAAGATGATATATATAAATGGATAAATGCAAGTTAAAAAATTAGGCTTGTGCAATCCAATTCGACCAATCTGACAATTTGGATTATATATGACTAGTAAACATTATTTCATCCTATTATTTATCGTTTGTGGTAATTCTAAGCAATATATGGGTCAACCTCGATTTTTCTCATATTACAATATAATGTTCCAATAGTCAATTAGAAAAGGAAATGACTAGAATTTCTTGCCGGAAAGCAGTTATAGGGAGCAGGCAACCGCCAGACGGTCATATATTGCTTAGAGTTACCTATTAGTGATCAGGGGCACTGACGTGATCTGGGCTTCAAATTTGGAACTACTCGAGTTAATTTTTTTTTCTAAAAGAGCAAGCAGCGCGAAGCGCTGCGCAGCGGGCAGGCATCGTGCGTGATCCTTTTTTTTTATTACAAATTTCTGATAAATTGTTATTACATATTACAATATAATGTAGGTAATGTATGTAAAACAATTTTAAACACATAATTACATGCTGGAAAGCAAAGTAAACCAATATAATCCGCCCAATACAAAATCTCCGTAAAAATCTGGTAAAGGAATCTGTGTCATTCCTTTGTCCTGAATCAATTCAGTATATACGAAGATCACACACGATGCTTGCCCGCTGCGCAGCGCTTCGCGCTGCTTGTTCTTTTAGAAAAAAAAATTAACTCGAGTAGTTCCAAATTTGAAGCCCAGATCACTTCAGTGCCCCTGATGACTAATAGGTAATTCTCGCGGTTGCCTGCTCCCTATAACTGCTTTCCAGCAAGAAATTCTAGTCATTTCCTTTTCTAATTGACTATTGGAACATTATATTGTAATATGAGTTGCCTGCTCCCTATAACTGCTTTCCGGCAAGAAATTCTAGTCATTTCCTTTTCTAATTGACTATTGGAACATTATATTGTAATATGAGAAAAATCGAGGTTTACCCATATATTGCTTAGAATTACCTCGTTTGTTTATAATAAAATAATTTACTTATATTTTTGTGTTTACAAACTAACTTTTAGGTTTCTTTAACAAATTTCTCTTCAAACGTTTTCATGACAATTTGCTTTAAAACTTTTAAATGATGCCCCAATACTTAAGTAACGATTAATAAACACCACAATGAAGTTAAAACTGTGGCCAAACTACAGAAAACAGTATCAAAAATTCTTAAATTACCCTCAATTGCAGTTGGTAAATTTACCAATACCACTCATATTCATTGCCATTTTATCATGTGAATGTTGATTGCCTTATTATCCCCTCCTCTTATATTTAGTTCTTCTAGTTTATTATCCTCCCTTAACCAGATATCCCGATTCATTTCTGTGCCCTAGATTGATGAACTAATTGAAATATGACCTAACTTTAAACACATTAATAATTCTCAATAATAGCCTCATGCAATATATGGGTTGCTAAAAATTCTTTCTGGAAATGAAATTGTATACTACTGAAATTGTTAGGAGTATTAAATCGTTTTAGATAAGTGGTTAAAGTAAACATTATTCAGCTTGCCTACTGCACCTCCAGAACTTCTCTGCAATAATAAGTTTTCCAAACTAACTGAACTCTGAAACACTATTTATAAATAAGTGACCCTTAAAATTATGATTAAAATGTTATCATCACTATCTATAAATAATTGTCCCTTAAAATTAATAAAAAATGTTAGCATAGTACGGACCTTCCCAGGGATACAGATTTTTGTAAGATTAAACATGATTTTCGACTTTTTAAAATTTAATATTAATCAATTAAGGAAAAAATACACTTAACGATACAGACAGACGAAGCGATTATTACTGTTACAGTGCTAATATTATATTCCTAATCACACAATCATATTACTTGACACTTAGGTTATGACAAGGTTACAAAAATAACATAAATCCATCCTTACCGGACCGGCCAGAGTAGCCAACGGCGATTAAAAATTACCCACAGCTGAATTTATGAAAATCATTTAACTACAACATTTACAACTACTAAAACCATAATATAATGCATTCTTGGAAAGTATTAGGTTTTAATGTTTAAAAATGTTTTACTGTCGTTTATATACTTTTGATCTATTATAAAGTAAGTTTTATTGCAATAATTAAAAATGTCTCACATATTATATTTTCAACTAGTATAATTCAGACACTTTCTGGCATAATATGTATAACAAAGTAGCTTACATTTGGTCAAACTACTACGTATGACGTAAAAGTTTGAAGCTCCATAGCCATTCCTATTAAAATTTACTCGTGTTTAAAAAATTATAATTTGCAGTAAATAGCTTACAATAAAAATATAGTTTCTTGTCTAGCTAACGCATTCTACCATCACATGACAGGCTCCCTACCCTATTCTCGTGTTTCCGCTTTCTTAGTTATTTCTGTCTCATAGCTTGCTTCAAAAGATCTGAGGTATCTTGACCAGTTCGTCGGATGCGCTCATTCTAAAAAAAACTCATTACGCAAACGTACGCTGACTTGTTTCAAATCCAGCTGATTTCTAAATCCTGCTCCATGAGATGTGACTGTAACTGTAGTTAGCCGCAGCTTAAAACACCAGACTGTTAAATTTTTAATGAAACAAACCTTTTAATCTTCCAGAGAAGATCCATGCCCTTATACTATGCGTATAACTCATCAGTCCCAAGACTCCTCCACTGTGGCAGTGACGTGGCTCCACTGATTGACTTCTTCATGAGGCCAACTGGATTTAGAAATGAACTGTTTCAAATTATTTATAAGAAACCCTAGTTGGGCTTTTGTTATGGCAGTATCATACGTATGGCAATTTCTGTTTAGGGTAAAATTTTTACACTCTTTTGTTACTTTCTGTATGCCTAACTTATTGTTTGTTTGTTATTGTCTTGGTTGTTGAAGTTTGTTCTAGGTTTATCTTTTGTTATTTCTTTAGGAAATTTAATTTTGTTATTTTTAAAAATTTTATCATATTTGTATAGTTTGTTTCAAGTTTATCTCTTGTTATTGCTTTAAAAAATTTTACTGTTATAGTCGTTCAAGTTTTATTTTTGATTGTTGCCCTCTTTTCTTGTCTGGACACTAGTCTTGTTACACTTGCTGTTTTGCTCACCAGCTCCTGACTTTTTTTTGTCTTAGTTGTTGTCCACATATTTAATGCATATATTATTGTGTATTCATATAGTATTAGTATGCCTATATTGTATTGTGTTATTCAAATATTATTAATTATTATTGTAAAAATGGTGGATACCGTTGATGAATAAATAAATGAATAAAGTTGACTGGGAGTGATCTAGATAATAATGTAACTACTCCAGTGAACTTGTATTCAATTGATGGTGTTAAAACACATATCGCCCTCTTAAATAAGAAGTTTTATAACGACTCTTTCAATCAAAAAGAAGCCTAGGTGTGATTTGTTACCGTATTGGCGTAAAGTACTCTCAGTAATGGTATTAATTTTCAATGCGTGTATTTCACAAGGGTGTTTCATCAAAACGTGAAAACATGATGATATTATTGTAGTTCACGAACCCAACAAAAATCAAGATTTCCATGCGATTGCGTCCGATCAGTCTTAGTTCGTCAATATCTAAGTTGTTAATGAAAGTTGTTCAACAAGAATTTTGAAGTATGTAGACTCATCCAATATTATTCTTTCTAACCAATATGGATTTCGTTAAAACATTCTACAACTCATCAGTTACTAGAAATCAGTAAAACCACCAATCAAAGTTCTGTAAGAAGCTTTATTCTATTATAGCATTGCTATCAATTAGCATTATTGCTATTATCCTCTTTAAAGAGGAGAATAACATGAAAAATGCCAAAATGTTGATATTGAAGCATATGTGTTTAAACAATTTCATGCCTAATATTACAGGTTTTCCCCGAAAGGGCAATGATAGATAATCATACTGCCTTTTCCTTTTAGAAACAGAAATTCAGATATTTCCCAAAGTGATCTTGCTTTCTATTCTGATGATATATTGAACTCTGTGACACAAATAAAACTGCAACATTATTAAAAACTAAAAAATATCATCACAATTCTTTAATGTTTAAATCTATTATTAATGTTAAGCACTTCTTCGAAAAAAGCAAACCTAATAATATTACTTGCTCCATACATGTTGATTTGTTTTGTGTACGTGAATTATGTTGATTCAGAAATAAATATTGGGTCTGGTCAGGAATGCCTCTGGCCATGAATGTGAGCTGCGGCAGTACGTCCTGCTGGTGAAAAAAATTCCTTGGTACAGTACAGGTAATATATCACAATATGACCAAGTTATTTTTAAAGTTAAACATTAAAATGGTCAGTCTTTCTGTATTCGAACGGTAATCTCTATATATTTTAAAATCGTTTATACGTTTCTGGCAAAATAATAGAAAAACCTAGTGTGTCTTATAAGTTATCAACAGAATACATTAAAAAATTATCGTTTGAAATCGGTTTGGTACTTTTTCTCTCTTACCTCTCCAGCCTCTCCTGTCTTAATCAACGCCATTTGTGAGTTGTGACAGCTGTTGGCCCGGTGTTTCATGTTTGAATTTAACCTCTTCAAGGAGCAAGGCTCATATGGGTACATTAACTTTTATATTTTATTTCAATATTATTTAAGAGCCATCTTATGAGAAATGTACTCAATACTAACCATTAACATCCCATAAGTTGGCTACACTGAATACATTTTGCTTACACATGTTTTCTGTGTCAGCTGGACCAGTTGTTTTGAAGGCGTACTGGGTTAAGTTGTGTTTGGTGTTTCGTGAGTTTTGGTGAAGTGTTTTAGATTATATATATCTTGTGAGTACTTGCATAAGAATTTTATATTAAGGTGCCAAATACTATTAATTTTCAATATTATTACCTAATTTAAGCCAATTTAGAGTCAGGGAAATAAATATAAGTAATTTTGAAATGTACTCATTTGGGTACAAAGCTCGAATAGAGGTCAGTATTAATGTACTCATTTGGGTACTTAGCTCTAACTTGGATAGTATTTGGGACATTGTCTGTCTATCTGTAACAGTTTTTTTTAGATAGTAGTTCGTCTATTCAACTTATGCAAGAACACACACAAATATAAATGTATTTTTACTTTATAGTAGTACGAACTTTGATTCATAACATCCGAAAGCAAAGTCTTAGGCCTAGTTATGGAATAAATTATTTGTATGATTGGCAAGTTCCCAATTCAAAATTTAGCTTCTAGAATAAGCATTCAATTTTACAGTGTTTATTCCTTCAAGTTGTGACTAAAATGAGTAGATCATGGAATTTGGCATCAAATCCAGACTTTATTGAACAAGTGTTAGTTAATATGGAGAATCCAAATAGCTCAGATTTAGAATTCTCTGATAATGATAGTGATTCATATGACTCTGGCGACAATGAAGATGTACTACAAGAAAGTCAGAAGCAACCAAAGAAATCGTGCTACTGTTCGAAAATTAACAATCAAGACATACTGGAGTTCTTCATTTGAAGAAGAAGTGGACCCACCATAATGACAATGAACAAAATGTAAGCCTGCAAAATAACATTAGCTTACTAGAAGACAGTGTGAGTGACCAGATTGACGATCACCAACTCTCTATTACGGAATGTGTACATGAAGTGTCTAACATTACACCCAACATTCCACCTGATATACCACAAGCAACACCTGATAAACCTATTTCACCTAGTACTGTCACCTACTGTTCAACAACGAGCTACAACTTTACATATTCAAAATTCTAAACCTAAAACAAATAGACAGAAGAGACAAAAAAAGTCCAATGCTAATCATCCTGTTTGGGACGCTAAGGACAATAATTTGAATGCAAATATTCCACCATTTCAGGGCCAAAAAGAGTTTAATCTAACTGATTCTAATGGTATTGAATCAACACTGTATTTCTTTTCTAATTTATTTACAGAGGAACTTATTGATCTAATTACGAGAGAGACAACTCGATATGCATCTCAAAATGGAGAAGTAGACTTCACTGTTAGTAGCCAAGAAATTAAGGTTTTCCTAGCAGTAAACCTAATCATGACATACATACATTATCCAAACATTAGGCTATATTGGTTCATCATTACCTGCATTGAGAATGGACCTCATAGCTGATTCAATGCCACTGAAGAGATTCGAAAAAATTAAAACGTTTCTTGCATTTTGTGGACAATGACAAAATTCCTGATGACAACAAAGATTTTTTCATCAAAGTTCGACCCGTGATTGAAGCCCTTAATGAAACATTTCAAAAACATGCATGTCTCCCCCAGAATTTCTTGCTGTAGACGAGGCCATAATTCCATTCAAGGGTAGATCAAGAGCTAAGCAGTACTTGAAGAAAAAACCCAAAAAGTGGGGTTTTAAATCCTGGGTGCTAGCTGCTTCCAACGGATATGTCTGTAAGTTTGAAATGTACCAGGGAAAGAGGCAAGAATCTACGTCTGATATGGGTGTTATAAGTGATACTGTGTTGAGACTGTGTTCTCATATCAGTGGAAAAAAATCACAAATTGTTTTTGGACAACCTGTTCACCAACTACAAATTGCTCAAAATATTGAAAGGCAAAGGCATTGAGGTTGTTGGCGTTTTTCGTAGTGACAGACTGTATGGAGCAGATGCAAGCTTGGAAGAAACCCAAACAATTTGGTAAAATGAAAAAGAGGCTCAATGAATGTTGTTACATCTGAAGACAACATAACAATTGTCCAGTGGAAAGGACACAGGAATTGTTTATGTTGGGCTCAACGTTTGCGGGCATACAGCCAACAGACCTAGTTAGAAGATGGGACAAGACAGAAAAAAACATGTCATGGTAGACCGTCCTTATTGTGTACAAATCTACAATAAGTTTATGGGAGGGGTTGACCTTAGTGACAGAATGGTTGCCCACTACCCCCACTCTCTTAAAGGCAAAACGCTTCTATCATAGAATATTTTTTTATCTAATGAATGTTGCGGCAGTAAATGCTTGGATAATTTTTAAGGAGAAAACCAACTCAAAGATGCCTTTTGTAGATTTTAAGGCCAGTATTGCTAATGCAATGATTCAAACAGCCTGCAACAAGAGAAAAGTTGGTAGGCCACCCTCCATCACCCCGCCTTTGAAAAAAAGATGTCGCCCAGGAGTACTACAGGATGTTCGGTTTGATGGAAAAAGACCACTATCCTTTCAAAAGTAATCCTGGCCGCTGCAGGGACAAAGCCTGCACGAGCAGAACCCGATATAAATGTGGGAAAGTGTGATGTTCCTGTCTGCCCAGAATGTATGGAAAACTTTCATAAAGCAAACTAAAACTGCATAATACTATTATATGATCATTACATAATCCTAAGATTATTATTTTGACAAAATGCAGATTTTTAAAAATCTAGATTGTATACTATAATTAATAAATATTTCTCTCGTATTGATTTGTTATTTCTCTATTTCCTAAAAAATTGTTACCAAATGTCAAACATGGTCAATATTTTACAAATTAGTAGGCTACTAAAACATGTATTTATCCAATATAAGGTTTAAAATATTTCTAAATACAAATCACCTCTAACTAATTTGTACAAACCTAAATATAATTCACATAATACCTCAAATCTATTTAAATATGCTGTAAAATATTAATGTACTCAAAAAAACTAACCATTGACCATGTACGGTAGTAAAAAAAATCAGATGGTGATCGATGTAGGGTCTTTGTACACATATGAGTACACATGAATTTTAGCTGATTATTATAATATATAAATACAGTTTTTGGAACAAAAAACATGAATTTTGTGTATTTCACTGCAAATGTAACAAGAAAAAAAAATATAAGTGCTTAGTAAAATAATTCATTGAAAACGTCCCTGAAGAGGTTAAGTAGACAAATAAATAAACACAAGTTTGGATTGTGATAATAGTTAATGTTCAATTTACTTACACTCAGTATTCTGTAATGTTCACTGGGAAATTACATAATTTTGCACCTCTGAGGTATATACCCTGTACAGTGTTACAATGTAGAGTATATACATTTTTAACTTTCTTTTATTTCTCACCCAGTTTTTATATCTGGTTTATTAAAACATTTTGAGGTACCATTGTTAAAAAAATGAATCATTAAGAACTTGACAGAATAACCTTAATCATATAGCTAGAGTTTGTTAATCTGTCTCAAGGTTTGCATAGACTAACAAGTGGCTTACACAGTTATTTGGTTGTCTTATTGTATGGTTTGATTGTTTTTATCCAAATGAATAATTTGATACTTCAATTTAATTAACTTAATATGGTAATTGTGAACTTAAGGGCTGGAATGGCAAAATACAAATTTTTTGTTAATAACCTATTGGTATTGTCCTCCTGAACATAACAATATAAGGTTTCAATGGGTGAAAATGGCAAATAACGAAGTTATAGAATGTTAAAATTGAAACTAGTTCTATTGTGCAGAATAATATTTGGGTAGGGTACGATAAAGCGGATCCTTTTTTTTTATATCGAAATTGATAACCGATATTAGATATTACTTAATCATAACCATTGATATAATCAATCGGTACTGATTCATTATTTTGAACAATTAACTTAAATAATCTATATCAACAGCTGTAAAACACTTTCAAATAATACATGTAAAGTAATATTTCAATTTTAGATAAGTAACATTTTTGATTATTAAAAATGGCAGTCAATTTTAGAAAACTACACGAAGTTGCTTTGAAAGATAAGACATGTGTTTCGTGGCTTCAACATGTTGGACTCGTACTGAAAACCCCATTATGTGAAATTTGTGGGAAGGAAACAACTGTAACTGTGGAGAGGAGCAAATAAGGTCGTCTTCAGTTTTCCTAACTTTGGTTATAATAATTTGTTCGATCACTGCAAATATTTAAATTCATAGCTATTTTAATTTAAAACATATGATTGCTATTGAGGACTAACTTATATATACTTTTATATCGATTGATAGTCTAGGGTTTGAGATGCGTAATTAGGTTATCAATGATTACATTCTTTGATATAAATAACCGGGTTCGCTTATCGTACCCTTACCCTAATATTTCATTATTTTACAGGTGTCACATAGGCCTAACCTTGTTATGACCGTAAGTCAATCTCCTATTGGTTGCTTCTTATGTTAGTCGTTATACCACCTTTTGATACGTAAAAGAATGCTGAAATCAGGGGAATTCACCCAAATAAAAGACATTTTTGTTCATTTAGACCTTCTAAGAATAAAAGTTCATTTCAGCCTGACACAAGTGCTTCCTGACATCAGTGCTGGCTATGGCAGCTGCTCTTGCTGATGGCGACATATGAAAAACATTCCTCGAGGTAGCCTAGTACCTAAATCAGTAAAACATCAAATTCTAAATGGTCTGATCACAAATGCCTCCAGCCATTATTGCTTTATTGGAAACATAACTTGAAAAAAACAAACTAATATTGTAAATTCATATAACCATATGAACTTTGATATTATCCGGAGGCCACTATATTTTTTTAATCAGCTTTTCTTACCAAGGATGTAAAAATGTATATTTTTAGAAAGAACTGACTTCAATTGACTTACTGTGAGTAGAGCCATGTCCTTACGACAGTTGGTTCTTGCTTTATGCATTTCAAAAGAAGTGACGTCGGCAAGGAGGCTACTCTTTCACTATTTACAATTTTTATTAGGCTATATATATGTACCGGCATGTATTATAAATATAAAAAGTTAAAGTCGACATTTACGAGCATTTGTGTGATCTGAGCTTGAATTTAGGAAATGTACATCTCAACTGATGTTTTTCATTTTACCAAAAGTGCATGTTGATTCCTAACGTGATTTGACATTGGAAAAGTTGATGATCTAGCACGTGATCTGAGGTCAGAAAATAGCAATCGGAAATGCCCCTGGCCATCGGTGCACACTTCTTCAAATTCAAGCTCAGATTAGGTGAGCTCTCATAAAGGTTATCTTAACTTTGGTACTACTGGTAACATATTGATGATAACTGAATCGAAACCTACTTACCTCGCGCAATAACGAAAAGAGATAGGAGCAGAGTGGCCTAATTCTCCCCGACATCACTACCTTTCAGGAGACAGAAAAAAAGAACTGATAGTTGTAATGAAATGTAATTTTCACAGTAAGTCAAATAAGGTCAGTTCTTTCTAATAATGTAGTTTTTGTAGATGTCCGGTGAGAAAAGCTGGTTAGTAAATAGTAGCCTCCGGATAATACCAAAGTACCACTTACTATCTTACAAGAAAAGTAGTTCCACTTTTAATGTTCTAAAACTCATTATTTGTCATTTTCATAACCTAAAACCATATAAATAGTTTTTTTCAGTAAGACAATAGCAAAAGGTTAATAACTCAAATCTCGTTTCCAGTGTGGATAAAAATAAATTTTAAAATAATGCATGCAATTGAATCAATCTTTCAACAAACCAATAAATAGTGTAAAAAACAAAGATAAGTTTTTTTTTGTTCTCTTAAGACAAGAAGCTTATAAATTGCACTTAGTCCTATAAGAACCTTAGCGCTGCTTTCGGAGTGACATGATATTCAGGATGGGTAAGGTTAGGGGAATTAGGGCACTAATCTCAAAGTCATGTCCTCCGGAAGAAGGGGAGGCCAACTCTGAACCAGCCTCTCCAGTCAAAGCAGGCAGGGGGTGACACATCCTTGTCGAGGCTAGCAAGAACCTCTGATACTTAGGGAATGAACTCCAACAGTCATCTCCTGCAGTAAACTATCGAATTACCCTTGCATCCCAGAATCTCGATGTTTGCGGTTAGTTTATGTGCCGCTCCTGGACATCCATAAGATTGCCCAGATTTAAGTGACACATCGGTTTTTTTCTGTGCTCAGTGGTAGGTTCAACTGAAAGGTATAAATCAGTCAGAAGTGATCTCTACTGGGTAACAAAGATAAGTTTAATAAATAAGAAAACCAACGTAAACATAACTTTCAAATTTCGTATGTACTTCCATACCATGTGGTAACTTCCGATCAATTTTTTATTGCTTTTCTTGATTTAAAAATAACACATGATTACACAATGAACCTTTACTATCACTCTGATAAAATACGATGACCAATTAAAATGGAATAAATTAATTTCATAATATTTTAACTGCTCATGTAATCCACATTCGAATACTTAAATAACTTTCAAAACTAATTAGAGTTAACTTGCTGTGATTGAGTAATAACCATTGTTATTGAAGAGGCAGTGATGGGTACTGCACAAGGTGGTTGATGGAGCTTAACTAAGCTGTTCTGATTGCAAAACACTTAGATAAGCTATCGAAGCAGATACTGCTGAAAATCATAGATAATAACACACACAGTGCAAAAATATAACCACAAATTTACATTTACATTTCAATTATCAAAAAACAATTTGTAATATCCAACCCCTAAAACTATATATATTTTTGTTCAGAAGAATGAGCAGAATACGTTAATAATGTTGAAACTTTGATTGGCTACTCTGGCTGTTAACCTCACTGATGCTCTTAAGGTATGATTTAAATTCATTAAGTAGTTGCAGTAATTTTAATGTAAACAATAAAAAGCAAGAAGTAACTAAATTTTTGAGAATGGTGATGAATATGAAGAATTTATGAGATATATTTCTTAAAAGCGATGGTATTTGTTTTAAGTGGGTTCAGCATGTGGGTTTGGCTTCTGGAATCCATGGGGAGAATCCTTTCCTCCATTTCACAAAAGCAGTTGTTTACTGCTATCTGGGCAAGCTATTAATATTGTAACGTTTTTCTTATATGTAGGTATAGGCCACAGTTGGTTTTTTAATTTCTAATGTTATTGATAAATATGTTTAATTAAAAATTGTAATGTATTATAATTCTTGTTACGTACAATTATTATACAACATCGAAATTAGATAATATGTCGACTCATTCAATAATAAAAATTGAATAATGAGTACAGGCCGCTTATTACAGTCTCCCCTAAGGTTTCAGTTTACAAGTAATTAATCAACGGATATTTAACTTCAAATTCAATTAAATTTTAAGACTATCTATGAGTTATTGTTCCCACGTTTGAATGAGATTTATAACATAGTATATTATCACATGCATATTACATTTTTAATTGATAATTGCATGTACTTGTTCCTGAAATAAGAGCATCTACATTACTTGAGCCTGAGTGATACCTAGGCCTATCTATTAACTAAATAACATAAAACCTTTGAATTTTGTTATGGGAACATTGACAATAGCAGAAACACTGGTCTTGCACTGAGAGTATTCACATAGCTATTTTTCATATGGATGGCTGCCAATCAATTGGTCAACAGTTAGTAATGATATATACTTCAAAAGCAATTGGTCAACAGTTAGTAATGATTTATACTTCAAAGGTAATTGGTCAACAGTTAGTAATGATTTATACTTCAAAGGCAATTGGTCAACAGTTAGTAATGATTTATACTTCAAAGGAGCCAATTCAGGAATATTATTACAGAGTGGCCAAGTCACTGCTCTCGGTTAAGGTGGATGGCAGTAACTATGACATCAAAGATTATTCAAGTGACTCTAGTAAGCAGCTGGGTGTTATTAAAAAATAAGAGGTTATAGAAAGCTTAATTTTTTAATGAGTTGGAAACTTTAATCAATAATAAAGAAAAATACAGACTATATTCAGTCAAGAATAAGTGATTCAAGAACGATTGCGTTTGCTCTTAAATGGGGGATTGTAAGATTTATTAATGAACAATTAACATATATAATTACATACAGATGTATCCATATTGGGCAGAGAATAACAACAAAAGGAATAGTGCTTTATACATATATATATTTACAATGGAAAATAGTGATGGTGAAATAAATCTTTGCCTTCTGTCTTGGTGCAAGTTAGGAACATCCTGTAATAAAGGCATAATGCAATTTTTTTAAGTAATTCACCCATCTACAGAAACTATCACAACTGACAAAGATTTAGTTGTGAGACATATTTTTAAAAAAAGAATTTCTTTCCAGCAATTCTAAGCATTTAGAAAAGATATACAGGTCCTAACATTTGATGATAAAGTGTATTGATCTGTGTGAACATGACCATAGCTAAAATCAATCTTTATAACTGATCTATTTAATTTGGATGCTTGCGAAGAGCTGTTTGCCACATTTGATTTATAAGCTATACTGGTAAATTAGAAGTCCATTACAATTCTCACTCTTACAACTCTATTAATTTCTTGGTTTTAGTCATCATGTTGAAAGTATTGTCAGTTCTCAGTCAATTCCATTTTTAATAACCTTCTAGTAAAGCAGAAAATAATGCATTTTAAAGTTTTATTACAATTTTTCCTCCTAATGTAGGCAATTCGAACCTCATATTTAGAATTGATTTTCAGGTCAAAGTGTTTGTTGTTGATTAAGAATTTGGAGCTTGGGGAAACATCATACACTGCCGACTCCGAGGTAATTTGTACAGTAACAGGAAAACAGGAGGGAGTGTGGCAATGAAAAAAAACCATCTGAATATATTTTCAGGATTAGGATTAGGATTAGTGACAGCTATTGAAGAGATCAGTGCCAAAGTGAAAAGTTCTGTGAATAGTGCAAATCAATGTCTTAATAAGTTATTGCCTCCATTTGAGGAGTGTGTTTTTTGTCCTGTCACTGTAGATGATGTTCGTAAAATTGTTTTATCTCTAAAAAATTCCCATTCTAAAGATGTGTATGGATTAAGTAGTATTTTAATTAAAGCTGTTATTGATTATATAATTGAGCCTTTGACATATTCTATTAATTGTTGTGTATTGGAAGGGATTTTTCCAACATGTTTAAAATTTTCAAAAGTTGTACCTGTGTATAAAAATGGCTCACTTGATTGTCCGAATAATTATAGGCCTATCTCATGTGTACCAATCTTGTCTAAGGTAATTGAGAAATTACTTAAACATCAAATATGTATTCATTTTGAAAATCTCAAATTATTTTAGTTCTAGTCAATTTGGTTACCGCACTGATTGTTCAATGGTTAAAGCTGTAAATACTCTTGTAAATAATGTTCTCTTAGCTTTGGAAAATAATTGTTGGGCTCAGATCACACTTTGTGATCTGAGCAAAGCATTTGATTGTGTTAGACCTGATATACTGGTGAACAAATTGGAATTCTATGGGTTTCGTGCAAAGAATTTGAACATGTTAAGGTCCTATCTTGCAAATCGCAAACAGGTTGTTATGGTTAATGGAGCTTATTCCCAAGTGGCTGATATAAATATAGGTGTGCCACAGGGATCTGTGTTGGGTCCTGTTTTGTTTATTATATTTATTAATGATTTAAGTTTTAATGTCTCTAGTTTTACTACTATATATGCTGATGATACCACTTTGTTAAATAGTCACACAAATTTGCTTTACTTAAACAACTTGGTAGAGACTACAATGAATGAAACTGTTAACTGGTTTAATGTAAATGGTCTCTATTTAAAACGCAGAAAAAACAAAACAAATGTTAATAACTCTTAAGAATATTAATAGGCCTATATTTGAATCTGAAGTTTTTGTTAAGTTATTGGGGATAATAGTGGACAACAGGCTATCTTGGAAACAACACATTGATTATGTATGCAAGAGATTATCTAGGGTTATTTACTTATTGTGTAATTTTAAAAAAAATA
Source organism: Homalodisca vitripennis (assembly GCF_021130785.1). Taxonomy (NCBI): domain Eukaryota; kingdom Metazoa; phylum Arthropoda; class Insecta; order Hemiptera; family Cicadellidae; genus Homalodisca; species Homalodisca vitripennis. Next base: position 107,149,816 of record NC_060211.1, read on the forward strand.
GTATCACAAAGGTATATAAAAATGGCCTACTTTGCATTTTTTGAAAGTATTATTAGATATGGTTTAATAATTTTGGGGTAATGGTACAGGCATTGATCAGGTGCTAGTAATCCAAAAGAAGGCTGTGAGAATTTTAGCGGATGCACCTGTGTTAGATCATTGTAAACCTTTGTTTGTAAATATTGGTGTTTTAACTGTTATAAATCTGTATATTTATGAGGTATTAGTAGATGTTAAGAAAAAAGTCACACATGGTTTTGAAAAGAAATGATGTTCATCACTATAATACAAGAAATAAAGATAAGTTAAATGTAGATAGAGCTAGATTAGGTAAAACCATGAATTACCATACAACCTTAGGCATTAAAATGTTCAATTTGTTACCTTATGCTGTTCAAACTTTACCATGTCAAGTCTTTAATAATAAATTGTATTCTTGGCTAAAAAATAGACCTTTCTATAATATTAATGAATATTTTAGCTGTGAGATCGTTCATAAGGATTTTTAACTTTAGATTAGGCTAGTAATTTAAGCCTTAATATTTGACGAAGCCTATTGTAATTTTATTGAAAATTATTAATGGCCAATAAATTGTCTATTGTCTATTATTAGATCTGTGACAGTTGCGCTGAGTGAAAGATGCCTCCAGTTGTTCCATTGAGAGATAGTACACAATTGTTATTACTTCCCCTAGGCTGTTAATCCTATAACTCAATTTTACGTTTTTGGACAGTCACGCCTTAATGGACATATTCGGGCTTCTTTTCATGGCAGTAGCTCCAAATTCTTATGAGTGAAATGCCAACCTGTATAGATCATCCTCTCCATCATCGCAATGACACTTCCCTATATGATATAACAGTGAATTTACTTTACACCTGGCTGATTTACCCAGGCGTTTGTATACTTGATAGCACTTTGCTAAGAAAACAATGAAAAATTTAGGTAATGATGTTGACTGTACATACTGTAAACTGTACCAAGGCCCCTTGGTACTTTGGTATTATCCGGAGGCCACTCTTTTTGGCCTCTTTTTCTCGGGGACCTAAGGTAAGAAAGGAGTTTTTTCTTACCTTTTGTGGTAGCCAAAGTTACTGGTGACCCCAATATTGTTATGGCTATCTCTGCCAAGTCCTCCACCACTATACCCTCTCCACCATGAAAGAGGCTTGATAATTAAAAAAATCTTGAAATCTAAAAATGTTTATACATTTTTCTGGGCCTAATAAATATTTCTGGCAGTATTTCCCTTTTCATACTTAAGTTCCTTCCCACTGGGAATATTCCCAGCCACATTATTAGCTATATACATACACTTCTTTAAAAAGCTATTGTAAATTTTTCCTACACTTAAAATTACTGTATATCACAGTGATACAGTTCTATTTAAGATTGACTTTATTTCTGTTTTGTCTTAATTTATTCTTAATGTAAAATTTCTCTGTTACACCAAAATCTGAAATTTATTTGTTTTTAACTAAATGTAATGAAACTTAATTGTGTTTAGTTTTTGTACATTGTTGATTTATAGGACAAATGTTAGTAAGATGTTTTAATTGTCAGTTTCAATCAACTAATTCTCCAATTAAATTGACTAAAGGAGACACATCCGGTTACTATTCCAGCAGTTTGTCCTAAAGTTGGTACATGTTATATTGGTTAACAACACATTTACTGTATGCACGACCTGAATATTAAGAACATATCCTCTGCCCTGGATCTTTGAACCTATGGTAATATTACGGAGAGTAGTTTCTTTTCTATGAAAAAGGTTGGCCATACTAGCATAAACACTGTAAACAAAATAAATTTATTACTTCTGTCCTCAGTTGAATGACATGTTGAAATTATCTTCTCTCTGCATGTATATATATATATTTTTTATATATCAGACAAATCAATGTGCTTAAGTATAATTTTTCTTTTCATTTTATGTTTCTACACAAGGATAAATTCATGTTAAAATTATAAAATAAAATATTTTCAGTTGCAGTTTGGGAGTAGCAGGCAAAGTGACTCTAAGAATTCTGTTTTTTGTCTGAAAATTAAACTCAAACTACTATGTCAGAAGGAAACCCTGAAAAAAGGCAAAAAATCGACTATAAGACAACAACCAAAGACTTGTCAAAAGTTTTCAACAAGGACATATATCAAGGATGCGTGGAAGTGTGTCAGATTCTGCATTTAGAAAATATAAAGACAAACAAACACAATCTTGTTTAGATCCTCATATTGAAAAAGGACCAGATACTTTAGAGAATCCAGAATTTCAAGTAACAGCCATAGAACAGCATGCGGGAAATGTTGACTTGTCTTCTCCAGGCCTTTGTTCCGCTCTGCAGTTAGCGAATGAAATACAAGCTGCTTCTCAAAATGTTAATATTCATAAATTTAACTTGGAAGAAAATAGGCTAAAAGAAACATTAAAACAAAAGGTAAGATATGTATTCAAGTTGTTTGTTTTTTTCACCAATAAGTTATATATAGTTAACCATATTGTTTAAAAATTAAAACTTTTTATATTGATATTGGATTTTTAAAACAAGAGTTATTTTTGATAAGTGACTTTTCACATTCATTCCCCACCCCCCCCCCCCCCCACCCCCCCCCCCCCCCACCCCCCCCCCCCCCCACCCCCCCCCCCCCCCACCCCCCCCCCCCCCCACCCCCCCCCCCCCCATTAGAAGTAACACATTTTCAGCTCTCAACAGACTAAATATGCATTGTTTAAAACGCATAAAATCATCAGCCAAGAAGATTCATAGGTCAAACCGACTATTTGCTCATCACAAATAACTCCCTTCTCGTACATGACGCATTTGCAGATTATAATAGTACCGCATCAACTGATTCGAAAGAACAGTATGCTCGTGTTATAGTTATTTGTACTTTAACTCAATATAACTTGGCTATTTAATCTGGATTAACTTCATATTTGCTGGTTCTGTACAAAGATCAATTCTCGGTTGCTTTTATTGTTAAGGGGATTGTCCTCCGACACTACAAGAAAGATATAATTAATTATCGACTACTCACATAAATGTAAAGCGCACTAAAATCAATTCATTCCAAGAATTTACTGCGAGAAATATGTAAATGTAAGATGTAAATGATTTTTTTCCCTCAAATTAAAAATACAATAAATACAAATTAACCTCTTGGAAATTAGCTGACCAAATTTCCAGTAGTATGGTCAGTTTTAATTACTTTTCATTTATAACAAAAATAACAATTCTTGAGTCTAGCCCAGCATACATTTTAAAAACAATGGACACATATCCGTAATGGCCTTGAACAATTGAAAATAAATGTTAACTAAGCAATAAATTGTACAATCAAACTGTCTCATAAGTTCGTAAACTAAAATATAAAAAACAAATAAAACATACAAAAGAAAATACTGGCAGTGAGATGATACATTTTGAACTATACTACTTTCATTTAAATATTCTACATTAGGATGCATAAGTAGCCACTCTTTTAAGTTTTTACAGAAATTCATTTAAGGTTACTTGTTCTGTCTTTAAGATTAGGAGCGGTAGCTGATTAAAATATTTAGGTCCAAGATAATTATACGAGTAGTCTAAAAATGGATTTATTCACTTGTGGGGGTAGTTTGGTTAAAAAACCAGAAGAAACACCCCTTGTAAACGTGATAAATGAAAATTATTTTCCGAATTACCACTCCGATTGTAAAATAGTTTCAAGAACTTTAAATATAAAAAGGTGTTGGAAAGGCAGCACTCTCAAATCCTGAAATAATGGATAATGAAACTTTCCCTTTTATTGGTTCTTCTTCATAAATAACACGTAAAAAATGAATTCTGTGAAATGTTCGCAATTTTTGCGTTAAGTACTTAAAATGTACCACCAAAACAGACAAATGCCATTACTGCATACGGGGAATGAAATTTAAAGCAAAAATAAAGCGTTGTTAACAAACGACCTTTCACAAAAGTTCCTTAAGAAATAAAATGTTCTAATAGATGATCTTTATTTTAGGTTGTTGTAAAAGGACGAGGACATGAAACTATCCCTTTTTTCATTTTATTATCAAAAAATGAGGTCCAAGATAACTTTATGCTTTTAAACATTTTCTATTATTTTACAGTTACACAAACAACAAATCGCAATATTGGGAATGGAAGTCTTATCTGACGTGGGCAATTCAAAACCAGTCTGGTCAAAAAATTTTCATAAGTTTTTGTTTTTGGTCAACATTTACGTGCATTTTATTGATTGTCTACAACCAATCTCTCAGCAATAATAAATCTTGCGTATAGACGGTATGATAACACTTCAGCGTTTCTGTCAGTTTGTAAAAAAGGGGGCTACGTCATCAGCAAAAGCTGTAGTATATCTTCCTTTCCAATTCAATTTTAGCAAAATACAGTTAAATAAAGATTAAGAATAAAGTTGCTGATGAGATCACGGAACCCTGAGGGTACTCCAGCCTTGACTTCTTTTTGCGAACTATATAAAAATTGGTTACTGATTTTTTACTTGCTGTTTCACTGCCCCTCAAAAAAGCTCTCCGAAACCAATCCAATGCTGAACCTCCCTGAATTTCCCACTGTTTCAAGTTTAAACATAAGGATATTTCATCGATCAAACGAGATCAAAGGCTTTTTTTTTAAATCAATAAAGATACCTGTTAGTTTTATTATGTGAGTTAATATTGTTGTAAATTTGATTAGTTACAAGACATTAAAGGCGTCCTTCCGTTGATTTTCCTTTTGTGAAACCATATTGTTTTTCGCTAAGAAAATTTAATTCTATTTAAATATGTTAAAAGTCTTTTTCAACATTTAATTTTTCAAAGATCTTGGAGAAACAGATAACAAATCTGATAGGTCTAAGATTATCCAATTTTATGTTGAATGAATTTTTCTTATGAATGGGAATAAACGTACTTAGTTTTAGTGTTTTCTAGGAATAAATCCCATTGCTAAAACTTGACCATTTAATTACATGAACCAAAACTAGGTGCTATTTGAGGTCAGACAATATAGTTTAACCAAACAAGTTACTAATATTATCGAAACCCGTTTGATCTTTTATTTTATCAGGCTTTTTACAAATTTCCATAAAAGTTCAAGTACATTAGTCGGAGCGATATAGAAGGGAGCGCGGGTAAGTGTAGAGGCGAAGGGCGCTGGACAGGGTCAGCAGTCTGCCAGTTCCTGCCACGCTGATAAGATTAGTCGTTTGATTGTCTCTGCACCACTACTCGAGGCTCTGTTAATCATTTCGGTTATCAACATCAACCCTTTTGTTAACCAACTCTTATCACTCGCCCGAAACCGGTCAACCTCATTGATCAGTATCCATTGCAATGCCTGGAGTCACCATTTCAGTCAGTCCAAATCGTTTTTTAAAATATTTATATTTAGTGTTGTCTTATTTTCAACTCTTAAAATCTAGGCAAATAAAAACGTCTGATAATAATTTCAAAAACAATCGTATCATATGGCCTTCTCTTTAAGATATTCTTATATAACTTCTTTCTCTTTTTAATTTTATTCAAGTATTTGTTAACATTTCATCCAAGGACTCACTAACCTGACTTTATTTAGTTTGTCAGTGGTAATCCACAAATCTGCTACTTCTTACTTAAAAATAGTATTAAGTATGTCAGTAAAACTTATCATAACAACTATTTACATTGGCATCTGAGTTATTAATATGTTCCAGTCAAACATCCATTTAAATGTTCGTCCTAACGAATGGAAAACTCAATAAAACAGTTTTTTTTAACGATACGCTGGTAACCATCAGACCAAAACATTCCTGACATTTACTTTGGGAGCCGAATACATTAAACCAATCAGGCAGTGATCGGTCTCAAACCCAGATTTCAAAAGATATCCGTTGGTAAAAATAACTTATATTTCTATTTCTCACAAAAACGGATGGTCGAATACAAGATTCCGTACTATTGGTTGATCATAGTGCGGTGAATTGACGAGGGTATAAAAAAAACATTATTATTTAATAAGCTGTGGTACCTCTGAAGCGTCTTTTTGAGTTATTGATTAATAAATGTTATGTTTAATGTCCCCAACATAGATCACGTTGTTTGCTAAATTGCCAGAAAACTAGGTACTAACTTCCTTCTAAGAATTCATTTAACAGGATTAAAATTAGAAAATTCTATATAAGCACAATAACTTAAAGGTATGTTTGTCCTAATCTCTTTATATGTAAAAGCAAGCATCTGCTGTGACCATATCTAGTGTTTTATTGGATTAAACATTAAAAAATACTCAGATGGTGTGGATTCAACATAACAAATTAACACCTTCCTGCTCTATTACTGATTATTGCATTTATTTAGCCAAAAGGCCCTGAAATCCTGATTATATTATAAAGATTCAACTCATCCGAGCCAATCCATATTTCGCCTTAAGCACTATGATTTTGGGGGATACTCTTTCAATTACTATTCAATTTCAAGCAAGAAACTGTTCAAAATTGCTTCTCAGACTTCTGATATTTGGATAAATTAAACACGAAATCAGTTGTGAGTTACTCTGCGGAACAAAAAAATCGTTTAAGCTACAAGTGGATGGACCATATATAAATCCCACCTTAACTATAATTTTACAAACAATGGATAAAATAAAAGGTATTAATTAGATTACAGTATACCAGCTAACTTAAAACAGTTTTGACAACACCTAATAGCAACTCAGCTCTAAAATCCAATTCTACTTGATTTTGTACAGTTCTTCATGTAACTGTTAATATATCTCGTTTTGTATTAAAGTTCTACTTAGTAGCATAAATAGGATTTTAAAAGGAGGTTTGAAACAGATGAATAATGAAAGTCAATGATGGTGAGAAATGTCAAGTATAAATAAGCTCGGTGATGACTGGATTATTATTTATGAGTAGAATAACGTTTTAATACTTTTATTCCAGTATATTTTGGCTCCCATTATAAGATCCTCATGACATAACCCCCTTGGGATGCCATTCTTACAAATTCCTCACGTATGTATATAAGTAGCAAAAGTAGCCGAGTTACACTTGCACTAGCTTTTTGTAAGGCGCAATACAAATATTCTTACACTTGTATATAAATACAACATAATGAAAAGTGTGAATTGAAAGTGATTTCGTAAAAGCAAAAAGGGGTATATTCTAATCACATATTAGAAAGAACACATACCATAAAAAAAACAATCATTAAGTAACTTACAGGAATTTCAAAGTAAAAATGTATCATGGTCTATAGAAATAATCAAAGCATGAAAAACGTTATATTTTAGCTATTGAATTGAATGAAATTGCAATGTTGAAAACGGGTAACAGACCGTTTCACAAACAAAATCTGCTATTTATATTTTACAAAAATATTTCTATCCGAGCCCTACGAAATCCTTCTCTTACTGGATTTTGACACAATATTGTTTCCAGCATCTATCTTCAACTAAAAAATATATCTCTTGATTTTACCTATATTTTAATTAGTCCACGCAATAAAACCCGCATTTTAATTTTTGGTAACCGTTAGAAGAAAAATTACCTGAAAGGAAACCATGATTAAATGAATGAAAGATGTATTCCAAAATATAATAAACAATACTTTCGCAATGTTTAAAATACAATATAAAATAGCGTAACTGGATAGTAAGGATGAACAGGGTATTTTATATCCAATTTTGTATCAGCTGTTTACGATTAGTCATTTTATGAGTGTAATGTTAAACAATAATTTAATTTAGGAACCTTATGAATTAAGGCTTTTTGTGCTAGTCGCAATTTTTCGCTATAAAAATAGTATAGTTTATTAAAAATATTCTATTTACTATTAAACACTTGCACTTTAAAAATCAAGTGGTGTATAAATAGTTTTATATATATATATATATATATATATATATAGTTACATTATGTTACATTATTGTGATGGTCGTGAGAATGAGCAAGCATAGATATACATTTGTTGTAATATCGGAGTACACGATTGAGATTATCAGAACTGTAAAATTTACTATTGCCAATTTGGTAAATCAGTTCCACAGAGTTCATTTCCAGACACAAAGACTGAACTAAAAAATAAAACGTTTCTTGTACTTTGTTTATAGAAAGAGTTTTTATACACATGAGGGGATGAGGGATATTGCAAATACTATACTGAAGTTCATTCACTACTCAAGTAATCTTAGTGCCAACTTTTTTACTAAGATTGGAAGTATGGAAGGGCTTCGGTTGAAATTGCTTTAGTTAAAAAAAAAATTCTGAACACAGCCTGTTAGGAAGACAGAAAAATGAAAACAATATCATTCCACGAGGAGTTGTAGACAACTGAAGGATAGTTTCGTTCAGGGGCCAAAACCGATCTAAAGAAAAACTTATGAAGATAATGAAGTTATTACAACATGTGCATAAATGATGGCTGGAGGGATTGTATTCTTAGCTAGTTTAATTTACAAAATTTATATTAAAGGCACGTTATTTTCATTGAAAAATGTAATTTTCTAAAGTCACAAATCATAAAAAAGATATGTCAGCCCGTAAAACTATGAATTATAGTAAAAATTCAGTAAACATCATAGTTTTACTTCTGCCTCTTTTATCTGTATTTGTTTACAAAATTGCCTAAATTTTATAACTTTAAACTCCTACTTTAGTTTCTCGTGGAACTAAAATAGGATAAAAGATTTCTTCTTTCTTATCTTGACAGAATTTATCTTAAAGGACTACATCTTTTTTGTAAACCGAAAAAACTTATTGCACCACTATGTTTCTCAATAATTGGAGCTTGGTTAATAATAATAGATGTATTTGTTTGTATATTTGCTGGTCTTAATGGATACCTTTCATTCCACGATTTAGTTGGTATCTTAGCCGTAATAAACACAATTACAGGTAATTACGTTGCTCAGACGTTCTAGACCACACTAGGTCTAGAAATAGAATTATCATGACGTAACTAACATTTATGGCTTAATGCACCATCGTGATACTTGTCAAGTTTCGGTTCAATAATTTTTAGCTAATTTTTTGTTAATTAATAAACCACAATTTTGACGCAAAAATCTACTATTATAAAGTACTATTTTAACAATGTGGCATTGATTGTGTGAAACTTCAAAATTCACGGCCATTCGTAGTTACTTTTCAACACCCAATGTAAGTCGTTATTTATACATCTTGCCCGATATAAAACTTACTTGACCAACACAAAATACTCCGGACTCCTGTTTCATTCTGGGAGAAATGGTGTTTATTATAACGTGGATATTATTGTAGCCTACATAATGCTGCCGCGACAATAAAGGATCTGTAGGCTCCATTTGGTTCTGGCTACTGTAGAAACCTCCCGTGTCGCTGCCAACCATTGTCCGGCCAACACATGGGTCACACGCCCGCCACACGCTTTCAAATTATACGAGTAGCCTATAAATAACATTACCGTCATTATTTACTGCCACTACGACATTAATGATCTAACATCCGCGTATAATTGCGACAGCTTTCAAATACGTTTCACGTTCTTCGGTGATTTTGGAGTAAAATTTATACGTTTGTCACATCCCGTAAGTACGGTAACAAAATTATATAGAAATAAATTTAAAATTTAAACAAAAGACCCATTTGAGAATATTATTGTTCTGTTCGGACGTTTAAACGTAAAAGTATAAAAATACAATATATAAAACCATAAACAAATACGTGGAATAAGTAAATAAGTATTTGATACTGAGGCTTTGCTCTTTGCTTTCCCTTTTTACTTTTATTTACTGGATGGTTATTGTTGAAATGTATTGAGTTCAAGGCCACGTGATTATTGTGCTTCATTTTCGTAATATATTGTTGGAGCTTTAAATTTAACTTTAATTTATAATTTTAACAATCTAATGTTTATGCTTTTACTTTTTACTTTGGTCATTATGGTTTTATGATACTGAATGTTCAGTAATGTTTGTCTTTACGATTATTGTTTTTGTTGTTCTTCTAGGTTAATAGCCTACTTCTTTATGGTCGTTGTTTAGTTTATTTTCGCACCCATTTTCATCGCTAAGGTTGTTATGCGGAAGTTCTCTTTACATTAAGAAAGACCTTTGGCGCGTTTATAAACATGTGGATCTCCGAGTGAAGTGCCGCAATATTTTGCTCCCAAGGATGACATGAATCATTACAGTAATAATTAATTGCCGATGCCGAGTTGGTTCTCTGAAACTCTTGATTTAAGATTCATAACATCTTCAAAATTAGCCAAATAAAAGATAACGGGATTTTACTTTCATTGTTTTTAGGTAGAAAACAAACCTTTAGAATCGTTGTTTACTTATGTAATAAATTACAAAATATTAAATAAGCAGTATTCGGTCATAATCAAACAAATGAAAGTTAACGTTGTGTACTAATAAATACTATAATATTTATAATTAGTTATATCACTTTAAATAAGTTCACATGAGAAGAATGATAGAAGATAGAATCCCTTGGAAAGTCTGGCATATGGAATTGGAGACCAACAAGGAATAGAGAAAGCCATGCAAGGAAACATTGAAGGGATATGCAAGAGGACAAAAGGCTATGCAAAGACAATGGCGTATTGACTGTCGACAACGCCAGAATAGCTGTAAAATCGCCCAACAACAAACAACAAATAAGTTATTTTTTTAATTTTTGTATGTATGAAATTAATTGAAAAAAGCAAAAAATGTAAATAATAATTATTCACGTACTTACAATAAATATAATGTAATAAAAAGTATTAGTAATTATTATTGTAGTATGCCCTACTCTGTGTTTTGTAATATAAAATTATTAGTTGTAATTAAACCACATAACTAGCAGTTAGGTCTATACGGTAACATTACTGGTGTACCCTGTGTTGAATTTTTCTTGTACTAATGTAGTACTAAGTACTTAACCAGTTTTGTACAATCTACAGTAGGCAAGTCACTAGACGATCCCTGGGTCTCCTTGCTATACCGGGCAAATTCAGGCGCTAAATACCTCTCTTGAGACACTAACAACATGTGCATTAATATTGCACCAAAATGTAATTATCGACTTAAGTGCCTGCAAAAATAAGGTGATACCACAACAATACACAGCAGCACCTGTACTGGACAGGGTCGTCTCGTGACGCGCACACAGTAGACTGACGATGACGTCAAAACAATTTATTTTAAAAGACATTCTATGATTATTAGATTTCTATTTCTCTGCACCCTTCATTATTTTTAAATTTATTACATATGTTAAAGTTGTAATACAGTTATAAAATTCAAACCTGTGTAAATGTTACTACATATAAATTATATTTTTAAAACGTGTATAATCAATATGTAGAATATCCCACGTTTCCAAATCACAAAGCAACGATAATATGAGGCCTCATGGTATCGGAGAAAAGCGACGATGGATCGTATTATTTGCATTTCTTATGCTTCTTCAGATCAATAGATGAAATAGTTTATATTATTTTCATATACCTCATTTTGATAGTAGCAGTCCAAGTAAACTAACCAAAGCTTAGCGTTTGTTTAGGTTTTTTTAGCTATTTTTAACGTTTGTTTGACATTCATATGTGAAATATTTAAAAAAATAAAGTGGAAAATAGTTAAACAAACCTAAACAGACGCTAAAACTAACGATTTCGCTAGTTTTTGGCAAATTTTGGGTAATGGGTGCCGCTAGCTTCACACAGCTAATGTTACCTTCACTGTACCATATGGGGTAAAGGCCCTGACTCTCTACTTGGGGTACGATTCCCGGGAAGATTATTAAAACTTAAAATCGGTTTTGGACCATTTCCCTGCAATTAGTTTTCTTTTTCAATTAATTACAATTTCGTGTAATTAATTGAAATTGCATTAGCGCAGGGGAAAAGTACAATATAGAGAATCTAATTCGTTTAGCTACAAGATATGAGTACACCATTCCACTCTTACTCATACGTACCACTCGTGCTTTGTCGTAACAAAAATTGGCTGAGCTTGTTTGCAAAATTTCAAATCTGTAACTCATTGCGTTCTCGAGATATTTGCCACGTGATAGCCTACATGCACATAATCTATTCATTAGGTTAGGTTTCATAGAAATGTTCAAATAACAAAAGTTCCGATACTACAACACACGAGTGCCCTGAGATAACAATCTTGTCACTGAGTAAACATTGACTTTCCACTCTATTTTTTTTTACACTGTAAATAAAAATGTCACATGTTAAAATCTCGTACTATTGTACTCAGTTTTTCACAAGTTTATTTATTCTACTATGTCCTAGTTGCCACTATGGTTACTCGTAACACAATGTAAACGTATTCGCTAACGTTATGGCTATGACATGGAGTAATACGAACTACAAATGACATGGAGTAATACGAACCATAATCTAACTCAGTTTCACCACCTATATAGAATAATTTTAAGTGTAGAAGTCAGTTCGTTTTAGAGATATCGTGCAGCAGACGATTAAAATTAAAATTAAATTAAATTTGCCAGCTTCTCGAGTGATGGGATTCACTAACGCTCAGCCAACTAAAGGCATATTTATCAATAATCTATGATAATTTTAGTTTCACTTTTTAAAATGTATATGAAACATTAAACAATCATTTCTAAAAAGTATATAACTTAAATTTGTTAAATAAGTTTTAAAATATTGACAGCTTTCATGAACGTAACTGCTACTACAACAGCAAGCAGTCTAGTGTGGTAGTGGTTAGTTGGTATATTAACATACACAAGACAACAGAGAACTCGGTCGTTAATTTCAGTCGCTTTGGGAAACAACATATAGAGTGGTTTTAAACCCAACCAGAAAGATTCTCACAAAGTGTTAAATATTATATAGTAATTTTTAGATTTATGTAATATAAAAATGTGTTTTCCAGAACTGTAAATCTGACAATGCTTAAGACAATGACGAACAAATAAAAAACATAACTATGATTATAAACACACAACAGAATGTTCAATTAGAAAAATTGCCCAATGTGTACGCTTGTTTTCATTTATTAATAACCTTACAATTCTTACTAGTATTATTTTTCTTGCTATCAATATTTTATACTACGTTTACGTGATGTTTAGTCCTAATTATAGATGGTACGGGGAATAACACATGTGCAACAAAAGGAGCCCCCACAAAACGTTTGCACCGGGCCCCGTAGACGCTGAGGCCGGCCCTGTTCGATGCCATTTTTAATAGTGACATCATTAATGATATCAGCGTGGATTACTACATCACAATTCGAGGTATGAGGAGACACCATTACTTTAGCTTTTAAATGTCACTAGTTTACTTACTTTTAATGCTTAAAAGTATTATGCTTACGTTATTTTTCTAATCGAAACTAGAATCAATCTTAAAGTTCCACGTTACTTTCCAAACATAGAATATTCGTAGTATATTAGTTCATTATTCAGTTATAATCTACGATTAAAAAAGTCTAGTGGTCATTAACAGGTAAAATCTAAATAGTATTTGACTTAAAATTGGAAATGCCGTACCATAGTAATATTAACGCATTTATAATGGACTTTTGAATAAAAATGGAGTAGAACTAGGCTACAACCAAAAGCGAACTGAGAAGACAATCAGATTCGATAGACACGAAAATACATTTTCATCAATCACGAGATAATCTCCCATCTTGAGAGCTGAGAGTGCATTTTGAACCTGGTTAAACTTTAGATTATAAGCGTTACAGAGAATCTGTTTGGAATATTTTGCAATCCACATGAGGATATCCGCAAAAACTTGGGAACCTTTCCAATAGCGAAATCTTTATATGATTGTTTTGAGCTTCAAGACTTGACATCTATTGACTTTGGACATGCTTGGGGTCATAAAATACCTCCATGTGCGGCGAGTGCCACTATAGATTTGTATTTGGCGCGCAATCTATCAGTAGCCGCGAACACGATAGCCAGCTGCGCCGACCTTTAGGTCATAGCTTTAACACCCCCCCCCCACCCCCCCCCCCCCCCACCCCCCCCCCCCCCCACCCCCCCCCCCCCCCACCCCCCCCCCCCCCCACCCCCCCCCCCCCCCACCCCCCCCCATATGCTAAATGCAAACTCACAAGAAGTTTTGAAATTATTATTTCCAAAAATTAGTGAAGAACAGAATGAAATGTCTAGTATATAAAAAGTATATTAGTTTTATTGGATTTGTTGCCACGATTAACACAGTGGACTTTCAAATGATTTTTACTAAGACCAATTGCATATCGGTATAACAAACTATGTTAGCAAGTTAGTGTATTTTACATCCTACTGGTAAACGCACACATCATGGGTTAAAAAAATCCGACAAACACTGAAAATGGAATGGGTGGTGTGCAGACTACCTAAAAGCAAGTTTTTAAATATTATCGCTAGGAAACTCTGGGGTTTTTTATTTGTTTAGTTGGTATTTATACAGTAAAGACTGTTAAGAATATTTTAAAATCTTTTAATGCTTCCACTTTTTTTAAGACTTGTTGAATTTTTTTTTGACCAGTGATGGTTTAGAGGAAAAAGTATTTACAATCTAATGTATATTGTGCTCAAAATATTAAAATCACAGCATTTATAAATAAAACAAATTTAATTTGATAATTAAACATTTAAAAATATAATTAATTGTTTTCACAAGACCGATTATGTTTTATTTGTAAACATTTGGCAAGCAAATTATTACATTTATTATGAATACATATTATATAATACAATAACTAAAACATAAAAAATATCCTTATTAATAAATAATACCATGAATAAAAAGTAATAATTTAAACTAATGTAACCTAGTTATTGCATTGTATAATAATATTTCAGTAATGAAATAAATTTAAATTTTAGTTTGTGTACTTTTCCTAAATAAACATTATTTTTTCTAATACTGTACTATGAATATTCGTAGCAAATATTTATGTGGTCGTATAAACACTGGTCTTATTCTAAATTAACCTTAGGTAGATAGTTCTTATAAATTCTATAATAAAGAATTTTTTTACTTTGGCATTGTGCTATGGTATAGCATGGGTTTTTTATATTACTTAAAAATAACAAGTATTTTACAAAGAAAGTTGTAATACCTTCTTGTAACCTTTAGTACATTTACTTAATAAAACTGTCAACAAAACTGACAATTTTCTTTTCTTTGCATAATGGTCAGCATAAAATGCATATCTTTCATGAACCTCATGGTATTGATAAAATATTGTTAAATATGCTAATTTGTATTGTTTTAATGTCAAACTAAAATTGATGTTCCAATGTTTCAGTATTGGAGCTAATGTAAAGATACTAATTGATCGACCAGATGGAGCATACTGTTTCAGAGAACGTAAAGATAGAGTGTAATATTTGTCTGAAAAAATAGCATCTCTTGCTACTAACATTGCTCCAGACAATTTACTGAGTGCAGGAACTTGTTTTGGAAAATTTACCAAGTCTGTGGAAATTTCTGTTACACATAACAGCTCTCAATTACCTAGCTCCATATGCTCAAGTAAGTGTTAAAAAACTAGAGTAATTCATTATTATTAAGTAGTAAATGTATTATAAGTTATAATATATTTACAGTTATATAGTACATTTATATATAGTATATATTTTGTTTGGAATATTGTATAATAATTATACAGTTTTAAACAATCAATATAGGAAAGTATTACAGATATTACATGTGAAATACGAGGGATGTTTGTCTTTTATATGCAAACATATCTACCAATCAACTATGTGCATTAATTAGTTTGTAAATAGTTCAGTCCAACCTGTTAAAGTTGTTACATTTAATCGTTTCTCTAATGTTCTTGAAGCTGAGGAGATACACCCTTAGGAATTTTTTCGTACTTTTAGTTATGGCAGGATAGTTTAGCCATATGTGTTCCACTGATTCTTCTGCTTCTCCGCAGAGTTTACATTTATCAGTCTGATTAAGACCCACCGTCATCAGATGCTTCCTAAGGGGACCATGTCCTGCTAACGTCCCTAATATCAAAATTCTATCATAAGGGATTCTGTACCTATTTTGGCAAGGGTATCAGCTATTTCGTTTCCATGAATGACTCAGCACATAATCGAGTGTAACTCTGTTCTTTGGTAGTTCCACTAGAACATGCTTACATTTCTATACTGCTTTCGAATCAAACGAGCAGGCATCAAGTGCCTTTAGTGCAGCCTGACTATCAGAGGATTAACTAGTATTTCTTAACCATACTTTCTGATAGGTATCATTTCAGCGTCAGGAAATTCCTGAGTTATTTTAATGTGCCCTTCTGAGGATGTTAACTTGATCACCGTTTTTACCCAGAAGCTTCATTGTACTTTTTGCGACTGCCTTCTTTCACTACCTGCCCCAGAGAAGTGTATCCCAGATTCACTTGAAGTGCCAGAGTTGGAAAGGAGCTCATTGCCTCTCTGATGCTTACACAAGCTAACCTTGAAGACTGGCAGCTGTTTTTTGTTCTACTTCCAGCCCCCACACTAAAGCAGCATAAGTGTCCATTAGTTTTGTTATGGTTTTGTAGAACCAATATATCATTTTGGGGTTTTCAGCTGTTTTAAGTCTTTTAAAAGCCCCTAGGGCCTTTGTCACTTTGGAAAATATGTCTCATGTTAGTCTTTTATCTAGACTACCCCTAGATACTTGACTGCATCAGATTGTTTTATACTTATACCTTCCAGAACAGGTTGTACCGGCTGGAAACTTTCTTTTCCTGGTAAAGCTTATCAATCTTGTTTTTGCTGTGTTAATCTGTAAACCTTCCCCATGACACCAGTTGCTTAATAAGTTTAGGGCTTCTTGAGTGAGGCGTTCCTGCTTGTGTTTATTTTTCCCTTGACCATAAGCACCAGGTCATAAGTGTAGCATTGTAGACTTATTCCCCTTTCTTCTGTTTTTATTAAAAGGCTGTAAATCACCATTGCCCACAAAAGGGGAGACAGAACCCTCCAATATAGTTAGTTAAGTTTGTAATATTTTTAGTGATAAATTTTGACATTTCATATTTTACTTATTGGCACTATCTCACGGGATGTTTTCGTTCATTGATGCCTATTGCAGCCCTTTAAATTACTAGTTCCTTTTACATGGGTTTTCAAAAATGTTTGGACTTTCCAAAACTTAATTGGTTTTTTTCTTTTTTTTACTTTACATTTTTCCTTTTGAAAACAAATAATTTGAAGTGGCTGAAGTACATATTTACCTTAAAATTAACCAAAGACAATTGAAAGGATGAAGAAATCGTAGGGGTGATGATTGTTATGCATATTAAGATATTCACAAGATAATTAAATATGATAAATTAATGTTATATAGTATTCTCCTTAATGTGACATCTTATTTTATTAAAGTAAACTCTGAGTTGTTTTGTTTGATGTTAGTGAATACAGGTTTTATTTAATATTGTAGACTTTTTATTTATGATGTGTATTTTACAGCATAAAATTTGGGTTAAACCTTCAGGCAGAACAACAGTTTTGCACTTTTTGTATGGAAATAGTGTGGCAAAATCAGGCCTTGGACGAATCACAGAAAACACTCAAAAAATATGATGGTGTTGTTGTCTACTCCATGAATGACATTCCTCTTGTAAGTATAATACGTTGGTATATTTTACATATACCTATCTATCTAAAGTTTGTTATGATGTTACCCATTTTATATATTAATCAAATGTTGCCAGACAAGAATGAATAGTTCATAATAGATATTTCCTAGGGCATTTCAGATTCCTGATTAGATTTTATTTAATACATTGTAAACACATTTTTTCAAGATAGACTTTTTTTTCATAAATTGTTAAATCAAGACATGTTGTGCAATGTCTTGTTCATAATTAATTTTTTATTGTGTGCCATAATTTTTTTGTGGAGAATGTTATTAAATTGGATTTACTTGAATTCAGTAATATTAAATGTGATTATTTAAGAAGTGTTTCTTTGATTATTTTCAAACTAATATAGGCTGGAAATCTCAAACAAGAAGTTCTTTAACGATCTCCCCAATGCCTTAAAAAAGATATAAATTCTTTGAAACACTAATGTCTCTAAAAATATTATACAATAAGTCACGCAAAATTACGAGGGTCACACTGAGAGTTTTTAAATACCAGCAGACAGTATCCGATACCAGTAATAGTCTTATCAATCTTATCTGATTGTCTAAGCACCAATACCCAGTACCCTGACAGCAACATGGGTTCACCAGTGCACTTGTGTCATCTGTTTGGAAAGATAAATTTAATGAAATCATGAAGTTATCAAGGGAGCATTTTTTTAGCTAAGATTTTGAAGTCAGTTAGTTTATCTCAAGAGGAGTGTGTTCAAACATATCAAAATTGTCTTTGGATCTGAAGCACATTCTGTGCTAATGTTTTAGGTTGGTAGTTGAAATTTTCAAAGAGGCATAATTCGCCTCAAGACAAACAGACTAAAGCCACATTCTGCCGCCACTGAATAATGGGTGCCTGCTATGATCCAAGAGGACAGGCATTGCACTTATTTAATGATTTAAGCTTCCATAAGAATTGGATCCACAACAGTGCGAATAATCTTGCATGATTTCAAAATTTAAAATAATTTTTTTCTTACAATTTGAACATTAAGCTGAGTGTGTGAGGATCAGCCAGCAGATTAATAATAGTGATTCATCGTATTATTTCCAATATTGTCACTGATGATGAGATGTAATACCATGTTGTGACGTTCCAACTAGAGGAGAATTCCAATGGGTGTTTGAAGATGAGCCCATACTGCCACAATGGTTAAGAAACAGCTATTGGTGAAGACAGTAATGCACACTGTTTTCTTCAGGACTGGTAAAAGGCTACTAAGCAAGAAGAGCCAGGGACTGTCATAGCCAGTTTGTACACTAAACAATGCTTGCCAGGAGTTCTGCATTGATAGTTTAATTTTGCAACACAATAATTCTCCTTCTCACACTACTGGAAAAACTTTGTAGTTTTTGGCTGAAAATGGCATCAAAATTATGGAGCACCATAATTTTCACCTGTTGATTTTCACCTATTCACCTGATATTCCTGGTTATTCTCCAATTTGATAAAAGAATTGTGCAGTCGTAAATTCTTTTCAGAATCAAAAATTGATGATGAGATTCGTAAATATTTTGACTGCATTGTAAAAATGGAATGCTTGGGTGCTTTCAATTAGTGTAAACTCCAACTTCAAAAGTCCATTTACGTTAGAAGGGATAATATTTAGTAAATCTAGCTCAACAACTTTTCACATATCTCAAAACTTTCAGAGTTATCCCCATATTTTGTTAAAGCGTTTTAAAACTAACAACTAACATAAAACTTGTTTGATGATTTTATTTCTTTGTTTCATAAACTGTCAGATTTGACATTTTTCTTGTCAATACTGTGAACAGTGTTATTTAAAATTAATTTTGTAACTCTTAAGGTACATTATTTAACTTGTTGACATAAAAATAAAAACCGATTTCATTAAAATTAAATGATGATTCACTAACATGTAGTGACTCATGTATCTGATCCGTATAGTACATTTTTGTTTGGAGATTTAATGTTTTTATGATTGTTTGTTATTCCCTCGCAAAGTATTAAAACCTGGAACTGGCAATGCATTTTAGCGTTAGACATGGCACAGCTTTACAACCCATTTGCACAGAGTTTTTAAAACCAAAATATTAGACTGTCAAAATCAATTTAGTACTCTAAAACATAAGTGTTGTTAAATTATTATAATTTTTATATTAAGTACAAACTACGGTATTATTATAAATTAAATAAAAACTGGGATTTTGACTTTTACATTCATAGAAGTATCATGGTCCAAGAGTTGAGTAAACTTATTTTCTAGAAATCATTTTTTTAATTTTATGGATGCCCCAAATGAAAATTTCATCTAATCAGAGGGGGGGGGGGGGGGGGGGGGGGGGGGGGGGGGGGGGGGAACATCCAATTTCAAAAATTCCAAATATATACTTAAATCATCTGGGTTGTTAAGCTGAATCATGTGAAATGTCTATTCATAAAACAGGAACAAAAACAATGAAAAACTAACGACAGACCGTGAATCCAGATGACTTGAACAGCAAATCAGCAGCTGTCAAAATTGTATAGCGCGAACACACATCTTTAGTGGTTAGTGGCCAGTAAAAAATAAACAATTATGTATACGAGTAAAAGTGAAGTGCAGTATCCTGCCGATTACTTATGATTTAAATGAATAAACATTGTTCGACTAGAATCACTTTAATTTATGCAGAATGAATGTTTTAAATGTATCGCAAATCGAACAACTCTGCCAGTTCCACAGTGGAAAAAAAATGTGTTGTAAAACCGACGACTTCCACCCCCCCCCCCCCCCACCCCCCCCCCCCCCCACCCCCCCCCCCCCCCACCCCCCCCCCCCCCCACCCCCCCCCCCCCCCACCCCCCCCCCCCCCCAACAATTACTGTCAAACTTATTTTAAAGTAAGTTGAAATTGACATATAAGATAGCTTTATTAATTGCAGACATACAAAACAACATACTGCGTTTAAACCAAAAATGGAGACGAAAATTAAGTAAACAGATAAATGTGATATAAATTTGCTTTAGGGTTAATATCAAATCAATATAACAAAACCAAAACACAACAGTGGTTGATCAAATTCACTTTAGTACAAAACAGAGTTGTATAATAAAGACACCAAACAGAACACAAATCTATATGAAATAAACAATGTTGATTTTTATCCTACTATTTACAACAACTACCATACTCTTTCAAACTTTTCCTTTTTTGAACAAATTAAATAATTTAATTCTGATAAAACCATATCAAGAGCACACCTTAACTGAGCTTCTCCCCAAATAGTTTGCAAGTCAGAATTAGCTGCAGTTAAAATTCTTCATCCATTTCATTTTGCACTTTCATAATCGAATAAGCCTTGGTTTCACCTATGACTAGGCATATATCAGGAATTGAAAATAAACTAGTATCATATATGTTTATATTTTACTAATAATAGTGTTTTAATTCCTAACCCAGGTTGTAATAATTTAGGTGTGTATAAACCTCTGGTGCCATCGTTTATTGGTTTGTCAACTGTAATACCAGGGTGATTCGGTTAGTGTTACCCGATCGGCAACTTTCTGAGCTGATTGGTACGATTAAAGAAATAAAAGAAAAAAGTTCATATAAACATGTGTCCGGAAATGCCTCTACCTTACTGGGTTATGGCCAATTGAAGATTTCACCAAAAATTGTAGTGTCAGGAGGTCAAATGATGATTTCGCCGCGTGTTTTATTTATGAAGGAGATATTTTAATAGGCGAATAGCAACTTTTTTTCTAACGGATTTTTTAGAATGAGAAATTGAATAAAGTTCATCTCAATAGCTGTATCTCATTTAGTATTTTTTATGTTATTACTCAACAAAAAACAGAAATAAAAATAATTTTGAAAACACTTTTTTAATCTCATCATCACTTTAATGGACAATTTATTTTGTTAAATAGGCATTGAAGACCCACATTTTTACAAAGAAACTTTTGCAGAAAATTTAATTCTGAATGAAAATTAATGTGCCACAAGCGGCTATTAACCAGCGAAGTATTAGTTTTCTGGAATTTTAATTTTACAACAAACATTCTACCAAAGCAAGAAATACGTTAATTTAGTAAATAAACACCCGTAATGTAATTGATATAAGGTACACAAAGTAAATTGGATTAGCATACAATTGAAAATACGATTTTAAATAAATTAATGCTCAAAGCTAAAAAACAATAATACTAATTACTTTTTCTTAGGACTATCCCAAATGGTTACACATCATGTACCTACATATCTTTGTCACGTTAGCTTATACAGAAAGGCAAATTAGGTTTTTTTTTATAAGTTTGGTATCACAAATCAGCTGCTTCAACAATAGCCCTAGCACTGCAATTTATTGAGGAATCCAAATTATTTGTTACCATTCTGTACTTAGTTTAATGAGTGCAATTTTAATACAATTAATTTTTACTACTACGTTTGGTTAGTGAAGTGTATTTTAAAGTAACTTACTATCACCAATTGCAATGCCTTTTTGTTAATTTACAACGGAAGGAATATGCCGACAGGTAATTTGTCCATTAGGCGTTTTGTGACGGAAATGCAACCGCCTGCTACTGCAGAATAACTGAAGACGATTTCCTAATCGCAGAGGTTTCCCAAACCCAAAAAACGATCAGTGGATCATTTCGTACCCTAAGATAACAGGTAAAACTTCCTAGTAATTGTCAAATAATTTAATCTGATCGGATCTGCCCTGCCCGGGGGGAAAGAATAAATGTAGAATATGGAAGAGGGCTATAATCATAGGCTTACTGAATCGGCAGTCCTTGGTGTCAGTACACAACAACGGCGTCTTTTTCTTTCTAAGGCGATTCCGCAGTGTCTCCCAGTCTGAAGTAATGGAGAACTTTGCGCAAAAATAGCATGTTCCCTTACCATAAAGAACAACAAGTTCAAAGTATTCAAGACCAACAGATCCTCCTCTTCGATTGGAATTTTGCAACTGGTTTAATTAGAAACCGTCAACATCATAGAACCATTTTATTCACTAATGAAGCTTCAATTTACACGAGAAGGCGTCAACCAACCTTCACAATGAACACACTTGGGCAGAGGAAATCCACATAGTAACAATCATTGCGCGCAACTTTCAACACAGATTTAGTGTAAATGTATGGTGTGGACTTCATTCATTGATCGATTAATAGGACCATTCATTCTCCCGAGGACATCCTAAATTCCCCCCGCATGTACCTAGAATATCCTTTACAGACTAACAAGCCTACCTACTATTATGTAGAAGATGTTCGATTAGCAGCAAGGGTTGGCAAATATTAATTTAACAAGCATGATGGTTGGCCAGCCTTGCCCACTTTTTTTTTTTTTTTTTATTTCTTTTTTTTTTTTTTTTTTTCCCTTTTTTTTTTTTTTTTTTTTTTTTTTTTTTTTTTTTTTTCTTTTTTATTTTTTTTTTTTTCTTTTCTATTTTTTTTTATTTTTTTTTTTTTTTTTGGTTTTTTATTTTTTTTTTTTTTTCCTTTTCTTTTTTTTTTTTTTTTAATTTTTTTTATCTCCTTT
Source organism: Homalodisca vitripennis (assembly GCF_021130785.1). Taxonomy (NCBI): domain Eukaryota; kingdom Metazoa; phylum Arthropoda; class Insecta; order Hemiptera; family Cicadellidae; genus Homalodisca; species Homalodisca vitripennis. Next base: position 107,172,891 of record NC_060211.1, read on the forward strand.
TTCTTTTTTTTTTTTTTCTTCCTTCATAATGTAACGGGCAGTTCATTCCCGGGCGATGGATTGGTCGCGGTGGACCACACACTTGGCCACCAAGATCACCATATCTAACTCCATTTAGATTTCCTGTATATGGGGTTGGATGAATGAACCTGGTGTAACCAGGAAAAAGTAAATACACGTGAAGAGTTTAATAAAATCGAATTGAAGATGCCACACGCACAAATCAAAAACAATCGTGCAGCGTTGCGGAGGATTAACTTCGAATCAAATCAGTAAAGCGAGTCTGCTAAGGTGTATTGAAGTTACAAGGACTAGATTTTTGAAACACCTGTTTATGAAAAAGTGAGGTACGTAGTATTGATAAGCTTTAGATGAAAAACAATAATTTATTTAGAAACTTAATTTATAATTGCATCCTAATAAATCTTCATGTGTAGGCTACTCTATGTCAATTAAAATAAATGCGGTTTTTTTCCTTTGCTTTGGAATTTCTTGCTTGGTAGAATGTTTGTTGTAAAATTAAAATTCCAGAAACTAATACTTTTCGCTGTTAATAGCCGTGTTGCACATTAATTTTATTTCAGAATTAAATTTTCTCTGCAAGTTTTCTTTCTGTAAAAATGTGGGGTCTTTCAATGCCTATTTAACAAAAATAATTGTCCGTTAAACCTTAAAAAGAGTGTTTTCAAAATTATTTTATATTTCTGCATTTTTTGTAGTAATAACAAAAAAACTAAATGAGATAACAGCTATGGAGATGAACTTTATTCAATTTCTCATCTAAAAATCCGTTAGGAAAAAAAGTTGCATTCGCTCTATAAATATCTCTTTCATAAACACGCCCGTCAAATCATCATTTGTACCTCCTGCTACACAATTTTTGGTGAAAATCATCAATTTGGCCATAAACCCAGTAAGGAAGCATATCCGGACTCCATTCGTTATATGAATCTTTTTTCTTTATTTTTTATAGTAGCAATCAGCTCAGAAAGTGGCACCGGTAATCACTAACCGAATCACCCTGTAATTTTGTTTTTATATCTCAGGATTATCTCCCAAGATATAAATCAGAGGCTCACGTTGAAGGTCTAGAGTTGCCATTTAATTATTGTTGATAGCCACATGTACCTCGCTGCTAATGTAAACAAGGGAACCCTGCCCAATCATGTTTTTAATTGCTCCTTAATCAATATGGCATCTAATAAGCGACTTCATTTCTAGAAAATGCTTACTTCCTCGCTCAAAGTTAAACCTCCGTGGATCAATTCATAAAAGGTCACACGATATTCACCTCAATACATTAAGTCGGTTAATTTCTTAGAACACCGTTATAACACTGTTCCTTAATATACTTTTCCCTGGAACAAGAATACCCAAAAGCCTTTAACAATGTAAACTTTAGGAACTTTAAAAAGAAGATATATTGTCCTATAACTTTCAAGCAAAACCTATTTTAAATTTACAGTATTGGCCAAGTTAGCGAACCTTTGCCTTTTTTAGTATGTGGTTTTTTCCTCAAATTTTCTAAAAAGGTTCCAGATTAAACTCAACTAACTATTTAGGCATTATGAATGTTAATCACGTAAATCTTCAATGCAATATAAAACCACTTTTAAATCAAAGTTGGGTCCCCTTTATATCCCAACCCCTTTCCTAACGACAATTCTGTAAAATTAAACACGTTAGTATCCTATTTTGAGTCACCTTCCTCCTATAATTTAAAAGGATAGGGGATCTTTAAAACCGCCTTTAAAAAAAGTTTCGAGATTTTTTCAAAAAAAAGAACTTGGCGGATTTCACTACGAAGTGTAGAGTAAAGTTTGAGCTGGGACCACAGTCCCAGTACATCGTCACCTCCTCAGCTTGCTCTCAATATTGTCTCAAGATCTCCCATGCTTGATTCTTAGGGTCGCTATGGACACTTCATTCTTATAGTTAAAGATTCTACTGATCAGGGTGACATTGGGCCAGTGAAGGAATCCGAAAGGTGTTGGGAGGGGTAAGTGGGAGTCTCATAAAAAAAGAAAAATTAAAGAAATAAAATTAGTAAAAAACGAATAATATAATATTAATTTTTTTTCAAACTCCTGGATGTATTATGATTTTAATTTTATTTTGTTATTTAAATAACCCACCAACAAACGTAAAAACACAATTTCAATTTAAAATTTTACATTAGAATTTTTATAAAGAACTAATAACAAAAATTTACATTAAGTATCAAAAGTTGTTTTTAAGAGTTGTATTAAATAAACGTAGCGGTTCTTGTAAGACCCGGATACAGAGGTGGTGGGGTAATATATATATAATCTATATATAATATAAATTATCTATATATATATATATATTAATACATTGATTATTGACATTTTGGTTATCCTGTCCTACCAAATTTTAAACTGTTTATATTGAATTTGTAAACAGAGTATTGCATAGTTTCCGAACTGTTATCTTATCGAACCTTCCAGTTCCAAGGCAGGTGCCTACAGCACCATCTTTATGGACTAATCCCATACTACTGGGAGGAACGGAAAAACATCCCTTCTAGGTAGAACATATCAAAATAACTATGAGGGAGCCTAAAAATAAGAGGAGGAATAGTGGAGGAGAAAACCAAATTTTTCATATGTGTTACCTGATAGTGTATCCAAATTATAGTTATAGATCTCATTTCAACTTTAAACTTCCCTAGAACAAGATTGTTTTCTTTGTTTTAGTACAGGAGTTACAACCTGCATTTTTAAAACGTTTTATGTTATGGGGATTCCACGTATAAAGTTTTCTTTACTGTTTGAAACTCTTAAAATTGAACTTAAATAATTTTAATTAAAAGTTATGACTTGAATGTAAAAAATATTCAGCGAATTTTAACAAATATTTCTCGACCACAGACAGTTTATTTCATGAGTGACAGTTCAGTATTGCCACTAACATTGATTAGTAGGCCGGACGAAAACCTCCATTAAAATCACTTGTCAAATTAATCTGATGACTTATAAATAGAAACGTTTCCTGCTTCCTTTGTAAACCTGACAGTAACGGTACCTATATTTTAAAGAACACTCATGAAATATCCAAACATATGTATTTTTTAAATCCAAAACAATATGGATGATATGATCTAAAGAACTTTGTTTCGTAAACGGACAGGATTGGTGTTTACAGTGTAACAGGGTGTTTCCTAAAGGTGTTTTCCAAATATTCGTGGGAATTTTTGTTCTTTAAGAACGTGAAAATGAGTAAAAAACTTCATTTATGGAAGGTATGTCCCTAAAACTTTTTAGTTTTTCCGTCTATCTGTCTGTCTGTGATTTTTAACCCAAAAAGAGTTTATATCTTTGTTATAAAAGTAAAGAATAAAAGTTTATGAAACTTTGAAGTTGTGATTGACCTATTTGTATGCCCCATTTTGACGAAAATTAAAAATGAAACAAATTATCTTATAATACACCGTTTCAAAATGGTAGCCAATCATAAATTTTAGATGTTATCATATCCGTGTAGTGTGTAAAACATGGTATTATGTTTAAATTAGAACTAAATCAGTCTTGTTTGTTATCCGATTTTAAAAATGGAAACTAACCACTGTTAGATTTAGAATAAAGTTTACAACATTTTTAATATTCTTGTAAAATTTTCATACAGGGTATCGATTTTGCGGAATTTAACATCTAAAATTTATGAATTGGCTTTTACCAATTTTGAAAACGGGTAAAGATAATTATGTTACATTTTTATTTCCTCAAATGGGGGGCATACAAAAGTCCAACAACAAATTGCCAAAGTTTCATAACTATTATCTTTACTGGTATAAAAGATATAACATTGTTTGGTAAAAATCACATACCAGACAGATAGACGGGAAACTAAAAGTTTTAGGACCATACCTCCCATAATGAAGTTTTTGACGTGACACAACGCGTCCTTAAATTAAGGTTGCTGGCTCGGAGTCACTCATGAAAAAGTGTAAACCGCCCCGGTAACGTTACGATGCCCGTCCAGTGGGTCCGCCGCAACGGGATCCCGCACGGGATTAAAGCAGATAACTGTGGGTCCGCCGCCACGGAATTAAAGCAGATAAACTATGTTTTATATTCGTGAAAATGTGGAGATGCCTTAGATTCGTCCATTTACAACAACTACAAACAATAAAAGGTAAATAATTGTACACATGAATATTTCATTATCGTAAACTATGATTGATTGATTAATTGTTAGATTGAACACAAAAGTTGAGAAACTGAGTTTAAAGGTTAATGTCATACTATTGACAAATGTTTGATAGATGTAAAGTAAATTATTAGTTTAAAAATATCACTCTTGCAATCAATGCGTAATTCAGCTCGATTGAGAAGAAACAGCGCGTATTGCCTAGTCCAAACCATTTTAAAATAACAAACATTTATAACCTCCTAACCTAGTCATAACAGTGCGAACCAAACAAACGATACTAAACCGACCCATATCACCACGCGCGGAGTTAGAATATAACTGTGTTTAGCAAGAATTTCAAATTCTTTCCAATTTTAGGTAAATGTTTATATAAATTCAACTTTACCATTTACACAAATAAACAAATTTTAAATTAATTTCAATAATTATGTACAATTGTTTTATAGTTAAACAAAAATATATTTCTATAGTTAAAAAGTTTGTGCAATTCCTTATTTTCATTCACATTTCCCATTGTTCCTCAGTGTGCAATTTAATAATAATTCATATCAATAAATATTCTAACCGAAGGAAAAAAGGACGTTGTCACGAGTATAAAAATCTTCGCCCGTAAAACCGGACTCTTTACCAGGCAAACCATAATGTTTTTTTCACTTCAATTTTCACGTCCCTAGAACAAAAATACCCACCCCCCCAATATTAGGAATCACCTTTAGGAAAACACCCTGTATATACGTTTACACGGTTTACAATCTTTATCAGTTTAACGGGAGTAATCCCTGACAAAATTAGAGTAAAAACCATACAAATTTATATCTTTATTTGTTGGTGACAATTTAATATCAAATACTAAAATTTATTGTATTTACATTAAAACGTATCTCAGAAACACTTGTCCTCTATAAAAGAAGATTTTTTTGTGTTTCCCGAAGCCTAAAACATTTGTACATTTTGGCCGTTCTAATGCAATGCTATTTTTGCTATAAAACCCTAAAAATGTTATACAAATATTACCAATAAACACTAAGTTTTATATTAAAAATGTGTCGGAAAAAAACCGTTTTCCGTATAAAAAAAACTTGTTTATTAACATGCCTAAAAATAATCTTAAACGATTTCTTTTTCTTTGTTTTTATCATACACACCTTATATTCACAAAAACAGTCCCAAAAATTATTTGGTAATAAACTTTATTACTACACCATAAGTTTTACATTTGTAATCAGAAAGAACGTTTTATCTTTATATAAAAAGTTTATTTACTCGAGCCTAAAAAAACAGTGGTTATTGCCGAATTTTTGGTCTCCCGCGGTGCGTTACAGGTATAAAAAAATACTGGAACTTAACGTTTTTTAGAACTACGTTTAAAGTATAACAATTTTTCTTCCGGTTACCAAGGTGCGAAGTATCGTAATAAAACCATAATCCATGGTTTTTTTTATTTTTTTTTTTTTATGCTGTGTTTCTGGTAGCGGTGAGATGATTTATTACGTCCTGTCGTAAATGTTCAGGCTCAATTTAGAAATGTAACCAAAGCAACTAAACATTATATTTTGAGTGGGGGTGTGTTTGATGTCAAGACACAACTTTCTTCATCGTTATACACGTCATAACATTGGTTCGGTAACCTATTAATTATTACCGCTTGGTAGCATACTCTTATTATATTCACAATAGTGGTCTTGGAGTCAATCTTTTTTAGAGGAATGGAATTACTACAGCCCGTTTCTGTTTCTGGTCTTTTTAGTTGAGAATTTGAAGACTTCAAGTTATTAATAATATTAATGTTTATCAGGATACCACAACTGTAATATCTAAGGCCGTACCCGTTCAATTGAGCGTTAGCAATTCAAACTTATGGAAAAATTTTATGGAAACAGACAAGAAATGAACTGCAGTTTATTTGTTAACTCTAAGTTCATATTTTGCAACAATACTGATGTTATTGTATTCCGACGTACATCTTAACCACCAACCAAAGAGATAACAAGACAGCAAGTTGCCATTTTGTGGCAAATATTGTCTTCATATGGTTGGTGGTGCTGATTTATCTTTTGTTTACGTGTCTGGGGAGTGGTTTTAAAATTATTAAGCGAATAAAATATTAACTGAGAAAATATTGGTTTGAATATTGTTTAGACTAAACTCTTTAGATACCCTACCATTTCCACCACCCTCACTGTAGAATAGCGTGGCTGCCTGCCCGATCAGCAGTTTTCTTAAGGTCAAATTCGATTTTACGAAAAACCAGCTTAGATATGTGTGGTTTTAATACAATTAAAATTAGCCTCAATCAGAACTACTTCGTGTAATTAATCTATTTTGGGGTAGCCCTGGTGTTCACGATTATCGGTGAACAAATTACAGCATTACAATTTTTGTTTAGTTTATTTAATATGGTCCAACTAATTATACTAAATTCACATCACAAGTTTACTATGATCAGAAATACCAAAATTAATAAAAAAAACTCCAACACAAATGATAATTCATCGTAGCCTACTGTTTTTAATAATTTTGAACGAATTGTTTTAAGAGTTATATATAAGTTATATAAATTTAACTTATAAAATCGAAGGAAAGTAATAACACAAATATTCATTTAGTTTAACAGAAGTAAACCTCGTTGTGCCAACAAAACATCAATAAATGAGGATCCTCATTACACGGCATCTATAACTCAAGTGTTGAGCAATGAAGTATGGAACGCGTGTCTTTTCGTGGAGACGGTTGTGTCAAGGAGAGAATCTCAAAAAGGCATTTGGCGGACGACAACATAGACAAGATGTTTAATAGGCAGGTTTTTTGTGACATGTCAGCCAGACCAACCAACTGCTGTTGGTCAGGACCATAAGTTCTGATTGCACTCAATAAGTGCTCGATAATAAATTAGCACTGCAAAGATTCGAATCCAAATCTTATCTCTTTAAGAGGCATGTACAAGGATCAAGCCCTGAATTATATAATTCTAGAGATCTGAGATTGAGCTCGATTATGAAAATTGAGATCTGTATTATAGCCAATCCCTTATTTTCCTTGTCATCAAAAGACATATTCTCTAATAAAAAATTCACGAACTTAGTTTAGGGATCTTTATAGAAACCATGACCGTCGAGTTGGTGTGGACTTGGTTTTAGGAAATTTTTAACTAATAATGGTCTTTGATGGCAAGGCAAATTGATTTGTATTTACTTCACCCGGATGTGCCCTTGGTTAATTAATACTTTGTTGCTAAGTTTGATTTCAGTATTTTTTGAACGATGAATGAAATATATCTATTTCCGTATAGCATTGGGAAATTCGGACAGTTCATGTCTTATATTTCAATACCGTTTTAATTTAAAGGTTTGGGACATAAACACATAACCGCACCCCCCCACCCCCCCCCCCCCCCACCCCCCCCCCCCCCCACCCCCCCCCCCCCCCACCCCCCCCCCCCCCCACCCCCCCCCCCCCCCACCCCCCCCCCCCCAGTTGTACAAAAGTCACATTCTTATCTTTAGCTGTTTTTCTTTACGAGTGATTAAAAATAGTTGGAAATTGATACTTTACATGCCCATAAATCCTCATAGAGTAATCAATTATTAAAAAAATATTTATTTGCCTGCTGAGAAGTTTTCTTAGAGAAACTTCTGTAATATTTTTAAAACCAAAAAATGATTTAAATTCTAAATAAAAAATATATATGATGTAGGTTTATAAGAGTATAACCAGAATATGCTACATCTATTAAATACTCTGGACAATTATTATTTATATTTATTGTTTTGAAAGTAATATTTTATGTAATATTTAAATTAAATATCCTACTAACAAAAATATTTTGAGCTGTAAAGAAATTAACCTCAACATGAGTTATAATAATAATCTTTAGTGGTTATTTGAATTTTTATAAATTATTGACAATGTCAGAAATTACAGTACATAGCCAGGTTGTACAATGCCTTAATTAGTACTTAGGCTAAAACTAAGAGCAACAACTGAAGGAAAACCAACTTTGAAATAATTTTAGACAAATAAATAATAAAGTAAAGAAATAAAAAATAAAGAATTATATTATTTAAAGAATTTGACTTCTATAAATAATATTGAATATAATTCATTTTTATGTTCTATGTCTGTTTATTATGGCATGAGATAAAAATACTACGTATAATAAATATGTAATGAAACAGATTATCAGTATAATGAATATTTGGAATTCCGATTTCAACTATTTCTACTCCCTTCTAAGTAAAAGTGTGCAAATTTTAAATTTTTTCAGTTTTTTTTTAATTTTAAAGTGTATTCTTATTATTATAATGTAATATAATATAACATTTTTAAAGGTTTAAACCATTATTAAGGCTTCAACACACAATACATCATCCCCTTAAGAAGGCTTGTTTTAACTCCTGCTTTATGTTATAATTTAGCGAATATATATCTGTCCACACTTGTTTTAGCTTCTGCACTGTATGAGCTTATCACATCAAGGAAAAATGTGAAAGAAACTTGTTGGAGACAATATCTGGTATTCTGTTATTGTATACTTTGTTGCTTGATTAGTGAGATCACATCTCATATCCAAAGATGGCTGGGTATTTGAGATACAACAAAATGAAGTATTTGTTCTTTTGAGAGCTATAGCAATAAACGTTGTTCAAATAATAATATTTGTATCTATATTACTGAAGTACTGAAAACATATATCTAGTCTAATAATGCATCTAACTCTGATCATTTTTTAACTCTGGATATTTTTTTCTGTTATTCAAACTTTCATTGAGAATGAATTATTAATTAACTTTATAGTTACATAAGCAAGTATGAATAAATAATCAAGCAATTATATTCAAACAATATCTAATGTATTTTGTTTCAGGTCAAACACTGAGAAAGTTGGTCACATTCACAGTGGAAATCTGGAAGCAAATTTTCAACAGACTGAACTGAAGTCGAATAGTGGATTGGATAAATTTGCTACCAAAGCTCCTTGGAAAAATCGAAGTCCTGGTATTCTATTGAAAACAGCAAATATTACTCCTTTATTTACAGCCCCTGAAATGCAACAATGGTCTTCACATTCAACTTTATCCAGCATCGACTCTATTCAGCCTACAGATTCTCCTGTAATTAAATCCACAAATCCATTTGATGCCAGTTTTCAGCAGGTACTAAAAGCTAATGAACAAAAAGATCCAGTTGTAGCCATGAGAACAACAGAAAACACAGACGGATTGAAGTCAAAAATCATCAAGTAGGACTTCAATTCCATCTGCGACAAAAACCAGTTCAAAAAATATTCAAATATAGTAGTACAGGGAATATAGCTTTGTCAATAAAAAACAGTTTTAATAGACATTTAAAAGATCTAAAGGGAGAGGACAGACCTGTGGTTAAAAAAAGTCTCAGTAGGAGACAAAGCAGTTCTTCTGGTCAGTGGAAAGGTGTGAGATGGAAGCCTGTGATAGCTGACTCTGCCGGAGATGTTTGGAGTGATAACATGGACCGACGTTCAAGTATTGATCACTGTACAAAATGTGGGAAGCTTGCTACAGCTACTGAGGGAGGAAATGTTTCTCTCACTTCTAGTGATAGCACAACTTCATCTTTCCAAAGCTTCGACAGCTTGGATCACCTGAGTAATTTAGAATTCCCTCCAGTAATTAGGAATTCGTCATTACAAAAGTTAAAAAGCAAGAGTTACACAGGTATTTCTCAAATTGTTCCTAAGTTTGAAGTAGGCTCCAAAGAACCTTTATCAGTAGGTAGTTTGCCTAATATATGTTTTACTCCAGTAAATCTGTGGCCTGAACCCTGTGAAACTCATTTGAATTTGAATTCTCCAAAAGCTCTACCAGATCAGCCACACTATTTAGGTATACTTAAAAAATCTCATTCAACATCACCCCGTACATTTTCAAGATTACAAGACACAATCAAAGAGGAAAATGAAACAAAGCAATGATACTGTTTTACTTTAGGCAATACTTCCACTAGCATGTTTCATGACCAGCATAACATGATTTATAATTTTACAATTATTCAAGAGTGGTATAATCTTCCTTTTGTAATCATGTTTGGTGAAGAATTTGGAAAAGTGTACTTGGTTTAAAATAATAACACTTATTAGTAAATTTGTGAAACTTGAACGAAGGATTTGATAGATTATGTTGAAAAGTACGTACTTAAAATGCATCCTACTCAGAATAGTCTTATTAACGTCATGTCCTTATCATGTAATAAATTCACAGGATTTTTTTAATCAACCAGAAAAATGAAAATAAGTAATATATAGAAAAACAAGCTATTAGTTATCAGCGACGTAACTAGGGGGGGGCACGCGGGGGCATGTGCCCCGGGCGCAAGTTGTTGGGGGGGCGCCAACACGGCCACAGATTTTTCTAATAAAAATTGTTGAAAATATTTTTTTAATGCGAGGTGTGTTGCAAAAGAAAATCATTATATTTATTATTTTTATTTGATTTAAGTCTAAGAAAATGCAAAGTGAAATGATGAATGCTATCTGACTATTTACGAATCATGTTTTACGGTCTGCATGAACTTGTACAGAACGAGTATGGGCACACTGTGTTATCTGTGGAATGACTCACTAGGACGGCGCGGCGTCAGACACTTCCTTCCCCTCCCGGCTCCCACCCGCAGCTCCCCCATCCCTCTCACCGCACCACACATGCCACATTGCCACAAACACAACACATCGATGCTCGCTGGCCTGACCTTGACTAACAGACTAACTGCGTATGTTGTGCAGTTGTGCACTACTATTGTTGACAATAGTTCATACTTCTACTTCATTATATACATCATCAGTGGTTCGGTTCACGTAAAGTGGTTGCGGAGCTGTTTCTTTGAGTGTTACTAGCAATATTATTTCGTGTTTGTGAATATTAGTCATGTCGAAAAAACTGTCTGGTGCGGAAAATCGCAAAAGAGCTAAAGAGAGAAAAAAAAGAAGCACATCAATCCTCGTCTCTTCTATCATCATGGCTAAATGAAACAAACAGTAAAGGTAGGTAAGATAGATATACAGTACTTTGTTACTTTGTATTTATTAACTAATACAGATTAATGATTAACTTATTGAAAACCTTAAAAATATATCATAATTAACTTTTCTGTAACTGTAGCAGCGTTACTATTGATATGAATCTGTGTTTAAAAAAATATATAATTGAACACAGGGTTTAAGCTTTCTTCTTCTTAAGCTATTTCTTAGAAACGCTAACAAGCAGCAAATCTAGTCATCGTCACACTTGAAGACGACATTTCGCTTTAACAAGAACTAAGAACGTCATAATTTTATTTAAAAAAAATAGTATAGTAGGAGATGCTTTGTCGGCAGTATTGTTTAATTTAGCGTTAAACTATGCTTTTAGATAAATTACGGCACAATTTAAACAGCTAAGTTCTACCACAAATTGACAAATATACCAATAATATTATTTTATCGAATGAAGGTAACTCGAATTTTTTTATTTTTTCAGATGAAATCAGCTGTAGTAACAAGTACGACTTTTGAAGATGGGAGGGTCATCAGCTGATGCAGGTCCAAGACGTGTTTTCAACTAATGCTAATCTTGGTACGGAAAATCTTCAGCTGGAAGAACTTCCAGTTGTACCAACGGTCACCCAGGATGACGTCGAGGGTGAAGAGATCGAGATGTTTCAACCGGAGCAAAGTATAATAATGGTACGTCTACGAGTTTGACAACTGATCCAACCCATGGTGAGTCTACTAAATCTATTGATCTAAAAGATCCGGGGAAGTGGCCTAATACCATTTCGGATGCAGACAGATGTTTTCTCGTATCGAGATTATTGAATGAAGGGAAAAATAGAACCTGATCTTAACAATACTTTAAGAGATGGGAGACAGTTGACTAAAGAGTGGTTTACAAAAATTATGCCTAATGGCTTAAAAGTACATCGAACATGGCTAGTCTATAGCAAATCAAACAATTCCTTGTATTGTATCACATGCAAACTTTTTTCGCACACTGAACATCAACATCCACATAAGATTTCTGCTTTAGCCAAAGATGAAGGGTTCACTCAGTGGAAGAAATTGAGTGAACGGATTCCTGAGCATGAGAACTCCTTAAATCACAAACAGTGCTTTTGTGCTTGGAAAAATTTAGAATCTAGTTTAAGTAAACGTTCTGGCATTGACAAAGAACTACAAGACATGATTGCACTTGAAGAGAGCACACTGGAAGGGTGTTTTGTATGCTATCATTGATGTAATCTTACACCTAGCAAAAGATGGCAGCCCATTACGAGGCTCCAATGAAAACCTGGATTTCAGTGACCCTAGATGCGGTTAGGTTTTTGAACACTATTGAACTAGTATCTCATTACCATGCACCTCTGAAAGAGCACATTCTTCGCCATAAAAAAGGCCAAGTCAGTTACTTTTCGCCGCTCATCCAGAATGAATTTTTAGACATTATTGCAGGAAAAAGTCAGAGAAAACATATTTTGTGACATCAAGGCTTCAAAATACTTTTCAATTATGTTTGACTGTACTCCCGACGTAAGTCATTTGGAGCAAAATGTCTCAAGTCCTTCGTTATGTGAAAATCACCGAACAGGGTCCGGAGGTAGTGGAGAGTTTTATTGATTTTGTAAAAGTTGGTGAAAAAACTGGATTGGGTCTTTCGCAAGAAATTTCAGAGAAAATCAAAAAAGATGGCTTAGATTTGAAGAACTGCCGGGGCCAGTGCTATGACAATGGTTCGAATATGGCTGGCAAATACAAAGGCGTCCAATCTAGGATTCTTGCCGAAAACAACCTGGCTTATTTTGTGCCTTGCGCGGCTCATTCCTTAAATTTAGTAGGTGCAAATGCTGCTAGTATGTCAGGGAGGTACAGTCATACTTTGGAACTCTTAACTGCTTGTACAATTTTTTTTGCTTCCTCGACCAATAGATGGGAGGTTTTATTAAAACATGTCCCTCTATCTCTAAAACTACAAAGTAACACCAGATGGTCGACTAAGAGGGAAGCTGTACAAGTTATATACAAGCATCTAGGTAAAATTATAAATGCTTTAAATGACCTCAGAACCAGCCTAACTACCTCAGATGAAACAAAAACTGAAGCAGCTAATCTTTTGAAAAATGTCAAGCAGTTTGAGTTTATAGTTCTCTCCTGTTTTTGGTACATGCAATTGACCCGCATTGACATTGTGAACAAGCTCTACAAGTGGAGAATATCACCATACATAGATCGGGCCAAACACATCAGTCGATTGATCTCTGAACTAGACTCGGAAAGGGCAAACTATTCAAACGCTGCAATGAAAGAAGCCAAAGAAATGGCAACAAATCTTGGCCTTGATCCTCATTTCAAAGTAGTTCGAAAGAGAAGAAAAAAGCGCATGTTTGATGAGAATGCCGAAGATGAAGCACCTGAATTCTCAGAAGAGAAGAAATTTCAACAGCAGCTATTAGAAATCGTCGATCGCATTCTTTGTGAACTCAGAGAAAGATTCAACTCTATTCAAAACATAAATCATTTGTTTGGTTTTCTCAACGGAGCTAGCTTTGGAACAATGAGTGGGGATGACCTAAAGGCTAAAGCAATTGAATTAGCCTCCAAATATAAAGAAGACTTGGACAAAGACGAATGGCAACTGAAGTGGAAAGTTTCAAATACCATGGTTTGGATTTAGTACCAAATATCCAAACAGCCAATTCGATTGATCTTCTGAAATTTTTGTGTGTGAACAAAATGGAGGATGTATATCCAAACATAATGACTGCCTTACGGATCTTCTTGACAATTCCGGTTTCAGTGGCTTCAAATGAAAGAAGTTTTAGTAAACTTAAAATAATAAAAAATTATTTACGGAATTTGACAGGGCAACAGAGGCTGACAAACCTAGGGATTATTTCCATTGAGCACAGGTAGCCTCAAAACTATGCTTCAGTGAGATTGTCAGTACATTTGCTGCAAGAAAAGCCCGAAAAGTTAAATTCTAAGAACAATTAAATGTTTAAATCAATCAATATTTTACCATAATTTACTATCATAAGTGTTTTAGTATAAATGGTGTTGTTTTGAAATAAACTATTTGTTTTTGAAAATACGTATTCTATTATTTACCAAATATATTTAGGCCTATATACTTTGAACTTGAGGTTGAGTATTTTAAGATCAAGATTCAAGATAGTATTAATGTAGCGTACCCGGTTACCGATGGACACACCACACTTTTTAAGAGGAGTTATAAGGAATTTAGTTTCAGTTCAATTGGTGGGGGGAGGGGCGCCAAAATAGGTGTTTGCCCCGGGTGCTGAATAACCTAGTTACGTCGCTGTTAGTTATACTGTTGTAATGGAAAGTAAGATCAATAGTGGAATTTGGAGGGTAGGAATATGCAGAAATGACATGATGGGACTGATAAATTCTGTTTTTTGACATAGTAAACTTAACTACCCCATGCAAAACATATGGTACTACTGGGCATTAATATCAAAATTTAAAATATAAATATTTAGACCATTATTACCTTTCTCTGACAAGTGGAAATTGTCGCAATAAAAAGGTAAATTTATAAACCATTTAATTAAAATTTGAAAAAGAGAAAAATATTCATGCAAAAATGGGAGGGTGGATGATAAGATTAAACTGTCACTATCCAAGATCATGCTACTTGAGTTTTGTTCTCAGTTTCATTAAATGTTTTATGACTGATCCTTCATAGTATATTTTATAAAATGTTAGCACCTTTATCGCTTACTATGAAAAATGTTCAAAAGCTAAGAAATTTCAATCTGAACATGAAAAATGTGGAATAACATACTCATTCTTAAAACAATAATATAAGTTTGGTTTTCTTTATATTTCTGCACATCATTGTTTGTCTTGTTTCTATGTAAAAAATATGATCAATAATGCAACATTGCGTTTTTGTAAATGTAACACATGTAAAAGCACGTATTAAACATATAGAGTGTACAGCTATTACCATATAATGTTGTATAGCATAATATACCACTAAATCAGGTGTATATGATTGTAAATGTGTAAATAATTCTATATGTACATTATTGTAAATAAAAACTATTTCAAAAACTATATTACATTTTATAACAACCCTTTGCTACCTTTTGTTTCAAGTTTGTTTTTGACGATGGATGGATTCTTAAGGAAAAAAAGATTTTTCCGGACATTTGCTATTGTTCAATAGTCAATAACCAATAGACAATAGTTTTTCTCTTTTAAATTGATAAAATTTTCCATAAACTTTGATAACAACCAACCAGAGATAAAATATTGAATCTTTGATCAAACCAAGTAGATTCAAATTTGGCATTATAAATCATATTTAACTCCATTGTGTGTACATTAAGAGAAACTTAACATAGTACCTTTTAACTATTTTTCTTGTCTGAAACGTGTTTCAACAAATAATAACCAAAGTTAGAGTCAGATTACTGATTATGAGTTAAATAATAAATGATTAAAGGGTACTCATCCGAAATTCAGTGACCACCCTTGTCATTTCTAAACGGATTGACCAATTGAAATAAAAATTTGATGATCCTTGTAGGTTAATGAGACATGCTTTTTGGTGTATAAAATGTTGGCCTCCCGAAGGGGTGAAGCCACACTCAACACTTTCAAATTGCTACCCCTCACATGTGTGTAAACGAGCCCCACCCATGCCTCCCCACCTGCCCTACCAATGAGACATGTTTGAAGAAAAACACATCTTTTATGAGTTTTTTGCAAACTGAAAAATATATGAAGAGGAACACTTGTAGTTTCACAAAAATAAAATGGCTCAACTCAATAACTGTGAGGGCAACACTACCATATGCTGTTGCAGCAGGGAAATTCAACGTATTCCTTTCATTTGTACAGAAGGATACCGTTGATACGAAAGTAGTTGTCAATTCCATTGCCAATTTGTGGTGATTGTAATTAGTCTTTAAACAATTTGTTGCAAACAAAATATACAAGCAAAAACAATAACAAGAAAATAAGTAAAAAGTATTGGTTGTAAAAGACAAATAAAACAAAATTTTTGCCTCATAAAGTTCGGAGAATATGTAAAAGGTATACTTTACCAAAACAACCATTTGCACTCCACTCTGATTTAAATAAATAAATAAAATCGTAAACGAAAAATGGAACAACTAAACTCAGAAAATAAACTATAATACATTTCACAAAATCCCAGGTGTAAATTTTGCACATTCTTTGCACGTTCAGCAATAACGAGTAGAGGGGTTTTTTTGTACAGTATGCCTTGAGATAACCCAACAAAAGGAAGTCCAATGGATTAAGGTCAGATGATCTCGTTGGCCATTCCATAGTTCCGTGTCGTCCAATCCATTGATGAGAGAATTCTTGATCCAAAAGCGCTCGAACATCTCTTGCATAATGCGGAGGGGTCCCATCCTGGATCAAATTCTTCCTTTGAGTCTCCAATTGCTTTATTTATTTCAGGGGACATAGCTTCTTCAAGCATATGCAAGGAAAAGCTTATTATTATGGTATCTCCTTATGGGGTAATTCCGGATGGTGTAAAAAAGTTTTTAAGTTACAGAAGAGGGTAGTCAGGTTAATATGTGGCGCTCCGGATCAAACCCATTGTAAACCTTTATTCATATGCCTAGGAGTAATTTCATTGCCATCACTGTACGTCTTCTCAACCTTGTTGCATATTAAAGAAAATATTAATAAATTTAATGACTCAACCAGTATTCACGGCTTTAACTCAACATATAAAAATAATTTAAACACAAAAATATGTATGTATACTAGTACACAAAATAGTTTTGAATATATGGGTATAAAAATGTACAATGTTTTACCAAATAATATCAAGAAATTGCTGTACAATAAATTTAAATCAGCAGTTAAGAGCTTCCTAGTTGAAAACTGTTTATATGAGGTCTGTGAGTATTTTGACGTAGTTATATCTAACTTTAACTGGAAAATATTCTAGCCTTAGTGATCTTTGACCATTGTTATGCTGTACAGTCTACAACAATAACAATCTTGAATCTATAAGTTATATTGTCATCAATAAAAAGTTGGTCAATAATTCAATCGTCAAAGATTACACACCACACGTTAATCTTTTCAGGAAATTGTGTGTGCCTGTCGAATTCGCCACTAAGAAAACATGGGGATTCATAACTGAAGCATATTAAATTTGTTAAAAAAATATGCACATCTGCACCAGTCAGCTCCTCCACCTGCTCATAAAATTGTGTACACAATGAAATCATCCTAATTTATCTCATGAAGTAGTTTTTTCTAGTAAGGATGACATTTATGTCATTACAGTAACAGTGCAGCAGCTGTGCACGGTATAATACTTTTGCTGATACTATAAAATCAATGCTAACAAAAATTGAAAATACCAAAACACTTTTGTATGTAGCTTTAATATTAATAAAGAATGAATTTACTTCAAAAACGTTCTTGTGATAGACGCTAATACCCCCAGATACCGATTTTCGTTCAAATCCGATAAACAATTACATAGGGACGAAAGATAACCCTTTTTCCCGTTGTTTGATGGCATCTTCTTGGAAACTAGTGGGTAATTTGTAAAACTGATATCAGTTACGAGTTTCTTGACACGAGAAACTCCCACCAACCAAGTTTCATGCAAATCCGTTAGTATATTAGCTGAAAATCGGTATATTAGCTGGAAATTTTCCGCACTGTAGCAGACAACATCTTGAAATGGGTGATAAATAGCGACTTTCAGTTTGCGCAAAAAGGGTTTAGTTTTGTATTTCCTCTCCAACAAAGTGTGACATGTGAGGATATCTATTTAAACATTTTGATTTAGGTCGCAACACCCTAGGGGGGCCGCTCCCAATATTTTTTATACTTCAAAAAGTACGTCTCATTAACCTATAAAGATCACCAAATCTTAATTTCAATTGGTTAAAGCGTTTAGAAATTACAGAGGTGGCCACTGACGATTGGTGACCCTGTAGTAGTCACATACAGTGAACTTCAATATATTGTGATTTTATAAACGTATCTTGTTGTTTTATAGATTAACCATATGTAAAATACATTTTACATTATTTTGCCCTTTGAACAAATAAAAGACTAAATTTAGTTAAGGTGAATTAAAAGCAATACTTTGCTCCAGCGGGAATTTTATTTTAAGCTTTTTTTGTTAGCTGGGAGCTGGCTGATACAAATGATTGAATTATTTGTGTGTTTGCGTGCGTGTTTTTATACAAATACCATTCTGAAAATATTAAACAAATTAAAATTAAAACCAAATAATGAGGAACAAATATTATAATTCCCTTTACATTAAAGTAAAATAACAATTCTGGGAAAACATATTTTTTGTATTCAGCAAACCAACTAAAAGTCGAATGTATAGCCATATAAAACTAAAATCAGTTGGGTTGTAGGTTGGCGTTCCCGCCGTCAGCCCATTGCGGAACTGGTTAATATAATTAATAAGTCATATGTGTATTGTTTCTATTTAAATCTCAAGATATTTGTTTTAATTAAAAATAATCATCCGATCACACTTTTACCCATTTTGTCAAAATCAGTACAATTAAATCATAAGTGGATGTCAGTTTAGTTTCCACAAGAGGTCCTCGATCAACTCACGTAGTAAGTTAATTTTATTTATGAATTAACTGAAAATTATATAAAGAATGGAATTCCTTTTAGTGGAAATGTGATATCTGTGGTATATTATATATTATGTAGTTTCATTCACCCAGTTCCCGTTAAGTAGTACAAGATAGTATAGGAAACATGAAACATAATATCCTGCTCATGTTCAACTAAAGGTTACATGTTTAGGTCTGTTTTTGTCATTCATGATGCGATTATTCTTATCAAAGAAAAAAATCACCGAAACATTTTCAGTCTGATCCCCAATTGTTCAATGACTCGTTGAATTCGGCAATTACTGGAT
This sequence comes from Homalodisca vitripennis, assembly GCF_021130785.1. NCBI lineage: Eukaryota > Metazoa > Arthropoda > Insecta > Hemiptera > Cicadellidae > Homalodisca > Homalodisca vitripennis. The sequence continues at coordinate 107,191,997 of NC_060211.1, forward strand.
TTGCTTTGCAAGGGGTATTAAAGTATGCGATCTCAAGTCTTAAGAGAGAAGATGTTTTAATTTTTAAGACTTGAGAACACACCTCCGAATAGGTACTCACAGCCACTGAGAAATCGTAGAAACCAGAGTGTCATTGACACAGATCGTTGTTTCTTCTAGAGACCTTTTCATGTTTGCTTTCAGCGTCCTCGTGGTAACGCAAACTAGTCTAGATGCAGACGGGATAGGGATCTTAGGTCCAATATAAGCTTGAGTGAACCTTGCCATACTTGGATAACTGGTTCGGGATTAGTTTTAGTTCATTCACATTCAAATAAACTATATGCACAATAAGAGGGAAACATCAACTGGATGTCCAGTGATGATTGCAATGGGTCGGGGACTACCGCTTTCGTGATACAGAGAGACCAGACACAACCGAAGTGATGGAGATGTCGCATCAAACGTTATGGGTTTATGCTACACTGTGGCTGCTGCTTTATTATATGCTGGATGGTCTAAGTACAAGTTGTTCTATACTGATAAGGGACACCGTAAACACGATATAAGAGATAAAGAGCGTGTTTTCGACAATTAGTTGGTTAATGAAGTTTCTGAGTTCATATTATGTTGCATGCTGCGAAAGAGCCAACCACAGAGATAACTAGCTTTTATGAGGTTAGGCACGTCTTAGAACTACAATAAATCGGCAAATAACAAAGTCCTCTCGTTATACACAATTACTTGGCGCGAGATTTGACTGTCTTCTTAGAGTTTTAAATAAATTGGGATATTTGGGCTGTTTAGAAGAATCACTACAAAGGTTCTCCAAGGCGGCTATTAAGTTCCCTCTCTCATAAAAAATATTGATTATAGTACAATACATATCAACCGCCTGGGCAGTTGGCTTTATTATTTATTAATAATATAAAGTGATCTCAATTTTAATACTAGTGTTATTTCTAACGCACTTGCTATAAACTAATATTTTATACTTATGCGAAGTTTAAACAATATATCTCAGACCTACGTGCATTTTACATCAGTTTATTTGCCACATACAGGTTTGCAATGATACGTCTCTTACTATAGTAACTAAGCGTAATACAATACACGAAATATAGTACAACCAATTGTAAGAGTACGTTTTTCACGCCTGCGCAGATAAGCACAGCTAGCTGATCAGCTGACATCAGTGACTGATACACTGAAACAGATCAGGACAGGACAGGATTTTGATTTGATGTTTGATATATTTTTGTCATTACCATATCTCGAATGATAGTGAGGGAGTTTGGGTTGGTTGTTTGGTAGTCGGTCAGAGTTTACTGATTTTGAAAGAAAAAGATAGTTAATTATAAAAGAACGGTGGTAGTGAATAAATGCTTTATAATATAGATTAAATATTCAAGTAAACGTGTTATTTTAAAAATATAAAAATGTTGAGTGTTTGTCGTAACAATGTTGCAGTCAGTTTTAAAAGGTAAGATTAACAGCTTTATCAGAAAGTAAATTTAGTTTGTTTCATATTTTTGAATCGTTTTTCATATGAATATTTACTACAAATAATTCTAATAATACTATAATCTTCAAGTTGGTGTTTTCAGAGGTCATTAGGTAAATTTATAGAATAAGCTAGCCTATTCATGCAAGAAAATGAACATTTATGTTTCTTCCTGTTTGGAAGATTTTACAAGATTGGACAAACAAAATCTTGCACAAAGGAAATAATGTTTTGTTAAGTGGTAGATCTTTTTAGGTTAGGCTAAGACTATTAAGTGAGAAAAAATAAGTGAAACCCAATGGTTTTTGACTAGTTATTTACATATTAAATATGACAGAATATTTCCAACATAATAGTATAGGCCTAATATGAATTACAAGTAGGAGAGTATGATAAGTAGATATAGTATACCGGTTATTTATATCAATTTTAACAGGGAGACTTTAATAAGCGGTCTACACTTGTTATTTAATTGGGGTAGGGTACGATAAGCGGACCCGGTTTTTTATATCGAAGAATACGGTCATCGATACCTAATATTTGCATCTCAAATCCTAGACTATCAATCGATATAAAAGTACTCAATAGTACATATAGTCCTCAATAACAATCATATGTTTTAAATTAAAATATGAATTTAATATTTACAGTGATCAAACAAATTATTATAACTAAAATTAGGAAAACTGAAGATGACCATTTTACTCCTCTCACAGTTACAGTTGTTTCTTTCCCACAAATTTCACATAATGGGTTTTTCGGTACGAGTCCAACATGTTAAAGCCACGATAAAGCAACGTCGTGTAGATTTCTAAAATTGACTGCCATTTTTAATAATCAGAATTACTTAGGTAAAATTGAAATATTATCCTACGTGTATTATTTTAGAGTGTTTACAGCTGTTGATATACGAGATTATTTAAGTTAATAGTTCAAAATAATTAATCGGTATCGATTGATTATATCGATGGTTATGATTAAGTAATATCGTTTGCCAATTTCGATATAAAAAACCGGGTCCGCTTATCGTACCCTACCCTTTAATTGCTATTATCGAACAATTTGATATATTATCCAACTTCAATGTATGTAAAAATCGCACACATTAAGTTATAATAAATTACTGTAACAAGAATTAATCTCGTACATTGCAATTTTAAATACACAAAATTTTACAATAGCATTATAAAACAAAGTAGGCCTAGACTTATATATCAAAGAAACCTTACAATATTTATAAATTGCCCAGCTTGATATCAATAAGTAACCGCTTTTTGTGAATTGGAGGAAATAATTCTCCCCATGTGTTATCAGGAGTCAAACTCACATGTTGAAGCTACTTAAACAAATCTTATCATTAGTGAGAAATAATTTACATATTTTCCTCATATTCATCGCCATTTTCAAAGTCACAAAATATTAGTTACTCCTTGTTGTTTATTGTTTACATTAAAATTACTATAACTAATAAGTTGAAATCATATGATAAGTTGTAATATTGAATTATCCTTCAGATAAAAACAATCGAACCATTCGGTAATATCAATCGAATAATGAGTGCAGGCTGCTTATTAAAGTCTAACCATATTAACAAACGATATTGCTTAATTAAATCGATTGTATAATCAACCAATACTGATGAATTAATTAAAATATATGATATTTTGGATACGTTGATACTGATTCATAATTTTGTTATATGATACATGAAGTAGGATATCCACGATTATACCAGTAAACGATATAAAAACCGGGCCTGGTTGTACTGTCTATTGCCGGTTCCACCATGTGAATATGAGAATGAGTGTATCAATCTTTTCTATTTCAATCCAGTGTCATGTCTTGTTCAACTCTTTGGTTGTTTCACGATTTATCGTTGTTCATGTTTTTGCTGAAAACGGTATATTGTTGTGCAATAAATTTCCTGTAACGTAATTATTAAAGACACATAGCGTATCTTCATACTAATTTGTAGAGAATTAAATTCTAAAAACAACATTTTTGTGCTTTTTACGTTTAATACTTGACTACGTAGCCCATATATAACTTTATATACGTGATTGATGAAAAATTGCCTCAAATTCAATGCAAGTTAATATTTATTGTTCTTGGGCATATTTTATACAAATTACCTACATTTTTCAGGATATGTTCCTAGTTATAAGTAGGAGGCTACTTTTAAGATATTCTATTATCAATGTAAAAAAACAAATAACATTTATTAACCCTTTCCGGGCTAGGAGGCAATATATTGCCGCCATAGATCGTGTCTGAAAAGTGCCAGGTGGCAAAATATTGCCGTCGGTGACATATGTGAAAAGCACCAGGTGGTAATATATTGTCTCCTTGATATTCGTTGTTTCTTAAATAAATACAACGTCTAATGATTAAAGTTTTATGTTTTTTTTATTCCGTGGTATATTTGTAGATAATTAATATGATTATCATTTTTATTTTGGAGGCCTATGCATTTTTATTTCGTAATTGTCACATGACATTATCAGCTGACTCGATCTTTCATTGTTAATTCTTTATGCTTTAGTTTAATTGTATTATTGTATGCTGGATTCTTTTTCATTATTTTATTTTGTGGTTGTAAATATTAGTAGTTTTAGTTGTTACGTTCTTAGCTATTGTGTGTAGTAGTTACAATGACTGACAATTTGCGATCTCACGGGAGCGAAATTGTAAATAGCACATTTTTAAATAGAAAAAGTGTAAATAAATTTCAAATAAAATTGTGTAAATATTTCTTGGTAAATAGTTTTTTTAACTGTATTGAAACTGTTTATGGATCCTACAATCATCTGTTTACCGGTACATTCATAATGTGAATATTTATTTTAAGTTTCTTGCAATGTAAGAGTCACTATTATAAAAACTTTAACACTTATAAAATGTTGCGATGTACAATTATGCGTATTTATACAAAATGTGTCATAAAAAATGTATTTATGAGAAAAATAAAACAAAATTTTGTTTGGTTGTTCCTTTCTAAATGTATAATATAATAAAATAGCTTTCCACTGTAAAATTATTTTTCCTTTTTTAGTTATTAGCAAAAAAAATTAAAACATTTTATGTAATCTATAAAACATTTTTTTTTTATTTTTAATTACTTATAACTACATCTATATATTTTTTTGTTGATAGTATATTATCTATACGAGTAATTTGGTGCAACTTTTAGGTAATTCTCTAATTTTTATGAATTAACTTATAAATTTTAATCTAAGAGACTGCAAAATCGCCAATTTTAGCCTGGCACTTTTGACTAGTCACAAGGGGATATGAGATGTGAAAAAAATTTTGCAACATCTTATATTTGTTCCTGGCCCTGAAAGGGTTAAAATGGCTTTAAAAGTAAAAAATAAAGTAATTTTTACTTTTTACATTTTTATTTATTATGGCGGCAGTACTTTTACGTACAAGAATTTTTTCCTGAAATTTAAGTTTATGGGAAACGCTTAATAGGAAAAGTTTTTTTTTAATTGGCTAAAGAGGCAGCTGAATTAAAACATTATTGAGGTTTTACCATATACAGTTGAACCACGTAATACTTCATGCACATTTATGGTATCTTATATTTGTACTAGAAGTATATGACATGTCTCATTTTAGAGGTAATATGAAAAAACTTATTAAGTTTTCTTGTAAGTGTGTAATTCTTAAAAAGTTATATGATTAAATTTTGAAAAATCAGATTTTTTCAATAACAATGAACGTTGATAAAACCATCATAAGTATTTTGATGGTGACGACTGAAAAACTTCTGTTTTGAGATACTACCTACCTGATCAGTAAAATATCAAAATTCTGTAGGGTCAGATCGTAAACACTTGATAGAGGTAAAATATTTTAAATATAATGTAAATTTCAAATGCTAATAACTTTTGTGCAATTAGTTATTTGGTTTCTGAGCACTACAATGTATCCTGACTTTTGTGTATCTCATAACAAGAGAGACATACCTATTAGAGACTATATTAGCTTACTTTATTATGTCCTTGTGTAGAATTGACTACCGGTAGTCTGTGTTTGTAGACTACAGACAAGTTTCATTATTTGTGGATACATCAACTATGTTCAAGGTTAATTATGGTACCTATTCTAATACATTGATACAGTTTTAAATAAATAATATTAATTTGTGAGTTTTCGTAGTGAAACTGGTAACAAAGATTAGATCAAGAGACATTGAACTATTACAACAATATATCATAATTTAATTTTGTACACTTTATTTGAGCTTTCCTTTGCTTTATTTTATTTTCACTGGATTTAGTTTTTAGCTTCATAAAAGACTAATATTTAGTAGATAATGGTTGGTTTTTAACACCACACACCTCTTATCAGTGATCAATAGATTATATTACAATAGTTGTTATCTGTTCTTGTTTGAATCCTTATATCTCTATATAGAACCCATATGGTAGAAATATTATAATTATTAGCAATTTCAGAACTGCTTAGGCAAAGCTGGAGATTAAAATAGAGACAAAATTTCTCAGAAAATAGTCTATCTACTAGTAAGTTCAGTGGTTGAAGAAAATGTGTCACACTTATGAATAATATAGTGAGAATTTCAAAATTACGTAAATGTAGAAAAAACTATTTTAATAACCATTTGCTAGCCTCCTTGAAATGATGCTTTTTGTGGATAGAATTTGAGTTTGTACTCACAACATTTGAACTGCTATATCTGGGTGAAATATTTAAATAACCGCTGTCTATCCCACTGAAGATAATAGAACTAAATTTCCATAGTTTTGGAATAATATTGTTATTCAATTATAATTATCTTCTTCAATTTTGTTGGGATAAAGGAATTAAAATAATGTTCAATTGAAAATGATAATCTCACATAATTGGTACACTGAAAAATGTAAATGTTCAACAATATTTCTTTTGAACCTGGCAGACCTCATGAAATGTTCAGGTGTTCATTAATGAGGAAAGAGTGGCTGAAATCTGAAGAGTTTCTCACAAATTTGTTTCTTTGCTAATCTGTTCAAAAGTTTTTAATTTTGCAAGCCTTTTACTTTGGTTTGTGCCTCCTACATGATGTATGATCTACAGACTATATTTAAACCAGCATGATTTTAATCATGTTTATCTATACACTTCTTAAAATACGCTTTCATTAAACAACTTTGTTATATAAAATAATGTTAATGAGTTACATAATTCCTTAATTCAAAACATAGTAATCATGGACATGTGGAAAAAGCTAATTACAGCATCTTGGAATAATAATCATTATTTTTAACCCTATTTCTCCTAAATATTTATTTATAAATACTTAGTTGCTTCTATGACGTCATCTCAAAAACAAATTATTTACAGAATTTGCTTAGCCTATTAATTATATAAAAAGTAAAATGACGTTCAGAATTATCTGATAGACCTATTTAGACTTATAGTTGCTCAAAATTACTTTTTTTCTTGAAATCTTCAAAAGTTTACTTGGAAATAACCCTTCCTCTACTTAATTTAATAAATTACTTTCAAAAACCCATTAAAGGGTTAGTTTGTGAAAATATAAAAGATTTTTCCTATGCTATTAAGTCAATAATAAAGTAGTGGTAATTCAGATTTAGATGGTAATTAATGCTTATTTAATAGCTGGCTGTATTCTATCAACCTTGGTGTTCGTCCTATTAGAACAATGTTAAACCTAAACTATTATTCACCAATATTTTTGGACATGGAGCTTTGCAAGATGGCTTTGAAGCGTTTGTTTGCGTTTATTTTATTTTAAAAGTAAATATAACTATTTACATTAATATTGTTTATATTGTGTTTAACATTGCTGAATTTTTCATTATTTTTTGAGAAGACCTTTATCCAAAGAAAGACCATGCAAAGATTGTGTTAACAAGATTGCTTAGAAGTATAAGAGGGTTTAGTATATATCCATTATATGCTTGTTTCTAATTATAACAAGGAAAATATAGACTTTCATGTACCTTAATTACAAGGGTAGTATAATATTCTTAAAAAAAAACCTACCTATACAATATAGGTTTATGGTACGTTTTGCTATAAATAAACTAACTTTTATATGAATAATTTTGTATAGGTATAACATTTATGAAAGAACTGTAAACTTCAAATGTACACACAGGGCTTTCAAGTCATTCAGTCTAATCTCCATAATTGGAACATGAAGTTACATTAAAGGAGTTGTTGGATATCTGGAGTAAACAATGTTAGAATTACCAAGGTTACACAGGGCTTTCAAGTCATTCAGTCTAATCTCCATAATTGGAACATGAAGTTACATTAAAGGAGTTGTTGGATATCTGGAGTAAACAATGTTAGAATTACCAAGGTTACACAGGGCTTTCAAGTCATTCAGTCTAATCTCCATAATTGGAACATGAAGTTACATTAAAGGAGTTGTTGGATATCTGGAGTAAACAATGTTAGAATTACCAAGGGTTGAAATTGCCAAATTTAAGTTACAGAGGGCCAATAAAGTTGCCTACTGTGCTTGGCTAGATTGTGTACCATGCAGTAAGCTTGTGTAATTATTTCGTTTGACTAAACATCATACATGCAGTATCTGCCATCATGAACAGCACCAATGACAACAAAACTTTATTTTACTTGAATTAGGCACTATCATAACTTTACTCTCTCTAAAAGACTAATTTCCCTGTTCACTTTCTAACATTTCCCTGATATACTATATATATATATATATATATATATATATATATATATATATATATATATATAAGATAAATTATGTTTGTATGTCATAGTTCAAGGATGTATATTATTAATTAACATAACGGGACACTATGTTTATGAATGGTGACCTACCTCTCAAAACTATAACTATAAATATCAGCTGCTGAAATATATAGCAAGTGACATATGTTGCTGAGTTGGTTCGTTATGTTCCGATAGGAAACGACATTGAAAAGTTAGTTAGATGTAATCAATTAACTGATTGAAAAAGAAATAAAACTATGACACAGCCAAATCTGTCTTCTTTTGAGTACTAGCGCTGACACAGTCCAGCGTGTGGGTCTTACAAGCTGTAGAGAAAGAGCAGTTGACAGTGACGCCTACTTGACAGTACATATATAATCCATCAGAGTTGTGAGATCCACATGTTAGGTCCAATGTTGACTACAGAGGGTTAAGTTATCATGGTTAAACTGTATATGTATAACTAACCAATGTATATTGGGTTTTTAAGCAAAATAACTAGCTAAGTAACTAGGTCTGTTTATTGTTAAAAATAATAATTATATATTTAAATTGTTTAATTCATGGAGCATACGGATGGTAATTGAGTTAAATTTTGGCAATACAATATATAATTTTGGATTGATTATTAAAGGCAATATTTAAAATTTTGTTTCAAAGTATACAGTAGTAGGCTATTGTACTTTGATATCTAGAAATGTATTGTCAAAACCATATAGCCTTCACTGTGTTGCATGCAGCTTAAATTTATATTCTCTTCATTCCTTAATAAACTAATCATTACTATAAACACCTAAAAACTGATAGTCTCTCTGTGTGGAATGTAACAAAATTCATTTAGGGTCAGGATGTGTTAAAAATTATTACTAGATTACTTATCATTAATTAAAAATATACTGATGTTGCTGATATTTAATGAAAAAGTGTGCATACATATCAAAAAAAGTTTGACTAAATTTTGTTTTCATAATTACTAATATAAAGAAATTGATAAAGATTAAAGAAGTCTTAAGTTGTTAACATTAAAGGCCTTACTATGAAAATATTTCAAAAATACTCATGCAAGCTTAGTATATTCATACTAAATATCTTAACTCAATAATTATCAATTTGAAAATGAAATGTATGCTTCAATGCAATTATACATTATGCAAGTAATCGCTGATAATTTAATATTTTCATACTGTACCTGCTCAGATAAAGTAAAATTCATGGAAAATTCTACTGAAATGTTGTTAAATATCTAATGTTTGCCAAGAGTAAATGTTTTAATTATGAAAGATTTAAACTAAGCAAATATGTTTTACTGAATGGTCTAATACAATGTTACATAACCTGAAGATTTGAATGAATCATGGAAATGGACTTGATTAAAAGTTAAATTACAAAAACTTAATTCAATTTAAATTAGTTTAACAACATTTTTACGAATAAAGATATGGATTAATATATCTTTTTCTATATTTATACTAAAGTTTAGTTTAAAAATAGTCTCAACAGTGTTACACGTACAGTAGCATGCACACACGCTTTGTAAACAATTCATTAGCACTCAGAGTCAGGTGACTGGTTTTGGGTGTAGCAAGCTGGAGACTCATATTTGTTCATTCACTCGGTTTATTGGTTTGTTAGAAAATAGTTAAAACAACCAAAGTAATTAAAATATTGGTAAAGTTTTTATGAAATAAAATTTTGTACTTTAAATAAAATATTGTTTGTTCTTAAATCAATATTGGGAGTAACTGAGTGTAGTGTGTATCCTGTACACTCCCTTGTTTTTTGTTTCAAGATGTCTGACAGTGAGAGGTATGTGAAATATAATGAAATGTATTTCAAGTGCTAGGGATGTGTTATGCAGTATTGTTGGTACTAATATTTTATAAACTTAACACTTAAATTTTCCTAGCCGATTTCTTGCTAGACCTCTCTTTTTACTTAATTACACACACAATGTAGGAAAAAGTATTGTGGTTGTTCAAATAATTGCCTTAATGTTTCTAGTGTATATATGTTTTATGTTCCTCTTTTAAAAATGTAACATTTTTATGTTTTTGATGTACCCATTGGCATAAACATACAAACAAATAAATTTCACTAAAATTTTTCAAATGAGTGCAATTGATGAATATTTAGATATGATTTTTCAACTTTATAAATTTGTTGTTTTTTAAATTTGTAATGTCTTGGACTGATGACGTGCTAGTGAAATCCAGATACTTGGAGATTAATTTTTAATAATAGTTTAAGGGTGATAAGATTTTTATATATTCTAATGATGTCTGTACCTAACTCTCTAAAGAGTTAGCAAAAGTCGTAAAGGCATTGGAAAGTGGATTTCTTGGCTTAATAATAAAGCCTAGACCAGAATTTCCTCGGATTTCTATAATAAAAAAGTAGAAATCCTGTTTACCTGCCAACCAAACTGGAACTTTGAAAAGTCTCATAATTAAAAAACTTGTTTTATGATTAAAACACAATTTTTATAAAAGACAGGCACAAGTGAAATTTTTTATGAAATTTAGTATGAAATTTTAGAATTATATAAAAATGTTGCCATCTTAAATCTTATTCTTGACCAGGTGGTTCAAAAAGTTGTACATTAATAACGATATGGGACTCATTATCTCGGGTATGTAATTTTGTAAAGCATTATTAACATACAGATTAATCATTTAATTACGTTTTTACAGCTTACTGAAAACTCAGCTTGAATTGGTTTCAAATCTCAATTTTGATAGAACAAAGGTTTTCTTGTGTAGAAACAACCCTTAACATTGGTGTGTAAATTTCTCAACCCACGGTATCACAGACAGCACAACTAACAAAGGTTAAAGACATCTTTAATATTATTATAATAGATATTATATATATTTGCCACAGAAACCAATAAGAACTACTCCAATTTTGATTTAATATTCATACTGTGATAAAACAATCAATTATTCATAAATTTCATAATTATTATAATTTATTACAATTTAGTTGTAGTGTGATAGGATTATTAAATTTTTTGCATGAAGCCATTACATGGGGTCATTAAACTGTAAATTTAATTAATCAAAAAATAAGTTTATGGGCTTTTGTATTACACCTTAAAATCCTGTGCATTGTGTTTCCACATTTTCTTGGGGTGGAGCCAAAATGTAATTGGCCAGCTGCTTTTCATCTGAAGCCAAGTTGGCCAAGGGCAAGAAGAATGTACAGTAGGCCTAGATCCAGTCATACTGGCAACTGTGTAAGAGATTATTGCATGATTTGTACACAGTGGTGTTGTGAGTTTTGTGTTTAAATTGAGAACTTGTTTTTTCCAGAATGTTACACCAGAGTGGGTGTCTGTCAGGTGTGATAAAAGATCCTCACATTGAAGATTTCCAAGTTCAAAATGAACCCATCCTAGGTAAGAGAAGTTTTTGTAATTTAGGATAGAAAAATTTTAATAAATGCCTTTTTCCCCTATAATCAGTGTAACAATTGTTTAATTGTTTTCAATATTTCTTCTATAAAACTTCTATAATTCATCCAAGGATCTTGTTTTATCAAGAACATAACTATAATATAGGTAATGTTGAATAAAATCTTGACATGAGTGAGTAATACTTTGTATCAATTACATGTACCTGTGTTTACAGATCAATTGTTCTTAAAATATCTTTACTGTGTGAGTACTATTAAAAAAAAAAAAATAAAAAAAAAACAATGTGTTCTATTAGTTTGTAACTTAATTTACAAACATGTAGAGCAACTACAAATTCTGTAATTTTAAAAATAAGCCTGTTTTTAAAAATTAGTTGGAAAAAAGTTTATTTCTTATTTAAAAATTAAGTATTTCATTCAATGGAGAATGTTAATAAGCTGGCCCGGACGCACTGCTGAAACTTCTATTTAACAGGTGTCTGAATAGTAAGAAATCACCTTATGAGTGGAAAAGAGCAACTAAATCTCAGGTTATAAAAGAGGAAATCGACAAAACTGTCAAAACAATTAGTTATCATTGTCTTTTAATCGTTAAAATATACAGGAGAGTTTTGAAACAAACAAACTGAGAACCAAACAATACAGCCAGAGGGAAAAAAATGGATTCCGACAAGGGAGATCATAATTATATAGATGGAATGTTGTGTTAAAACATGTAACAAAAAAAGTTGAAAGAGTATCTGAATTTCATTGATTTAAAAAAAAATGCATGATAAAAGAAGGTGTCAGTGACCAACTTATAAGAGAAATCAGGAAACTCTGTAGTAGCTGCGTTACAATTAGTAACAAACTCAGTAAACAATTCTAGTCACTAAATAATTCAGGTAGAGCTGCACTTTAGTACCTACATTATTTAGGATTTATTTAGAAGCGGTTTTAAGGTTAGGAAGCAAAAATGCCATGATACATAAATTTCTATAGATAACAAATAGGTATATACTCCACTATTTGTGAACGAGCAGGTTCAAAATCGATCTGAGAACTTGGAAAGGAAGTTGAAAGGAGAATATAAGTAATCAGGTTCAACAATAAACCATAAGAAAATTGGATATATGAAAAAACATTAGAGATCTTGAAGTAGGACAATACAAGCGAAAGAACCATGCTAACAGCTTTGTGTGACACTTTCAAGTACATGAAAAACTACAGAATTCATAAAGAACAAAATTGTACAGTGACGATAAGTAATAACTAATAAGGCACCTAAATTCAGTTCTATGCAATTTATAAAATTACGAACAAAATGAAGACAGTAATTTACAAGAATTTATATAGGGCTGAAACATTGGAACTAACCAAAATTAACAAACCCCTGAAAATGGAATATTTAGTGGAGAAGGTATGGAATCTCAAGAATGGACCATATAAGAAATTACAAAATCATGAAAATTGTGAAAATAGAAGGAAACATCTTAGGCACAATTGACATTGTGGGAAAAGGAAACAATGGACATGGTAAGATCTGTTACAAATGACACAACTAGATAGCCCTAATAAATGTTTTCTAATGGTCTCCATCAGGAAAAAGAAAACATGGTAGACAACCAAGAAAATGAAAACAATAAATCGGAAGAAGCCATGAGAAGAAGGGATTTAGAAGATAGCGACTGGCAAGACTGTCAGGCGTGGAAAATGAGAAACGAGAAACGACGAAGACTGTAGTAATAGACTCGCAATATGTGTATGGAATATGGATATTCATGTTGGTATGTAATTAAAAAAAGGAATAAAATTAAAACCTTTCATATTCTAGAATTTTTGGGCTGAATGGTGGTAGGTGACGTAAAATCTTGGTACAACACGTGAATGCATGGAGTGTCGCAATGCACATTCATGGTATATAGGCTATGTGTTCCAGAGATATCTTGAACTTCTAAATAGAGTGTTGCTAAAATCCATCAAAAATTGTATCTCATTACTGAAAACCCTCTTTGAGCTTTTGATGAAAACTTAATGAAAAACTGATTTAAACTTTCTAAGATCCATATTTAGAACTCATGTATATTTTTGTTATTGAAACGTAGTAATTAGGATGGAATATTGATTTTGGTAAAACAACAACAAAATGATTGGAAAAAAATAATTTTTAAGATTAGCATACATCCATTTACATTTAAGCTGTTACAGGGGCACAGTTAATAGCCCCTGCTATAATTCTAGCCTCAGTTATAATTCTATCTTGCTGCTAAAGTTAAAAATGTGAATTTAAAAGATTAAAAATAACAGCTCAAAATATATTTAAATTTTGTTCCAAATATGTATTCCTTACATGAAATAGTTTCTTAATTTTTAGAATATTCAGATACAACCAACAATCTCTGCTATTGAAAATGTATAAAGCTAAAATGTCCGTACGCCCTGGTTTCATAAAGACAGAGCACCTCTGCATTTTCTTTGCAAGTGCAATGGAACATAGATCATTTTAATTTTCTAAATTAGAAATCTTAGATAATTTGAACTTTTCTTCCAATTCCTCAACATTATTATATTACACATAATGTTAAAACACAATGGTCTATTTGAATATTATTTATAATAATCCAAACTTTTGTTTGTCATAAATTATTTTTGAGCTAGACTCTCTAAAAGTGGATGTCAACATTACGATCACCTTAACGATGTAGTTAACTGAGTATAGTTTCATTCACAGTTGCACAGCTATTGAGCCAATTTGCGTTGCACTGTATAAGCACATAACCTGATTTTTCTTGAAATTGATAGAGGGTATTTTCCTAAGAAAGTAATTGGTCATCAGCCATTCTTGTTTTGGTGCAGGTCAATATGAGAGTGTATGAGAGATCCAAAATGATCAGATACAACCGATTAAGTTCATTTCTGGTCTAATTTATTTACGGTTACACTGTTGAGTTTACATTGCACTGACAAAGAAAATAAACACATATAAGGGTTTTGGAATCCAACTTAGATTTAAAAGCTTTTATTTGTGGTCTGCGATGTTTCTGGTGCTTTAAGTAATATTAATTTCAACTCAATCAAGAAAATATGAGCAGTTATTGTACCTATTCACAAAAAAAGGCGACAAACTGGACTGTAAAAACTATAGAGGTATATCTCTACTCAACACAACCTACAAAATATTATCCAAGCTAATATTGAATAGACTCAAAGAGTATGCGGATAGAAACATTGAAGATCATCAAGCAGGCTTCATGAAAGAAAGATCTACAATAGACCAGATATTTATAATGAAAGAGCTAGCTTCTAAATACTATGAATACAATAAGGATCTGTATATAATATTTATAGACTTTAAAAAAGCATACAATAGTATCTCTAGAAGTAGTCTATGGAACATTTTGAAAAGTTTTAGTATCCCAAATAAACTGATAAGTCTAGCAAGACTCTGTGTAAGCAGCTCCAAAGGAAAAGTACAGGTGGGAAAGGAGTACACAAACTTGTTTAATATAAATACAGGAGTGAGGCAAGGTGATGGAATATCACCAATTCTATTCAACTTTGCTCTGGAAGAAGCACTAAAAAAGATAAAGGGGATACCTGAAGGAGTAAAATTGGGAGATAAGTTCAATATCCTGGCATTTGCAGATGATGTAGCCATTCTAGCTGAGAGAAAGAGGGACTTAAACAGACTAGTAGAAGCCTTTTTAGTTGAGGCTGCAAAAGTAGGATTACAAGTAAACGAAGACAAGACGCACTACATGAAAATAAGCAGAAGAATGGAACAGGAAGGAGAAAAGCTATAGAAGTACTCAACCATGATTTCAAGGCTACAAAGGAATTTAAGTATTTAGGAGTGACGATAACACATGACAATAGAGAAGAAGCTGAAGTCCAATGTAGATTAGCAGCAGCAGATAGAACATACTGGAGTCTTGCAAAACTTCTCAAAAGCAAACTATTAATGAGGAAAGTTAAATTAAGAATTTACAAAACCATGATCTTGCCAGTTTTGATGTACGGGTCGGAAGTATGGGCACTCACAAAGAAATCCCAAAAAAAGTTAATAACCTTTGAAAACAAAATACTAAGAAGAATTTTTGGACCAGTTCAAGAAGGAGACATATGTCGGATCAGGAAGAACAGAGAATTAAGAGAAATATACCAAGATCCCGATGTGATTGCACTGATCAGGAGTAAAAGAATGAGATGGATGGGCCATGTTGCCCGTAGGGGAGAAGATAAAATGATAAAGAAGGGTGTGGCGAGGGGAACCAGAGGGAGTGAGGCCATTGGGCAGACCTAGGATGTGATGGAGAGATCAGGTGGAGAAGGATTTAAGAACGATTGGCGCTACACTGGAAGTGGCTCAAGATAGAGGAAGTTGGAGAGACATTGTTGGCGAGGTCAAAAATCATCTGGGTTTCGAGTGGCCACAGGAGTAAGTAAGTAAGTATTTGTGGTCTGCGATGTTTCTGGTGCTTTAAGTAATATTAATTTCAACTCAATCAAGAAAATATGAGCATATGTAAGCTTAAAAAGACTATTTTAGTCAAAATGCATCTACTTCATCGCTTATATCCTGCTTCTGATATAAGGGGTAGATTGTACCATCTCTTTGCTTTTCCTTTAACTACAGTAAATTTTTAAGGGAAACAACCACTTTTGATAACCTTATGTGCAAAACATCACAGCTTTGTTCATCAAGGTGGGTTTTAGAACACCGTTTAAATATTATTTTCAATTCATTAGATGGTGTATTCGTCAATGGTACAATCCCACTAATATTAAAATTCCAAAGTTTGAATGTTTGGAGGTTTGTCCTCGAATCACGCTGAAACTGCTATACGGATTGTGCTGAAATTTGGAACAGGTATAGCTTTTGGTCTGAATTAACATTTAGAGTGGTTTTTACCACCCATAACACATTCATTTCACCAAATAAAGTCGAATTCAAATTGAAAAATTAGTTTGTTTACATTCGAATGTTATGATAAGAACAAAACGTATTTTGACAGCTGTTGACAGCTATAGTTCGACAAACTTTCTGAAACATCTGTTTACATTTGAATTTTATCGATAATAAGTAAACAGTGCTTGATTGGTACTGTAATGCAGATAGTAAATAAAACGTTAATATATAAATTTTACTCCAGATTGCGCCAGTGACAAATTAAAATCATCTAATGCATTAAATACTGTTATAAAAACTAATCTTAATGAACAAAGTTATGAATGTTTTCACATAAGTTACTTTA
Source organism: Homalodisca vitripennis (assembly GCF_021130785.1). Taxonomy (NCBI): domain Eukaryota; kingdom Metazoa; phylum Arthropoda; class Insecta; order Hemiptera; family Cicadellidae; genus Homalodisca; species Homalodisca vitripennis. Next base: position 107,208,851 of record NC_060211.1, read on the forward strand.
AACTGGTGTGTCTTTGACATTATGATATTACATTTTAACAATGGCTAATGGAAAAACAGAGAAATGAATACTAACATGCCTCAACGATTCATTCTTTCCCTGGCTACAGTCCAAAAAACAAGTGTAACGCAAAACTTTAATAAGGATTATTTTGGAAAGTTGCAAAACCTTAATAATAATTTCCCTCTTATACCGAAAGTACATAGTAAGTAGGTTGGACTCTCCCCTAGGTCGTAATAGGCTTTTCAGTCCTATTTATGTGTGTATTTTCTTCATCAGGACAAGGTAAACTCAACTATGTCAACACGATTTTGACCAAAGTAGATTTCTGAGAACTAGATAATCGAAATGGAAATATCTTAGACCTGAAATATATGACAAGGACTGGAAATATGCGCTTTTTGACCGAAGTAAGTTTCCGATACCTGTAATGGTGCGGCATGCGACTATATCCTTACAGTGTGTCTATATGTAAAGCGTTGTTACCAGTACCGGTAGAGTTTTTTTTTTTTTTTAATATTTGTCTGCTCGTTATTTTTTTCTTCAGAGAGACAGAAAATAATCTTAACTTTGGCCAAAACAGAACTTAATAAATTAAATTTTTAAATGCTCACTAATTGAACCCAGACCAAATTTTTTTCAGCACTTTAAAGATTGATTAGTACAAAAATATATTGTATATTAACTATTGTAAATAGATTGTGAAAGAAATGTTGAGTTGGATTTTTAATATCCTGTACAGAGTAAAGCTAAATAGAAATTCCAAACAAAAAAGTCTTCATACTTTATTTTCTAAGTTATAATGTAAAACTTTTTAATATTTTTTTCTAATACTGGGGTTCTTTAGAAAAATCAAATTGTAAACAACAAATTTACATAAATTGTAAAACAAATATGTAATCATAAATAACAAGTATATGAAATTTTCTAAAAGGCTTTGCAAAACATCTACAACTGGGCTGGCCGTTTTAAAACACGTCTTTGGTAAAAGGTCTGATAATGTTGGCAGGCTGTTATCAAATTGACTAGTGGGAAGAAAGTTAAAACATATTTTAAAACTTAATTTGCATAAATTTGCTTATTTTAGTTTAATGTTTTTTATTTAAAGTAATCAATATATCTACTTACCTAAGTTCTGAGAACAAAAATAGGCAATACAAAACTGACTGTTCAACTGAACACCAAACTACTCACCACAATGAAAATCTTGTCTTGTGTAGATTAGGAAGTTTGATGTTTGAACTATGGACTCAATAATTCTCTGATAAGCTTGGATTTATCTTTTGTTGAGAAAACACTCCAGATGTTTTATTTTAAACTCTCTTGTTTCATTATTGTAATTATGTTTATTGGTGTTATTTAAATTGATTATCACAAGAGGTAATTTTAAACAAATGTTTTAACCTTGTTGATGACGATAATTAGTAGTCATACTGAGCTCAATGCTTTAGGAATGATGTGAAGTGGTGTTACAGAATAGAATTTCCTCATTATATGTTGCCCAATCTATTAATTATTTGCCAATACAATTAAAACTAATCAACACTCTCAACAATTTTAAAATCGAAATGAGGATATACTTGGTCGGAAAGGCTTTCCACAGTCCGCAAGGGGTCTTTGAGTAAATTTATGAGGTCAGCAGTGCAAAAAATAGACATTTTGTAAATTTTAATCTTAGTTGTGGACATTTCTATTAACTGCAGTATTATTTTTAATGTTTATTTTGTGATTCTAAGCTTAGTTTACTGGATAAACATTATGTTGATGTGCACAGATAACTTGAGTGTTCAATTGCATAAATAAGTGGCTTATTATAATTGCTTTGTATATTTATGATGAATAAATTTTATATTGCTGAATTTATATTTTATATTTATTATTATTGGTCTTCATTGCAAGTTTTATTTATAACTGTGCACATTAATGTTTTAATAGTGACTGATGTCACATACTAATGGTTACTGAAATTGTTAGAGATTTATTCTATGATTTGGAATGTAAGACATATTAAAAATAAAAAATTTTAATTTATTCGATAAAATATATAACACTAAAGGGTGTTATTAGTCAGTATATACCATAAGCAATATGGCCATGAAACGTTAGGCTGTTGTTTGCTGGAAGTTCCAAGTCATTCAATTGCAATAGTTTGATCTAAATATGATTTTTGTTTATTTTTTGCACCTCATTTCAAGTCTAGCAGGTACATAAATAATTTCAACCAAATAATCACAAAAATTTCATTAATAATATGTTTTTAAAATAACTTTTTTAGTTATTTAGTGTACTGAATTCTCAAACTCTGACATTGATATCAGAAAGTAATTTGAATTAATGTGTACAATCCATAATACAAGTATATTCATTGAATCCATAAACAGTAATGTATGTTAATTGTCAATTAAGGCAAAATAAGCCTACCTTTAAAAAAATATTAATTATTAAAATTGTTTAGGGATAGTCTGTTCATTAGGTATAGGTCTGTGAGTTTAAAATAAAAGGTCAACTCTTTGATAAAATGCCAAGAACACCAGCTGCCTGCTCCATTGCATGTGGTTGCATATGGTCTTTGACAGTCTACAACTTTTTTAGATTCTTAATTATTTAATGTCATTGATATATTGTTATTGATTTTCAAGTAGAACTTGAAGTAGTTTAGTAATTAGGTAGTGTTGAATGGATGTACAGCTCTAGACCCACGGTGGTGGTTTGTGGTAGATCAGGTCGAGGGTGTTTATTTAATTGCCCAACGTATGATGATCATATATTACGATAATTAATTTAATCGTCCCACGTTGTTGGTGATATGTGATTTAGTTCAAGTATTTGAGTTATGATGCATTGCCCAAGGTTGGTGATGCCACATGATAAATCCCAAATGTGAGGTTGAGTCTATTGTAGTAATAATCAAATGTCCAATTTAGGTTAATATGAAGGTGTTGAATTAAGCTGTATGACGTAGTTCCAGTTCAAAGTTAGGTTATGTTAACCCGAGTACGTGGTCACTGCATGTTTTGAAAACTAATGTCATTTAGTCTTATTAATAATTTGTGTTAACTGCAAATATTGTTTTTACTTATTTGTAGAATTTTATATGAGATCAATCAATAATATGATTGAAAAGAAATTCCAATGAGGTCGTCAGTAAAACCACCTTTACGAATTATATCATGTCCCAGGTTAATAAGTTCTCACATATTTCACTCAAATAAAATAAAGGAAAACATTTAAAATGTCATCTTATTGTGGATTTTTATGGCATTTTCGACAAAATGAATCTAAACAATAATATTGAGAATTCATAAAACAGATTCCCGTGTAAAGTGCATCATCTTAATAACGATTTTCTGGATTGTTAAAGTTCTTTAGTCTTATTCAATGATCCAAAAAGTAATACGTTGTAAAATACTCTGTAGTAAGCATTCTGATGCTAATTAATCGATTGGGTACTTAAGTAAGAAATCTTAGGTATTTAGTATCTTCTTTACTTTTAAGTATGCTCATTGATTGGTATGACCAATTGTGGTGCCTTTATAAACACCAGAACTAGGTACACGTCTTTATATGAGGGTCATACAGAAAGTTTTGAGAAAGGAGAAAAATATTTGTACTAGAAGTTCAAAATGTTATGCGTTCAAAGTATCCTATCCAGTGTCAATGCATGTTGAAAACACCCAAGCACTCTTTTTTTGGAATCCAGTAAAAATATTCAGTGGTTGAGTCATCAATGTCAGTTTCTGACATCAATGTCAGTTTAAGTGAAAGAAGGGACAATGTATTCCTGACTTCACCCGAAAAAATTAAAGAGAATAATTCTGAGAAAAAAGCAATATCCTACCAGGTGTTTTTGTGAGTTGATGAATAACTACATGTCACACGTAGTGACATTAATCATATGATTTTTGTGTAAGTAATGTTAAAAGTAGTGTGAACAAGAAAAATTACATGTCAATTATGATTTTTTTTAATTGTTATGAAATGCTAAATTTTAACAAGATATTTACATTTACAATCTACAAAAGCTTAATAATTCTTGTAAATATAACGAATTATATTATAGTCATTATTAATCTATTGTAACACAATTATGTAAACTAAAATCAATGTTTATAATATGGGCTACTAAATGTAAATTTGATAATGTTTATAACTTGAATAAATGGGCTGACCCACGACCTTTGGGAATAAAATTAAAATTAATTATTATTACATTTGAAAGATAATTCATATTTATTTCACTGTATAATTGCTTAACATTATTGATTTACTATTTTATCATAACATTGTTTTGACTCAACTCCCCTTTCAATCTTATATACAAAAACTACCTAACTGTGGTTACATCCAGTCAAATATTTTCAAAACTATTAATTATTATTACTTCCAGGAAAATCTTAGGAAAACCCCATACAAAAATATATTTGGTCTTTAATATACAATTATTCAAACTAATGATATTGATTTTGCTAGTTTTAAACATGTGAAGAACCGATTAAATATTTTTAGGTTACCTACCTGGAAGTAAAGAGAGAAAAGAACTGGAGACTGCACTAAAGGAATTGGCCAGTAAAACAGAAGATGTTCCAATTATCATAGGAGGACAAGAGTTCAGAACAAAAGAAGTAAAATATCAAGTTATGGTAAGTATTCAATTGAAATATTGTCATCGTAGTGTACCTTTGTTTAAAGTTTATGATGTTGGGAGAATTGTGAAGGAAACATGTACCTTTCCTGATCATCATTCATATTTTATCAATACATATATGTGCCCTTTTGTGACAGAAACGGTGTAAAACTATTAGTGTGATATTATTTTGTATTTGACCATTTATGTCACATATGTGTTTAAATAAGTAAACTAACATTTGATCAGAAGACCAAATGTTGTTTACCTGTTAAACAACTTTTAACATTCATTAAATTTGTGTAAGCGGCAATAGTTAATTTTCTTAATTTTATATATATATATATATATATATATATATATATATATATATATATATAATATATACACACACCTCAAAACAATTAAAGGAATACTTTTATTGCGTCTTGTAAAACAAGTATTAATAACAGAAGAATGTTTGAACTTTGCACACTGATAAAGGAACCTCTTGGTAGCAAAGATAAATAATTCTTGTTTCTTTCTGACTAATTCAGTAAAAGATAAGAGTGATTATTTCGATATCATGTCCAAACAAAAATGAGATAAGGAAAGGTTCAGGTTCAGTTTTGTCACAAGCTGATCTCCTTCAGTCTGGATTAGGCTTCTATAGTTAGCCCTGTGTGTTTTTATTGTTATGGCGGGTGTTAGACGGTTTTTGTCTGAGAGTGATATCAGTAGAGCTGCTACTTTGATAGAAGTGGGAGTTTCCCAACGAGACGTGGGTAGGCGCTTAGGTGTGAGTCAGTCAGTAATTTCAAGATTATGGAACCGACATCAGGAGCTTAGGAACTCTTCGAAGATGCCCAGGACAAGGCCGCTCGAGATCCACCACGCACATAGAAGATCGATAGAATTCCATTTGGGCGGGACTCAGTATTAGTGTGGGGTGGCATAACAATTGACGGTCATACAGACCTTGTCATAATCCGAAACGGTTATTTGACAGTCCAGCGTTATGTGGACGAGGTGTTAGACGTTCATATTCGTCCGAGAGCAGAGCAAGCAGGTCAAAAGTTTTTATTTATGCAAGACGGAGCTCGGCCTTTGGATGAGCTGGAAATGGCGTTACGAGAAGAATGGGAGCGGTTACCTCAAGATAGCCTCAGACGACTCATCAGAACCATGCCACAGCATGTTCGTGTGGTTATATCAGCTAGAGGTGGCAATACAAGGTATTGAAAGTGAGATTCAAAAGACCAGATCATTTCTTATTACATTTGTACTTTAATAAGAGAGTTGTTTTCGTTTTAATTTTACGGTTTTAAACTTTGTTTACTGTTCTAGCCTAAAATAAAATATCATATAAAAAAACATATGCAATGTATTTTGCTTTCAACACCGACTTTGAAATTAAAAAAAAAATAATTAAAATTTCGAACCGTTAACCGAGTACATTCTGTCAAAAAAGTGATCCTTTAATTGTTTTGAGGTGTGTATATATATAATATATATATATATATATATATATATATATATATATATATATATATATATATAAGATATTATATATAAGTATTATATATATAAGTAAAAATATTTCTTGCACTTCTACTAACAAATTTAGACAATTCTCATAACAAACAAATAGAACATACATATTCATAGTAATCTATTTTTGGGGCTTTTGTTATACATTTGCGCTTAGTTGTTTTTTGTTCTTTGTGATTATTTAAGGCAATTTATTGGTAAAGTCCAAAATAATCGTAATATATCTAAGAATAAAAATCTACCTTTTTTACGAAAAAACTCCAACCTCGTTTATTAAAACCCAAAATTAACTTGAAACAACCTCTTAAACCAGTTTTTAAATAATCAGCATATTTTTTTTATCATTTAAATTTATTTGGACAAACTATAATAAGATTAGGTGTTAATCTCATATTTGTTATGCCATTTTCTTGGGTGTTAATTTATTATAACACGTTATTAAAATCATCACTGATATAACAACTAGGTAAATGAGGTATTAAATAGCATGTATTGTTGGAGAGAATTTGTATCCTTAGAAGAGTTCTATTAATAATGTTTATTGTTTTAGTTGTCAATAATACAGGGATGGCACAAAGTCTGGTCACCCCTTCTTAACTTACACCAAAAATGTTTAATGGACATACTATACATACGTTCAAGTTTCAGACTCTAATGGCTAAACGTGTTTTAATTGACATCTAATTGTTACCATTATATATGAAACAGAGAATTAATGAAAATCAACATATTTGTTGTAAGAATATAGAGGTAAGAGTATAGACTTTGTGCTCAGGGTGTAGAATAAAATTATAGCCGATACTACTCATTGTACAGTGTTCAATAGTGTGTAATGATTATTTATGTATTGTCTATTTCTATTTTTGTGATGCTTATTTATAATATAGAGTCAATAATGTGTTTTTAATCACATGTTGTGCAGCAATGCCAAATTTTATATAAATCACACCTAATTCAAAACACCTATAGAAAACCAAATATAAAATCATTAATGGCAAATTTTAGAGACTTAAAAATTTGAAAACATATTTTACATTCCGTAAAATGAGGTGAAAACAATATACAATTAAAACTTTTACTATAGCAGTTTTCCATTTCAAGCTGTACATTTTGAAGTAAATTTTAAGCTAATAAACTGTAATAGTGATATATTTGTTCATATATTTTGTTAATTTGCTCAATTTCTTTACCATAATCTCTCAGGAAGTATTAATCTCTGCAATTATAAACAATTGTTATTTTGTTTGAAAGTCATTAGCTGACAAAACCTAAAATAAGTCTGTAGTATTTTAGACCCAAGATTTACAGAGGAAGAGGATGGTTAATAAATAACTTCATGTTATACTATTCAACAAAAATTCTGAAGTTCTACTTTTCGTATGATTTACTACAATATATATTTTTTAACTTAGGGAAATGAAATATTTTAATTTACTGTAGTTTAAAATCCTATTTTGTCCACTAATTTGTTATATGCCTAATAGTTGGTTTAGTTTGGTTTGAACCAAGCATATACATGTTGTGTTAATTGTAATTTCTTACGTTTCAAAAATAATAGCTCCAATTTTTATGTTATTTTTACACATTTTTAAATTTTATGCATGCAAGATTTTTAATCATATAATTAAATTAAAGTTGTTGCTTTTACTTATAAGTACTTTACAATGTATATTCCAATCAAATGTATTTTCATTTACTAATTATTTTCCTATCGCTTATATTTAATTATTTTTCATGCACATATGAAAGTTTTCATCAAGTCTGAGGTGCAAATTAAAGATGGAAGATGCATTGGGAGAATTTTTAGTAATATTGGGCAATGGGATGTGTTAGATGGGTGGGAGGGGGAGTAGGTACTATCAATAGACACAGATGATGTCACTCAAGTGGAGTTGCCTAGCTTTCCAATGTCATCAACGAAAGCCCCAGCTGTAGTCATATTGGTGTCATTTCACATCTATCAATGGCTAACCTCACTTAGTTTACTGTACTCATTTAATAATAGTACCCAATTAATAGTTTGACTCATAGGTATTTCATTCATTATGCTTTGAAACCAGAACAACTTCTGTTGAAAGTAAATAACTATGGTTTATTTTATAGTATTTAATTTCTTGAAATATCAACAGCATAAAATTAAATATTATACTAAAGTACTGTGGCTGTAACAATTTATTTAATTAAATAAATAAATATCACAGTTGTAATCATGAAATATGATCATACATATTAATATATTCAATAAAATTAATCAAAGTTTTGTATTCTGGACTTAAAGCATAAATAACCAATGTTTAGAATTAATTATATGTTATATTTTAAAATATAGTAAAGGATTATTTACTAATATTATTTAAATATGTTTGTCTGAATGAATGTATTTATATAATAAAGATGTCAGATTAGTACTGGGTGGCCCAAAAGTGGGTGTATATATATATATATATATATATATATATATATAATTTCAATAAACATTGAATTCGCAAAAAGTACTTGCTCCGCCCGGGAGCATGTATATTATTTATATACATAATCGATTGTGCCTCTCTTTTGCTTCAAAGTTAAACAATGGCAAGAAATATAGATAACTGTATATCTATTTTTGGACCACTCTGAATATTGGTAGACTAAATCTCCTTATAATTTTTAATTCTTAATTTGGACTAAACTCGGCATGATTTTTAATTCTTTGTTTAACATTCATTTAGGTTATGGATAATTTTAAAGAATAATGAGATTACAGATATTTCCATCATTAGTAATGTGATAATCCTTCCCATCCATATTAGAGTAAACCCCATGTGGTGAAGAAGGTTTCCACGTTTGTGAATAATGGCAAATCTCGCCATTAAAGTGTTTGTCTTTGATTGAGAACTGTAGTTCATAAAACTGATTGTAAAATAAGTTAGAATGTTAAGTGAATATAAGAACAGATACACTTTATTCATAATTCTCACCAACCTGTTATTTCTTCGAAACTGATTGTCATAGCGTCCAAACCGTTTTATAGCTTTTTCCATGAGGGGAGGATGATATTATAATTCTGGAGATCTATGCTTAAATTCTGTTCCTATGTCGAATTGCTTGTTACATATGAACATTGTTTATAGTGACTGTATGATGACTTTATATGAGATTTTAAGTTGTTGCATTTTTATTATAATTGTCTTTTTAGTTTGACTATATCTGTTTCGACTTTATGTAGTCTCTTCAGTTATAGATAGGTCTAAAGACCACTATGAGGCAATGTTATTATTGTGTAGCAACAGTGATGGTTGAATTGACAATCACTAGCTCGTTATAAGCAGCAATAAAATCATAGTTACTGCCCTAAGGGTAGTATGAGTACATAAGATATTTGCTTTTACAAACGCCTTCTGTCTGTAATGTCCTGATTACTAAATTTTGTAAGAGACTGAATATTACCTCAACGTTTATCAAATTAAAATAAGAATTTTGAGTTATTAATTGAGTAGTGACAGATTGCAGTAGCTCTGTTACAATAGGTGACATATTTATGTTACCTCAGGAGGTGGAGAACTTGGCACAAATCATTGTAGCTAATATTTGTTATAAATATGACATATATTTATCAGGATCAGTTTGGATGTAAATTACTATCATGTGTTGAAAACTGAAAGACGTTTCTATGTTTTTAATCATGCTCTCCTCTAATCATCATGAATAATTTGACAAAATCTGTGATTTTTTCAAATAGAGAAACTCCTATATAGTACATAGGCAGTATACTGTATAATGTAATGCAGGGGTGCCCAACCTTTTTTACCCAAGGGCCACATTGTAAAGCCTTTATGGCCAGGCGGGCCAACATCCCAGGGGATTTGGAACCCCAAACAAAACGTATTGCCCGGGGTTTGTTCCAGAAATCTTGTGCAAAATATGAGTTTTAAGGTTATTTGGCCCTTGTTTCCTGATTATTGTAATTTCTTATTATTTATTAGTTGTTAGGTAAAGGTTTATAATATATTATGTTTTAGGTTCTTTTAGTAGAAATAAATATAAACCCAGACTTTTGGATGTTTGCTCTAATTCTGAGGGAACAATAAAAAAGTCACCAATACATTGAATACATTGATTTTAATTAATCCTACTAGGAGTTGGGTAGGGGTTACGTCGCCGCACCGCGCGCTGTGCCGTGCTTACGCACGCTCTATTCGCCAGCCGGCAGCCACCACCGTAGTCAGTGAAACCTGTCTACAACTACTTTACTTCTTTCAACACTCATACTCCACCAAATGAATACGGCTCGTTCTACATGAAATCGGCTGGACTGCTTGGTTCTCAAAATTTGTATTTATTTAATATTTTAAATGCTTGTAAACAAATTTGGTTGTTTTAGCAACAAGGCGGGCCACATAAAACTGACTCGCGGGCCGTAGGTTGGGCAGCCCTGATGTAATGTATATAAAGCTCAAAAATTGGTTTCAATTATTTGTAATTCCCTAAAGTAGTTTTTAACTGAGTTTTGTTTTTTTTCTTTTAAGATGTGGGTTAAACTTTCTTTTGTTGTGTCACCAAAAGCGGTTATGCCATAAGCAATATTAAAGTGTATGTGCAAAATTAATCTGTTTGTACACATCAATATTACGCAATAAAACTTACTGATTTCCTGGTCAGACGCTTGTCCAATAAAAAAAAATTAAAGCGGGTCCTCCCTGGGGTAGCTCTCTCATTAAAAAAAGATTCATCAAAATCAATTCAGTAGTTTCAGAAAATCAGTGAATACATAAAAAAAGAATCACAGAAACAGGTTGAGTTGTATGATGTCCTCCTTTGTGAAGTTGTTGTGTTGGTTTAAAAGGGCATTTGCCTAAGCGTACAAGCCAGAATTTTTTCTATGGAACACAAATATAAATGTGTTTGTGTCAATTCAGATAGTAATCAATGATCAATCTTGGAAACTTAATTCTTTTGTTAATTCGATACAAAATGCCTCTGTGTCTTTATTTGTTTCTCTTAATGCAAAAACTAACCTTATTCTAACTTGTGTTTTAGGATTTCCATTTTAAGATAAAAGTGAGTTTCAAGTGTTGAAATGTTCTGTATCAGCATGCCTAAACAGCAGCACACATTTTCACAATGATTCTTATCCTTTGTTTTACTTTGATCATTATTCCTATCAAAATATACGATTCTTGACATCAGTAGTTTTTAACATTGTAACCTTATACAACCAATAACCCCTATATTATATGAGATAACATATCTGTTATTTTGGTTACATTCATATTTTCTCCCCTTTTCCTTAATACACATAAGGCCAGTCCTGGTTCAAGATTTGTTTTAAATTAAATATATTAAGATTTTAGTGGATTGATTTTTCTGATTTAAAATGTGGGATTGTAACACAACACTTTAAATCAATTACAAAATAATGTTCACTACTCTTCAATAAATAATAAAATACTGTTTAAAGTTGTGAAAATAACTTACATACAATCTTGTTATAGATTAAGAAAACTTCAGGCTTTTTTGTTTACGCTTTTTAGCTTTATTTAAATCTATTGTTTTGAAGTCCCGTACATATATTGTCTTAAATAAACTCAATATTTTCAGCTGCAGTTTGACCAATTCAATATTTTTTATCATTCTATGTAAGTTTTTATTTTTACAGCCTCATGACCATAAAAAGAAGATAGCTCAGTTTTATTACGCATCACCGGTAAGTAATTTTACATACAAATATTTAAATTTTAAATTTATAACTACTAAAATTTTAATGTACTTTTGGCAGGATTTAGTGATAACATTGTTTTAAGTATAGTAGCCATTTTTCATCCCTCTTTTTAGGACCAAATATAATAATTTCATGTGACTAAAAGCTAAGTGAAGCTAACATAAAATGTTATTGTTTAAATTTTATTTGCAGGCAGATAAACTGAAATAGGAAGGTTTTAACATAGAAGAAATTGCACTGCATTATGTTTTCTATTATACTATCAAATTCAGTATAATGTAATGAACAAAAAACAAACTATCATCAATATATTCATTCATTAACTCATATGACACAAATATGTTATAAAGCATTATATGAAAGTAAAATATTAATTCAATTTATTATTTCCATTAACTAGATTTTATTACAAGAAATATAATTAAATATTGTAGTTTGGATTTTAGCTGACTATAACAAAGTACTGTAGCAACAATAAACTGCCACCTGGTCCTAAAAAGAGTGCATGTTAAAAGGTGATTTTAAGGCAAATAAAATATCTGTTCACAAGATTGTTATGGAATTTAATTGGCATTCTGTGTAAGTATTAGCACACATACAATGTTGATTAGATAACATAGCATATGGAAACATAGTAGTGCTTGAGTAACTTTATCTAAACCGATAACTCCATGTAATGGATCTTAAGTGAAGGAATCAGAACTGGAAAGATTGTCTGTAGCTCTAGAAGTGTTTTTATTATACATATAAGATGTTACTAAAAAAAACCTAAATAATAATGGCATATCAGTGTAATTATTTTTTATTTAAACTAGACCTTCAAACACTGAATGGTATTCTTATTGTACCATTACAAATTGGGATTTTGTTAGATATTAGAGATTCAACAAACTATAACTGGAGAGTTTCCTATTTGTTCAATAACATTATTTAAACTAGACCTTCAAACACTGAATGGTATTTTTATTGTACCATTACAAATTGGGATTTTGTTAGATATTAGAGATTCAACAAACTATAACTGGAGAGTTTCCTATTTGTTCAATAACATTATTTAAACTAGACCTTCAAACACTGAATGGTATTTTTATTGTACCATTACAAATTGGGATTTTGTTAGATATTAGAGATTCAACAAACTATAACTGGAGAGTTTCCTATTTGTTCAATAACATTATTTAAACTAGACCTTCAAACACTGAATGGTATTTTTATTGTACCATTACAAATTGGGATTTTGTTAGATATTAGAGATTCAACAAACTATAACTGGAGAGTTTCCTATTTGTTCAATAACATTATTTAAACTAGACCTTCAAACACTGAATGGTATTTTTATTGTACCATTACAAATTGGGATTTTGTTAGATATTAGAGATTCAACAAACTATAACTGGAGAGTTTCCTATTTGTTCAATAACATTATTTAAACTAGACCTTCAAACACTGAATGGTATTTTTATTGTACCATTACAAATTGGGATTTTGTTAGATATTGGAGATTCAACAAACTATAACTGGAGAGTTTCCTATTTGTTCAATAACATTATTTGCAGGAGTGTTTAGAATTCCTTCCTTCATAATGTCAGATAACATATATTTAGGACTCTAAAAGTAAAAATACTGGTTTTTACAAAATTATCCATTCATATGTGTCAGCATTGAGTGTGATCAAAAAACTTATTGGTATCGAGCATTGATATGTAGCAAACACTCAGATGTGCATATTGAAAGTTTTTTACATGTATTTTGTTATTCAAATAAGCAAAACGTTATAAGCAAATCTAAAAACTTTTAATCTATACAGGGGTTTTCAAACCACAAATCTCACTATCTTAACACTTTTTAAACTCTTGCTAAACATTTTAGATCATTTTTATCTCAGGATAGTTAAGACAATTTTTTTTACAGAGAGTCCCTTTTAACCCTTATTCTGCTTGTTCATACGGGCCACTGGTCTGTGAAAGGACCTTATTAAACAGAATATGGAGGAGAGTCGGTACAAGGTCAATGGTACTGATAAATAGTGCTATGGTCATAGACAGGATTTGAGAAAACCCCAATGTAACTAACTAGTTTCAATATTGAAAATTACAAAAAAATCCCTTAAAGCCACTTTAGGATGTAAGTGCCTCAAGTACATATGTATGAACATGAATATGTGTTCATTAACAGATAAAGCATTTGTCTTATGTGACACGGAAAATGTTTTTAATAAATAAAAACTTTCAGATAAATGTTGTAATATTATAAATGCCGCTTTTCCTGGTATACCTGGAGTATGATTTTCTAAACTTAATAAGGTTTTAGTTATTCCTGGTTAAACAATGTGTAGAAAAGTTGGTATTTGTTTTTCTGGAAGATCCTCTAAACACTTGGTGTTCAATCTTGATATCCAACCTACTTGTTGAATCATGGGGATGAATTTGTACAACTAACTGCTGAAATGTCCTTTGAAGTGCCTTCTCTTACTGAATGGGGAAGCTGCTTATTCTTGTTCTAGTCAGAATTTACCTTACCCTTTTCTTTAATTGTTGCTTGTAGTCTATGAAACACTATACAACTATGTATCACAATTAGGGTAGTAATTCCGTTCACTACTATGTATCATAACTAGGGTAGTAATTCCGTTTACAACTAGGTATCAGAATTAGGGTAGTAATCCCATATACAACTAATATCCCTCACCCTCACTGATAGGGTATACGAAATTCTAACCCACTTCTTAAGAAGTGCTGAAAACAACCAAATTTTGCACGCACGTAGCTTTTTACCTTCCAAACCACCGGCGAAAAAGTCTGAAAAAACCGGATTTTTTTTTACTTTTTGAATCCCCTCAAAAAAAATTCGCGAACTGAACCCCTTTTTGCCCCATTAGCAGGATTTTTTTCTTTGAAGCCCGATTAGCGGCGGAAAAAAACCGTTAGAGGCTAGCTCGCCTCGGAATCTGACAACATAAATCGCTTAGTCCGGGAATGAAGTGTGTTCTACATAAAGAGGGTCTAGTGGTATTTTGCGCTTTCTACTATATTGGTTTGGCCGCAAAATGCAATTTTTGTGTAAAATTTTTCCGCAATTTTGCAACTTTCTCATTTTACCTTCCAGGCTCGATAGAGAGCTGACCGTTGGCTCGAAGCTCTAAACTAATTTTCAATGGGATTTTTTAGAAAACAATGCGATCTACAAAAAAGGGTCCAGTAATATTTTTTGCCCTTTCCTTAATGGTTTGGTTGAGCCGAAAAAACGGCATTTAAATATGTCGCTATCTCAAGTTTTTACATTAAGAATTTTGTTTCTGGGTTTCTATATCAGCAGAAACTTACAAGTTAGGCTAGATTAAAAAACGAAATTTTAATGCAAAAATAAGACCGATCTAACAAAAAAGGTTCAGTGACCTTTTGCCCTATCTCTAACGGTGTGGCCAAATATACAGTATATTATTTTGTAATTTTTTTACGTGAATATGTTTTTACTGGATGACGATATCGGTTGACCCGTTTATTCCTATCCTAGCTTAAACTTAAAACACTTTATTAAATAGCCATTAATAGGATCTACAAAAAAAGGTTTCAGTAGCTTTTTGTTGTATACCTTTCCGTAAGCCTGTTTATATACCCGCTCTCAATGGCAAAATCTTTCTTGTGAATTGGCAATTTTAAGGGTTGTTTTATTTTTTCCGATATAGAATTGGTACAATTAATATACAGTTTCAGATTGGAATTTGTCAATTAGTTCGTAAAAACCCAGTGTCTAGTATAAGTGGCTAATAGAGCACATCGCGGAATTGGCCCATGAGCGTTAGCCATAAGGTTATTTTTAAGTTTACAAAAAAAGTTTTGGATTTCATTCATACATAATATCATCCAGATTTTTGTTTTTTCATTTTTATAACCATAATGGTGATGTTAGTGAATTTCATTTTTTAGAACAATTTCTATTTTTATCATCTTCCCGAATACTCCAGTTGCTTAGCTTGTTTATCCCTTATATATATATACAGCCGCATATAGTATACCTCACATCAATGATAGGGTATGACGATAAATTCTAACTAACCCACTTCTAGAAGTGCTTGGAAAACTCCAAAATTTTGCACGGCACGTAGCTTTTACCTTCAACACCACCGGGAAAAAGTCTGAAAACCGGAAATTTTTACCTTTTGAACCCCTCAAAAAAATTGACAAACTTTCGCACTTTTTCCACCCCTTGCAGGCATATTCTTTGAAGACCCGTTTGCGGCGTGCGAACCGTTTAGAAGTGCTAGCTCGGGATTTCGGACCACAAAATCGTTAGTCGGGAAAGAAGTGTTCTTCAAAGAGGTTCTAGTGGAATTTTGCTCTATCTCTATTGGTTTGGGCCGCTAAATGCAATTTTGTGTAAAATTTTTCGCAATTTTTCACTTTTCTCAATTTACCTTCCAGTGCTCGATAGAGGCCGAAACCGTTGGGTCGCGAGCTCAAAACTAAATTCTTCAATGGGATTCGAAAACAAATGCGAATCTACAAAAAAGGTCCAGTAATATTTTTGGCCCTATCACTTAATTGGTTTTTGGCCGAAAAAAAACGCATTTTAAAATATGTCGCTTTCCTCAAGTTTTTACTTCTAGAAATTTTGTTTCTGGGTTCTATATCAGCGAAAACCTTTTTTAAAGTTAGGCTAGATTACAAAAACGAATTTTAAATTGCAAAATTAAGACGATCTACAAAAAAGGTTCAGTGGACCATTTTGCCCACTATCCATCTAACCGGTTTGGCCAATAAAAGCTAATATTTTGTAATTTTTTTTTTACTGTGAATAATGTATGTTTTTACTGGGAGACGATATCGGTTGACCCGTTTATCCTAGCTTAATACTTAAACACTTTTTATTAAACTAGCCATTTAATAGGATCTACTACAAAAAAAAGGTTCAGTAGCTTCTTTGTTGTATACCTTTCCGTAAGCCTGTTATACGCCACTTCAATGGCAAAATCTTTCCTTGTGAATTGGGCAATTTTTTAACGGGTTCATGCTTTTATTTTTTTCCGAATAGAATTGGTTACAATTAATAACAGTTTCAGAATTTGAATTTGTTTTAGTTCGTAAACCCCAGTGACTAGTATAAAGTGAGCTAATAGACGCACATCGCGATTGGCTGAGCGTTAGCTAAAGGTTATTTTTAATTTACAAATAAAGTTTTTTATTTCATTCATATAATATATCAGATTTTGTTTTCATTCTTTATAACCATATGGTGATGTATTAATTTCTTTTTTTTAGAAACAATTCCTTTTATCATCTTCCGAACTCATGTTGCTCAGCTTGTTTATTCACCTTTATCTAATTACAGCCCGCATATGTAAGCTCACTCCGCACTGATAGGGTATACGAAATTATAACCCCACTTCTAGAAGTGCTGGGAATAACAACACCAAATTTTGCACGTCTCGTAGCTTTTAACCTTCAAACCAACCGGGAAAAGTCTTGAAAACCGGAAGAATTTTTACTTTTGAACGCCCTCAAAAAAAATTGACAAACTTTCGCACTTTTTCACCCTCGCAGGCATTTCTTTGTAAGCCCAAAAGATAGCGGGCGAAACCGTTAGAGCTAGCTCGGATCTGACACAAAATCGTTAAGTCGGGAATGAAGTGTTATACAAAAGAGGTCTAGTGGGAATTTTTGCTCTATCTCTATTGGTTGGTGGGCCGCAAAATGCAATTTTGTGTTCAAATTTTTTCCGCAATTTTTTCACTTTATCATTTACCTTCCACGGCTCGAAAGAGGCAGAACCTGTTGGTTCAGCAGCTCAAAATTATTATCAAATGGGATTTAGAAAACAATGCGGATCTACAAAAAAGGTCCAGTTAATATTTTGCCCTCCTATCCTTAATTGGTTTGGCCGAAAAAAACGCAATTCTAATAATGTCGCATTTTCTCAAGTTTTACTTCAGAATTTTCGTACTTCTGGGATTCTATATTTCAGCAGAAAACTTTAATGTTAGTGCTAGATTAAAAAACGAATATTAATTGCAAAAATAAAGACGATCTACAATAAAAAGGTTCAGTGACCTTTGTGCCCTATCTCTAACGGTTTGGCCAATAAAATGCTAATAATTTTGTAATTTTTTTTACGTGAATAATGTTTTTACTGGAGGACGATATTCGGTTGACCCCGTTTATTCCTAGCTTAAACTTAAACACTTTATTAGAATAGCCCATTAATAGGATCTACAAAAAAGGTATCAGTAAAGCTTTTTGTTGTATACCTGTTCCGTAAGCCTGTTATACGCTCTGCAAAATGGCAAAATCTTTCTTGTGAATTGGCAATTATTTAAGGGTGTTTTATTTTTTTCCGAATAAGAATTAGGGTACAATTAATAAAGCAGATTTTCAGATTGAATTTGTATTAGTTCGTAAACCCAGTGACTAGTATAAAGTGGCTAATAGAGCTCACCGTCGCAAATTGGCTGAAGCGTTTAGCCAAAGGTTATTTTTAAATAATTTACATTAAAAGTTTATTTCATTCATATAATATATCAGATTTTGTTTCCATTTTTTATAACCATATGGTGATTGTTATTTAAATTTCATTTTTAGAACAATTCTTTTATTCATCTTCCGAAACTCAGTGTTAAGCGTGTTTGTATCACCGTATAATCTATACAGCCGCATATGTAACTCACTCACTGATAGGGTATATCGAAATTCTAACCCACTTCTAGAAGTTGCTGAAAACACCAAATTGTTGCACGCACGTAGCTTTTTTACCTTCAAACCACGGGAAAAAGTCTGAAAACCTGGATTTTTTTTTACTTTTGAACCCTCAAAAAAAATTTCGCGATACTTGACCCCTTTTTGCCCCTTGTCCGGATTTTCTTTGAAGCCCCGATAGCGGGCGAACCGTCGGAGCTAGCTTCCGATCGGACGAAGAAATTTCATGGTCAGGAATGGAAGCAGTGATCCTACAAAAAAAGGTCCAGTGGATTTTATTTTTTACTCCCCCCTATCTCAATTGGTTTGGCCGCAATAACGCGATTACATTAAAATATTTTGAATATTTTTTTCCCCTAAAAATTTACCTTTTCGGGCTCTCGATGAGCGTGCTCCCTAAACGGTTGGTCGTGGAGCTCAAAACAAAATGTTCAATGGGATATAGAAAATTCGCGTGATCTACAGAAAACGGTTTCAGTAAAACATTTTGCCCTATCATCAAATGGTTTGGCCGCATAAAACGCTGGTTTTAAAGTATAGATTTTTTACATTTTACATGTGAAAATTCTGTATTCTGGGCTCTGTCTTAGACAGAACCTTTTGAAGTGTGATGGCTAGAAATAAAAATTGGATTTGTAATACGAAACAATGTGTGGTCTACAAAAAAGGGTCAAGTGACAACTTCTAAAAAAATCCTGCCATGGTTTAGGCCGGTTAAAACGAGGTTATGTTGAAAATTTCACTCAAAAAACTTTACCTTCTGGGCTTCGATTAGTTGGTCCGAATGTTAGCTCTACTACCTTAGATATGTAAAATTTTTAGTACCTAAGCTATTCATCAGGATCTAAAAAAAAGGTTTCAGCAGCTTTTCCTATCGTTTATCTTTCCGTAAGCCTGATAAATGCTTCTAAAATTACAATTCTTCGTCGTTACTCTTTAAGGTGTTTTAAATTTTTCAACTATAATTAGTGCGCTTCATTGCTGGTCTCCTAGCTTGACCTTTGATATTACTACGTTAACGATTGACCTTAAAACCCCCCTCCACACGTCGGGCAGTTTGGCTGAGCGGTTAGTGATAAGTTTCAATAGTAGATAGGGGACAGGAGTGTTTTTTATTTATGTTTTAAAGGGACACAACACCCTCTAAAATAGGCCCACCGTGTGTCCCAGGCCCACGTGTGTCATATAACCCCTTGTAACATTAAACCCCAAACCCCCCCCCCCCCACGGGAAGGTATTTATTCCATATGACCAGAAAATTCCTGGCTAAATTAAACCACCCTGATGTCCTTTAAACCCCTTTAACATTAAATCTACCGCCCCCCTGGGAATTTCCTGGCATGACAAGATTAAACCTCTGAGCAAATTAAAACCCCTCCTAAACATACTTAAAAATAAGGACTCCAGGGTTTTGGGTTTTTGTTTATATTTTAACACTAAACAATTCACAATCAGCCCACCAGTGCAGTCCTTTCTCCACAGTCTAAGTACTGGCTAACACCAGTACGTCGAAGCTAAAATCGGACACCAAGAATCGGTTCCCAGTTCACTTTTTGGTCGTATCTCTAACGGTTAAGCCACAATAAGCCACCAAAAGGCCTTTGAAGTCAAAACTTTAAACGTAAATCTGGATAAATTCGATAAAATGGGGTTCTAACTTTTTAACTCCCAAATCCCCTAATCTTAAGCTCCGACATAACCTTTCCCCGAATTTACCACTTATCCCAGAATTTGCAAGCGTACACTCATTGGGGGCCGCTGGGGGCGTAGCCCTCAGCGAGCCGAAGGCGAGTCTGCTCTATAATTCTCAAACTACACCAACATAATCTAAATAAATGCTTTCTCATTACTCTAATGCATTATAGTTGTAGATTTAACTTCTAATTCATCTATTCATCTAATTCATTTACAAGTACATTTGCATAAAATACACAGTGAAAAATGTATTATGTATGTATGTAGGTCTATTTTTCAATAAAGTAGAAAGGTTTGGCTACTAGAGAAAACTAAAGAACATTTTTTTAAAGGTGGGGTCTACTTTTAATGTTGTTATCAGAGTGTAACAGAAAAGAATGATAAGAACCTGACTGGTCTCAACTGTTGTAACCAACGAGGGAATGATAATACCTGTGGATAACACTAATTGAATTATGTTATTGGTATTATCGTCATTGATCCTTTAAAAATTAAGTTATAACACTAATGTTTTGTCTTTTCAGTAAGACATAAACAAACTTTGTAAATGTAATCTTTTCTTCAAAAAGCCTTGAAATAAGGTGCCAAAAGACTGTTGGAAATAGCTATATATATATATATATATATATATATATATATATATATATATATATATATATTTGTATTTTATATATATCAAAATATGGGGTTTAATGCTATTATTTTGGAGCCATCCACAGGAAAAGAAATTGATTTTCCAAAAAAGCAGCATCAAAGTTCTGTGGACTCTCTAAATAAATAGACCATATATCTTTTCTATGCATTTTTTTCTGTTAAATGGATTTTTGGATGTTGCATTGTTCTATCTTATTTTGAGATTGTACAGTAAAGTTTTCATTTTAATTCATCTACAGATCTGCCCAGATAACAGTCAAAATAAAAATTATTTATAATTATATAAATATGAAGTGTGAGCTCTAGCAGATAGAGAATACAAGATAAGGCAGACCATCCTTCCACGATGTATAGTGGCTAAACCAAGGAACCTACCTTCTTCGTTTTAATGAAATCCCTAATATTTTGATCACAAAAAATTTGGAAATGTAGAAAATAGACAATATGCAGGTAATCAATGAGGATTTGTACGCATTTCTGCCCAAGTGTCCTTCAAAGATAAAACAGGCCAACAATTTGGTCACCAATATTATCGCACGAAGTGTTGAGGGTCCAGTTTTTAGTTGTCTATCTCTTGCAACTAGTGGGGATTCTCAAACGTCTAGAACCTTATGTTGTGACACTTCACTTCTGCATTGCTCTCGAAGGTTGCTTCGTCGCACCGTAAAACCTTGGGAAAACTATTCATCATGGTGCTTTTTATCAAGGCCCACAAACAAAAGTTTATTCTTAAAATGTAGTCATTTCAATGCAGTTCGTGATATATTGAAATCGGGACGGGTGTATTTCATTGTCCTTCAGGATTCAGAGTGCTGACCATTGCCTAATTCCTGTATCTGTAGCCAATCTTCTAGATGAGTCACTCGAATTGAGCTGAACCGCAGCCATATGAGTTTTCTTTATATGAATTTGAATAAAGTACCAAAATGTTTGTATTCAAAAGGGCTATTATGGGGGTATTATATACCTTATCATTTTTCACTAAAACTACCCTTTTTAAAAGTGATTAAGGGTTGAAATTTTTAAGTAGCTACCATTGTATTTTAGTAAATGGCAATGTTTTGAGATTTATCTAACATATATATACTGATAGATAAACAAACCTACAAATTTTAAATTTATTATCTCAAACCATTACAGAGATAACAAATATTTTAGAAAAACAACCAGAAGACAGACAGACGGACAACTAAGTAAGATAGGACTATACATTATGACAAACATTATTTGTTTTGGCTTATTGAATAACATGGTAAAATTTTGGGAAGTTATTAAGGGACACCCTATATATATTTATTTATTTAATTTTATAAAATTATATTTATATGACTTGCAGTAACCTAGTTAATACATAGCAATGTTAATACTTGTACAAGTTGTATGACAAATAAATTTTTATTTATTTTATTTACTTATGAAAAAGTCGAGACTAACCCCCTTAAAAAATGTATAATGAAAAAATATTTAAAATTGTGTAAATTCCAAATTTGGAGAAAGGTTAAAAACAATATTTATAATAGGGGAGTTGGGTATACCTGATACAAATCTCTATCATAAATATTAAAATAAACGTACTGATATGTGCAAGGTGACACAATTTTAAATTTCTGATTAAATTGGACATTTCAAGTGTTATTACAAAATATATAATTCTTTGGTTATAAAAATATATAACCTTGTATATCAATATAATAATAGGATATACCATTTCATATGTTCCTAAAGTAGAGAAAACATCAATGGTGGTTTTGAGGTCTACAAGTTAACGTTTATAGAAGTTAATGCAATTTGACATAGACACTATTAAAGCCATTAGGATTAGAAATATAAAAATTGTCTTTGGTTATTTTTGGACTATTTTTGTTTGTTTATTGCCTTGATCCTAGGCAGCAAGTAATCAAGAGACGAGCATTACTACCATCTATGTTTTCTGGTAATAAAATGAAGCAAATAACAGTAATTTGAGGACTCTGTAAAAAGATTCTTTAATTCAATTTGAAATGAAGTAGTTAAAAAGTAGTAGTGCTAAAATATTTTTGAAATTATTATTCTGACTTTTTGGTTAAGATTTATCAACAATTTATTTTTGGGTATTTTTTAGATAAATTTTTTGTTTTATTTATTAAGAAAGGATCACTATAATATTAGGGATATACATAAGTTCTATCCAGTCATATTCATACTTCATAAGTTCCTTATGAAGTGAGCTGTCCAACAGTAAAAATCTTTGATAGGACTTGGTGAAAAAAGCAATCGAAGTTGCGACTCAAACACAAAAGACTTGGGATGCTGTGCCGCTTGAAGACAAAATCAAGATATGGATGAGAGGTGCCGACCTCTTGGCCAACAAATATCGGTGGAAACTAAACGCTGCAACCATGCTGGGCCAGGCCAAGACTGTTGTACAAGCCGAAATCGATTCAGCTGCTGAACTGATAGACTTTGTCCGGTATGGTCTTCTTTGTCTTAGCGATCTTGTGGTGGGTAACTACATGCATGTTCTCATGCTACACTAATACATTATGATTGTACTCACCCATAAAAGGGTAAGTAACACTGTAACAGCTCAAGTATTTGTGTAACAAACAACACAACACTACAGTAGCTTTAGTGGTGAATAACAAACATTTTTTTAAGTTTCAACTCTGTAGTGTCACTAACTTAATTAATACTTAGATTTTTTTGTAAAGATCTAATGATATGGAATCTAATTGATTAAAAGTTGTTGGGGTTGAAATTCTTGTTCAAAACTTCAAATGTTTTAAATCATAGTTAATGTTGTTTGTGTTCCCGTTGTTTAATCTAACAAATGGTGAAAGATGAATAAAATTATGTAAAGCAAAAAGTATTTTTTTTAAGAGTGTGGGTTTGACATTACACATTACACTTCTACAACACACTATATAACATACTTATAAGACAGCTGTAAAACACTGTACAACACATATCGATATTTAATGTACCTATAAAATATTAAACACTTTTGTAACATACTACATAGTATGTTTATGAATACTAAAAAGCATGTTTCTAACACACTATTTAAAACATATAGGTAAAGTACAATTTAAATGTGCTTCGTCTAAACAATGGTCACAGTTTAAGTTGTATACTGTGCCAGTGTATTATCATTTTAACCTATATAGTACTGATGTCTGTATTGTACAGTGATAATATTAAACTTATATCTGCTGACGTCTGTTTCACTTTTGTGACTTTACCAATCATTTGATTATACTAAACACTTGTTACTTCAAAGTTACCCTGATTAGTAATATCACAATGAAGTAAGTATTGTTTGTAAGTACTGTTGCTTTTGTATTTATATTGTGTTTAAACAAAACAGAGAGACCACTAGTTCAAATGGACTGTGTTTGTTTACGTTGTATTTTGTTCTTAATTTGGCGTTAATATGGTTTTATTTTATACATAAAAGGGAGGTATTAGTTTTTAAAGATACCAAATAGAGTACTTCCAAATTCCTTTGAGGTGAATACAAATGATAGGCATTTATCTCTCTATGTGGTATCCATGTAAGCAAGACCTAAATAAATTGATTTTAAAGTAAAATATTATTTGTTAGTTTTTTAAAAATTCTGTTTATTAAACCTGTACCATTAAAACTTGTTTAAAAGTGGCCAATCTGATTTTTTGTTTTTGGAGAAAAATTAAACACATGATTTAACTAATATGAAAGTTACGATTATAAAGTTATATCTGGGCTGAAAGATAATTTGTATTTACATAAATCGGCATCATATTTTTAAATCATATTTATTAAATACATTTTTTGTATTCTGGAAACTTTTTAGACATAAAAGAAAATTTTAATTATTTAAAGAGCAAAGTTAGGTACTTTGAAACATATTTGAGAAAGAATTAAAAGAACTTAATATCTTGAAAATACAATAAAAAGAACTTATAATAAAAATGCCTTAAATTTTTAATATTACCTTGGTGTTTTTCATATTTTCAATATAAACTTTTATAGCTTTTAAAGTAATCACCATTCAATAAGAAAAAGAAAAATTATCTTTTAGACAAAGTTTTTGCTGTAGAGCATATTCATTTTGTCATTTTTAATTAAGGAATTTCAAAACAATTGAACAAATTTAAGATACCCAAGTTTAAGTCAATTTAAAAAGTATATGCTTATTTTATGACCTTTTATCTTGGACTAATATAACATACGTTGTTACAATGTGGCAACTGTTTTATCATTAATGTAAATGTTCTGTCTAAATTCTAGTTGTGCAGGAAATGTTTATTACAATATTTACAAAATATATTTCTAATTAAACGTATATGTTTTGATCATGGTGATAATGATTCTGAATCTGAGAATAATGAACTCTGCAACAAGTTTCGTAGTTTAGTTATTCTAGTTAATTGTTGAAAAATACTCAATAGTGCCTTTATTATAAGAAAGTTACATTTGTTTTACCATTTTATTAAAATTGTAATGATGTAAAAACATATTTTATATTTTAATTACAGTATCTGTCTTGTTTGTTTTAACAGTTTTTTTTTTGTCTAGTAACCAAAGTTATTGAATTCATGAGTGACTCTCATTTAAGGGGGTGCAGTTTGTTTTTTTGATGTTTATTTTTTAAATTTTAGTCAGAGAGAGCCCTGCAGAAAATTATCATGTTTAGTACAAAAATATATTATGTAATTTATTGAGCTAAGTCTTATAGGAATTCACTATTACCTGGTATTACACTGATGAGTATATTACAAAAGTAACTGTAAACTTAAACAAACACAGTCACAATGTAAGAATATGCCCTGAGGAATGATGAAAATTTGTATACTAAATGAGAGTGATTGAGGCTCACAAATCAACAAGTGTGGGTTAGGAGGAATCCTCAACGTGTTAAGACAAGACAAATAGAGAGTAGTTTTTATCGCCACTAAAGGAATTGTTAGGGAAAAATGGGGAACTTTCAACAATTATTCTTAACCAGACCCAAAGAAAACAGCATTACATAAACAGTACTGATGAACTAAGTAGTACAATTAAAACAACAATGGCAATATACTTAATCAACAATAAACTGGTAGTTAGTGGTCATTTATAACTGATTTACATATAGAATCAAAGCAAGTTGCAATGCAGCCAATTATGCTCTATATATCTTATAAAATGTAAAATAAAAAGTTAAGTTTATAACTTTTTTAGGAATATTGGTTCTTTGTAATACATTTAAATGTAGTTTTCTAAGTCAGTATGTAGATTTTCTCATAATTTTAATGTGATAATAATTCTTAAATAAACACTAATAGGCATTTCATTTTTTTAAATCTTTTGACTCAGCTTTGCAAGGTTATAGCATTATATGTAAAATAGTACAACTATTTAAAAAGTATTAAAAGCTTTCACGTTATTTATAGTCTAATGGTTATTCATAAAAATTGTATGAATGTAATGTTAACAATGTTTTGACTTAACTGTTTGAAATATAGTTCTTAATTTTTTTAATAAATGTAATTTACAGTTTTAGATGAGAATAAATAATGGCTAAAAAAAATTACAGACAAGTTAGTTTAAGTACAACCTATTCTCATATCAGTGATTCCTAATGCATAATCTAAACATCAACGTAATAGCTTCGCTGAAATAAAACCTCTTTAAAAATTTTATTTTATTTATTGCCTTTCATGTACTATTTTAGTCTATAATAATAAAAAATTGTACAAATTTGACCTATTTTTTGGTCAAATATAATCAATAAGTCCACCATATTAATATTTATATCATAATAGTAGTTACAAAAATAACGTAGAAACACTAAAATTGTTATCTTTCTTTTTTACTAGGAAAATAAAATGCCTCTGTTTGTAATGGCTATTATCAGAGGCTGTATGGGGAAATGTAAATAAAAATAAAATTGTTCTAATTAAAATTACATGAATTTGTAATGTTAAGATAAAATGATCAATTAAGAATATTTTAAATGATTTCCTAATGGTAAATGGTATCTGCTATTATTACAGATTAAATGCATATTTTGCGAAAGAGTTAACGAAGTAGTACCAGCCAATCAGTGAGCAGCCCACTGTGACCAAGAACTCTATGAGGTATCGAGGTCTAGAAGGGTTTGTGGCTGCTGTCTCTCCATTCAACTTCACCGCAATTGGTGGAAACTTGGCTTATACCCCTACTCTCATGGTATGTAGACAACACCTTACATTTATCAGTAGCTTAAAATGATTAATAAACTGATACTAAAGATTAAATTCTGAGAAATATGATTCAATTTCTTTATTGACATAACTTTGAGATATGTAATAGCATCATGTTTGTAGATACACATAATAGTCACCACCATATTATTATTCACCCTTAAACGCATTTTATTCAATAGATGTAGTCAAATTATATGTATTTAAAATAGTAGTTACTAAAAGTAAATAATTATATACAAGTCACATATAATGTATTTTTGTTCTTGTATGGTTTTTTGTAATGGCAAGTTTACAAAAAACAAAATGAGAACAAACTGTACTAGTTAAAACAATTACTGCAAATGAAAAGAAGAAGCAAGATGGGCAATTCGAGCCGTACTGATCTGGCAACGAATTTCGCTATACACGCCTAGTAGCAGGAATGCATATTACGCAATAACCCCGGTCACACCATTATATTTGGGTCCCACTCGTATATCTGTAACTTTTGCAAAAAAATTATCACATAACTCAGAATAGGCTGGAAAAGAGGTAAATGTATAGTTCTCATATAATGAAGTTGAACACAGTCAACCAGTCTTCATAGTAAAAATACAATTCTTGGCAATTAATTTAACAGGTGACTGAAGTAGGGGGCCCCACTACAGCTGCCAATAGAAAATTAATTACCCCTACAAAATTTAACATATTGAGCAGAAATAATTTTATCAGGCACTGATCGTTGTAAAAACAAACAATTGTCTCAGTTTTTCATTATTTAAAAGAATGTTATTAACAAAAGACCAAGCCAAAATATTTTTAATAACATCACCTATGTTAGTTTGTAGCAAATTTATGTCAGGCCGAGTTGAAAAGGTAGAGGCGTAATCTGCATAATATACATAGGTTTTAGTTAGACATTGCTTGGTAAGTCGTTAATTGCAAGTAAGAATAAGAAGGACCCAACACGAGCCTTGGAGAATTCCACACTATCTCAACAACAGTTGACCACTCATCATGGATGGACACCACGTGTTTTTAATTTCAATGGAAAGAATTGAATAGTTTCAAAGCAACACCTTGAATGCCTTAGTACTCCAGTTTACGGAATAAGACACCATGGTCTACAAAGTCAAAAGCTCAGCTTATGTCACACTAGGTAGTTCAAACATATTCCTTTCTTTCAAAATCATTTATTATGTCTTGGATCGTGGTATCAATAGCACCCATGGTGCTATGTCCATTGCAAAATATTGGCATTCAGAAAAATATCCTCCAGATTCTAACAATAAATTTATTTATCTGTTCATATATATTTTTAAAAACATCGGCTAATACTGTAACGAGACTGACTGAACGATAATTTGCTAGATTTGCAATTTGCTGTGTCAGTTATATTCTTTTAACTACATATGCTGCTGTCCTTAGCTTCTAACAAAGTTCATGTACATAGTTATTCCAGAAATGTTGGTTATCAAATCCTAAGAAATTGGTTTCATGTGGGGTTAAAAATTAATATAAAAATACAAAGTTCTAACGTTCGGTCCACTATAAAATACATAAAACCAAGGACTCTTATCAAGTATGGAGAGAGGTTGCTGGAGTACTATATTTCTTATTATTTTAATTTAATTCCAGACGAAATTGAAAATATAGTTCAATGGAAATATTTTAAAAAGTCAGTGCAAGAATGGCTTACAACTCCAGAACTTCGATTAGCTTTATAATGAAAACTCCTGTTTAACTTTTTCCACATTGCAGTGCTTCAATATTTTGTAACACTCACAAGTGCTATTGCAGTTATATTTTAATTTCATTCAGACAAATTGTCACACATTTGTTTTATTTGTTACATTCATGTTATATATTATACTGCCTAGTGAAGTTCCTATTGTTTGTTGTTAATTAATATTTTATTTATGTTTTTACACCACTTTTCAAACTTAAGTTTACCATTGTGTCATAGCTTAATAGTCTATATTTTATATTTTGTTGTTTGTTACTACTACTATTCTTGTTTTGTATTGTTGTTATTTAATTTAGAGTTTATTATTGTTGATATATTTTTAGTTTGTATTTTCTTATTTATCATTAGGGTAAACTTAGTTGTTGAATATTTATTTAGTATTTGTGTATTCCTTCTATTTATTAACTGCCACTCATTTTTATATTAGGTATGTTTGTACCACATTCACTCCAATGTGTTACTCTCACTTACTTCAAAGTACAACATTAATGTAATTATGAATTAAACTTTTTCTTAAACACTGTGTCCTTACCTATAAGTAATTTTGACTTTGTGAGTCTATAATCTTGTAATATTTTGTGATCAATAAATTCATTTTTTTTAAATATTGGTTTTACGGGCAGAAGTTTACATCACCATTTCATATTCTTCTTTATTCTTTATATGGTTGATTTCAGCCCACATTACGTCAAATTCAATATCAATGCTTGCAACGTTGAATGGTGCTATAATTTATGAATATTATAAAATTGTATTCTACAAGTCCTCCTTTGGTAAAAGTTAGGATTTTATGCTACAACTAAGGTCGGGAGAAAATTCAAAAGTTGCATTCTCAAAAAGAATTGATTTGAGATCTTGTCAAATACCTTTTGGAATTTAAGGTAGATAGATACTTAACCTCTTTTCTCAACCACAGGATCAACATATTAAAGTATTTGTGACTAAAATACCACTTAAGAACAACCAAAATATAAACTGATTGTCAAATTATTTACTTAAGTAAAAACTTTATTTTTTTGTATTAAGAAATTGAAGTATATGTGGATCAATATATAAGTTGCAGCTAATGGTTGTGATGTCTAGGGAAGCACAACACTGTGGAAGCCGTCAGACACAGCACTGCTCTCCAACTATTATATCTACCAAGCAATGACAGAGGCTGGAGTTCCTGCAGGAGTTGTTAATTTTGTACCGGCTGATGGACCGGTCTTTGGAGATGCCATCACCGCCTCTCCCCACCTGGCTGGCATCAATTTTACTGGCTCTGTACCGTACGTACCACTGTTTTGAATTTTATTAATTTAAAAATTATATACTCGTAGTTTACTAAAACCTTTACGTATTAATTTTTGTACTGTTACATTTACATATTATATTATGCTTTTGGGATTCTAAAACATTCAATTATTCTTTTTTATATGTTTCTTATGATAATGCATTAATACAACAAACAATTTTACAGAACCTTCAACCGATTATGGACACAAGTTGGAAAAAATATTAACAGCTATAGGAACTTTCCGAGATTAATAGGAGAATGTGGGGGTAAAAACTTCCATTTTGTCCATCCGTCTGCTGATGTGACCAGTGTAGTAAACGGAACCATTAGGTCTGCTTTCGAGTTCTGTGGACAGAAGTGTTCTGCATGCTCCAGGATGTATGTACCACAATCTCTGTGGCCCAAGGTACGCAGTAATAAGTACACATGTATTTAGTGTTAATAACGACATTACTTCTTAATTAATGTTTTCCCATTGAATATTTTAAAACAGAATCTTTGTGTTTTGTTGCAATGATCTAGATCAAGAGTGGTTTACTGGAGACCAGAGACAAATTGAAAATATCTGATGTGCAAGAGTTTGACACATTTACATCAGCCGTTATCGACAGCAAAGCTTTTGACCGTATCAAGGGCTATATTGAGTACGCCAAGAAAAATTCTAATACGGAGATAATTGCTGGGGGCCAGTATGACAACAGGTAAATTGGTTGTTTACTTGTTGTGAACATCAGCTGGACAGGTTCATGTAAATTATTAATTAGAATATTCAAACGAGTTGTTGTGTATTTAATTATAATATTCAAATGTATTGTGTTTGAATACTAATCTAAATTTAATAGATAAGTTATCTTTAACATTTAAGTCATATCATTCAATGATCAATGACTACATACTACCAATATACAGACTGCCTAAGGCTGGAGATTTTGATTGAAACATTTGGTTGAACAATAATTTAAATGCTAATTGTTTGATTGCATTGGTTTTACACATATAATTCTGATAACTACTAGTTACCTATGAACACATAGCCAAACTGTGGTGTTTTAATTCAGAAAGTATCCGATATTTTGATATTACTGAAAAACTAGCTTACCGATCACAATCGTACTTTAGTCTCCTTCAAAGTACTATCCATTGGACACGATGTACTTGTTCAAACGATTCTCCCATTTCAAGAAACGATTTGATATCTGGTTTCTTTGAGTGGAAATATCTGTTTCGGGAACAGCCAAAAATTACATGATATCATATCAGGACTAGGGGAATGAGCCATTGAATTAGCATGGTGAAACATTGTCTCCACTGGCCTTCAATTCAGGATGTTTTTTCCGCCCTGCATCTGAGACATATTTATAAACTTCAAGGTAGTACTCTTTGATCACAATGCGGCTCTCAGGAGCATATTCATATGTTTGTGGTCAAAAAACACTGTAAATGAGAACTATTATTTGTGCAACCAGGAGGGTACAGAGGTAGTGCATGCTGAATCTGATAACAGTGGCTGCCAATGAGAGTAATCATTGAATATCGGATTCTTTCTGTACAGCCCTTGCATGGTTGTAACCCAAGACAGCCATATGGCCACATTAGTTTACACTGTATTTACACTCCAGTGTGTACTCTCACTTTAACACATTTACTGTACTGCGAAATTTTCGCCTATAAGGGTCACTGGATACTGAAAAATATTATTGTCAAAAAACTTACTTTGTATGTCTATGAGTTACGATTGATGTTCAAATGTGGAGCTGCAGACATAAATCATCCAAAATGTGACGTCACAAGTTGAGGAGCGCCGGCGATCCACCTGTATGGTGCGATGACGGGCCATTGACTGCCGCACGTCTTCTCGCGCAATGTTCACATGATATAATAGGCACACTCACGTAGATTCACTGTGTCCTAAATTTGGCTTATTTTACAAAAATTACTATTTACACAACTATTTACAACCCCTACCACCCACCCAAGTTCAAATTGTTTTACAATGAGTCATGGTAGGCCTTGAAATTGCACCCACGCATAGGCCAGGTTTGTCTGGGCATGTCTAGCAGAAATAACTTGTCAGTGTATTCTTGCCGATCTTGTAACAATGTCTATACTTCTTCCGCTTTAGTCTGTTTCTGTGGTCACGTTCAGTGTATTTCGCTTGTTTATGAGCGGCTTTACGGAGTCTCTTTTGTGCAGGTGATTCAACATTTGCTGTTGTTGGTGGTAAAAGTCCATTGATGACATGCAGTCTGAACTCGTACAAACTCATTTTAGGTTTGTACTTATTGTGCAGAGTGAAGGAATTCAGCAGTAACATCTACAGAACATGTATAAAAATCTTTTTATACCAGTGGATCGTTTTGCGTTCGCACGGATAGTAGGACATCATTTGGTCCGCTCAGTCTACATCACTCATATGAGTGTTGTACTTGATAATAGGAAGTGGCTTTTGTTTGTTTCTGCCTCTTTTATACGTAAAGAAACCTATGTCATTTTCATGTTCAGTGGAAATATACATAACCGTCATTTTATCTCTCCATTTTCCTACCATGATACTATTACCATACCTTGCGATTGTCTCACCCGTTTGGAGATTAGCATTTATGACATTAGCTGGGACGAACTTACGGTCACTTCTCAAAGTACCTGTACAGTACGTTTACCTGGATAGAAGTTTAGCTGCCAATGGTATACTGTTATAAAAGTTGTCCATATAGACTGCCTGACTTTTACCTAGGTAATGAGACATGAGATTCAAGACAACTTTCTCAGTATGTCCTTTTCCCCCCACAATTTGGTCACATAATCCTGCATAGACTAAAAGTTTTAAAATCAAGTCTTGGTGTTCAGTCAGAGTGTACAGTTTGACACCGTACTTATGTCTTTTTCCTTTTATGTGTTGCCTAAACTGCAGTCTACCACGCTAAAGAACCATGGCTTCATGTAGTAAAAGTTCTTTTTCGGGATAATAAATGTTCATCATTTTGTTATTGAAATACTGAACAATGAAGTTGATTTTTTCAAGTAGATCATCTGATTGATGATTTTCATCGAAGGCACAAAAATGCAAACAACGTAGAATTGATAGAAACCGATCTCTAGGCATGATGCTAGGAAACAACGGTAGAGCGAACAATCTGTCTTTTTTTCCAGTAGTCCTGGAGCCTACTCATTTGTATTGTTCCAGTGTGGAACATAAGTCCAATAAATACTTTCAGTTCAGCAACTGTCAGATTCTTCCACACATTTATCCTCGACTTAGGAGTTAAATTTGGTTGCAAATAAACGCTATGAAACGTAATCATTTGAGAATTTACACACTCGTTCGAGGAAAACATCATCCAACAACAAATTGAAAAAATCCAAAGGAGTCCCATCTCCTGGTAGTGGCACAAGCAGAGTGTCTACCCTTTCAAATTGAATAGGCCTCATACCTGCAGTGTAAATACACCATGTGGGGCATTCAATGTCAATATCAGGGTCAGCTTCACTTTCATATTGTTCTGAATCATCAGTGTCAGCTTCATCAACCAATCGCTGCACAGGACCATCATTATTGTCACAGACTTCATCTTCAAACTCACCTAAAACTAGCTCAGCAGACGTGGAAGGGGTTGCCAAATCCATTTTAATAAATATACAATGCACTGTAAAACATGTAATATCAAACTGTACCACGTACACTACACAAGGATCGCAGGTGATCCTCACTGTACTCAACGAACCAATACGCGTATGAAGTACCTACAGGTTCATAGCAACAGGCGGAATAACCTCAAACGCATGGCACGAGTTACGGAGTCAAACTGAGCAGTCTTGCGTTCCTAGGCAAAGTGTCGCGCCAGCAATCCCGCCGTACGGCGCGCCAGGGACCTTTGGCTCACCGGCAATCCACCCGCACTGAACGTGTTAAAATGTAAACTATTAATAGTTAATAAAATAAATTGTGATTTTGTCAAAAACTACATCAAATATGTGAATTTAAACTAAATAAAAATTGTAATACTGGTGCTATAAATTAAATAAAAATACTTTATGTATTTAAAAAAATCATGTAAAACTCTCTTATTCTTATACCATCATCTTTTGTACAACATAATAAATAGTCTCGGAGATAAAAGTCTATTTGAATCGTACACAACCTACATTTTCATGAAAAAATTGATAGATTAATTTCTCCTAAGAAATATCAATTGTCAGCAATGATAGTTTTGTTATGAGTTGAAATGAAGAATAATTATATTCTCAAATCACATTTTGTTTTAGCTAGTAACCAATGATCAAACACAAAAATTAAAAGTTAATCAGATTCAAACAATCCTATACAGATTTATTTTTTACTGATTTAGTATTTTTGTCCTGTTGACTAACACTGATATAACTATTCTGTGCCTTACAGCTGGTTTTGAATTTATTAAGTTAAGAAAAATATGATATGAAAAAATAATTATTGGCTGATATTAGTTAGTTTGTGTATACAAAATCAACATTGCAATTAATTGTTCTCATTGTAGTAGTAACTAAAATTTCTGCATAACTTCACAAAAAATGACCACCAGAAGAGCCCATAACCACTCCCGTCCAAAATGTTTTATATATATATAAAACACGGCTTGTAGAAATGATAACTGTCCCAAATAAGTTGAAACTTCATGCATCTTATAAATATCTCGGGTGAATTCATTCAAGATGGCTGCCATTTAAACTTAAACAAAATCCACAACTCCGTTATTTATGAACCTAGAGAAAAAACAAAAAGTGTTCTGGAATGCTCAAAACATTAACTAAACGTTTTGTAATCAAAAATTTTTGTTGTTGTATCTCAAACCATTTTTAATATATTTATTACATGTAAATTCCATTTGAATAAATTAATAATACTTCAGTTATCACAAAATCTACTTCTTCCGAGTGAACAGCAAGGACTACTTTTAACCTTTTGATTCTGACCAAAATTAATGTGGCTAACGATCAAATTTCATCAATTCCTCTATTGCTTTTACAAAATACTAAATTGTGTGATTATACCATGCAAATAGGCTCTCGGCTACAGGTCTAGTTCCTGTAGTTTAAAGAAGTTATACAAGTAATCAAGGTTTTAGAGGATTGTAACGTTTATTCTTAATTCAGTCAACTGTAATTTATTACATTTTATTTATTTAAAATTTTCTGTTTTTACTTGAAAGCTCTCACCCGCTTATGCACTTTGCTGTTACGCATCACATTGGGCCGTACACTCCACTTATTTCCACTGTTGAAACGTTCCATGCAGTGTCAAAAACTAAATCACTGAATGTATTTTACAGTGGAGGTCTTATAATTTTTTTTTAATGTTCATTAAAATCTATTAATGTTTGTTTTTCAGCAAAGGATATTTCGTTCAACCAACAATAATTGAGACAAAAGATCCCAAAGATAAGTTGATGACGGAGGAGATCTTCGGGCCGGTACTGACAGTTTATGTGTATGAAGACAACAAAGCCCACGACATCTTGACTCTGATCGACACATCCACTCCTTATGCCCTCACTGGTGCCATATTTGGTCAAGACCAGTAAGTTGGATTTAGAAATAAATTTTGCTTGTAATTTTTGGCAAACGTTTATGATTGAAAACTCAATGCATTGCTAGTTAAAGCGAAACAGATTGTGAGAGGTCGTGCGCACATGGCTCGTCAATACCATTAGTCAGTTAATCTCTTATTTGTTGTTTATTCTCGTTTGTTTCTTTTTTTTACAGTTAATTATTTTGTTAATAAGATTTGAAATTTTGTGTTATTTTTGGGTGTAAATTGCAAATATTATTGTTTTACATGGTTATAGAAACAGCTAAGACAGTGGTAATTTTTTTTGCCTGTGTGATATATTAAACTAAATTTTATATGAAAAAGTTTTTAATGAAAGTATTAAACAAAACCTATTTTTTCAATGTATAACTAAAGAACTATGGTATTTATCTAAAAAGGTGCATAGACTATATCTTTAAATGTAGGGATGGGTCGATTCTGATAATTCAATACATTGATTCTTAGCGGTATGGAAGATTCTCAATACCCGATTCCTACAATAATATTTTCAAAGTATTTTATTAAAAATCATGGATAAATTAATGTAACGGAAAAGCTTTAAATACACTTGAAAAATCACGATTAGTGATGTGTCGAAGCTGAATCAGATCTTGTCAAATAAGTCACTTGGACAACAGCTGATCGGTACAACGCAAATACTCTAAAATACTCTGTATTAAAAAGTGTTGATAAAATAATAATGTAATATTTTCAAACAATATTCTGTACATAGTTTGTATTTTAGATATTTATGATTGCGTGAGTATCTATTTATGGTTAAAGAGGACACAACGCTAGATTTTAATATAAGAATTTAGGTAGGATAGTGAAAGCAGATTACAATCTTTGGATTACATTCCTCTTCCAATCAAGTCTTTATGGTATCTGCCCATCCCTAATAAAAATGGTGATTCATTTAATTTAGATTGGGCTATATTCTTATTTCTTACTGAAAAATAACATAGGATTAAGAATTGAGAATCGAGACCACAATTTTTATATTATATTGTTAGGAATTAGCACAATGTTACTTGAATGTTATTGGCATTTCTTCTATAAACACAAATAATGTCTTGACAGTGAAAGACTTGAAGGCATAAATCAAATCTGCATAAAAATTCTCTTTAAACAATATATTTTTATTAGTTTATAAAATTTTATATGATAAATTGTTAAAATTAAAATATTTTTAGGCACATTGCATAGTTATAATTTGATTCGCTTGAGATCCTACATTTGGTGTTTTATTACTTCTATCTGATTGATTCCATTTGACATTCCTTAACCCTAGAACTGGCAATGGTATCACTCTGTAGTGGTGGCTCTATTTTAACAGCCTCGCAGACGTTTCTTATAATGTATCAAATTTCATTACTGTTAGTTCAAATATAAACTATTATTTGTCAATGTATTCACAACTATATGGAGAGCATTATAATAACAATATCTTATTGTTTCCATGGAAACGTATTTTTGTTTTTTTTTTAATAAATGTAAGAAAAATGTTTTTTGGGTATTATTTTTGTAGATATTCCGTTGTGTAACTGCTTAGCAGTAAGCTTTACATCAAAACTATAAATGTATAACTTATTCAAAATTTTGTCCTGATTCAAAAATATATAATATTGTAACTTTTACCTCAAAACGTATGTGTTACAGGGCTTTGTATGAAAAAGCGCGCGTATTTACTTATTTTTAAAAATGCGTAGATTTCTAAATAAATATTATTGTTCGTGGGTAAACATAATCTCATGACTGCATTTATACTTATATAAGTATGACAGACAAAACAAAAATAAAATAAAATAATAAATGTTAATCTTACTTTATTTACATATGTACAATATATAAAACGTTTCATTTTTAACTCATCATTTGAAAAAAATTGAAAACTATAACCTAAGAAAGCTAAAAAACAATAATAACAACACTAAAACACTATAAAATACAATTTCCACAAATACTATTGGATCGTAACCTCAAACACAAAATCCGGCACTTGTTTACAGTTTCACAACAATGTGGTTGACTCGTACTACGTTCACGTCAGCTGTCCATAGAGAATGTCCGATGGTTTACGGTAAACAAAGAAGACAATAATCGAAGTAAGAACAGTAAATCGGTACTATAGTTAATGCTCTTCCAGAATATATCAAATAAAAATCATTTATATGACCTTAATTGCCTAAAATTTCAATAACTGTACATGTCTACTTTGGCGACGAATATTCGTCCTTGCCAAATCGGACGGGCCTTTGGCGACGAAAATTCGTTTCATACCAGCTGGAGGGTTAACAGTGCTTCAGGCCTTATTATGTTAACTGAGACAAACTAAAACATGTTGGGCCTGTATACTTAAAGGGAAAGATTAACATCTGGAAAAGATGTTTTATTGTCTTTTAGGTAAATTTTAATGTGCTTATTGCAATCGCCCTCATAACAGAATTTCGTGGATATTTTTTGGGATTTTCTCCAATCATGACTCCCAGAATCCAAAACTACAATGATCTGAAACTTTATATATATATATATATATATATATATATATATATATATATATATATATATATATATATATATATATGCCATGATTTTTAAACCAGTCAGTCTTTGCTTTTTTTCTTTATTTCTATGGCAAAAAACTTAACCCTGGATCTAGCTGTTGAAATTCCTATAATGTTAGTCACTATTTTGCTAGTTGTGTACAATATTAAAAATGTTGAATATTTCTTATTGTTGAATACTTGTTATTTGACAATATAGAAATACTGCTAACCTTGTTTGCAATGGGTCTTTCTTCGGATCAGAGAATTATAAACAGATATTGAAAGTAGATGCTCTTGTTGAGGAAGAAATCCTGTAAGCAGTGATGTAATCAATATTTTTCCTGAATGAAATTTCCCACGTCAAAAGAAGATAAAATCCGTTATTTTGCATTCTTTCGAAGTAAGCGAGCAGAAAGCAAACCAACATATTATATTGCAACTTTTTATTTCAGTACGTACTTATCACATGTTGCTATTCAATAAACAATACATCAAATTAAACTGTGAAACATCCCAATTAATCTGTTACACAATTTGTTCTACTTAAATCTGATTTTTATGGCAAAAGTTTATTAGAAAGATGATTGCAAAATCGACTAGTCGTTTGACAGATCCATGGTTAAAGACCTACAGACTTTAAAGTAGCCGAAATAAATAGTGAGCTACGTCCACCTCAGTCAGTGTTTTAAT
Organism: Homalodisca vitripennis; assembly: GCF_021130785.1. NCBI lineage: Eukaryota > Metazoa > Arthropoda > Insecta > Hemiptera > Cicadellidae > Homalodisca > Homalodisca vitripennis. The sequence goes on from NC_060211.1 coordinate 107,247,737, forward strand.
AACGGCATGATTTTATTTGGTTTAGCTTTAGCGAAGCCTATCACCTATGGTACTGAAAAAATTTCATTTCTGATTATCTGTCCACACGATATCTCAAAACTAACTAACAGTAGACTTCAAATTTTTTATGAATCCTTATTTCAATGAGGAACATTGATTTCGATGATGATGATATGTATCACTCCATGGAATGTGGCTGAGCATTAATGTATATTTTTACATTGGTCTTATATGTAACCATGATGTCAACAAGAAAATAGCAGAATATATAAATTTGTAAACAAACTCAATACAACAGATTCAAACAAGTGACATCCTAACCATCCCAATACATACAGCATAATTTTATAGACTTGGTGTAGACTTTTTACTATTTAAACACTGATTTGAAATCCAGTTTAATGTAAAAAAAATTGGAATGTTATTATATGCAAGATATTTAAGGAAATATTAATGTGTAGACTTTAAATTTTGGTGTCAACTTCTTTTTTGAATGATTGTCTGCCTGTCAGTTTGTCCGCAGAACATCTCGAGAATGAAATGAGCTATATATTTAAAGTTTGCATGCAACCTCAGTGAAGCCTGTTACAACCAAAAACTACATAAGACCAATAGATGGACTATGCTTATATAACTGGTATTACAGCTGAAGCCATGTCCACCATCTTGACGTAGGCAAACGCAAAACTATGCTCAGAATGGTGCAAAATGTTAATGCTCCTGTTTCAGAATAAAAATAACGTTTTGAAACTGTGCATTGATGTTTTGTCAGCTTCCTCAATCAATGAATGTCTTTATTCATTAACTCATACGTACCGACAGTTCCAGTATGGGCAGCTGGAAACTCCAGAAAGTAGCTGATGGCTGTAAAATCCTCTCGTTCGTGGGTTTGTAAGGATTAGATTAATTTTATAATATTGGCTCGTATATTTACTGAACATACTTAGCATATACCATATATTGTAATTAATTAAATTTTAATTTAATTCTATCAATAATATATTTATTATCAATGTAATAAACAGTATCTCTGTTAGGGCAGTTTGGAGGTTCCTAGTTAACATTATATTGGATTATTAAAAAAATATTATTGTCAAGTCATTAATTGAATATGTTAATCTGTGACAGGAAGTTCCTGCATGAGGCAACAGAGAAGTTGAAACATTCTGCAGGCAACTTTTACATCAATGATAAGTCAACAGGATCAGTTGTGGGGCAGCAACCTTTTGGTGGCAGTAGGATGTCAGGTATATTTAGTTTTGTTAATTTTACTTTTATCTGGGGAAAGATTGATTTATTGAACACTAATAAATCTAGCATTATTCATTTTATTAAATTTGAACTGTATTTATGCTTATGACGCATGCTTAAAAAATAATCTGAAGCCAAAGAACTAAGTAACCTTAGTTGTACTGCTCAAGCTACTGACACGGCACTTGATTGCCACTTAATCAAGAACACTTATTTAAATTGACAAAAAGAAAGTTAACAGGAGGAGGCAACCAAACCTCTAAAATAACTGCCAAATTTTGTATTAGCAATAGAATTATTTTTGTAATAAAACTGCTTCATCTCATTACATTACTTAGTATTACAGAATAATCAAAAGCAGCCCTCCATTTAAATTATAAATGGAATAATATTTAAATCAAATTTATTTTAATCTTGGTTCCGAATAGGATTCATTCAGTTTCCTGGTTCCATAGTAAATACTTTCTGCATCCAAATGACCTCGATGGACTTTAAAGTAGGTGACAAAGGTTTTTATTAAGCTGAAAGGCTATCCACACTGGCCAGGAATAGTAGAGAGAGTAATAAGCAATAATGGTACAGGGAAAAGCTTAAAATACTATGTCCAATTTTTTTGGCAGCCATGATCATGCCACAGTAAAGCACAGTGATTTATACTCGTACGAGGAAAATATATTAGTATATGGGCAACCAAAAGCAGATAACTACCGGAACAAAAAGTTTAATACTGCCTTAAAGGAAGCTGAAGAAAAGGAAATCAATCTCACACAGCCCTGTACCGAAGTAAATGAAATTAGCAAAAAGATTGACAACCTTGAGAAGACTGATGAACCTTGACCTAGAAACATCCCTGACCCTAGCAGCCGAAGCAGGCAATGCACTGCTGACAGAGAATACCAAGCTTAGGCAAGACTTACAATTTCTACAAGATGAAAATGTAGAATTGATAAAAGAACTGGAAAAGAGAAGTAACGACATACAGTTTTTTTATGGAAGTAGAAGCTAGTTGTAAGGAAAAGGATGAAATAATCAAAGGGCTGACTGATAAGAAAAATGAGCTTCTGCAAGAGACCAGCTTTATAAGGAAAAGAGCAGATGAAGAACGGAATTTGAAAGAGGAACTGATACAACAGTCAGAACTACTGAAATCCAAAGCCTAACTAACAAAATTAAACAACTCCAGTGTAATCTAATTGAACAAACTAATCTATCGGAACAATCTGAAAAAGCTTTGAAACAAGAACTTAATTCCCTGTCAAATCGTGAAGAAAGGCTAAAACAAGAAATTATTGACAAAAACTCAACTATTGCAGCTATGAGGAACGACACAGAAAAGCTTCTGCTTAAACTTACAGAACAAGAACAAATTACAAAATCCTACTTATCCGCCTTTTTTCAGCAGAATCAAAAGTCAACACTAAACATTCTAACATAGTTCTAAACAATAGTCATCTAGACCAAATTAACAACCTCAAACTCTTTTATACCAACTCACTGCCTCTTGACGTCTCCCTTCAAGACGAACTGTCAATTTCATGTTTTTGAAAACACAAGGATGAGTACCACAGCAAATAAGACAAAAAAACCTAACTGCAGTAGGTAACAATGCAAGCAACTTTTTGACATCAGGAATCAGACAAACCTGCAAACCAAAAACTGGAAAATCATTTGACTACAACTCTGACAAGCCCAAGCCACTCTCTGACATCAGGAATCAGGCAAACCTGCAACCAAAAACTGGAAAATCATTTGACAACTCCGACAAGCCCAAGCCACTCATTGACATCAGGAATCAGGCAAACCCGCAACCAAAAACTGGAAAATCATTTGACTACAACTCTGACAAGCCCAAGCCACTCTCTGACATCAGGAATCATGCAAACCTGCAACCAAAAACTGGAAAATCATTTGACAACTCCGACAAGCCCAAGCCACTCATTGACATCAGGAATCAGGCAAACCCGCAACCAAAAACTGGAAAATCATTTGACTACAACTCTGACAAGCCCAAGCCACTCTCTGACATCAGGAAATCAGGCAAACCTGCAACCAAAAACTGGAAAATCTTTTGACTACAACTCCGACAAGCCCAAGCCACTTTTTGACATCAGGAATCAGGCAAACCTGCAACCAAAAACTGGAAAACATTTTGACTGTGTCCCCAACAAAACAGAACCACTCCCCTGATATCAGAAATCACACATGCCATTGACCAGAAACTGACTGACTCCGTGATAGGCTCTAAACACATCAACACATCTGGCCGAGAAACAGCCTGACTACTCACAGTACCCAGCACACACCTCTCCCAACCAAGAACACAAAAGGAAAACTTCTACAGTGTTTCTTTTCAAGTTGTAACCGCTAGAAAACATAAAACTCTACAAAACACAATGTCTGTCAACTCTAAAATAAAATTTAATGTGAACAAGTCACCACCAATAAATGCAAAAATAAGACTAGCAGATGAAAAATATGAAGATTTCTTTTTAAAACACATAGAGTTCTATAAAAACCTTTTGAGAATAGATAATACCTATGTCAGGGACCAACCCGCCACTAGGCGACAATACTTCTGCAACTGCACCCTTGACTCAAGAGCCCTCTACACAACAGATTCACTCTTTTTCCCAAGACCCAAAGTCAGAAACTACTGCAAGCTGATGTGCAACAACCTAATCATTTTTTATTACACAGCAACAAGACAAACAGCAAAATAAAAATACAATAATAAGCAAAAGGAAAAAGACACTCTTCAAAAATTAGTATCCTCCACCAAAACATAAGGAACCTAGAGAACAAAAGAGAGCAACTCAACCACTTATTACATGACACCTCTCCAAACATATTAGTACTAACAGAACATGGTCTAAAGCAGAATGAATTGTTGAATACAATAATTCCTGGATACAAGCTAGTCACAAATTTCTGCAGAACACAACATAAATATGGAGGAGTAGTTATTTTCACAAAAGATGACACAGTGATTGAGGCAGAATCTATGAGTGTGGGAGATCTTAGTGAGGAACTTACATGTGAAATAGCAGTAGCAGCCCTAAACATCAGTAAAACCAACATTACTATAATTGGAGTGTACAGACCCCCACAAGCAAATTTAGAAGATGCACTCAGTATTTTGTCACAAGTTTTAGAGCAAACTGAACCACATAAAAGTAGCGTTGTTCTGGTAGGTGACATAAACATTGATTGTTTTAAAGGTACACAAATCCAAAAACAGATTTGAAGAGACTCTAGCAGCTTATAACTTTAACAGACTAAACCTTCCGCCAACTAGAATTACTTATCACTCAGCTTCCTCGATTGATTGTGTTTGTACAAACTTCCCCATAGAGAGCCTCAAAAGTGCACATACTTGATACAGGTCTATCAGATCACAAAGGACAACTTTGTGTGCTAGATATTACCCACCGAGCAACCAAGACAGACATCCCAAATCAGAAGACAAATAAATGTTTAATACACTTAACCACCTTAAACTTGGCCTTGCACAACAAATGTGGACCGAAGTCTACTCAACGATATCAGCCGATGAAGCCTATAACAATCTTCTAAATACTATGACTATGGAAATAAATGCTGCATGTCCACTAAAGAAACTTAGGCAGAGAAAAAGCAAAACCTATGTTTAACTACAATGACATAGAAATTACCCAACTAAAGCAGGACTATCTTCAGTTGCTTCGTATGTATGAATTGACAGGGCTAGAGAGAAACAGATCTGCCATGGCTAGTAAAAAGAAGCAATATGACCTAAGACTGAGGAAATTAAGGCAAGAGAGTGCAGCAAACCATATACAGCAGTCCCAGCAATAAATCCCAAAGCAGCTTGGGAGATAGTGAACTCTGAGAGGGCTACAAAAAGAGGGGAGAAGAACAATCCACTCATCAAATTAATTACTGAACGGAAAACCATAGAAAAACCTGAAGACATTGTAGAAGAAACTCAACACCTATTTCTCAAACATCGCAGAGGACACATTAAGAGCAGCTAGCAACCTAAATCAAACCATCTACTAGAGTCACAACACCTAGGCCTAGGCTAACACAGACAAAGCTTATTCTAACAGACACAACTGTGAGGGAAGTTGAAGAAAATCAATCCCTCCCTGAAGAATAAAACCTCCAGTGGTCTAGATGAAATCTCTTGCTAAGCTAGTAAAACACTGTGCTGAAACACTCATTGCTCCTCTTGTTGATGTTATCAACAAATCCTTCAAAAGCGGCATTTTCCCCTCGGCTCTCAAAGTATCAAAAGTGTACCCAAAACTGAAGAAAGGAATCTCAACCAACCTCAGTAACTATCGCCCCATTTCAATAATTCCCACCTTTTCCAAAATCTTTGAGAAAATCGTCCTGAAGAGACTCATAGACCATTTGACACAACTTGACCTCCTCACTAACTGCCAACATGGGTTTTTTAAAGGGTAGATCTACAGCCACAGCCTTAACAGACCTAGTAGAATTTATTATTGATCACATTGACAAAGGCAAATACACCACTGCTGTTCTCCTTGACTACTCAAAAAGCGTTCGACTGCCTTAGCCATGATATCATTCTTGATAAGTTAGAGGCACTAGGGTCCCAGGAAACTGCTAAACACTGGTTTGAAAGCTATCTCAGAGGACGGAGTCAACTGGTAGAGCTCAGTTACATGGAAAATGGTGTTACTCGAACAGTAAAATCAAAGTTACGTTCGATTGAAAGAGGAGTACCACAAGGATCGGTGCTTGGGCCTGTACTTTTTATACTTTTGACAAATGACTTCCCTGATTACATCAAGGACTACAGTTCGGTGGTGATGTACGCAGATGACACAACCCCTTTTACTGAAAGGAGACACACCAGAGGACATCAGCATCAGTGCATACATTGCCCTAAACATGACATAACGACTACTGCCTTACAAATAACTTGTAGCAAACCCTTCTAAAACAAAACAGATCAATTTCAGCAGAAGAGGTGAACAAATCCCGGCCCTTCCTGATATTGACCTTGCAGACCAAACTGACCTTTTGGGTCTCACTCTAGACTCAAATTTGACATGGGGCCCACATGTTGACATCCTGTGCAAGAAACTCAACTCTGCTCTCTATGTAATAAGAAGAATTAAATGCATCAGCAACATAGAAGCAGCAAAGATGGCATACTTTGCTTTATTTGAGACATACTTGAGGTATGGTATAGTAGTATGGGGTGGCACATCAACTACCAACTTAAATCGTATACTCACCATCCAGAAGTCAGCTATAAGATCCATAGCAAACCTAAAAGCACGAGACAGTTTGCCGAGAAGAATTTAAAAACCTCAAAATTAAAACAGTAATCTCAATTTACATACAGGCAGTCATACTCCATGTTGATAAATTAGGACTCCCAAAAGAAACAAGATTACATTTTCATGACACTAGACATTCATCAAGAATCCCCGTTGCGAGACATAGGACAGCTCTTTATGAAAGAAAACCATCATTCATCGGGGCTAAACTCTACAACCATCTCCCCTGCTGACTTCAAGCTACTGACAGGCGAAGCGCTGAAACACAGATTGAGCTCCTGGTTGACAGATAATCCAGTCTACTCAATCGAAGAGTTTCTTGACAAGACCAAAGACAGTGGACTTAACTTAAGAACATGATAACATTGTATATTCATCCAATATTGAATTGTCTAACCTCAACATACTTGACACCAATTCTCTGTACTTGATGTTCAGAAATAAAGCATTATTCTATTCTATTCTATTCTATTCTAAGGACTTGGCATGCAAAATTTATTATACTTAAAAAAAATTATGTATATACTTGTCTTATAGAGTCATAAAGAAGTCACAAAGGTATAAACAATATGTTTTATTTCCACTGAAGACTAATAAATGTTTTAATAACAAATAATATCTGGAAATTGTATAAATAATTGCTTCTCCAAAGATACTGCAAATAGTAGAAATAAAAACTCTTAGGGGAATAGCTTTCATAATTAGTAATCCTGGAACTGGTGGTCAATTTTCTCTCAGTGGTAGATTGATTTTTTTCTATCTCAGACTTTGCCTTATATTTATTTTTGATTGTATGTATAGTATAAAATAATTATATTATATACCTTTTTACGAGGGCTATCCATAAAGTAACAGATGTTTTGAAATAAATAATTAACCAACTAAAATAGGAATATTTTATTATGTACATTTAAAAGCTACCCTCAAGACTATTTTTCAACTTAAACTCCATCACTAGGCTAGGCCGACCCCTATGACTATTGTCATGAACATTGGTGCGGCCATTTTTAAAATCAATACACAACTGCCTTACTCTACTTTCACTAACTATTCCATTTCCATAAACTTCACACAGTTAGCGATAGATTTAAATTGGTTTATAGTTTTCTGCCTACAAAAACCTTATCACTAAATGTACTTCACAAGTGGCGGGATTTTCAATTGCAGCACACATTTTAATTAATCACAGTGAGAAAAGTAAAAGAGATACAGACTGCACGTGACTACAGCTCGATGCCTACTGAATGCCTCAGTGTTTTGACACCAAGATGGCGACTGTAGCTTCGCCCACTGCCACACTATTCAAAAACGTCTGTTACTTTCTGTATAGCCATTGTATTCAGGAATATTTGGACATTTTCCTTATCAATAATAAGTATATTATATTAATTTTAAATTTGTCTTCAGTTTGTGAAAAACAAGGTAATTTGCTATGCAGTACTCAGCAGCAACGTTTAATGCGATGACTGTACTTCGAGTGCCTCTCTATTCTTCCCAGAAATTAAAAGAACTGTTATTGGTATACATTATGGTGTTACTGTAAGGTTCTATGTACACTGAGAAGTCAGTTGTAAACTGGACAAACAGACCAGGTCCCAGGATATATACCTGTAGTACATCTTTGTTTACAAGGAGTCTGTTAGATCTATGCAAAACAGAGACACCTTTCATGCTCTGCTTGAGTTCAACCAGTTGGTCTCGATCATTTAAGTAGCTTACAAACTACAACAGAGCATTTTCATTAAAGCCCAGGAATTGAAGCTTTGTCAGGACCATTGTATAATCCAAGCAATCAAAGGCCTTACTCAGGTCCAAGTAGAATCCCACAACACTTTAACTCATGTTGAAGAAATAATCCCGAGTAGCTCTCTCTCAGATGTAGGTGCCCATTAAGATGTAGGACTCTCCACCTTCCAGTCCCTGAACTCAAAGCGATGTCCACCCTCTCCCAGATTCGTCCTCAACATCTCTTCCACAATAGTGGTAAAGTAGGAGTTAAATTTGTTGGCAATATCAGCAGGCTCAGTTAATGATACATCTCCAAACTCCATATGTCCAATGTTTGCCGACTCAGCTTTACCCTTCCTCTCATCATTGATCACTCTCCAAACTGCCTTGGACTTTTTGGTATCGGTAGTATCAAGAGCACATGATTCTCTCATGAGGGACATAAGTTTTAAGTTATACAATTTCTTTAATTCAGATTTTTCTTTTTTTTTACTTAAATTCTTTCACTGAGTATAATAGTATCTAGTGCAGTAAGAATTTTTTTTTTAAGGTAGCTTAGTTCAGTAACAAATATATTACGTTTCAGTGAACTATTTTGCCTATGCCGGAATTTCTTGAACGGGCAAGTAGTATTAAGAGCTAAGGTGATGATCACTAGAAATTTATCATATGCCCTATCCAAGTTATTGCATTCTAAGACCTCTTCTTCCCAGGACTGCAATGAGAGAAAGATCCTTAGATTTTCCTAAGAGTTGCTTTTTATACATATGCGTGTTGATGAAATTGCAAGCGTCATACTCATCTTGGAATTCAATTCATTTGTCCAGTATGTTCTGAGATTCTGATTGTGATTTGGATATTTACATCACCTGTATCCTCAGTTGAAATGCAGAAGATATCTATAGGGGTGCTGCTAGTATTAGTGGTTTGTGTAGGTATTTATTATAACCAATGAATGTTATAGTTTGACAGAAGTTCCATAAGAAACCTTCCTTCAGGAGATGGGATAAGGGAATCAGTGTTGAAGTCTCCCATGAGAATAATACACAAGCACTGGGGAAAGAGTATGGAAGGCTACAGTATAAGATTGTCATTTTTTAAGGGCGATAAATTCATAGTAAAAAAATATTTGTTCTCTTAAGTTTGATTGAGACTGGTGATACTTCACAAATTGGTAAAACACTTAGATTTTCATGTCCAACAACTTTGTTTCATTCTTCAAACAGGAGTGTTTATAAATGGCCAATCCCCCCTTTTAGATATTCTGGTTGCAAAAAGCTGAACCAAACTGTAGTGACAGAGCCTAGTGTTAGCTATATCAATATGGTTCTGACCATGCTCTCTAATAATCAGTAAATCAGGGGACATCATGTGGAGCAGATGGTTGATTCTGTTCGTGTTTTGATGGAAGATCGTGAGCCCATTGCTGTCAGTCTGTTTTAATTTGTGAACTACTTTTCTAGTACTATGTAGATTTAGAGGTTTCACAGTCTCTCTTAATTGTTCTTCTCTTAAATGTGTATTCCTAGTGATGAGTTTACAATATTTCTGGTCTTCAATATCATTTTGTGTCTTGACTTCTTTGTCTGAGGATGGAATAAAGAATGAGAAGATCAGTTAGAAGAGATGTGTGGCTTTATCAAATTGTTTTAAACTGGATCTGAAAAGCTTCCTTAGTAGTTAGTTTTTTGATTATAGCTATTGACCTAAAGGCAGCTGTCTTCACATTGTCAATGTGCTCTTTGAAGAAGTCCTTGTGTGACTGCCCTTCTCTTAATTTAATGGCGGTTGCCTTGGGGTTTTCAATCTTTCCTTAGTGAAGAAAAGGTGTGTAAAGATGTAAAAACACTGAGCTGTTCATCATTATTGCACTTAAATGCAAGGGCAGGATGATGAACATCATTCTCAACAACTATGATGTCATAGTCTTTATTGTCGCTCAAAGGAGAAGAGTTATTTTTTGAGTGAGTTAGTTGAGACTTGTTGCCTGTAAAATTGTTCTGAGGCTGAAATACTTTGTTACATTATTTTGTTAGAAACAGTTTTGAGGTTTGACTTGATTCCCCCCAGTTGATTGGGTTGCCTGAGAAATTGTCATGTGGCTAGAAGTACTTGTTACGGTTGTATTCTGTTGGAGTTTGGCTAATTTCCACTCTTAAATTTGTTGTTGTCGTTGGAAATTTTGTTCATCCCTGTTGTGTTGATTTATCTTTTGCTACTTGAGATAGTGAATTTTTAGTCAGATGTTTTAGGTTTTCTTAACCCTCCGGCTGATAATAAGAAACTCCCAGAATGATAAGCTAGAATTTGCCCGTGTGTAGCATATTTTTAAGAAATTTACTAAAAATATTTAATAAATTAAAAGTTAGAAGTGTTATATATCATTGTTTTTGTTATGAACCATAGAATAATTTACAGTAATAAAAGTGTTCACTTATTTTAGCATATTTTTTTTATTTACACATAAAACTGAAAAATGTTAATTAAAAGAAATATTTTTTCAAAGTTTCAAGCTTTGTAGCTTTGTTATTTCTAACGATATCAAGACACTCCAAATGTAAGAATTATACACCATATTATAATGAACAAAAGTCTTTATGACATATATACAAATATTTACTACAAAAAACGATGTTTTCTTTCAAAAACTGAAAAAATGCACAACTGCTTTTTTTAGTCATCTTCACTAGAGTAGGTCCTCTTCCTCCTCCCTGAATGTGTAGGCCTAGTGAAGTGCTCCAACTTATGGTAACACGTAGTGTGAATGCCACAGTTACAACTGGGACACCAGAAAACACTTTTCTTCCTTTTTACACCGGGATCAACAGCGCAAACAACACAAATTCTTTCATTTTTACCAGGTAAATGCGCAAGTAAATGGCTTCCATCCCCCATTTCATTTGGATTGAGTGTTGCATCTTCCTGGCTAGCTAAATTTGATATTATGCTGTCTACAAAGTCTTCTCTAGACATACGAGAATCAGTATTTCTGTGGTATAATATATATGAATCAAATACTGAAATGCCGAACAATGCGCCACGCCCGCGATGAGTCACCAGCTGCGTTGCCGGTCAGCCGCGTGCCGAGCGGCCTTTGGTTGAAAACAGCTGACAACAAGTAATAATACGAACGTAAACTATATAAAATGAATTGTTAAATATGAGCATAGAAATAAACTGGTGTAAATTACTTTTGTATAACCTTTGTGGTTTTCGCGCAATAACAACGGAAAGTTGACCGACGGCTGTGCCGTCTTTATCAGTTCACAAGCGGTATAAATAGACGGCTGTGCCGTCGGTCATCAGTCGGAGGGTTAAGCTATAGATTGCCAGAATTTTTGGTTTTGGTCTGCCCTGTTTTCATCTCCTTACTACTTATTAGATCTAGACTAGGAATATTTTTGTTTTGAAGATGTCCAGCTTTGAGGTTTTTACTAAGCTGAGCAGCAAGTTCCTTAATATGTTGTTCCATTTTATCTTGCCTCTTTCTTAACTGAGTAATTACAAAGGGTGGGGTGAATGGATGATACTGTGCAAGTTGATATTACAGGGTACACCTAATAAACTAGTCAAGATTCCGTCATGTATTTCGGTTTATAATGTCTTGTAATATTTTTGATTTTTGTCTTGGTCCTGTCAAATGATTGCCTTCATTTTTAAGCTTTATGATAGTATTTTTTCCAGATTACCTTTTTTTGTTGAATATTGTGTTAGCAGTTAATTTTGAGTGTGATCATGATCTTCAAAAATATTTTGTTGCTCAACCTTGTTGTTTACTTTTTTCTTGCTGTAGATAGTTGTTAAATGTGATAAACATTTTTTAATCTAAAAAAGTTTTAACTTGCATCTTAAAGTTTGTTTTTTTACGTTTGTTTTCTTAACTTGCATCTGAAAGTTTGGTTTTTTATGTTTGTTTGATTAAGTATTTGTTTTATATTATAATGGAACAGACTTACAAATTCTTAATTGCAATGTTGTGAGCATTTTTTTGAACATTTATTGGTTAAAAACACTACTAATATTGCACATTTTTAAGAGGTACTTTCACTTGAACGTTACTCATCGGCTATCTTGATATGTGTACTGTAAGTTAACTGGACATTTCTCTTTCTATTAGTTTGAGTACCGATATGTTTTGAGCATATTTTAAAGTAATAACTAAAACATAGCCTTGTTAGAAGATCCGATATCGGGCACTGCAATCTAGAATATAACCAAAATGCCCGATATCAAGTTTCCGTCAGTTGCAGGGTTAAGACCCTCAATGTGTGGGGAAAGAGGTTGAGCTTTTATAGAACCATCATCTTTCAAAAAGGCAACTGCACATATTTTGAAGCACATATACCCAAACAAAATGTATATGTTGAATGTTTGTTACAGGCACCAACGACAAGGCTGGAGGACCACATTACGTACTGAGATGGGCTTCCCCTCAAGCAATTAAAGAGACCTTTGTACCTCTCACAGACTGGAAATATCCATACATGGGATAAAAGAGAAACAATGCAACATAATGGACTGTGATATATTAAACAAAAGGCCAAAGTTTTGTTACTTTGGTGAACTGATCTGATCTAATTCACCAGTATTTTGTGAATGATGCTTAAAGCATTTAAAAATAGTCTTGTCAACCATTATTATAATTGCAATCCAAGTAATTTTAGGTATATTGTGTGAAGTGTTTTGTCTTTAGTTTTAAATTTGATGTATTATTTTATTACTATCTCTGGTTATATTTATTTAGATATATATATATTGCTCTTAACATCAGTATTTTATTAAAATTCAATTCAATTTAAATTTAAGTGCAACAAAGTATAATGATTTCAAATCTAATGAGATTTAGCTACTTGTATTATTATTTATTACCATTACAGTCAATAATTAAATTTATTATGTTGTGTACTACTAATTTGTTTGACACTCCCCAACTTCCAAAAATTACATTTTCAATGTTTTAATTTATTTTTTACTATTGCTATTATGTGTAAGTTAGACTTCTTGACTTTTGGGAAATCAATTTTTGACTAAAATGCTGGCTTCTCAGTTCAGGTCTAACTTATAAATTATAATTCTGTTATTTGTCTGGACAAAGCACGATTGCTACTTTTCAATAAGTTCCACTCTAAACTGATAATGTACTTATTGATAAAAATTGTGTTATTAATTAAATTGCTAAGTTCAACACAATTTTGTTATCTACATTAATAACTCAAACACTTAGCACTTTGGCTATCCAACAACATTGTATCAGATACACATGCATTGTAATGGTTTACAATGGTAACCTAAGGTAGTGAACATGTTAATTCTTTTTATGGAACGAATAGTAATTTTTATTTAATTGAGATTAAATTATTGAAATAAATAATCTATATTCTACAGTTTACTTTTACAGTACCATTCTGGTGACATGGTAGAAATAGAGAATGAGCAATAAGTCATGAATATCATTATACAAAGAATGAACTTTATTATCTTGATTTACTACTATCAAATTGAGTTTCAAATAAATTGTAATAATAGATAATGGGTCCGCTGATATCCCATTGCAACAAATTTTGTGTACAGTATTCTTTTAGTGGAGGATGTTATTAAGATATGTATTTCTTATTTGTAAACCTTATCCTGCTAAATAATTTGCATAGCAAGATATCCCTAGGTAGCCCACAATCTTTAACAGGTATTGTTAAACCGTCTCATCTCATGTTTTATCCCATGTTATTGCACTGGTGTTATTGCTCTGGACTGCTACTGGAAGCAATATGTCTCAAAGCTTCCCTGAAATCAGAAGACTTCAGAAGAATTACGATTTCTATCTCTGAAAAAAAAAAACAAGACAGTAGAGAAGTTCATGATTCCAAAAGAGAGAGACATCATCAGGTGCTTTAACACTTTGAGTGCTGGCCCCAAATTACGGAGCTCTTTACAGAATATTGGGAGTTTTTCAAAAAAACTATTCTACATGTTTACAAAATGGTTACATATCTGTATTTACTTTGATTTTTCTGTAATTCTGTTTAAAATTAAATTATTTAAAAAATATTTAGCAGGCCTGTCAAGAAAAAAATAGTTTACATATTTTTATTACAAACAACCTAAACAATACATATTTACATTCATTTAACAATGTTTCATTTGAACATAACAGCTGTCTATTGATAATTAGGGAGATAATATGTGCTACACTTTATTGTTCTTTTTTAGGGATGGGCTGATACCAAAACAATTTGATTCCTGTATTATTTGTAACTAAGAATATAATACGCTAAATGGTTTTGTTTTTTTAACATTACATCAAATATGGCCAGTAGGAGCGGCCAGCCCATATTTTGTTGGGAATGTTTTTTATACACATTCCTACTTGAGGCCATACTTATAAATGTGTTTCTTACTCCAAAGTCGCCTTTCAGTCCTGTGAGGGATGCCTGACCAATCATTAGGTGCCTGAAAGAAGTTACTAATTACATCAGACGTGCAAGACACACCACTAGGCATGACGTCATCTGTAAAGTTATAGCCAGAATCCCTGTGGCCCACAGATTGTTTAGTTCATATTCTTACTACTTGGTAAAATGAGCCCACACTCAAGTGTGTAAATGTAATCCACTCACATAAAATAACTATTACATAGTATAGGTAGCCATAACCTATACTTTAGGAGCATTTTATATGAAAACACGGTGAATTACTCTGATTTTGAGTTGCCATACTAGTACATGCAACTTCACTTAGGAGACATACTAGTCAGTGTCACTTGGGAGAAGATATCTTGATATCAAACTGATTGTGATGTAGTAGATTTAACCCTAGACTGTGGTGTCATAGTTAGTTTGAAATAGTAACCCTTTTTCAGTACTTAACAAGCATTAAGTACTCAAAAGTTATAAGCATTAAGTTACTCAAAGATCATTTTAGTCACTAAAAATGTATGCGTTATTTTCATAATGAATTATCAATTATATTTTCTGTCAGAAACTGTAATGTAAGAAAGTATATAGTGTGAGATATATTGTAGCTCTCTCTGTGTAAGTGATTGAAATTTCAGCGAATTTTGCCTGTGTGAAAATTTAAAACTAACCTAAAATAAAATAGAAATAATTTTTTTTCATATTTTTCCACACTTATTTTATTAGTACAGTTTATAAGAAAAATGTTTCTGAAAGAAATGTTACAATTATGCCAAATATAATGTAGTTGTAAAAATAAATATAGTCTCGGGAGCAATTATTGAAATGTAATCACTTAGTCTTATAAAAATTGATATTACAAGTTCCTTTTTACGTGATGTTTATCACATTGTTTGAAGGAAAAAACTAATAACAATATTTTTACAAATTAGGAAAGAACCAATTACAAGCATGACCAATTGAACAAAAAGTGGCATAGCTTGGCTTAGTGACCATCCTTTCATTCTTTTCATTTTGACAGAAATCTTTATTGCGGCTAAGTTGCAACCCAAACTAACTCTGCTGTACATCATCATCATTGATATTCAATGGTGATTTTTCATGATGATTCTTAACATATTCATGGTAGAAGCAATTAATTTTATGCAATATTAAGAGAACAAAATTCTTTTGTTTTTGTTTCAGTATAGGTGTCAGTACTGTGTCATTGTTTTGAAAACCAACCAACCGTGTATTGCATTGTTTTAGCATCACAGACTTGTGAAACTTAAGAAAACAATATTCAAAATTTCTTTAAATTTACTCTATTAATTTAAATCTTTATTTAACCACAGATATGTATGGCCACACCAGTTCTAGAATTAATGTAAAATGTCTTATTTATAAAATTATTATTTAGCAATTAATTAGTATGTGAAAACTAATAGATATTGTTTGAATAGTTTTATCACTAATGTCTGTCAGCATGATTGTCATAAAACACTAAGTACTATTGCTGACATTCTAGTAGTGCTATATTACTTATTATTTTAAAAATAGATTGCATTAAACTGATACTCTCAAATATTTACTTTGAAATAAGTACCTGGGATGTCAATATAAACACATCAGGTAATTGAAAAAATAATATACAAAATGTTAACATGATATATTTGATATTTTCACAATTTTAGTATGATTCAGTAAACAATACAAGTGTAATAGCAAGAAAGCGAGTGAGTGAACAAAATAACAACATTGCATATTTATACATTTATGTAATTTATTTTATACATTCATTTAATTTTTAATAAAAATTTAAAAAAAACAATATTATCTAATCATACAACAAACTGAGCAAGACGACAAAATAAAAAACAGAACACAGTCTATATTGATTCATGTGCAGCTGTATATTCAAATTGCAATCTTCGATAAATGGGTTTGCCTTTATTTGCTGAGTAAAGTTAACTTTAAATAAAAGAGTAATAATTACGCTCAACTGTACATATACATTTAAAAAATCGAAGTATACCATTCAGTTTTTGTTATAAGCAATAATATATATACAAGTATAATATACAGTCATATAACAAACAATAATTTACATGAATTAAACTTGTAACAAATACAATTCATAACTAGAAATGAAGCAATCATTATTGGATTAATGTAGTTAGAATATAATCTAATAAAGTGTAATTACAAAATTACTTTTGTGGCAGCCATTATACATAAAACATCTTATGTTTATAACTAAAACTAATACAACATTTAAAAAATTTAAGATTTTATTTTAGCACACAAACACAAAATACATACATAGGTGAACTAGTGATGACATTTTCAAAATTCAGTATTTAATCCTTGAAAATCAGAACAAGTCAGTAACTACAAACAGAATTTTTTTTAATTTTTAACTCAGCTAAAATTTTAAAATTTATTAATTTTATACTTTTGTTATTACAATTTTAAAATTAACTGCTTGTGTCATCTATCAAAAATATTGTTTAAAAATAACAATATTATAAAACACAAAAATGAAATAAAATGTCATGTATTTCTTTGAAAGAGTTCTTGTAATGATTACAAAATCAAGTGAGTGAGGAAAAGTTTGCTATATTGATTTAATAAATTAATTTTTTTGTTTGGAAGACCAGACAAATTGCTGTACTTGTAAGGCACATTTTGCTTTACATAGTTGTAAAAACTTAGAATCACGGTAAGCCTCTCTCTTAGCTGAATGAAATAACATAATCTCACTCACCTAATTTCATGATCATAAAGATTTAAAGTTAAAAAAAATTCCAACCACCTTACTACTTCTTACATTTTGTGGCTGACAGATCGTGGGAAGTGAGTAAAGGTCAGGACTTGAAAGAAGTCAAGTATTTGTGGTTTAAATAGCATAATTTCTTTAATAATTTGATCTTTTCCTCAATGAATGGTCTTTGTAATTACTGTACGTCTTAGATGAACAATCATAATACAGCACTCATCGTCCTTATTACAATTTGAAAGTAAGAAATTTAATCATTTATAAAATTGAGTAGCTAAAAAGAATTAGAAAATTTTACTACATACATTCTACAACAAGGACTAATTTTATTTTCACCCCTAATTATTCTAGTATGTATACATTTGCCAATAATGACAAAAACATGATCATTACTTTCTTGGCTTCCTAAAAGTTGACAAATTGTTCTTGTAAATTTAAAAATTGAGAACCTTTATCTCAAATCATAATAAAATTTTGTTTGAAATTTTTTACTCTGCTAAATATTGACCATATAAAACAAAATTTTAATTTTTAAGTTAGAGTTAGATTATGGTAAAATAGAACAATTTCAATATTGCTATATTTGCACGCTTTTAAGATAAAAGTGAGCTGTACTGCTAGCTATATTAATTGGCAACCCCATTAGAACAACAATATTTTTAAATGCATAATTTATTAATGTAAAGAGGTTTAAGATATCTTCATAAATAATAATGGTTTACATTTTTTTCCAAGGACTTGCGTATTTGGCAAAAAACCTCTGACACTTCTCGCAAATTAACTCTAAAAATAATGTGGCACTTTGTATTTTTAAACTTTTTCATGTCTGACACTAAAAGGGTTAACACATCTTCCATAACCCTAAGAAAAAATAAGAGCTTAACAGCGTTTGAAGTTTAACATTGTTCTTATGAAGTTTAGTGACAAAATCGTTTTACTACAACCAACTCTTAAGAGCTGGCTGTAAACAACCACCTTGAGTTTTGTCCTATAAGAACAATGTTGAACTGAAATAATTTTATACCTATATTTTTCATCGTAGAATTATGGAAGATGTCCCATTTTTAAAGTATTATGAGTACGCATCCAAACGACTTTTAGTTTTTCTTGTAAAGTTTGATTTTTTTAAATAATCACTTTAAATTAAGGCATTCTACGATAAGAAGTAAGGCTGTGATACAAAAAGATTATATTTATCATAAGTGTTTAACATTGTTCTTATGGGGCTAAAATTAAGATGGCCACTAGTACAGCTTTGCTGGCTATTAAAGAGAACATTTCTATAGTCATCATTTGAAAGTTTATTGTTTTCCTATTCAGTTTGCTATGGATCAGAATTAATCATGTTGATTTTACTTGTATAAAACAAAGAACACTAAATTTGTAATAAATTATAAAAATCTAAGTAAATAGTTATGGAAACAAAGTACTTATCAATTAATTTGCTGCTGATGACATATAAAATGAACTAATCCAATACAGAACAATTTTTTGGAACATATAAAAAAATATTCATATGCTTTTTCAAACGAAAAACATTAACCTGTGTTGTTTTCTGAACATGTTTTGTGTAATAAAATAATTGTATTCAATGTTGAAAATTATGCAATCATAATCTTACAATGTTAGTGGTAGTTTATAAATTTGGACTCTCATGGTGGCCTTGGGATTCAAACAAAACAATAGCGATTATAAAAAAGTAGCTATATCTTTCTCACCTATATTAACAAGTCACTGTAATAGTCATGTAGTTCTCAAAGAGATAATTATTTCTTGTAAATAAACAAGCCATCTAACATTTTTCATGAATTATTTAAACAAATTTCTCTTTTCACGTATAAATTAAAATTCATATTATTACCATGAAATGGTTTGGCATAAGGAGTAAATCAATATGGAATACAGCAGTCCTTGCCTTTGGCTACAATATAAGCACAAAGATAAACATACATCTATTTCCAAATGCAAAATTATACCGTTAGCACAAAAAACAATATATAATTACATTTTGACAAAATACACACGAACACCAATTATTCCAGCAGGAGAAGACTTCCAAAATTATAGAAATTTGCAATCTTTGCACAGTAGTTAGTAACAATACAGCATTACTTTTACAGTTATAACGTTATGATTAAAGAACAACGATAAAAACCAAAACTACTGGCCTTTAAAATCTCAATTTACAAACAATCTCCTTATAGATCATAGGAAATGAGATTAAGTACCAAAAGTTTGGTTCACACTAGGGATCTTTATTGGTTTTGTAGATAGGCAAACAAATACTCCAGGTAAAATTTCAATTGGTGTTTTGGAAATAGATAAATATACTATGGGTGAATATTGTGCAGTATTTCAAGCATAATTACAATAAAAATACAAGAAAAATCTGTATTAGAAATAGTTAGCAACATATGGTAAGAACACAAAAAAGGTGCTAATGATGTTGCAGCATTTGTGAATACTTTTCAGAATGTTGAAATACTGTACATAATAAAATATAAAAATTACATTTACCATTTTGCACTTGAATTGCAGGACTTCTCTTTATGAAACCATATCAGTATTTTTTTAAATAAAAAGAACGCAAACACAAAAAAGACCAAAATATTACTAATTTTACTATTGCACAGCAAGTTGTCCAAATAGTAAAATGTTGGATTTTTCATATATGATTCAAACTTTAAAATATGCCAAAAATTCAACTTTATCATCCAATTTTTTTGTAATATAAAACTTGTTAAAAACTAGCTGTTATAACTATAAATTAGCCATTGATTAAAATTTGCTTGAGAGTAATAGAAAAAATGACGGCCAATATAAGAATGTAATGTACCTCTTATCAGACTATCTTTGTAATAACTAATAATAAAAAAAAATATTACGGTTGTGTATTTTGTGGTAGATACAGATAAAGACTTTGGTATTTTTGGAAAGTTTTTATCATTTTAGATCATGTAATATCTGACAACTGCTAAAAAGTAGTCTTAACAGTTTTGTACTTAGTTTCCAAAAATTATCAATTTGTGTCAGTTAACGTAATATATTGTAAAACTAAATCCCCTGGTCATGACTATCTATGACACGCTTAATATTGTGTGTAAATCAAAATCTGTATTAGCTTTTCTTCGTGGTAACTGGATAAAGTAATGGAGAACAGACCATTGTGATTATATCCATGTATGTATTAAATAAAAAGATAAATATAAATTAATTCAAAAATAAATTTTCCATTTTAACCGCTTCCTGGATTATCCCGAGCTAACCCGTTTTTTACAAATGTTCGTAAACGGACTAACCCGAGTAAACTCGTGCAACAAATAATAAATGTCCGTTCTAATTTGGACTGGCCTGTATTAACTTGCTCAGTAGTTATTTGACGAGTTCCCCGCCTGCAGCAGCACTTTATATGCACTGTAATAGTTTGTAGAGGAATCGGTAGATCGCG
The DNA here is from genome assembly GCF_021130785.1 of Homalodisca vitripennis. NCBI lineage: Eukaryota > Metazoa > Arthropoda > Insecta > Hemiptera > Cicadellidae > Homalodisca > Homalodisca vitripennis. Next base: position 107,268,629 of record NC_060211.1, read on the forward strand.
CTAGCGTCGTCCTTCCTCATTCATTGCGCTGCCATTTTAGCTGTGTTTCACAATATCTCCTGTGTTTATTTTCAAGTAAATTTGAGAGGTGTATTAGACCATGAGCGATGAAGAGCTTGTTAGTGATTTTGAACAATCAGATGGGAGTTTTTATTTTTTTATATTCAACACATTCATTTATTCTCTACCAGAATTTCATTATATTCCTTTTGTATAGTTCATTAGATATATTGTGAATATAACAACATAATGTTTGAGATACAATTTATAATAAAATTTGAGTATGTTCGTGTGTGCAAAACATTCATTTTATTTATAATATATATACATACGTCCGAGTATACTCGGGTTAATCTTGTATATAGTTTTTAAAGTAAAAAAAGACATGAAATATGCATGAAAACAATTTTTAATCAATATAAATAGTTGTCGCTGGTAAAAAACTATTTCTGATGGTAAAAAAAGTGGACCTAAATATGACCAACTTGGGCAAATAAAGTAGACCGGGAAGCGGTTAAAAATAAAACATTTTAATAGATTATTCTATAAGATTGTTCTGAAAAAACTATATTCTGAACTTCCATTGTAGTATTTTGACCTTGAGGAAAAATTACAGGCAAGTCCAAGCAAGGAACTTAAGTGCTAGATTTCATAATAATTGTGTTTTGTTTGTCATAATTGTTAATTATTCAAACCATCAACTAAATTCTAACAAAGTTGAGTGATTTTTGTTCAAGATGGTATATATAAACTCTTGTATAATTTAGAGTTTAGCTAATGACATTGTGGGTTTAATTTCCTTTAAAAACAGCAAAATGCTTTTAATAGATATTAATATATTTAGTGATTTTGGTTCAGAATGGAATTCTAGGTTAAATTAGGCGTCTTTATTCAGTTGGTATGAATGGTACACTTAATTATGGAACTTGGTAATGTTCTAATGAATTTAGAACTATCACAGTTTTTTTTTTTTAGATTTAATATTTATGAGTTAGAGTGATCATTAATTTGAGCTTCAACACTGTGATACACGTATTAAATATGGGTAAAAAAGCATCCAGATGAGGCAGTGTAAGAGAAACCTTTGACGAATGTCATTTCACATCAACTGATATTTAACACTACAAGTCAGACTATGTTTGATTTTTGGCCAAGTTCAAGAAGGTCCTTCCTTGTTAAATAATATTGCTTCAGGGATAAATCAAAATATAATATCTCTCTAACCTCAAAAATGGCTTTCTTATCTAATGCTAACTAAACATGAACATGATCATGTTGCACATTTTAGGAAACATTCTAAAAACCCAAGGCTTGGATAACATTAAAAAACTATTTATAAGATAACACATTTTTTATTAACGTAGCACAGGACATTGGCACAAGACTGTAAAATTACTTTTTCAAAGCAATAACAAAATGAGTTATTTTGAATCTTAAAACCAAAGGAAAAGAAAGGACAATATTATATAATCATTTGCCAAAGTTTAATCTGACAGTATAAGTCTAAATCAATAAAATGGATTTCAGAAAATTTTTGTATTACGTTGTACAAACTTCCGCCATGCTCATCATGACAATATTAGCCAGTTACAGTTCCATCACGCATTGGAAATACTTGAGCTTTGACCAATCAATACAACCTAATGGAAAACCATTCCTAATAATCATTCTTGACATGGTAACCAATAAACAATGTACCTGAGTGGAATAACATTTTACAAATTTGTACAACTTGTAATAAATTAATCTCAAAATAATTATTTAGCTATTACTTCATAATTTAATCAAACAAAACATTACAATATACAAAGTGCATGTACATATTTTAAAAACTTTACCCCTATGAAGAATAGGAAAACATCATATTAAAGCAATAATGTATAGTGATAACTGAATTTAATTTGATTAAATCTTAAATCAGTCAATAACAACATTTTAAACATCCAATGTTTTCTCTGTCACATACATTGTTTCAATTATTACATTACAAACTGCTGAGCAATGGACATGGACAAGGGAACACATAAATGTGACACAAGGAACTTGTACATGAAGGGTTTAAACTTTTGCTGTTGCAAAACAGGTGATGGCAAGAACAAAGTGGATGTTGTGTCAAACATGAAGATGACATTCATGACGAATTACTCGACTTTATATAACTTATTTTGAACAATCTATAAAAGTGAAAATACTTGGGAAAACACACACTTTAAGTTATGACATAATTAATCCAGCGAGGTAGAATAGTAGTAACTAATTTTTCGGAAATATTTAAAATTATAAAAAATTAAACAGCAAAACACAAAGTCATTTGTGAAGGACACAGGAAGTAACCAAACAATCCTAAAGAAAATATTACCACTTTAAAAAATTAACAAATAAACAGGACGACACTAATACTGGAAAGCCCATAAACATATCATTCCGCTTCACACAAACTTAAGCTAGCTAAATACTTATAATAAGACATGATTTATAAAATAATTCTTAAGATTAGTTATATTTTGACTAGTTTTTCATATGTGTCTGTATATAAACCCAAACAAGTAAACGAGGAAAAAAATAACCAAGTTTATTTAGTTTAAGACGAATATCATGTTCATCTGCCAATAAAAATTTTTTTAATACAAACAATTTAATTAACTGATTTTTCATTCATATTTAATATTAATTAATTTAATTGATATTTAAGACTATTTATGAAAATCTTTGAAAAGTTAAAATAATGTAATTATGAGTTTGCAAAAACTCAGAACCACTTTACACTGTTTATTTACAATACATAACCAATCACATATTTCAATGGAAACCATTTATATTAATATGATTATAATTGAAGAATATACATATAAAAATTAACATAGGCTACCTTCTTGATTAAATTCACTAACGGCAAAACAATTGGACTATAAATTAACTTGTGCCTTAGTTTTAAATTAATGGCAGAAGTATTCCATAAACATAAGCCGTCATTTATTACACGTATGCATTATATTTTAAATAAACAGTACTTAATACTTAATATTTTGTTAAAATTCAATAATTCTTCGAGTTTAGTCTACAACATTTTTAACTAAATGTCGAAAGAATGTATTTAATTTATTCCAAAAATATCAAACGGACAATAAACCGAGTGTTAGGCCATAATTGATGTTCTATTAGTGGCAAAGAGCGTGCCTAAGAGCAATAGCCAAAATGGTAACATTAATTTGAAGATACATCAGAGCCTTATTGGACTTAAGGAACACTTAAGATTACTGCATTTATATACTTTATAACTATACAAAAGACTAATCTAACAATACAAAAATAGGCAAAAGATAATGACTTTGTGATAAAAGTGTAGCTGTTTAATTTGTTTCTATATAAACCTACAACATAACAATGATGTGGAATATTGTAAATAGTATTGCACAATGGACAAATTTCATTTTGAATAAGAAAATTTGGTTTAAATAAATTGTTGATGTGCGCTTACTGCAATGAGAGAATGATGAAATAATTAGTATTGGACTCTATTGATTGATTGATAAATTCATTCATTCAATTGCTTTGCTCAGGAATTCAATAAACCTTTTGCCATACTGTTCAGGATCACAGGTGGAAATGCCGTCAACATTTGCTCCGTACTTCACTGTTTTGGCAGCTTTGGCTGCTTGTTTCTTTACTCCGTAGTGTGTCAGGACGTCTATTAGAGCCAGGAAGTATATTTCTTTCACAGGAGCAGCTGTAACAAGAAAGTTTACATCTTATATACAAACCAAACTTAGTTACAATATTTTTAACTTATGAATATAAATTTATATAACCCTTATAAGTGTATGTACAGTATATTTGGATATTAACATCGGTCTGAATTGCACCTGATATACTCACTGATTAAAAATTCATCCATTGGATTAAATGTTCTTTCTTATCATTTTTGTCATAATCTAACTTATTTTATTACAATTTTATTTTACCATTGGTTACCAATATTGTATATTGCACGTTATCAGTTAGTATCAGCGTAATAAACGATGATGGGTGCTGTCTGTAACGCCAAGTTCATAATTTTGGAGTAAAACACATTCCCGAGATACTATTATATCAATTGTCTGTTAAAATATAACATGTTCGATTTTGAAGCTGGTTAACTTAGAAATCGATTGATGTGTCATCTATTGATTGTTTATTTTGATTAGTTGCCATCTGAAATGACGTGGTAAAATGACGTTCTTTTCAGAAAATTTTAAGGTAACTTTTTGGAAAACATACTCAAAAATGAAGTAAGTAATGGAAAATTTTATAACTAAATTTTGAGTAAAAGTGGCGATGAAGAAATTTTAAAAATTATGTGACAAGGCCTAACCTGTAAACTTGGTAATGGCTAAGGCAAACTGATGATCCACATAATTTTGTTTTTAGTGGTAGATCTATAAATCCAATTCTTGTTAGGCATCTAAATACTAAAAATATAAGATAATAAAATACAATTGTAACATGTTATATTATTGATTAACACTTGTAATTAACACTAAACACCTACATTTAAATATTTGAATTTTTTATTTGGTAGGGGAATGGGTTATAATCCATGTACTTAGTGAACAGAAAAAACTACTTGATTTGATTAATTTACTACTAATATTTTATATAATGATGACTTACTACCACAACTGGGGATGGCATAGATGTCAAGCTCCGGGACGATGCCACCTTCATACTGCAGACTGGTCTCACGGACTAATTGGTGAGGAGAGTCTGGTGGGGTTGTACCCCAAGGTTTTATAAATTTACTACTAATATTTTATAGAATGATGACTTACTATCACAACTGGGGATGGCGTAGATGTCAAGCTCCGGAACAATGCCGCCTTCATACTGCAGACTGGTCTCACGGACTAATTGGTGAGGAGAGTCTGGTGGGGTTGTACCCCAAGGTGGGGGCACTCTGTCCCCTCCTCCCACCACATTACCATCACTGTCGTCTTCATCATCCTGCTCTCCATCATCCATGTCTTCCCCCTCCGCCTCCGCCCGTGCACAGTCGTGGATACCCAACAGCAGTGAATAGTCCATCAAATGCAATTTCGTCAGAAACTAAAAATTTGAGAAAATTAAAAACATATTTAATTAAAAATGAAACAATATTTTCAGTTATAAAATAGCTTCTGGTGCATTAAATTTGGCTAAATTGATCTTACCCCATATGTGTTATTTACCACCATCACATTTGTTATCAGCTTCATACTCCTTAATTTTTTAACTAAACTTGATGCCATTCAATTACGGTTTCACCCTACTCCTCTCATTTCCTTTTAACCACCATTCAGGAGTTATATCTGGGTTTATATTTGACCAACTGAACTAATCTGGGAACAGCAAATACTGACATTATAACTTACATCTGGGCAACACAATGGTATCCAGGAGCTGTCCACATCTCCGTCCCACAATAATGTGTACGATCCAGGGCTAGACGTAGTATATGCTCGGTCGATTGACTTTCTTCTCCTAAGGGATGGCCTATTGCCACGCATTTAAGCCTCAAGGGCCTATTGCGCACCCACTTGGCTTTCGTTGACTGCAAAAGAAGTTGGTAGGAGTGTGTCTGTCTTCCTCAGTGTCACAGAAGAAATCTATTGGCTTGGCCTAGACAAACAGTAGAGGAGTAGTTTCCCTCATTCACTGGTAAAAGCCGCCTCATCTTCAAGCACTCCGGAAGTGTTACAAAAATTCTTTTATGATTAGAGATGCACACGGAAATTCCAACATCATGTCACCTTCATGAAAAATAACCTATGACTGTACATGTTATTTTAGAAAGATGTAGCTCTCTGTTCTTTCTTGGACACAAGAGGAACAAACAACATTACAGACTTCATATACTGAGCTGTTCAAACAGAGCACCAGATTTTATTACTCCCAAAGCCCTAATATATTGCTTCTGCATGAGAGCCAGGCTCAGGAGTAGTTACAAAATCTGCTACTAGAGGTGCTCCTATGAATTCCTGTTGTGGATTAATATCCTGATCAGATTAAATCATGTGAATTTTGATATATAAAGATACTTAGCAACCCTGATATCATTGCCAAAGGTTACTATCAAGTTTTGCTACCTAAACTAAAGTGTAGTCCCTTAATTTATAACCACCAGTGTGCTTCTTTGCTGACTCTACTGAGATGAGAGAGTACAGACTTAACATGTAATATGCTGTTATACATTCTACAATGAAGTAGAGATAAAAATAATTTTGTTATGGAAAACTATACTTTGCACATGAAATGGCATAAAGCTTAACCCTTCCAATGTGGCTAACACCTATAGACGCAGAACTGCCGATGCTTTAAACGCGGATAACGTTTACAAACGCAAAAGCTTTACTTTTGAAATGGCGAAGAATTAATTGTTAAAACTTCCGTAAGAGAGCAGGTCGATGTTCCTTTCGACTATCGGGACTAGACAAAACGCTTTGTCACCGTTGGTGAACGTTGTAACGGTACCTACTCGGGTTAAAAGCAATCGCCGCCATTTTTTTTATGGCCTGTGGCGCGGCATACGCCTACAGACGTGTTCGGTTCATTCAGCTGTTTAACTACGTGTGTGTTGGTTGTTAATAAAATTCGAAAAAATATGTAATATTACATGTTTATTATTTTTTCTTATAAAGGTAATACCAAGGAATATGAAACAAAAATTAGGATTGGGAAATTTAAAAAAAAAATATTTTTTTATGTCTTAGCGTTTGACAGTAATTTAAATTAGCGCTTTAAAGGGTTAAGTAAAATCATGACAAAATTATATAGTTTATTCCAGACTTATTTCATCTCGACAACCAAAACCAATACTGATGGCTGAAATTTCCAAAGGAATCATTCTTTAGAGATTGGGTTTTTGGCATTTTATTCTACTGAAAAAGATTTTAAAATTGGTATAAATTTTGACCTTTGCTCTCCTTTAAGTTTTTTATCTCACTCCTCGCGGACTGTTCTCCAAAGGAGAGGAAAATTTAATAACAGCTTTATACAGAAGAGTTTTAGGTTCTACATCAATGTGCTAAGCCTAATTTCTTTATCTAAAAATATAAAGCTTTCCTGATAATTTTCGAACAAACTGTATAAAATACCAGGTACCCAAATCACAATTCTACATATTTTGTTTTCAACTCTTTTAAAATCATGAATTTTATTTTATAATATAAGAACTCCCTAAAAAAATACATACATTTTTATTATTACAGTTGAAAGATTTTGTGAGTATGGTAATATATTTTGTTATGATTTTGCAAGGGAAATATTTTGATTTTCTTAAAATATGCACAACAAATTGTTGAGACAAATAAGTAGCTTGTAAATAAATCTGAAGCGTGTTTTTCTTATATTGCATTCACTGTGGTATTGTCTGATCTAGAATTTTATTGTTATTCAACTAAAGCAGAACAAAAAGAGTTGCAATGTTTATTATATTGCAATAAATTATTCATATAACTATTAATTCTTGTAGGACAGGTTGTCTGATGAACAGGTTGTGGGTTCAAAAGGATCAACCTTTTTAGTAACACAATCAAATACAGTACATCAGACTTTGATACACTATGGAAAACTAATGTGGTCTAATATTAGACTCATCACTTTTCTGTAATCCCAACTACTCAATTTCTTTAAAATTACTTTCATTACTGGAAAAAAATATTTTGTATTTCGTATGTATTTTTGGTAGCATATAGGTCTGTACAGTAATACACATATCTAAGTCAGACCTTAAAATTGTGTATGCGTGTTAAAAATACCCTTGTCACAAAATACAATCATTTGAAAGGAGCTCTTATTTTTTCCTTACATATTTGGAAATATAATAAAACAATTTTTTTGTAGTTTATTTTGCATTTAAAGTTCTGAAAATATCTGATGGGTTGACTACAAACATGTTTTACTGCAGCTGCTCCACAAGCATATGATCAATTGCAGTAATGGAGAGTCAACAGACATTTCCTGAACTTGAAAGACAAGGTAAACTATTCATAGTAATTTTAACAAGTCAGACCACTGGTAACCCAACACCTTTAAAAAGTTTTAAAAACTTAAAGTAGAAATAAATTTATAATATCTCCTACATTTTTATTTAACACCACTAGTATATTACTACACATTTTCCAATATTAATTTTATTTTTGCGAGGCCTTTCCAAATCAAATTATAAAATAAAATGTGTAGTAATTTACTAATTGTATTAAATGAAAATCTTTCCAATGCTCCTACAATCTTCATCTTCAATATGGTTTAGATATCCTATTTAATCACTTATAATTTACAAAAAAAAAATTAAAATTGTCATCAAAATTATCCTTGACTTGTGGCAGTTTATGTGAATTAAGGTGCAGTATCTAGTCATTTTTGATAATTAAAATGACGGACTCTAAAAGGATTCAATAAGAAACTTCATTTTTTGAGAATGCTTTAAAATTTATAAAATTTTGATGATGATCACGATTCTTTGGTGTTCTTTAGTTCCTAGATGCATAATAACATCCATCTTCAAGGGTTATTGTACCAACAATACAATGCCGACTTCATCCTCAAATATGATTGTAATGTTTCCTACTAGAACTATAAAATGCACAACCACATAAAAACCTGGGTTTTTTAACCCCCCATGTTTAAGTTTTTATATATACACCTTAAAATTATTAAATTTGGGTTATTAATAAAACATTTATCCAACAAAGAGCACAAGTACTGAAGATATCAATAACAATAGAAAACTGTCTAAAACTATCATACTGACCTCTACATCAGCTGTCAGTGTTTCCAATAATTTGTCTTTGGCGATGTCACCGATGTAGATTTTTATACCTTCTTTTACAAAGTCGTTGTCTTTAAAAGTGGGCAAGTCTTTCTCTTTTTCCTTGTCAGATGCTTCTCTGTCAACTGTTGATCCTTTTAAATCAAACTTCCTGTAAAAATTGCAAACATATCTCACATGAGTAGGAAAATAAAATAAGATCAAAATTACCAATCAATCATAAACAAAAATACTAAATGTAATTTGCCCCAAATCTATCAATTTACATTTTATGAGGAGGTAGATTATTATTTTATTTTAATGATTATGATGGTTTGAAATAATTGATGAATAATTTTGCATTTACAAATTTCTTTGATATTCACAAATATGCATAACAATACGAGGTGTGAGTTTCCTCAACATGCCATGTCAACCGCGCTGCTGAAACGGTCAGAATTTGTTAATAATTTAACGGTTGGAGGAAATAGCTTATGCAAATTCATCACTACTAAATAAATATACAAAGATTTCCGACTTTAACAATTTGAGTGCCAACCAGTTTTGAGGGGGTGGCATTGTCAGTGCCACACATTTATAACAGATTACCTCTCTCAGAGCCAAGCACCTTTTAGGCGATTGTATAGTGTTCAGCCAAATAATTCATAACTTAAAGAAACAAAACAAAGAGATATTTTTTTCATTCGTTATGTAGGAAGAACGTAGCCTATAACTTGTAATATTTATTTGGCTGACAAAATATGTTAAATACTTATGTGGCTGACAATACACGTTAATATTTTAAAATAAAAAATATAATAAAAACAATTATTAAATTTTAAAACTTTGGAATACAAAATTGTAATTTTATGATATTAATTTATTTATGTGCATATTTTATTGTTCCTTGTGTACAGGAACAATATAAAATATGAAATTTCAAAAAAGTAAGTAACTGTAAAAATGAGTTTTGATTCTTTTTATAACAGTGGTTTTAATTTGTTTGTATATTTGGTATTAGTGTAGCGTTCCACAAAATATTTCACAACTTTTTCAAAAATAACATCATGATTTTTAATTTGACGGTTTTCTTTTATTGTATTGGGTGAAAAGTAGGATATGACTTAAAATATTTATTTCAATGATAAAATTAATATAAAATGTATCTTAATATATTTGTATTCAACTTTTTTATGTAACCATATAACTATATGTAAGTAGGAATAAATATAACTTATCAAGTTTCAAAAAAAAGTAAGTATCTGTAATACCGAGCAAGAAAGAAAGTTAATAGCAGTCAAAATGTAATAATAGATAACTCACTCCACCTTCATTTAACAATTTATTTGGTCTCATAACTGTCCAAATATAAATTTCATTCAATAAGTTTTGTGGAAACATTGATTAAAAGAGTATAGTTATATACAAGTGTTTCCATTTATATTAACATTCACTGTAAAAGACTGACTTGGTTTTTTAAGGACATCAGTATTGACTTGGTTGAATTCAAACTAAAAAATAAAATAAAGATCAAGAATTTTTGTATGTGCCAAACTGGTTGGGGTTTTTTCTAATGATTTATTACAAAGAAATTGAGAGTTGAGTTGGGGACATTCCTCTTTGAGGAATACCTTACAATGTTTCTATGCCCAAAAAAGTAGGTTTTATTGACATAAAAATACTTGCTTTTTCCTTATAATGATTGTTCTGGATCCAGTGGGAGTAACTGGACATTTTGATTACCCTAATACTCATTTAATTACGTGTTTTGCAATTTATTAAATTTTTATCTGAAGTAAAATTATTTTAAATGTAATGGTGAGAAGAAAATTATTTACAAAGATATGTGTTCTAAAATCTCTTGAATATATAAAATTTGGAAAATCTATGTATTTTAATAAATGTTTAACCATTCAGAAAAAGTGTAGCTTATATTAAGAGTTTTGTTAAATGTAACTTTTCAATAAAAACTATTACAGACTATAACTTTATGAACATTAAAGGATCACAGCACAAGATGAAAATTTGATTGGATTGCAATTTGTACACAATTTTGTTTTATATGAACTGAGTATTTTAATTGGTTGACTCTTCAGTTTGTCTATTTATTACTCTGAATGAAATCTCTGAAAATGTCAGAATCTGCATGTTCACAAGATGGGATGTCACCTTTGTTGACCTTGACCTTGAATGTAAATTCCATGCAGATTTACTCAATATGATGATATAGTCAGTGATCTCATCTTCTACGTCATATTCTGCTCTCCACAGCAAACTCATCAGTTCATTGTCTTCGTTTAGTTAAGTAGTCTGAACTGGTAAGAATGGAATATGCCTGAATCAGTGAAATGTTAACTACTACAAAGCTATGAATTCTGAGAACAATCAGTTAACAAATACTTTTAAAAATATTGTATGCGTATATCAAAATTAATCTTAATTACTCATACACTTTTATAACAATTCATTTTTAGAATTGTATAAAAATTTATTTTTTAGAATTGAATAACAATTCATTTTTTTAACTGTATAACATTTTTTTATAATTGTATAACAATTCATTTTAGAATTGTATGACTCTTGAAATTTAAAATTTCTAAGAATTTACTTTTTTATTGATTGCTAATATATATATATATATATATATATATATATATATATATATATATATATATATATTACTCAAAAGTACAACTTTCACAAGAAAAATCTATTTTACTAAACATATCATGCTACGCATCATTTTAAAAATGTATTAAGCAAAGCATGGCAACAGATTTTTTTCATACCAGCTCATCGGCTCCCGGTTGACAACACCCTGCACTCACCTGTGGGTCTGAAGGTGGTTGCTGAAGACATTCCTCATGGCTACCATGTAGTGTTCGACACCATCTACTGTCAGTCGGTACATGCCCAGGTACTGAGGTAGTAGTGTTTTGCCATGCCTCTCCACGATATACTACAACCACAGACACATCCTCAATCAAACATTTTCCATTTATCCATTTATAAACAAATTGTGGATATTTTTAAGTTCTTAATTTCTGGATAGGTTGTTAGACAACAAAATTCAGGTGTTTAAATGTAATTTAAATGAATTAAAATAAATGCCTGAAAGTTTTGTTCTATTCTAAGCAATTAAAAAATGTCACACTTACTCAAAGTTAATTCAAAACTATTGTGTTGAACTGATAAGTAATCCAACACTGATCCCCTCATCAAGCAATCACAGATAAGGTAAGCACCATAAATAATACCATACCTAACATCTGACAAAGGCTTTCTTTAGAGATCTCTCACATCACTGTACCTATTTACTTTATAAGGTGAATCTCCATTTTGAAAACTTTTATTTGACTTTGAAAAAGTAGGTCAGAAACACAGAAATTACACAATTCTATAAAAATTACAGTTATTTTAAAATACTGCTACTATTTTTTAAATTTGTATAAATATTAATCTGTATATTAACACTGTGAGAACTTCTCTGTACGTATGCGTATATATGTCACAACAGATAAACCTTAATTTAATTTCAAAATACATTCCTCCAAAGCAATAATACAATCTTATACGACAAAATTTATTACTGATAACTGAACAATATTTAATATTTCAATTCATGTCTAACATGAACAAATTTTAAAATAATCTTGTGTAACCAAAACTCACAGGATGGTATTGTTTCAAAAACGAATGCATTCTCTCTACTTCTTCACTAGTCAAAGTCTTGATTATGAACAAACGATCATAGGACTGATAAAACTTTGCTCCTGATTTTCCCTGAGAATCATCGGGTACTGGCTGGGACCTGAACAAAACACAAGGATTACACATATAGAAAATGACAGCACAAGGGGTTTTGCAACAAGACAGGGATGTATTGGTAAATACTTAGTGACTGAACAAGGAACCACTGTAGACATACAAATGGATTCACTTCACTGCCTCCCAGCCTGCTGGTTTTGGGTTTTTAGCCCTCCTTTTATTCTCAACTATTTTCATACCTAAAAAAGATTTGTATTATTTTTTTGCCACATGTGAGTTGGCAAAACCACACACAACACACTAAGATAAAAAAAATAAATCCTACAGTGGAAATAACGAAAGAAAGCTGTAAATTACAGTGTTAAATCATACTTGCAACAGGGAGCTCTTATTAACCTTCTGAAAACATTCCCTTGGTTTTCTCACCAGAAGAATAAGAGGAGGAAAATGTCTATGTCACCGTATTCAGTGATTTGATCTCAACAATTGCCAATCACAGATTTATTTTTAAATGAAGATTGAGGGAAAACTGAATATACTAGCATTAAACAGTATTCAGTAACATATTGTTTGTGAAATAAGATTAATTTACTGAACATTATTTGTATATATAAATTAACAAAAAAAGGACTAATTCTAGCATTTCTAGCGTAAGGTATATTATAGGAATAAGGAAGAGCAGAAATATATAGTAATTACTCATATTAAAAGTATCAGATTTAAAATTCTTCATAAACAGTGAAATCCTGCTTTATTTTAAACCCAATTTTTAAATTAAAGATTCCTGGACAACTTAGTAGTCTACAATACAAAATACCCAAGTTGTGATCCTAAAAGACGACAATGACTGAATACATGTGTAATAAATAGCTCATTTAAATCTGTTGTCTTCTAAAATACACCATTCCATTCTTTATTTTTTAATACTTTTAACACTTTTAGAAATAACACTTAAATAATCATGTTAATCATTGAAATATTCTTAATGAGATATGTCTCACAATTGTGAGTAACAAAGAACGTTGTGAACAGTATAAGCAGAAGAGTTTATAACTTCTTTATTTAAAAAAAATGAAACAATATCGGTGAATAAAATCGGTTATATAAAAAATGAATGATTTTTTATATAAAGTTAAAAACCTAGTTATAACTGAAAAAAAACACGAAGTTTCATTTTTGGAAACAATGTCAATCTCACTATTGGCATCAAATAGAACCATCAAATTTAGAACTAAAATAAAAAATTAAAGAAGTTAAAAAAAAGTACAGCAAAAGCAATGTTGAAATAGATTTTGGCTATTCATCAAAGTTTGCTGGTTCCAACTGAATCAAAACATTGTTAACTAAATTTAAAATGTTGAAATATTTTGGCTTCACTGTGGGAGCCATTGTTAATCAACAGCATATGCTAAACAGAAACTGGCAATAAAAGCATATGCTTATACAGTTGAGTTGAAAGGAGTGGAACTGTATAATGATTGGTTGAAGTTAACAGTCAACAATCAATATGACCAAAAGATTATAAGGCCTGCCATCTATGTCAATAATTTGTTCACACTATTTTCTTTGTTTGTTGATGGTATTCTCTTTCTTAATTATTTCTAAGATTCCTCTCAATATCATTTGATATTACTGTATTTTTGTTTTGTCAAATTCTATTGCTTGTTTGATGTAACTATGTTCCACTATAACTGATTTTTCCATATCCTGATGTTTTATCTGCCTGGTGTGTGTTCACTAATTTGTGACCACACCAAACACCAATTAAAAGCATTTTCAATGTAAATACTATCCGTTCCTATAAGGGTAATAGTAATATGTTTACGTAGGGTATAGTTACAATAATTGCAAATTTTCTTGTCATAAAGGTTGCTTCCACATAACCGGATCACACTATATAGCAATTAAAATTATTTTCCGTGTGAATGTAATATTTACTCTCACAAGGATTATATAAACAAGGGTTATATTCACTGAACGAGAAGATCTTCTTATTTGAAAAAATAAAATATACTATAGTACAAGAAGCGCACAACTGGGTGTTTCTTTTACAAAGGGATAGATAATATGTTTGCAACTTTAGTAAAGAAAGGTTTGTTCAATTAACACCTGACTTGTAAAATGAATTATGTTTAAATTAATTCCATTTATTTATTGAAAATTATTTTGTACTTTTATATTTCATTTAAATATAATGTTCGGACTACATTAATAAGTTATCCAAATTTAGATTTAAATTTTAATTAAATGTGTGATGGAAATTTTGAAAACTAGTTTGATTTTTACAAAATAGATTGAGAAAGTATAGTTGTAGTTTACAACAATGCTAACAGTGTTACACCTCAATGTAATATTTTTCACACAAATGCATTTGTTTATTACTTTTATTCTATATAGGTAGCTTAAATTCATTTGAATATTTAAATTCAATTTTGATAATACAGAATAAACTTATTCATATTATGCTAAAATTACAATTAAATGAATGAATCTGTAAAAAACCTTTGAAATAGAATTATGAATCTATATAGTGCATATTGTATATGACACCATAAAGAATGTTAAAATCTAGTTAATAGTATTGAAAAACACCGTAAGAATTGGAAATATGCAATATAAGATATACAAATAATAGTCTGTTCCATCATAATTCATATTTTTTGTAACTACCTATATATATATATATATATATATATATATATATATATATATATATATATATATATGGGATACATGTATTAAATTGTGACTAAACAATACTAAATCATTGGAAAATAAAAAATCACACAAAACAAAAATTGATAAATATGTAACTAGCCTTCATATGTATTACTTTTCTTAATTTATTAACTTCAGAGAGAGAATGATTACATTTTATTATTTTAAACACAGTCTTGTCATTAATAATTGTTAGACAAGTTAATAGTGTAGAATACCTATAACAATCACAAAAATACATAAGATGAGAGTCACTGATGTTTGCTTTCCAGTTATTAAGTGACAAACTTTAATTTTTACATGTTACTGAAACAATGGAAAAGCTGCTACTGCATCTAACCTGCAGTGCTAATCAATACTATGAGTTTTCACTGTCAGTAACCTCATCCTCCCTGACAACATTAATTAAATGGCATGATGTTCTTGAAATTATTATGAACTGACAACAATCTTACAAATTTTACGCATATGTTTGGTATCCTACTGAATGTGTTCTATTACTGTATAAGTTAGCTATGAGTAAATATTTATAATTTTTTTAAGGCAGGATGAAGAAAGTTTTAAAATAAATTTTATAAAATTTTTTAAACTAAGAGTATAGTAATTAGTAGAGTAACACTGCAATACCCTATTACTATCTGTAATTGTATGCATTATCAAAATAAAATTACATAAATTAATTAACTGCATGAATATGCTTTTATTTTGTACAAATGTACAAATTTGTATAAATGATGTCTGCTTATACAATTACTATGATACATAAAAGATTTTTTGTAAAGATTGTCTTTGACTTTAAAAGAGAATAGACCATGTATGCATATAAGAATTACGTGCCCGACACTTGGTATGGTAAAGCTAGTTCTATACAGAAATTTGTAAATAGCATAACCATACTAAATCTTTTACCTCATTTTATGAATTTTTAAAATGTTTGTAATTTTTTTTATTAATATCAGGGTTTATTCAATAAAACATGTTTACTGTAATATATTTGCAATCGCTGCTTCTTTAGTTTGCCACTGGATAGTGCGCAACCACAGGCACAGACATTGTAACAGTGCATGGACTATATATTTTTCAAACAACGTTATAAATAAAAAAATAATGTTTCATCAAATCAGATTCAACCAACATAACATCATCCACGTAACACTAGAAAAAACAGAACATAGTACTTGAAAATCATACACTTTAATTATTTGAAAAACATACCTCAGCTCATCAGTCAAGACAATAACTACAACAAATTTAAAAATAAAAAAAAATTATTTAATAGCTATTACCATTTATTCATTGGCTGAAATTTCAGATTCATAAATACTAGTAGGTAGTAATAGTTGGATAGTAATTTTAAGTTTATTTTTAGGAATTTTGACAATATTTATTGTACCATGACTGTACTTAAAAAACAGATAGAGAATTTTGATTGATTGATTGTTATTGGAAGAGCAAAAGGACAGGTGAAACCTAAATAGTTTTTTGTAATATTATAAATCTCTTCAATTTAAAAATATTATTATTATAATAAGCAGACTTCATAAATAGCAATCTAGATTGCTTTAAAATTCATTTATTAGCAAAAATAGTATTATTAAAATATATTTTTATTGTATTATTGTACTTAAAATTTAAATCATAATACTACATCATGCTAATGCAAATATCATGCAGTGTTATTCTATTATACAACAAATGAATTCACTACAATATCAAAAATAAATTTATATTCTTCTGTGCTCAAGATCTTATGATTCACTTTTATACTAATATACTCTTGATAAAAGACTTCTTAAAATGGTACTTGACTCCTCTGATCAATAGGCAACTCTCTATTGTGACATGAACATTATATTTACTATACTATAAAAACGTTATCTGGGATCCAGAGAGTTATATGACAATATCTGACAGGATGTTAATCTTCTGAGCTCAAGATGATGACGCAGTGTGACAGGTGCACCCCATGCACTATAAGAATGTTGCCTGGAGTCCAGAGGATTATGTACGGAGAGGTATAAAGTAATAAGCATGTTTTAAACAAAACAGAAAATGATCATAATAACTAAAACACTGATGTCTTTGAAAATCTTAGAGACTAAAATTATCTGTTTTCTAGAAAAGAGAGTTTGCTTTGGATATGCAGCTAACCGTCACTTTAACCATTCCGGTCTTTCAATCAAAGATATATAACTCTCTATCATTTCTTACAGCATTAACTTGTAATTAGTCACCAAGTTTTAAGTTCATGTTCAAGATGATTAAAGCATAAGTAAAAAAGGCATAGAATCTAATCTAATCAATAATATGGTACATACATGGGTAGTTCATTAATAAAGACAGTGTTCCAGTACTAGCAAGGCTTATAGTCAATGCGATGACTTAACCAGAACACAGTTGATGTGAACTGCCACAATTAAATCATCGTAGAGTATTAGTTTTATGTATGGTCCTGTTTGAGTTTGTAATTACTTTAACTGACTTAAGTTTTAATAAAATTACTTTCTTATCCTTCTTCCTTCATTTTTATATTTAAAAGAGCTTATGTTACCATTTCCCAATACAATGTAAGCTTATGCCAATGGATATAACTTTATTAAAAACGTATTATTAAAGTTTCCGATTCCAAGATATTTTATAAAATATCAAATCACATGATAGCTGATGGCAAAATCTAAAATATGGGAATTTATTATATGAGAATATTTATGCTTACAGCAACATTTCGTATATAAGTCCATTAACAAAGCCTATAGAGAATGTAGCCTACCATCACTTCACAGTTTTACACCATCTTATCATAAGAGGTCTGGTGATGACAATTTCTTCTGACGAGGACATGATGCTTACTACATCTTGATGTGCAATTTCATTTATTTTGCCCAGCGTGTCAAGCGTGTAATTTAAGCAGTGACAGTTTAAACTAACTTAGAACCTAGAAGAAATTTTATACAAGCAAATAAAAAAAATAACTATATTTAACCAAAACGAAATCACGCAAAGCACTAGATGTAAAGTCCCAATGTAACATTTACAATATCACTCGGGTGTTTTTAAATACCCGAATATAGTCAGAGTAACGTATATTCGCTAATAAGTGTTAGTATTAACTAGCGGTGAGTAGCAGACAAATAAAGCAAACTTGACACACTAGGTTAAGCTGGAAAACTGGGACAAAACATTACTCGTCACGCGTCAGAGCAGCTGACCTCCGCTTAGACTTAACAAATGTCTTTGGGTCTGATCTGAGACTGGTGGGCAAAGTGGTGGACCGTCGTAGATTACAATCATAGCGACGTCTCGGGTTCGTCACAGTGCTCCGTGCGTCCGAGCATCTGGTTAACATGTCATCATTCTTTAATCTTCCAGTGGGGATGACACTTATAAGTGGTTACAAGGTGCAGTTTCTACACATTAGAGTGAAAAATATTCCTACAAACCACACACATAAAGACTAAAATGTGAATCTCTAATCTAGTTTTAAAATGTACATGTCCAAACACACAGTTAGAATTCCAGACAACATATAAAGCGATACAACCAATAAAGTATCGATACACTAACCCATAATGTTATTCAGCAATAAAAGTGTTAGTACTGTTTTGAGTATAATGCATTTAGATAGTGTAAAATTTTTCAATCTAATTTCGATTTAATTAAAAAGAGGTTAAAAGCATTTTTTTATTATTATTTACAGTTTAAATTTTATTGATCTAAATTTAGAATGCTAAAGGAATTGGATTTGAGAGGAAAGTTTTCTACTAGTGGATTAGTGGGAATTTGGAACATTACCAAAAGAGAAACAAGGACATTCTCTTGAAAAAAAATTTAGACAGGTGGACATATAATACCAGTTAATTTGTAGACTCTGACTACTCATTCTATTTATTATACAAACATTTCCTTTTAGAATGTCACAAATTTTCTACTTTGTAAAAAAAATAATTTTGAATTGCAATATGTTTCATTACAAATTATGAAATTCCTTTAATATAATAAATATTTTACGGAAACATAACACACAACCTTCCATTACTGACGGAACTGCCTATCCACAAAGATTATACAATTTTGTTACCCTCTCAGGCTATGCTGTGTGATGGTGGACACTAAATCTTCCCTCTCTGTCTTTCACCATTCTTGGGCTGAAACTTGGCAAATTGTTAAGTTTGTGTCATCGTTCCCGATTTCCATTCCAGTGAACTTGGGCACAGAATACCCCTTACTTGTGATACTGAAGAAAATCATTTACTAAGCACCTGTGGAATGACTTGTGGGCAAACACGTTTGAATTTAGGAAAGTTTGAATATCGCTACATACAATGAACTTTCCTTGAAATTCCGGATATCTGCAACTCTTTTATTTTCAAGTCAACTACCCTCAACAAGAATACATAGAAGAGGAAAGTAACATTCTGATGTATAGTACTAAGGCAGTTGAGTGTATTAGAGTATTAGAGTGCTACACACATAATACAAAGGTCACAGAATATATAATGACTACTACCATTCTATATGGGACACTGTAAACCCTACATAACCTGCAAAAGAGTGACAATCTCACTCAAGTATTCAGTAATATTTCTGTATTCAACAGTTTTTGTACCATATAAGTGGTCAAGTACTGGAATAAATAATCACTGAGTGAGTATGTCTTAAAAGTACAGTGTTTACAAGAAATACTTTGTCTTTTTCATTGTACACAATCACTTGGTGTGGAATCCACAAAATTGTTCTCATAAGCTCTCAATATTGTTGTTCATAAGTTGTTCAATTGTTCTCATAAGTGGTTCTCATATCAAAACTGTTTAGATGAATCACCACTAGAGTTGTGTGGGCTCAGACATACGTGTGGGAATTTTAAGGGTCAGTACTGTCAGAACTAACATCCTTCCAATTGTTCCTTGCTTCCCCATTTCCATCCCTCTTTTATTATGTTTCAATGTGTGATGTTGGTAAAAGACATTATCACTAAATACAGTTGTTAAGGGAAAAATGCAAATTATGTATATATAAAGATTTATTCTACTACAAAAATGCTAAGGTATATCATTTTGGCTATTTATATAATACACTAAATCTAAAACTTAAAATACTGTTTGGTGGTCTTTATACAACTTCTTTTCTTACTAAAAGAAAGCTCTGGTTATCGAGTTAATCAGTGAATCATTTCAAGTGGTCTGTGAAAAATCTGAGATACACTACCATTTTATGCAAAGAAATAAGTAAAAAATTAATGTAGTCTAAAGATTATTTTTTCTCCATTTTGGTGTTTAAAACAAATATGGATATGTTTAAAATCCTGAAATAGTTTTAAGAATAATGTCATTTTTAATAACCCAGACGTCACATGAAGTTGGTGGAAGACACCATCCTACATTGGGAAAAATGTTTTAGTAAATTATCTTCGGGGTTTAAGGAATCAATATATTCCAGTGCATTCAGAGTTAACTTTAAAGGGGTTCTTACTTTGAAAAATATACTATAAAGTGAGTTTTTAAATTAAGATTTTTTAAAAGTTTAAGCACAGTATTGATACAGTAGTAAATTTGATTTTAATGTTTTAATAGTTCTATAAGTTTTTTTATTGTGACATGATTAAAGTTTTTTTATTGTGACATAATTTGCTTTTCCATGATATGTCAATTTAATACCCTTTTTTATAGTATGTAGGATATCCTTAGTAGTTTGGAAATGTCATTACAGGAGAATTATAGCCTATTATTGATGTCATCTGTTTCATAGCTATTGTGTGAAACATTTGTGACAATAAACATTTCATTTATTTGGTTATTTTATATTACCCCTGGAAACACTGAAATAAGTTTTAAGAAACTATTGGTAGTAAGTATTTACTCATAGTTAATAGGTGTCCTTTTTATAGTCGTCTTCAATACTTAATTTTGTTCTAATGCCAAACAGTAACAGAGTTATAACCAAACGCATCAGTATCTGTAAAGTGAAAACAAGACAATTTAAAATGTATGAGTGTTTTTTTCTTATAAAACTTACAAAACAAAATTACAAATTTCTACACAACAGGTAATTATTTGACCACTTTGACTGGAAGAAGTAGATACAGAAGTGTTTTTTTTTATTTTTGATGGGGAAAACCAAAAATAAATATGTTAAGTAATTAATATAAAATTTCACACCGCCTATTTTCATGGGAAAATAATAAAATTATCGTAACTAAAACCAAAAGGGCAAAGAATGTTTAAATATTTTAGACGGTGTTATGCATTAGAGTAATTTATCCTGTAAAATTAGATACCTGGTTTAGTAAAATCAGTTAGAAACTTATTCAGCGGTAAAGAAGAATGTACACCTAAATAGAGGGCCTCCAGAATCCATTGTTACCAATAACACAAGTGTTGTATTAACTGTGTGTATGATACAACATTAGAGGGCCTCCAGAATCCATTGTTACCAATAACACAAGTGTTGTATTAACTGTGTGTATGATACAACATTAGAGGGCCTCCAGAATCCATTGTTACCAATAACACAAGTGTTGTATTAACTGTGTGTATGATACAACATTAGAGGGCCTCCAGAATCCATTGTTACCAATAACACAAGTGTTGTATTAACTGTGTGTATGATACAACATTAGAGGGCCTCCAGAATCCATTGTTACCAATAACACAAGTGTTGTATTAACTGTGTGTATGATACAACATTAGAGGGCCTCCAGAATCCATTGTTACCAATAACACAAGTGTTGTATTAACTGTGTGTATGATACAACATTAGAGGGCCTCCAGAATCCATTGTTACCAATAACACAAGTGTTGTATTAACTGTGTGTATGATACAACATTAGAGGGCCTCCAGAATCCATTGTTACCAATAACACAAGTGTTGTATTAACTGTGTGTATGATACAACATTAGAGGGCCTCCAGAATCCATTGTTACCAATAACACAAGTGTTGTATTAACTGTGTGTATGATACAACATTAGAGGGCCTCCAGAATCCATTGTTACCAATAACACAAGTGTTGTATTAACTGTGTGTATGATACAACATTAGAGGGCCTCCAGAATCCATTGTTACCAATAACACAAGTGTTGTATTAACTGTGTGTATGATACAACATTGCCTCCACTGGCTGTGTGTAGCTTAAGCTCATTCCCACTTCTAGGGTTAGAAAAACATGTTACAAAAACTTCAGTTTAATATTAATTATACCTTAAAAATCAAAGATACAAAATTTAAATAAGATAATAATGTAGTTTCTGTAATTACAAGAGATAATAAAGAGGCGTAATTTTACTATGTGCTTAAACGAGTGTAATTTAAGTTGGCTGATAACACTAGGCTGCTATTAACCGTGGACAAGTACTTGTGGTACAACTTGTTGTTCAACCAGTGTGACAAGTAGTTAACTAACAAACTCTAGCCCGTACCACAGCATAGTTCAGAATCAATAAGATGGCATTGATTAGTACAGACAACAGAGCTCCAGATTCCTGTTATTTCAATTACAAAGAGAGGAGAAGAGTGAGAAAGTTTAAGAAACACTTAATGTTAGTATCTACGATTAGTACAAGACTAATTGTACAATATTTAAGGACCTTTATGTTGATAAAAGTTTATTTTTTAATTACTTGTAGATGTTATAACCATTTGACGGGTTACTCTTTAACATAATTATAATTATAATTTTAAGGTGTCAATTTTAACTGTGCCACAATTGGTGTCTCAAAAACTACTAAATTAATGTTTCAACCTATACAACATGACAGTGTTTTAAATTTACAAATGTGAATTTGTTGAAAATAGCTTTATTGTCATTCTTTTCATTAGTTACAACAGTAATACCACGAAAAACTACTTTAAATATAATGGACAATATAAACTCCAATTTTTTGTATTTGTGTATGGAACTTTTGTGTAATGGAACACTATAGAATAAAAACAATAATTACTAGGTCTCTAACATAATAAAATGTCACATTGCTGGCATTTGAACGACACATTGCTTTGTTTCTAATAGCAGCCACCATTTTGTTTATATTGTAAATATCAATATCGAAATTTAACTTCAATATTTCTATTGGATATTTCTCCAACGTATTTGCAAATATTCATTCAATTTGGTTGACATTTACTCGTTTCATGGCTGTTAAAAAATGTTAACACCTTTGTTGGACAGAGATAGGATCTTACTTTGTGTTGGGAATCAAGATTGTTACTTACTGACCTCAGCGTTCCTTAAGACTTTTCCTTTTCTTGTGCACAAATTCTCTTTGAGAGGTAGCTAGTTCATGAAATCATGTATACATTGTCATGTATACATTTGTGTACATTTCTGTATATTTCTTTAATAATAGATTACAAGAAGAGAAGTATTTATCCCTGCTGTTGATAAACTTAGGAAACTATTCTGAGATTTCCAGGTCACTAATTGTTGATAATAGACCGCTTTGTTTACATTATAATTCTCATAACCTCTGATCTCTTTTAAAGATATTGAACTAAACTCATATTAAAATTACAATTTTATATCCATTTAGCAACTCTTCTAAACTATCTTACAAACGACAAACTATCTAACACACTCTACAAAAGATATTTTTATACACACAGGAAGCTGAACAAAATTTTATAACCATTATCTAGCACACTGACAATATACATACGTACTTCACTCGTCTAGGCTAATATAGAACACAAGTAATAAACAATAACCTAAAAAGGGCTGATAAAAATATATAAATAATCATTGAAGACAATTCATTGCCAGATACAATAATCCCTCACTGTCCCGAAGCCAAGATCCAATGAATTAGCACATAAGCTAGTTTTCCTTGAAATTAATAGGGGAATTTCCCCTAAGTTAGAAATGAATAGTCAGCCAAGCTAGTTTTAGTGGAAGTCAAAATTAAAGTGTATCAAGAGTTTAAAATTTCAAATGATATCTTTTAAAGGTTACATCCTTTTTGCTTGACACACAATCTACAGTATTGCACATAAATAAACTTAAAACTACACATCAGTTTAGCTCAAAAAGATAATTTTCAGTTTCTTTATATTGCTGGCTATTGATGATGTATCTATTACTTTGGTGTCTTACAGTTGGTCACAAGTATTTAATGCTAAAAATATGATCTATACCAAATGTATCATTATGTATTTAAACTCATTCAACAACCTTCCATATTTTTTATCCTTTAGCAAAATTAGGACTGCTGACAATTTATAATTTTCTTCTTTAGAAGAAATTCCTGTATTGATTTGAAGAGAAACTACCATGTGTACTTATAAAATGCAAATTGGATCGTGGCTCCCAGACTTATCATACATATGGTATTACAAATAATAAATAAACAACACAAATTAACATGATTTACATTTTAGAAAATGTACATGGTTTACCTTAATTCTTAGGCTTACACTGCCATTGGGAACACTATTGTCACGTTTTCGGGTTCAGCCCATGTCAAAAAGTTGCTTAAAGCAATTCAAATTTTGAAATATTTCGGCCTAACTGTAGAGAACAGTTTCTTCAACAGGTGTATTACTGATTCAGCCAGTTTTGGTCCAACATTTGTTGGTTGAAGATGGCTCTTCACAGCGAGACCAAAAATATTTCAAGATTTGACTTGTGTTAGCAATGTTTGACATGTTTGAACTGGAACAACTATATGAGTTGTTACACTCCTTATGGCTTAAGGTTGATTAATTATCCTCAGGAAATTTCTTAGATTTAATTTGCAGACTCTGTAGACAAATTTAAGATAAAAAGCAGCAAAGCATATTCCCTTATCCGCAGATATATGAGGGTACAGTAAAGCAAACTATTTGCAAAAATTGCCACAGGAACACATTTTTTTGCTTTATAAAGTTTGTAATTACAATTATATTGCTTGTGTTAATTTGATTTTATATAATTTTTTTGTTACTCAAAAAATTGTTAAAACATTTTTAAAACACCATTACACTGAATGCTTACCACATACAATTCAAGTGCTTTGTGGAAGAATATCTGCGAAAAATCAAGACAAATCTAATATAAATTATTGAACTTACTTGTACAGATTGTAAATAACTAATAATAAATCAGAAAAGAAATTATAAAAAGAATATAAGAAAAAAATAAAAAAGAATTATCTGAGCAAATATATTAATAAAGGAAGCTGATAATAATTTTAGTTAATGTTATCATAATCGTACATAACCAAAAAACACGTACAAATTTATAATGATGATTGCTTGAAGAGTCTGAATCACAAACCTCTATATGGTTCGTAATGTTGTCAAACAATGTTGAGAGTACGAGATATTTTATATGTTTCTTCTGACTTATGTATTCTATGTTCTTTAATCATATTTACATTGTCATGTGATAATATACTTTCCTTGAATATCTAGATATAATGATTGGGTTTTCCACTATATTATGATTTACTGTGAGTTGTAGCATATTCATTAAGAATTTATACAGGACAATGATTCCTAAGGCCAATAACAAATTAATAAAGCCAATTTGATTAGCTATAACCCACAGTGATATAAACTATCACAACAATATTCAACAGTTCTAGACAATGGTAACTTAATAGATTAACATATTTGTGTAATAGTATATTATCAATATTATACATTGAAATTATAACGTGTGTGTTGTGGAGTGAATAATCAATAATAAAGACAGTTGAATTTTTTATATAACAACAGTACAAATTCTTTATATGTACTTTATTCACAGTTTTTAGAAATCAGTATTTTATTATTAATATAGTGACTGGAAGATTTATATATATATATATATATATATATATATATATATATATATATATATATATATATATGTGTGTGTGTGTGTGTGTGTGTGTGTGTGTGTGTGTACATATATATATATATATATATTACATTTCTTTTGTGGTGACAAATTTGATGTGCACCACATACAGAAATCCTCTTCACAAGCAAACTTCTGCATAAAATGAGAAAACTGTAGTCAAACATTCCATCTCCATAGTAAAAGGCTTCCAAGTGCCAAATCAACACACTACCCCAAGGTAAGTTGAACACTGTTAAAAAATAACACGAATTGTCAAATCTGGGATGCCAAATTTCTCTGTACCTGAACTACTTTAAACAGCATTTAAATGTTTAGACAGTATATGAATGTTAAATCTCTTTCAGATATGTGGTCACCCAGTAGGTGAAGACATCTCGGGTGTCTTGAGACAATGTCGTACATGATTACTGTGACAGTGAGAAGCTTTGTCCTCTCTTCTCTGCACCTCTTCTAGTAATATTACTAAGGATTATAGAAAACATAAACTTAAGCACTCTTTTCCAAAATATAATGAACTAAAAGCTAACTATAAGTTTATAACAACATGTTATGAATACAAGTGTGTTGAGACCTGTCAGTATTTAAATTAAAGCCAAGGGTCCCAACATTAGAATTATCCTCATACAATTCAAAATCTGAGAACATTTTGAGTAACAACTAAACAGAAAAAGGCCACTTTTGGTTTACCTATCAATTTGGTGTTAAACTCATAATTAACTTATGTTATTGTGCCTGTAAGGAATCGCATTGCCTGCTGATGTCATCTATTGATTCTTTATTGCCACAAGTTCAGAAGAACTGGACGATCAAGGATGTGTTAGCAAGAATACATACAGAAATTTATTAGTTAAATAAAATCAGTATAAAATATTAAATTGTTTGCGAAAAGATTAAAACACCTCTTTTTTGTTCTCTCAGGACAAGAAGCTTAGAAATGCCACATACTCCTTAAAAGACCTTTGTATTGCTTCTGGAGTGACAGGATATCCTGGATGGGTAAGATTGGAAGTAGGGGCCGCCTCCTGACAAGATCCATGAAGAAGAATTTAGGGCATTAATCTTAGTCATGTTCCCTCGGAAAAAGGGGAAGTCAGCTCTGAACCAGCCTATCTAGTCAAAGCAGATAGTGGGTAGCACACCCAACAGCCATCTCCTGAAGTAGACTATACCTATCGAACTACCCTTGCACCCCAGAATCTCTACATTTGCGGTTAGTGATATGCCACTCCTGGACATCCATAAGGTTGCCCAGATTTCATTCACACATCAGTTTTTACTGTGCTGGTGTGGGTTCAACTGGAAGGTATACAAAATCAGCCAAAAGTGAACACTCCTGGACTTTTATGATACAATAAAACATATTGAATTCTACAAATTGCCTGAAGAATTTACTATTACTTCTAGAAAGGCAATAACTTCTGTACAGATAAACACCGCCCAATAATATAAAAACTAAAACAAAACTGCTCTAAAAGCAACATGGGACATACGTAGTACAACAAAAGGTGGGTGTAAAACGAAATAAATCAACAAATAAATCACCAACAATATTAAGTATAATTATCCAAACATATAGTAAAAGTTTTGGTGAGAAACAGAAAAATTAAATAATAAAAAAAATTAATAACCATGAATGTGAAGACACACGGAATCCAACCATCTCAGAGCTGCACCTTTCAATTCTTCTACAGCAATTTCACTTGAACGAAATTAAAATTGAAAATATAAGTTACAGTTGAGGCAACAAAAATTATTTGAAACCGCTGATCAATATGTAACTAAAGTATGTAGAACTAATCAGATTTAGAGAAAAAATAGATAATATTCAAAATCAAAATAAAATTTGTATCAATTAAAAACTAAAACTGTTTGTCAGTCCAAGTCTAAGTACCCTGCTCAGCCAAGTGATGCAATATTTCCATTATTGTTGTCAAGGTGACAATGCTCCACCTTGTGGAGTCATATATATATAAATGTTAATATTGTCTTCAATTCTTAATAATTTTTTAGAACCACAGTATATCATCCTACCTCATAATACGTCTTTTCTGCACTAACTTGCATTCAATATCACCCTGACTATGAATGATCTAATTGCTAAACACGTCCCAATCTTGGCTTAATAAAAACTAAGAACATTCTAACCTTGCCAAGTACAATGTTTATTCACCTCAATACTGAATGACTGGTCAATATTAAATGAATGAATGAATGTTCCTAGAATTTTGTAACCTAAGTAAACATATCAACTTTAGATTATTATTCAAAATGTGTTAATATAAGCAAATACTAGATTGTTTATAACTAAAACCCATTTTAAAATGTTAAATAATATTCTTTATACATATTTAGTTCTATTATTACTACTGCAAGCATCTCAAAATAAATAAGCTTCAGCAGCAAATAATTTTGGGATAGAATATGATATATCTATATGATGATATCCTATTACAAAAATATTTTATAGAATTACACACTGTAATTTAAGTCAACACGTTCTGAAACTTTTAGACCAAGAATCCCAGTTTCCAAATATGAAAGTAACAGTTATATTAATATATTGTTTTACTTGTTTTTTGATAACGCTTATTCTGAAAGCAAGCATTTTTTATTTAAAAATTTAAAAAAATTATTTTGAATGTATTGATATTTGTATGTTAATACAATAATTTATAGAAAAATATTAAGTGAAACATGTAAATGAATTTTTTAAAAATCATTGTATAGCCTTTTTTCTAAACTACTTCACTTGTTTACATGTCCTTCAAAAAGATCAATATAAAATGTATGGCAATCTTATTACCTGACAAATAAATGTATTACATAATTTGATTATTACATTACTGACTTTGGATGTTTAAGAAATATATAGCATGTTAGTTCTTTAAAGGCATAGTGTACAACTATGCTTTATTTTTGGATAAATGCGGAACATTCGACAGTTAGCAGTTGCCCAGTAATCTCATTCACATAGTTACTCGACTGAATATTGAGACCTCTGCTAATTGAAACTGAACATGTTCAGCCACTTAGACAATCAATGACAATTTTATCAAAAATGTTCCAAGGGATATAATTGAAAAATACCTAAAGTTTTATTTTCAAAGTAATTTTTTCAGTTTTTTATAATACTCATGAGAAAGCATGAAATTAAGTGATACTTTGTACACAGACAATAATTATTTTAAAAGCTGATTATTTCAGTTGCAAGATGTTTAACAAATGTCGCATGTAAATTACATGAATATTTGGGTAAGCACAGAGAAAACATTTTAAAGAATTTAGTTTATGTTGCAATTAGACAAATTCGAAATAATGTCTAGAAGAGGTTATTCTACAATGTAACCTATTTATAAAGTAGTAAAGTGTACAATAATAACTTTATATTAAGAAATGGACTCACAAACTATAGAAGCTTATGAAGAAAACCTTAATTAATACGCAACGGTAATTATGACTCATCGATAATTGTAGTAATGAAGTTGAGCAAGGAAATATAATTATTTTACTGATAAGATTTCCTGTATGAAATCACTACACTTATCTTTGCAAAACTGTCATATACAAAGGTTTATTGCTGAGTGTATTTATTCATAAAAACATATAATACAATATTCATAAGAAACCAATTTATTATTATTATCAAGTGACACAATACATTTTAACAGACCAGAAATAGAATTTTAAAATATAAAAATTAAATTTTCAATTACAATTATTACTGAGCTTTATGTTTGACAAATAAAATGTTGATATTTATGTTTTAATAGCTCATGACCAATGAGCTAATGACAGTCATGTGGTAACTTTTAAATGTACAAACTGGGTAATAAAGCTGTGTCCAGGACTACTGCATGTATGATGATTCAATCTGATGGATGTTACTCTAATGTTTGACTATTAAGAGCCAGTTGCACTGGTAGCCACCGTCTTTATTCCAGGCCCTTAAGAACATTGTTGAACTTCTAATACTAATATGCTCTTCTTCTTCTATTGCTATACACTTAAGCCTCAAGGGCCTTTTGCACACCCCTGAAGCACACCATGAGGGTCCTACCAGTCTATAGTTAAATATGCTCTTGTTTTTATTGTAGAATTATGTTAAATCTCATTAAAAAAATTTATGTACTTTATAAAAACACTTTGTGATTTTGTTAATGTTGTTTTTGATTATTAAGAAAAATTCTCATCTTTTGAACAGCAAAAAGTATTAAGTTTGCAAGAAAACCTTAAAAACGTTACGATTGAGTAACTAAACCTGTCAAATAATACATCTCCCATTAATCCTACAACCAAAATAAGGGTGTAAAAATATTTAAAAATTTATAATTGTTCTCAAGAGGTTGAATGGTATAAGTTTATATCTATAACTTTAGGGACTTTCACTAAAGTTGGCTCTATTTACCAACTTGCATTTACCAAGCTGCAACAATATATATTATTGAACTAATAGTTTTGATAAAAATTGTGTTCTTATTTAGTTTTCTTTTCTAAATTCCTATTTGAATGTAAACATTTATGGGGGAGTCTACTTCATAAATTAATAATATTCTTTATTTTACAAAGGTTACAGGTATAATGCAGGGTTTGTCTCCTGAAAATAACTACACAACAAATGTTATGAATTAAAAAACATGAAAAATAAATCAATAATGAAATACGCTATTGTGTAATGGTAATAAGAAGAAAATAAGAAAAATAAGAGAGGATAAAATTATGAACAATCTTTACCACAAAGAGGAAAACTGTGGAAAAATATGAAAAATAGGAGAGAGTAAGGAAAACTTAAATTACCCTACAACACAGTTGGTAGACCAATTCTTTCCACTCAAATTTATTATATGCCTACCCCTCCTCCTTAGTTTATTATACTTCTCACAAAAATTGTGCATCACTCCCACACAAATTAACTGCATCAGGAACCTAATGATCTGTAGGTAACTTCTGTTCATCAGGAATACTATTTAAATATATTATTGAATCAATTCAATACATATTTACTAGATCAAATACATATCATAAAATGAGACATAAGTTAAAGGAAATAAAACTGTATTAATCAATGGCGCTTGGATTTATTCTAAACTCTAGGAACAATAAAAAACGTGAATTATTCAAGATTTTAAATTATAGATACTTTTACATGTATAGGGAGATCATGGCATCGAGCAACTGTACAATTAGCCAAAATTTCAAATTAAACCTTTTTTGACTGTTATACACCGATATGAAAGTCCATGGTGGGGAGAGGAAAATTATTAATTTTAAATTTAAATTAAAGACAAAACCAATAATAAATGAAAATGTAAAAACAACTGAAAGTCAACCTTCTTACCTATTATCACAAGGAATGACAACACAACTCAATTATTATGGTTGGATCTAGAATAATTAGAGGAAAATAAGGCGATCCTCTTATAATGCAGGGTTTCAATTTCTATAATGGAGTTTCAAACCGATTTTATATTTTGATCAAGGAATTATTTACTTCACTTACCTAGTCATTGACTCCTTGTAATCCTGATCATCAATACCAAACCTTTCCCGCAAATTTCTGAATACTAATGGACAGTATTCTTTAATTTTGAAGTGACTTGGCATGTTTTCTCTGTAAAGCAAATAAGCATGTTAAATTAAAAGACAAATATCAATGTAAAACCAAATCTACTTACACAGCTATAAAATATTTAGTTTCAAAATTATTTCTTATATAAAGGAAGTTTTATCCGTAACTAATGTTTTAGTCAGACATGTGTTAAGTTTAAGAACAAATCGATGCAGATACCCAAACTGCATATACTACTAAAATATTGTGTGATCTATCCAGAAAATAAGTACCATTTTACAGAAATACCACGGTACTATCAAACACATTAGCCTTTTTTTTATTCATCAGCAATCCAAACCAAAGTCGATGGAATGAGTACAGAGGATCTCTCAAAAAAGAAAAGTCCAAAAAACAGAAGTGTCAGTGCAAAAATTCATGTGCACAGTGTTCCGAGATAGGGAAAGGGGTTTTGCTTGTTCATTTTGTTGGTAGAGATGAAACCATTAACTTGGAATGTTACTGTAAGGGAAGTTCAGTGTGGAATCCAAAACAAATACAGAGGAATGTTCTGTAAAGGAATTTTCTGTAATGTTTTGTTGATAATGCTTGGCCTCATGCTATTGGTAACACTCACAGCTAAATGGAAAAGGTTCACTCACCCGCTGTAAAGCCTCGACATGGCAAACTAGTTTGTGTTTTTAGTTCAAATCGGTAATCACTCTCTCATACAATTATTTTATAATTAAATATGTGTTTAAAAACAGTTTAAATTTTAAATTTTTCTGGTTAAAGTTTCACTACTAATTCTAGCTCATCAGATGTGACATAAAGGCAAACATCCATGTCTAGGACAAATGTCTACCAATCCGTGTACATTGAACTGGTTTTTGGAACACTGTTAATCATAGAAAGTACTTTTTATCAATTTTTACCTTACATAAATGATTTTTATATAAGATAACTATTTCATATTGTTTTATATAATGGATGTATAGATTCACTTACAAAATTAACTTACAATCCATTATTAACACCTAGAATAATGATGTTACAAACGTCTTACAACTATGTAAATCTACTCTTTGTACAACTAACTATAAGCTGTTTAAAAGTCTACTTACTTGTTGAACAAGTGGTTGTCAACTTTGAGCTTGGAATAAGATTTGAAGTCATCAGGCAACAACATAACTGGTATGGTCACATGACTCAATTCGTTGATCTAGAAAAAAATGAGAATTCACCATTAAAAAAATCACAAAAAATTAAGTTACAGAAAAACTGATAATATTGCACTTTTTATTGCACAATATCGATGCTCAATTTGCAAATAATTTCAAATGCAAATTTCTTTTTACACTGTCTTTAAAGTAGTAAACAGAAACAAATGAGATTTCACAACAATAGACAATAGAAATTAGGAAACAAATCCTTAAGAAAAGTTTTGAGTGAGACCAATTCAATATAAAGTTGTTGTCAATCGACCGAGATGTGAAATTCTGAATTATTATAAATTCTGGGTTCTGTAACATCCATGTCTATATTATTAGACAACAATACAACAAGTAGCAATCCCTGATACATGAAAACCAGTGTGGCACTTCTTGTCTAAATGCCTTCTTTCCCTGTCAGGCTTGATGCACACTTGTGTGTTATTAAAGCCTGTGCATGGCTTCTAGTTGAGAATTGCAAATTCGAGTGAAGGCGCGATATACAAACGGTGTGGACTAAACGGTTGGAGACCACCAGTTTCTGCTATCCCCCACGTGCACGGGGCATCCATTTCACCCCAGGAAATTTGTTAGTCTGTGCTAGTCAATTACCGAATATACACTAGCCGCACAATGGATATGACTGTTGATAGAGCATCTCAACGCCCAATGTATGTCAGTCTACACCTGGTGTCTTCACTGTTGATGACGTCGTGGAGTTTATCTTCCAGTTTATCAAATGATGAAATTCTCATCTGAAATAATTTTGTTAAATTCTATTTGTCTCCTCGAAGATCTTGAAAATGTGACACAATTAACTATGGGGTGGACTTGTGTTCTTCTTCCTCTGTTATTATATCTCTATTCAAATATGGTGAACACAAAGTTAACTCGGTGCCTCTGGTTCTTTGTACTTGAAATTCAGGTTGAGCCTGAGCGACTGATATAATGCTCTAATGTGTACTGACAAGCTAGTGAATATGAATAAACCGAACACAGTGATAGTTTGGTATTCTAAAACTATCAAAAGGAGTTTCCTTCAATTCAAATCTTCCACTGAATAGTTGGTTCTTAAGTGCTCACAATGGTACTTAGTAAACAGTGGTTCTCCACCATCACATGTAAGGGTGTACACTGAATTCAAACAATGGGAATTTAAGGCTGTGACAGAAGAAGAGATGGCTGGAAAAATTCACTTGGTTCTTTAAAATACTAGCAGAACTTCAAAATTATGAGCTCTTTCTTCTTAATCCCCATTTGTATAATGGTATTGATTAGTTGCTGGATTGGCGTCTATTAATGCTTTAGATCAGAATGGCTGCTCAAATATGATCCGGATTTTCAAAATCAAATAAAAACATTTATTGTCATTGAATAAACAAAGTTGTAGCAGACATTGTCAACGCAGAGAATTCCATTTTATTAGTATTTTTAAATTTCAATGTTGAAAAACATTTTTGCTTATTAAAATAGGATTATTTAACATTAAAAGAAATAATTTACGACTAAAAGACTTGATCATTCATTTCTATTCCAAAGAACTCATGAATGTTGTAATAAGCTTTCTTTTTTTACCATGCAGCGGGGAATTGTTGAAATGTTTTATGCCTTCCTGGGGAGTTTATTGAACAATCTTAGGCTTAATTCCTTACAGTAGTTATGTGTTTACTTAGGCATACATACGAGTTGTAAATTTTATAGTTATAATGAGTGTAGTTGTTGTGGAAGCAACTCCTGTTATTGTACTTATGTAAATGTTCTTTTACATGAGAAAGCATTGACACATGCACATACTACTTAATGTTAAAATCTTGTAGTCTTTAAACAGGAGTCTGCAAGGCTTTATCCAAGCTATTAATTGCAATTGTTTGATACTGAGCTATTGAAGTAACAGATAACTGAGCATCCTCTCACCGGTGTTTAACAATCAAATGTTGAAGCTAGGATACCACCAACAGCAGATGTCTAAACTTCTGTACTAATATCCTTATTTTCCATGACAATGAAGAAAAAAAAACATGGAAATCACATGGTGTGTGTTAAATCATACACAATAAACATAACACAAACATAACACTCAAAACTAAACTCGAATACGAGTAAACAATATATTACTATTGAAGACTGGTATGAACAGAATATAGCAGAATATCTAATCTGCTATTTGTTAGAACTGCATTCTTTAGCCAAAACCTGTCAATTTAATTTAATTGTTATGTGACATTTTTACAATTTACTACTATGTACCATACATTTCTCCTCTCCAAAACTCTAAAGCGCCTAGTTAGAACGAAAACCATACAGAATGTTTCAGAATAATGTGCAGAATTTACATGTGGTGATAAACAATACCTCTAGCATCATTTCTGAGAAAGGAACTGAAACCATGAGTCACAGTTGCATAATAAAACCCATGAGAGAAAAGAATACTTTGACACAGCACTATTGAGGTAAGCCATTCATTATAGAGAGAATAATGTACTAGTTTAGTTTATTATGAAGCTGAATGAACATGTTCCAAGTTCAGTAAAGAAACACAAACTGTAAAGAAATACAAACTATGACAAACATGTGTAAATGTAAATATTTTTATAAAACAGCAAGAAATGTTAAACAGACAACAAATTAACTTACATCAGAAGAAACAAAATAATTCATTTGGTAAAATCTAAATTTATTTGATACTTTAGTATTATTCATGGGCCACTAATTTTGAAAGAGGTTTTTACCCGGACCTAAAAACACGCTACTAGAAAGAAAAGACTCTATTTGACTTACTGTTACAATTACATGACATTATGATATCGGTTCTTGTTTTCTGCCTCCCAAAGGGATGCGGTGTCAGCGAGAAGGCCACTCTGTACATATCTAGTACATGTTATTATGCAATATATATACTAGTAGTACACAGATATATATTTTTTTTGCCGGAAGAGTAGAGTTGCGTTGGTCCCAGATTGTCCAACTTTTCGACGTCAGAAAACATTGGATGATCTAACACGTTATTTGAGGTCAGGAAAGTACAGATCGGAAATGCCCCCTCCCCAGTGCGGGTTTACACTTCTGGCAAAAAACATCCTCCAGGTAATACCTAAATACAAGCTCAGATCATATGAGCGCTCATTAACTTTTTGTCTTTATAATACTTGCATTTGTATTTATTTAACTACTTATATCTAGCCTAACAACAAATAGTAAGTAGGGACAGAGTGGCCTCCTCCTCGCCGACATAGCTTCTTTTTAGGAGGCAGAAAACAAGAACTGATCTGATCATCATAACGACATGTAAATTACACAGTAAGTCAAACAGTCTTTTCTTTCTAGTAATGTTGTTTTTAATCCCCCAGTAAGAAAGCTTCTTCCAAAAACAGTGGTCTTAGAATAATACCAAAATAACATTTATTTTGTCCTATAACTTAGTTTTTATTATAGTCTCTCTGAGCACTGTCCCTTGAACCCTCGAACTGGCAGTCATTTTTTCTTCATATGGCAGGCCATTTATGAGCGTTTTGTAACCGTCCTTTAAACATTTTTACTATAAACCTAAACTATATGTTTAATGTGTTATTTTTTCAGGAAAATATGGAGATAATCATGGTATAAAAGCATTATGCATAAACTATACAAAAAATGGACTACACTAAATTTGGTACTTTGGTATTATCTGGAGGCCACTATTTTCAGAATTTTTTCTTACCGGAGACCAACAAAAATTATAAAAATAGAAAGAACAGACTTGATTTGACTTACTATGAAAATTGCATGTCATTATGATGATCATGTTTTCTGTTTACCGAAAGGAAGCAGCGTCTGTGAGAAGGCGGTCACTCTGTCCGTATCTACTATTTATTATTTTCATTTCAAAAAGATTTTATTTCACAGTATTTACAAACTTTACAATAGATTTATACAAAACAACAAACAAATATAAAACCATCAATCTTGAAATATTTACAAACTTAAAAATAATTAAATAATAATATAATCTTCAAAACAAACTAAAAGTAAACTTAACAATCTAGAAGAACTTTAAAAAAAAAAAAACTCGATAATTGAGAAATAAAATAGAGCATCCAATAGGCAAAAGCCCGATGAAGGATGCACATCAGATTAAAATAACATAATAAAACTAAACTCAAAGAAGGAATGAAACCGCTACATAAATAATATATTAATAAGAAAACCATACAACATTTTTAAAACAAGTCATGGACGTAAAAATAAAAGATTAATTGGAATTATAAAAGGTGATAAAAACGAAATAAAATGTACACATTATTCATTATTTCATTCAAAAATTTTCAGAAAGCACTCGCAATTAGCCAACAAAAATAAAAACATTTTTAAACGTTTTAAAAAACGATTTAATGGTGCTAATTGATCTAATTTAATGGAAATAAGATTAAACAATCTTGGAGCATTAAAAGCAAAAAAATTTTTTTTACAGTTAAATTAGGCTTTGGAACAGGAACAAGCAAACTTCTGAAATTATGTGTGAGGGCCGGGTTTGTGCTTCTTATGAAAAATAGTTTTAATACCCTATATATGTAAAGATTTCGCAAGGAGAGTATTTTTAGATTTAAAAATAGTGGCCAGGAATGATTGGTCTTATTTGATTTCGTAATAATGCGGATAAAGGATTTTTGAAATGTAATGAGAGGATACAGCGTGGATATATACGTACCTCCCCAGCATACAAGCCCATAACTTATTCTGGAGTGTATTAAAGCGTGGTAAACATTCAGTAGCAAGCTTGGAGGATACATCACGCAACATATAAAAGCTTCTCAAAAAATTTGAGTCAATGGTAAGCCCAAGGTATTTGTATCTGTCTACTTTTTCAATCTTTTTACAATTACAAATGTTACTCACAGAGCACGAGTAACATTTGTATACTAAAATGATGATAGTATACATCATATTCAAAGTTATTTGTTCCTCATAAGTTAAATATCATGAATTTAGTTTTGTCACTTAAGAGCATTGCATTTTTATTAAACCAAAAATTTAAAACTTTTAAATCATCATTCATTTGTCTACGAATAGCTTCCAAATTGTAGTTAGAATACGTCAGTGCAGTATCATCTGCAAAAGTAGTTAATTTACCATTTAGTTCTCCATTACATAGGTCGTTTATGTACACAAGGAAAAGAATTGGACCCAGAACTGAACCTTGAGGCACACCGCATTCAACTGTTTCAAAATCACTGTATACTTTCCTTACACACACTGCTTTCTATCTTTTAAATAACTTTCAAACCATTTGTGGGGTAGACCTCTCACAACCGCTAACCATAACTTTTCTAATAATATCTTATGATCAACTGTATCAAAAGCCTTCGTTATATCAATATATAAAGCTGCACATTTTTTGCCATCATTGATACCATCATAGATATTCTCAAAGAAAGCCAACCAAGCATCTTCTATACTCATTCTTTCTCTAAATCCAAATTGTTTTGTGCTTAGATAGCCACACATTTTAAAGAAATCAATTAATTTTTTTATTATTATTTTTTTAAAGACTTTAGCGAACACAGAAAGCAAAGAGATAGGTCTATAGCAATTACTTTTTTTCTCTACTTCCACGTTTAAACAGTGGAATTACAACTGATACTTTTAGGCAAGATGAAAATTCACCTTCCAACATGCTTCGATTGAATAAATCTGTCAGAACTGGAACTATGTTTATGAAATCTGTTTAAAATGTAACTGCAAATTTTATCGTTTCCAGATGATTTATTGCTTTTTAAAGATTTTATGGTTTTTAAAACTTCAAATTCAGTTGTCGTAGTAAAACATAAAGAATTTGGTACAATTTTATCTGGAAATAGTTGATTAAACACAATTTGATTTTGAGTATTAATAATCATGTTTTTAATGGTTTTTGGTGCATTTATGAAAAAGAGTTAAATTCTGATGCAATCTCCTTTTCATCGGTAATTATGTGTGTTATCCTTTTCTATTTTATTAATTTCATTTTGATCTTGATTTTCTACAATTAAATCATTAACTATTCTTCTCCATTGTTCTCGTGAGTTTCCAGCACAATCCTCAAATTTCTTCAAATAATAATTTTCTTTAGCATTTCTCATATTAACTTTCAGGCTATTTCTAAATAATCTGTAGTATTCCTCCAATTTATAATCATAAGGTCTAGAAATCATTAGCCTATGAATCTTTTTCCTTCTATCAACTCCTCTACATAAATAATCAGTTATCCAAGGTGTTTGTTTACATAAGCTCTTTTTAATTGCAGTTTTCTCTTTGCATTTATTTACAGAATTTTTCAAAATATGAATAAACAAATAAATGCATCTGAGACTGAATTCTCATTACAGATATGTGCCCATTGTATACTGTCCAATTCCAATTCCAATTTACTATAATCGATCTTTAAAACAATTGTATCATCGCAAATTTAATTTAATTTTTTGGTTTCAGTATTTATTCTTAAAACAACCATTGAATGATCTGTAATGCCAAGATGTAATATTATGGCATCGTATTTAACGTTATGCGTAATTTTATTAAATCTAACAAAACTGTGATCAATGCAGCTTTTACTTTCGCCTACTATTCTTGTCGGTTTGTATATAAGGGAACTTAGCCCATAGCTGGCCATTAAGCCTAGATACACGTCAACTGTGACATCATCCGCCAAAATATTACAGTTTATGTCACCTGTAAAAATCTATTTTTTTTTAACATAGCATGCTATTAGGTGCTCGATATCAATGAGGAATTGTGCTATCGGGACGCTATGCAACCTGCACACCACTAGGAGGACGAAGTTCACACTATCTGTGTGGCAAGTAAGTTGGAGACAGTCAGCCGACCGCACGTCTGTCAGTATGTCTACACTGCACTGATAACAGGACCGAGCACGTACACCACGACTCCACCCGATCGATTATCTTCGTTACACTGACTGAAAGTTTTGTAACCATCATTTTATACAAATTAATTTCGTTACTAGTAATACAAACTTCCGTAAGCACAATGAAATTAGGAAAAAAATTAAGATTATACAATTCACCCACTAAAAATTCAAAATTTTACCGCATACTTTGTATATTTTGATTAAAAAAATACTAAACCGTTATTTTCAAAGAAACTGCTGAGATTGTTATTAGTGGCCATCAGAAGTCACAGAAAATATAAATAACAAAACATATTCCGTTTGACGAATCTTCATTTCTGGTCGTTAAAAATTACGAAATTCCAAGATTACTACAATTTTCCGTGAAAATTCCTATAGACATCAGACAACAGTTCCAACCAATTTTAAGTTGCAAAAACACTCAGAGCTCTTATTAAATAAAATCAAAACTTTAGACAACAAAATATTTAAAAGTTAACTTGGATGAAATATTACAAAAATTAAATGAATATTTCATAATGATAGTTGTTTGACAATTTTATAACGGAAAACATTGACAGTAATGGAAAAATAAACTATAAAATAACCCTTTAGAAACTAGACACTGACTTCGAAGTATTATACCGAAACATTTGTATATTAATCATTATTTAAGACATATTTCTAGTAATTAATATAAGTAAAAATAACACAGTTGTGACATATACCAATATTTTATGCAATTAGAATAGATACATTTCTTAATGTGAATTAAGTGTATAAATAAGTAGTAAAAACGCATAAACGATTAATTAAAATTGTAAAATTAAATAAAGAATTGTAAAATGCAATGTAGTGTAGTTGTGTAAAATCTCCCACTGTTTAATATTACATCAAAACAGTTTGTGATTTTTAGAATTTATTAGGCTTATTTATAATATCCGTACAAGCTATAATTATTCATTAATAAAAGAACTAGAATTATAATAATATAAATTAAAAACTATTTTATTTAAATAATTAAATAAATAATACTGAATTTTTAGTCACTACTAAAACTTATTTATAGCGGTCAAAACGGAAATACAAATAAAAATATCTTATCCTGAATTTGAATGAATGGAAAATAAAATACAAACACCTCTAGATAAAATAAACAGATACACTTACAAATTGTTTAAGTCCGCCGTTGTCAAGACAACCTTTACCTTCACCCCTTGATCCTTTCTCAGAAGAATCTTTCCGCCCCTTATCCAAAGATAAGTGTATCCCTTTTCCTTTTTAACTTGTCGAGCCGCGTGAAGAAGTCTACGCCTGGCTGGAGAGAGGCACTCATGCACATACACAACTTCCGCCGGTGTCGATGTCAAACCGATGCCGTGGGTGTTGAGACTGCGCTTGACTCGTCGTTTTTGTAACAGTGCCTCTGCATCCAGCCTCCGTACCAACTTGACGACTATTCCAGGAGGCTTCCCCCATCCATCTCTGGCACGAAGCCGATGACAAGCGTCGACCATCGTGTCGTCAACCGGGTAGTCAAGCGCCCGTCCCACAGCCTTGACCAGACTAACAACAATCTCGCCTTTCTGAATCGGAATGCCATGGATCTGTAGTGTGTTTAGACGAGAATATTGTTCAATATCGTCCAGTCACGACTCAAGTCCACCACCTGTTTACGTAGAGTAGAATTCTCTTGTCTTAGATTCTCCACAGTCTCCATCCACGCAGCCAACTCCTCCCTCTGCTTGCTGACCATTGCTTTTGTCTCTGCAAGTTCTTCATGATAAGAATTCAATAACATTCCAAGATTCGCTTCCACTTTCTTAGTCGTCCCTAAGTTCCGTGACGAGATTAAAAATATTGTCAAAGGAAACATTACTTTTTGTCTTGAGAACTATACTATTACATTGTGTTTTGGAGCAAGGGTCACAACGCCACACATCGCCCTGTTCAGTTAAATAATTAATGTCCTTGGGGACTCAGATTAACACATTTATCATGGTAACCATTTTTGCAATCCACACAAGAAACTTTCGCTTTAACATTACAGAGTGATTTTAAGCAAACATTACTGTCAGACATTTTGCACGTAATGTATAAGTATAATAATTAAAAGAAAATAATAAAATAAAAGCTCTAATTCGACAATGAGAGGTAGAAATAACTTTTCAAAAATATAGGCTATACATACATACGTATTTATAAATAAAAAAAGTTTAAAGTCAACATATATGAACACTAACTCACATGATCGGAGCTTAAATTTAGGTACTATCTAGAGAGATGCTTTTCTTTTAGCCAGAAGTGTAGAGACGCTACCTCCCAAACCAGTTTGTTTAAATTCACCTGATACGTAAAACTATAATTATAGAGTTTTTCCTATTCGATAATTTAGGTATTTTTAATCGATAGTTTGGTTTCCTGATTTAATTGTGGTGGGGGCTGCTTACTATCCTGCACTTGAAAAGGGACTCATTTTTAACTTGGAACCAGGCAGTTTTAAAAAAATGAATAATTTATCATCTGTTTACATTATAGGCCTAT
This sequence comes from Homalodisca vitripennis, assembly GCF_021130785.1. Lineage (NCBI taxonomy): Eukaryota > Metazoa > Arthropoda > Insecta > Hemiptera > Cicadellidae > Homalodisca > Homalodisca vitripennis. The sequence continues at coordinate 107,310,855 of NC_060211.1, forward strand.
TCTCATCTAAATTCTTAACTTAGTACAAAAATAATATTGAGCAAATCAACAATATTCAGAGTCCTATTATAATCCTGCTTACAAACAAAAATAAGACTAGGCTAGGCTATCTCCATGACAATGTTGTGCATAATATGGTAAAGTATAAAATTATTAGAGGAAGTTGCTTACCGTATGGTTAACGCCCCACATAAATACCGAGAGAATCGGTTCATTTGCTCTAAACAATTTAACCTTTTGATGTTTAACACGAAAATGCTTCTTTTTAAGTTTACTTAATCCACCTTGTACTTGAGCAACACTCATTTTATTATGGTTGATATATCCGATATATTTAATCAAGTAATAACACTACAGTCAAAAGCAAATCTCCATTATCACAATACAAAGAAAATCTTAAAAACTGTATTACACTCACAGCACAACGAGATACATTTAATATTTAATTTTTTGTTGTGATTGGGAACGTCAATAAAAATTACAACCTTCCCTAACCACAATCAATATGAATTGTACCACCTTGATTTCTTGTTGTCAAAAACAAGAAAAAAACTTCACTGCGACGCTGGTTAAACCTTTGACTATAAAGTAAGCCAATAACGTATAAAGTGTTTTGTTGGTGTATAATAATAATTATAGAATCATGTTTTAAATTATGATTTAATCAAATAATTGTTAAATACTTTTGCTTATTTGTTCATATGAGCTTCTAAGCTTCAGTCTAGAACAATTTGGAACATAACTTCAGGGTAGAGTCATGTAATTATTTGAAACTGTGTGAAATTATGATAGAAAACGGGATTTGAACCCATGGCTCTCTAAGATGATGAGAGAGGAACGAAAACCCCAACTAAAAATAAAGGCTTATTAAGAAATGACATACATAATCAATACAAAATCATACAAAATAAATATCATTTGCATGCTATTATTGCTTAATAACTACTACGCTTTTAACAAATATTACACATGCATTAGAAATTATTATTATTATATTTTTATTAATAGATTTTTTTTTATTTTAAATCATTAATAGTGTAATAAGAGTTTGCAACTGGTAATTTTCTTATCTGTCTTATAAATTATTTAATTTTTTCTTATATTTTAATAATTTGGAAAGTTTGTTACACAATAACAAAATAGAGTTGTATATAAAATGTTTAAAAAGATTAAAAATACAATTACATGAGTGGGAATTGTTAAAAGAAGAGATCAATTGGCCGAGTAAGATGACGAGTTCTAAAATGAACTAATTGAAGAAGTGCACAGATATCTATTTGGAGGTCTGTAACATAGATAGAAAGAGCTGGCCTTTAATTCTTCTTTGGTTTACCAAAGTTAAAAGGTCAAGCGCCTAGCAATCTGTGTATGTAATACTAACAAACATAAAAAGGACACGTTGTGAAAATAATAAAAGAGACCTTTAAAAATGTAAAAATTAAACAATACATGAAAAATTATTCTTTTTTCTTCTTATTTAATTGTTAGCTCTTTGCTAATAGGCTTCGGGACAACCAATGCCGCCTCAACGTACTGTTTGATTCTTGACGTAGGCGTCTTGTAAGGATCTAGAATAACTTCTCGTTAAGGGTTCATCAGGCATTCCTAATCCAAAATGAAGGACTTTGGATGAAACACTTTAACCAGGTTACATTCAGGGCCCGATTAAGGTTTTTGGCGCCCGTAGGCTATCTTGTACTTCGCGCCCCCCCCCCCCCAACGGTTTCCGGCCGGCTTCCCTCTGTCAATTTTCAATAATAAAAAGTGTTCTGCTGTATAGCGGCCATATTATATTTTTGTAATAAAATTTCAACATACTTAAATTTAAAGGACCATTACAGAGAGAGACCATTTAGAGTATTAAACTTTAGGAAAAGAACAACATTCAGCAACTAACTATAAACTTTAATTATTGTTCAAAGGTCTAATGATACATGTATGTATAAACTGCTATGTAATATGTTCAAATTCAACGGGTAAAAGAACTATGCTGTTTGCTGTCATTTCCTAAAAAACACACAAACAAACGAACAAAAACAGCAAAATTATAGAAAGTGCAAACTTGCAAAGGGAAAGGATGCTTACTGCTGAGCATTTATTTGTATCTTTAAAATGGAATATGGTCTATTGTTGTAGACTTGTAGGTAACATTCTTTTAAAGAGAATCAAGGGTTCTTATTTACCACTGGTTTTGTAGGACATACAAAAATGTGTCCTAGCTACAGCCAAACCTTACATGAGTTTTTAATTCTTATACATTTTTTGTAGATTACTATCATTAAATAGTCCACAAAATTCAAAGTTCAGCACTTTGTAATATTACTTTCAAAAAATCTGTAGGCTTATTTTTTCAAAATAAATTAAAATGCATACTGTAATTTTAAGGCTGTTAAAATTTATATGAATTTTATCTCTTACTTCAGTATAAATGCTGCCATAATAATGGAGATTTTATTGTTGTCCATTTTAATAAGAAAGCTTAGTAGCTACGTATAGCCTGTTTAATTAGCGTTTTAACTGTAAATCACTGAAAAGGATTTATAATAAATCAATGAACATGGTCAAATTGGTCATCAACTTTCTCTGGTTTATTCAAGTACATTATGTTACATAGAAATGACATTAGACTTTGGTATACAACTTGGTGACTTGAACATTTAATCACAATAACAAACAATGAGCTAGAACTATAAAATTATTAGGCCTACTGTTAACAAAAAGAACTTTTTATTTTCTCATGACGATATATTCCCTGATTAAACAAAGTCTTTCTTCCGTGCTTTTTGATGAGGCAAACGCATCCATCAAGTCATCAAACGGAACGAGCTGTACATAGTCACTTTCTATAAATAAGAGAGCGAGTGCCTGGGAGTTTTTTCTGCCGTAGAGTCGACCCTCAAATAATTCTTGACTCGAGTAAGAGCAGAAAAGGATCTTTCTCCGCTGCAATTAGACACCGCCATGCTCAAGAAGATCCGCAATGCCACTTCCACGTTTCGGAAAAAGAGATTCAAGTTTTAGGGTTTTTTACATGTTTCAATAGCCTGTAGGCTTTAGTAGTCCACGGTCGGTTTGACTTTCTTCTTTTCCTCCATTCTGTCTGACAGTACATTTTCCTCTTCATAGAATGTATTATCATCTTTTAAAAATTTTTGAAGATACAAACACTCATCTGGAAATGAATCATCTAGGTCTGTTGAATATTCATATCATTTAGCTTTGTTGCCTTTTCCTTCAAGATTGAACTCTCAATTTTATTCAAATTCCATAAAAGTTGAAGGAGTCTCGTAGTGTGACATAAATTGATTTTCTCCTTGTTAGTTGCCCTAGGAGTGTATCAATTGCTTTGTAGTAACAATTTATCAGGAATGATTTCCGCCCATCAAACTCAGTGTGCTCCTCTTTGCTTTCTCCAAAAGGGATTTTTTGGTTTCTTTTTCCTTGTATTGTCTTGTTTGTACTCTTGAGAATTGCACATAAGCTTTGCCTCACTTTCAAAGTTAGAAAATTGTTCCTCATTTCTTAATTATACTTAGAAAAGACTCTAGGAGCTCGTACGAAAGTGCTGTCTGATCTAAGTCTCCATCTTCAGATTGAAGTCGTACACTGATGTCATGAAACTTCATGAGTACTTTATTCCAAAAACAAAACATCATGGTCATTTCCAAAGACTGGAGCTTCTCTATCAGTTGTTTGGCTTCAAGTCGTACGTCTTTTTTTATTTTCTTCGTTTGAAGTGATGTCTTGTAACGCTGCGATTATTTGTTTATATGACTTGTGCATGGCTTTACTGGCATCTGCTCTTGCACTCCAGCGAGTTTTCGAAAGGGTCTTGACTGTCAAAACATTCTTTGTCATATTGCGACAAGAGAATTTCCCATCTGTGTGTAGATGAACGGAAAAAAAGTTGTACATTTGCTGTGCCAGGGCAAAATATTCTACAGAACTACTACTACTTTCTGCAGCGGTCGAATCTACTAGCTGTAACGAATGAGCTGCGCAAGGAACGTAGTGAGCAAGAGGATTTTGCTCTTTGATTCGATTTTGAAGCCCCTTGTAACACCCAGACATGTTACTTGCATTGTCGTAACTCTGACCCTCTACAGTCACTGATATTTAAGTTCAAACTTTCAAGAGTATTTATCACAGCCTTCTCCATATCTTCCCTTTATGGCCACAATTTGGGATGAACGTTATGAACCGCTCCATCAGGTGACCCGTCAGGTGCTACAAAACGAATGACAAAAGTCAATTGATCCACATTGGAAACATCTGGAGTAGAGTCGACAATAATCGAAAAATACTTAGAATTCTTGATATCTGACGCGATTTTGGATTTAACATTGTCAGCTAACAGAGTAATAAACTCGTTAACGATCGTGGAAGATAAGTATGAGGGCACTCCTTTACCTTTATTTCCGAAACGAGCAACATGGTCAGCCATGAAAGGATCAAACTTGCACAAAAGCTCGATACAGCCAAGGAAATTACCATTACTGGTTGACCCCAAAATTTCATTTTCACCATAAAACGGAAGCCCTCGAGAAGTTAAATACTTAACTACTTCAACAACTCTTGACAATACATCTCTCCATACTTCACTTCTACTTGATGCTGCTACTTTAATTTTTCCAATCATTAAAAGCCGCATGTAGCTAAGGCAGTCGTCCCCCATAGAGCTTACAAGGAGCACAGTATACATAGCCAGTTGATTTGGAATAAACTAAATGAGTTCTTTTTACAATCTCTCCATTTACAAGTTTTTTGAAAAAACAAGCTTTGTTCAAATAACGGTTTTGGTCAGAATACTGCCGCTTTGATTGGGAAAAATCCCCACTGTCATTTTGATTGATGCTGTGCACTGCAAAGTAGTATTCACGCAATGCCTCATTTACCAGCCATAAAGCGGGAATCATCAAGATTTTTTGAATCGGTTACCTCTTTATTTGCTGGTACACAATCTTGCAACTGATGTCCCAAATCTGCTATTTGCTCGGTTGATGGTGGTGAAGGGACGTGTACAGGTGCAATTTCCGTTGTGGTGTCTGAGACATCGGTAGCAGTGGCACTGGCAGGCTGCTGAATCACTTCCACTTCCACTACAACACCGCTGTCCTCACTCACAACGTTTCCGTTCAGTTCCCGTGACGACCGGCAATGTCTCAGCAGAACAACTGGGAGTTTCGGGTTTATTGAAAAAATCGTCTAGTCTATGAATTTTATTTAGAAGAGCACTTTCCCGTTCGTTACGCTCCCGGGCCCGTTTACGGTATTCGGAACCACTTGGTTTTTTACTCATAATGTAGCCTACATAGGTAAAACAAGGAAACCACTGCTTCTTCTAATATTTCAGTATCAAACACTCTACTCGACTTACGAATAAATGTCAGTGTTTATAATAACGAGCAATGACACCAATTAATCACAACGAAAGTCCAAATAATTCATAGGCCATAGGCCTAAAACAAACAGTGCAGACGAGGAGACGAACTGACTGCAGCTGCAGCTACACTCTGTCTCTATCTGTCAGAGAGCGTCAGTGTTGCAAACGGCGAAGGGCGGCGGCCGGCGGCGCCCCTCGCGCGAAGCAAAATTTCCCTTTTAGTTTCCCTACCGTTACGATAATTACTATGCGTTGTCACTAATCGCTATTAATTAATTTCTTTTTTACTTAATAGTTATTTTTAAGTAAATGGAGTAAATCTAAGGTCTAGGTGGATGTGTAAATAATGTACAAATATGTATAGTGAAGTTTTAGACCATACCATTTTATTTACTACATATAAAAAGCACTTCATCTTGAACTCCGAAGCGCCCCCCTAAACATCGTCACCGGTCTCGCGCCCTAGGCTGCAGCCTACTTAGCCTACTGGTTAATCGGGCCCTGGTTACATTTATTTTACCAGCCTGCAGAGCGTTATTTTGTTTTAAATAAATTTCTTAATTGAACTAAAAACTTCTTGTAATTCTTTAAAAATCTCTAAATCGTTTGACTGGAGATTACAGCTCAGTTTTGAAGATTCATGCCATACTTATTCTTAATTAATTTTAAACCTTAGATAAAAATGGTTATATGCAGTGAACGTAATAAGATGTGTTCCAAAATCTCACTATGACCTAAAGTACATCTGACCAATAGTACATAGGGTTTTATTTATATTGGCGTGACCGAATCTTTACCTTAGAATGTTGATTATTTCACATCTTATCATTGCAACATTATTGAATCATGTATATTTTGGCATCGTTTCAACACCCTTTTTTATACCATCGGACTTTATTTACTCCTATAAAGCTGTTTTTGACACGAATGAAATAGGTGTGGTTTCAAGTTCAATTGTATTTCCTCTATTTCTTTATTCACCAGAGAACGTAAATATTCCTTTTCCTGTTCCGCACGCAGACTACGGAACAGGACTTACTTACGGAACAGGACATGTCAGGACTTACTTTTTGTTGGGTCGGAAAACCCGTATGAGTTTTTGAATTGGGTACTGTATTCTACTACCACTGATACGATTAGGATGTAATACCTTGGGCTTATAGCTATTATTTGTATAGCCTATCCTATGATTTTTGTGTTTTTGTTGGCCTACAACCTGTGATGGAGTATATGTAACGTTATAGTTACTCTTACTGTTTTGGCTGTTAAGCTATAAATAACCTTTTTCAGTTAACGGCGAGAAAATTTTGGCAGTTCTAATAGGCTATTTGATTTAAACTTAATTAATGGAAGCTCAGGAAAGTTAGTTTCGCACGTGCAGTTGTTTCGGTGGTACCAGCATAAGAGTTAAGTCTTACAAAATTACCTCTGATTTTTATAGGTTATTGGGAAAAACTTGCTAGACGTATGATAAATCATTTTTCATTGAACTCATCCTATCCTTAATGTTTTTTTGACGGGTATATTCTGGAAATATTTTAGAGGTGCTTGGTGTGGACCTAAGCAATGAATACATTAAAAGGCGGTCTGACATTCATTTAAGAATGAAAACTCTCTCCACATATTTTACATAGCCTATTACTACTACAGGGTGTACTTGCTATATACCATAGGTAAAATACCTAAAACACTGATTAATAGGTATAATGTAGGTATCTACCTTCATTCGAATATAATTAAGTTTTACATTCTCGGGTGGTCTGTTCGAGTCAAAAGTAATTTTTACAAAAGATTTAGGTTCGACATTAATTTGTCTTTTGGAACTTGAATAATATTCACCTCAATTTCTGTATCTGCAAGAATTTCATACTTTGATATTTATCGCCTCTACATCTATGACTCCTACAGAATATATTCTAAATGAAGGTACAAAAACATTGATAATGTGACAAGTATTGAGTCAAACAAATTATTAGCCACCTCATGGGTTTTACATGTTACTAAAAGATTTTTTCTTGAACGCTCTATGTGTTCAATGTCTTCATAATGGTTTTCGATTATTTTGCCAATTTTAAAAGTGTTTAATTTACGTTTTCTTTATCTTGAGTAATAATTTCTAAAGTTCCTCGATTATCAAAATTTGTAATATCTCTTGATAAATTCTTTTCTCTTGATAAACGTAATATTACTTTTGATATTCTGGTTCTCAAAAGGGATGCTAGCATCTGCATCTCTTTTTCGTTAATTTCATTGTTTTCTAAATTAGAACTATCTACGTAATCATGATCGGGTACAATTACAGTGTAAACAACTCTCTTCACCTCCGTATTCTCCGTCTCGGCGGAGCTCAGGGCCCGACCCTCCAACAAATAGGGTCAGGCTCAGTATACATAAAAAATTAAATCAGAACTACGCTAATATTTTTCCTGAAATAAAAATTGGAGGGGAAACTACAGAAAAGAACTCTAGTCACTTCACCAAAGTTCGACCGGAGAAATTATTGACCACTATAACCTAACCTCTCATTAAACGTCCAACTGAAAATAAGGCAACATATAACTGAGAAATCCAAATAAACTCACAGTTTAGCTCTCAGTACCAGTTTGACTGTGAAATTTGACTAAAAATTAAAGTAGTGAATCACAATAATTAACACCAAAAACGAAATCAAGACATCAAGATTAGTTCAATTGACATATGAAGTAAACATGCAAACAAACTTCACGAGTGGGAATTGTGTGATTGACTTAATATCCAAACAAAACTTTTAAATTTTTTAAACAATATGCTTTCAATTAAATTCATATTGAATCATATGGCATTCTTCTCCTTTGAACAGTAGAAAATCAGGATTCGAAGCAATGGAGTTTCTCCCAAGTGTTTCTCAACAGGCTTAACCCTCCAACTGTTGTTCATCAAAATTTTGATAAACATAACCCATTGATGATTGTTGTTCGTCAAAAATTTTGATAAACAAACATTCCCTTGCATAATCACTCATTACAGTATATTCCGGCAACGTATTCGATTCGATTCATGTACCATTGGATTCGGGATAAAAAAGCCTAAGGAATACTATAGTTTTAAATATGCAATATAACATGTATTGAAGTAAAACTGTATTAGTAAAACTTTTATTAGCAAACTCTTACATATACACCCTATTTTCACAATTTATGCGCATCGCTGCTTTTTGTTATATAGTGTTATTATAGTTTCATAAATTTGTATAATGCTTATGTGTTTCTGAAACTAGAATAAATTTGACACAAAATGGTAATCTCACTTTTGTAGTTTTCTTACTATAACTTGGTTTGCTAGGTATGGTCCCCCCCAAATTAAAAAAAAGAAAATGTAAATTTTGAATTTCATGTAAAAAAAATTTTAGTAAACATTTTTTTAAGGCCAAATTTAAATACTAATATTATTATATGTTTAATTCTGAACACAAAAATATATACTTCTATATATATATTACTTTTAATTTATATTTTTTTAAAAAACCCTTGCACGAGGCTCGAAAAACATGCCGCCACTACAGGAAAAAATGACCGCCAGTTGGAGGGTTAATTAATATTACTTTCTATATTATAATTTGGTTGAACCATTCGTTTAGAATCTGAGTCTGTCTCTCTACCCTCTTCAAATTGACGAATTAACTCCATTGTTATTTATACATTTTTTGATCGGGAAGTAGAACATGAACAGACAACATTGCCATGTATAAGCGTAACTTGCTCAACAAGGTGCACATACTTTGATGTCTGGTGTTACCTTTTCATATAAACATGACTAGGAGTGAGCCATAATGAAGCAGATTGTCAGCTTCCAGAGTTGTGTGCAGTAGTTTTACTTGAAGCTATCCCCAGTGAATTTAAGATTATTTTATTTCAAGGGACATGAAAGCTGCTCCCCTGTCTGAATTTATATAGGCTGGTGTCCCAAAAACACTGAAGAGCTGTTTTAAATTAGCTTTGACTGTTGTCGACGATACATCTGAACAAGGGAATGCAAAGGTAAATTGAGAAAACTCATCAACAACAACCATAATGTTACGATTTTTGTTTATGGAAGACACATTGCCTTTGAAATCTAAGTCCAGTCTTTCAAAAGGAGAAGTTGCCTTAATCAGTAAGTCTTGTTGACGGTGGAATCTTTGTTTGGCAGAAGCACAAACATTACACGAAGCTTTTATATGTCTTATCTCTAAAGAGAAAGGTAAGTTTTTGCAGCATATCCATTGATAAAGTCGAGTAACACCAGGGTGAGGAAGTGACAAGTGAAGTTCTTTCAAAGTCATAAGTTGATTATGAATTGCAGAACATACACTAGAAAGAGCATAATCTGCTGCGTTGCCGGATACTAGTCTATAAACAATACCGTACTGAAGAAATGACAGTTCGATCTCAATCGCATGATTTTCTCATCCTTCACTTTGTCATGGCATTTTATGATCCACAGATCTCTGGCCTATTATCAGTTTGTAATAATTACCAATAAGCTAATGCATCCTTCAAACAAAATTTCAACAATTGTCTGAACCCCTATCTCCCATTTTATTAACAATGAACAAGGATTTGTTTGAAATGACAATATTTTTAGACGCATATGCACTTATTGGGGAGTCATTTCAGGTCGTCTTAGATCAATGGGTCTAGCTCATTTCACATATAAAAAGTTGCAATTATAGAGTTCCAGAATTCGTATTTCTGATGGCAATAGAATGCGTTATGTAGTATGTATTTGTTACTCAAGAGATAACTCAACTACTGCTATAAATTAAAGCATGGATGAAGCAAGCTCTTGGATTGCTCTCTGTGGAGTGAGATACTCAGATAGCTAAGGTAATAAATATCTGAACGGTAACAGTTAAAATTACGTGGTGCAGCTCTAGCGTCAAACTTTAGAACTAACTGAAATAATCCCTCGGACCTCGGCATGCCTCGTCCATATGTTTATTTCCTGTATTAGTGTAACTAGTACAATATAAGGTGGTATGCTACAAGCATAAACATGTTTTTTTTTGGAATTTGGGTAACCGTTGATGCTATTTACAGTACATTTGAAAGAGAATATAACTGAGAATTTATCGTTATGCAACTCTAATTGGGTTAAGTCTGATTTTTTTATTAGATGGATTTATTTTTAAACTAGGTTTAGCTTAGAATTTCTACCACCTGATACCATTTTCATAAATTAATAATGTAAGCCAATCTATGGTCAAACTTTTAATGTGCAGAGTAACAAGCTTGCTAATCATAAATTTGCCATTTACACCGACATTACATTCGGAAATTTGCACGTGTATCAGTTACAAAAAAAAAACCCAAGTTTAAAAAAACCTGTGCAGCTACTGTAACTGCAATCATGGAAGTTACAAAAATATAGTTTTCTTTTTTCTGCGTTTGGCCTTATAAAGAAAATTATTTACAAACAAGAACTTCTATTTTGTATGGTGATAATAACAAAACATACCGATTTTGGTGGTTTTCAACCAAACTCCATTTTTGAACCTTCATAATACACCCATATGAAGATAGAACCCCACACCAGAGAATTCTTCCTGAATCCCCGCACCCGTCTCCCTTTTCAGTCTTGGATCCATCTGTACACCATTCCAAATCGAAGTGGGAAAAGGATTTCCTTCCAGTGAGCCAATCATCTCTAGAGGGAATTTTTACCTCAACTGGTGTGACTATGAGCTCCTGTATCACATCAGAGTGTCTCATATTGGAGATGATATGCAGTCTTGCTAGCCACTGCCTTTATGTGGAAATGTATTGACTGAAGCTCCAACAGATAGTCCAGGGTAGCTCTAGGATTACTGCTAACAACATTCGTGATGAATAGCTTTGCAGGCTGGCAAGTTCTCTATAGGCCAGGCTGATCTTCGTTTTGGGGCACCACACTAGAGCCCCATCGTCATCATCAGTCTAACCAAAGTGGATTACGTCACAGCATCAGCTCAGACCTCAGCCTCCAGGTGGATCCCACTGAATGTATCTTTCGCATACACCTTGTAAAAAAATCTTACCGTTAGCTTCATCTTCTTCAGCTTCATCTTCTTCATCGTCAAAAATGTCTGCCATGTCACCGTCTTGTAATTAATCAAATTTTTCACTTTCCTTCTAATTTCATTACATTGAGCCAAATTATAAGATAATTCTACATTCTGTGTCAAATGCATAATATCGTCAATGTATCAATTTATATAGTTTTATCTAATTTTCCTGCCTCCACATTTATGGATAGATAATTTATTAATTAGATGGTTGGACTATTAGTTCTAACCTAATTAATTCCAATCAGGATAGTGATTTTTTTCTTTTGTTATCTGAAAAAATGATAATTTTCATTATTCTTGTACGTTATCGAAAAAGAATGCAACATTTTAAAGCATGTAGTCCAGTTTACGTAAAGCGCTCTTGATGTCAAGAGTTGAAATTCATTCAATCCACTTTAATTTTCACATCTAACAATATTTTAAATAGTTCAATTATTTGAAACGTATTAGTAAAACATTATTTAAATATATCTTCATTTATAATGTAATTAAATAAGCGTGTTCAGCTTAACACAAACAAGACTCAGTGAGATTAGCCTTGTTGTAATGTGTTTGGTTATGATAAAGCCACGTACAACAAGTCGAAGGAAGAGAGGAACTAATTGAGGGTAAAGCGACTGCCATTAGTGGGGGAAGGGCGAGTACACTCCTGTTCGTGCATCCACAAGCAGCGCAGCAGAAAGCACACTGAAAATCAGAAGGCTGTGCCTTTTTAAGACTATATTAAGATATCATTTTAGGAATCAACACAGATTCAATACGATATTTTTATGTTTTTAACAATTTAAAAGCTCTAAATTTTAGATATCATTTTGCCAGAGGGAGTAACATATTATTAATTGCAAAACATATCAAATTAATATTTTTTTGTAAAATTTTAAACATTCCTCCAATCATATTTCACATACTTACTGGAAAAATTTGAAATCCTTATCCTCAGACGTTTTTTAATGGGCCAGATTTATAAAAAAGTCCCAAAATGACTACTTAAAATGTCTATAATTTCTCATGAAGTAACCCAAACATTTGTTGGTTCTTTTTCTGTCTTCAGGAAGGGTATCTTGAAGGATTGTTGCTACTATATTTAAAAAAATGTACTCAACCCAAAATCGATTGCATCACATTAAGTTATATGATCAATCCAATCCAATGTATGATTTCATCATTGATTGTATTACTTGTGCAGATATACCAAAGTCCGCACCAACTGTATTATATTTACTCATGCCCCTCCCTGTATATTCTACGAAATCCAAAACAATGCCACTGCTACAGCCACACAATACAAAGGTTTGTATTGTTATTCCAAAACCTTTTTTAATCTCCAACTTAATCTGCTTTTTCATTCAACCAGGCTTTCATCAATTACTAGGTTTTATTTGGGTTTGAAGGTCATGTACCTGCACCTCAGGTTTCAATTAGTATACACATTATATACAATTTGTCTTGACCAGTTGAAAGTGAGTTGCACCACAGTGTGTCATATATAAAAACAACAAAAACCTTTCTTGCTAAAAGTAGTCGATTCAATTTTGGATTCTAGTAGAGGATCAGTACTCCAACATTTTTATAGTTCCTTTTGTTATGTCACATGAGCATAACAACAGCTATGAAACAAATTATATTGCTGTACTCACTGCATTATTAGGTCATTTCTCATTTTCCGAAAGGTCCGGATCTACAGTTTGTATCACTAAAATGTCCGTAGAATTCAGGAGTTCGTAGCTTGTTTGCAATGAAATCAATTTTGTTGTCCCTACAGCCAAAACTGTTGCTTCATCTTCTTCATTGTCAAAAATGTCTGCCATGTCACAATCGTTTTAAAATTAATGAATTCTTTCACTTCCGTTCTAATTTCATCACTTTGTAACAAGCAGTTCTGATCACGTTCCATTTTCACAAGAATTCATAACAAAATTGCAATAATTTATAGCGATACACTTAAGTCTGTGCACTAAAAGGAACAACCAATTACTAACTGATAGTCACATAAAAGGGGTGGTGTTACAATGATGTTGAAAGAAAAGGAGGGAATTCCCACAATGATGTGGGCGGGCGTTTACGTTTAGCACAAAAGTGGATTCCTGCGTGATCTGTGGGATAAATCAAACTACTACTCTGTTGTGTTGTTGTTGACTGCTAGATAGTGTGCACAACAGTTTACAACTATGGCATAACAGTGTATTTATAACTATAGCATACTATTTTGATAAAATAACACTATAGAATATTATTTTGTTAATATTACCTATTATATGACATGAAGGAAACAAGATTTTTCCAGACATTTGCCATCGTTCAGTAATACAAAAAAATCACTGATCATGATTTTTTTTTTATCACTGAACGATGGCAAATGTCCGGTAAAATCCTGTTTCCTTCACAACCCATCCATCGTCAGAAACAAACTTCAAACAAAGAATATGTCATGACTTTACCAACACATGCATGATCACGTCAAATGACTTGATTACTACTTAAATGAATTCATACTTGCTATTTTGTTATAATTCTTAGTTATTAATTATATAGGAATCGCTATCTAATTTAAAATTGGACCAAATTTTGATATCGGTATCAGGAGTGGAAATAAATTTGTTCTGGTACATTAAAATTGTTTTGGTATATGTTCATCCCTAATAAAAATGGTAATAATTTTTTTTAAAGAATCAGGATATATTTTTTAAAATTTAGAAACAAATAACATGGGAATTGGAATCAAGATCACAATTTTGATATCGGAATCAAATTTTTATGGAGTTACCCCATCACTATTATTAATTCACATATAACTTTTAACCAGTAGATCAAAGTATAGCTTAACCATAATACCCTTATAATACAAACAAACTATATCAAGATTTGAAGTGTCATATCTTAAACTATTAAGAATCTGATATAATATGTAAGTGGGAAAAGGTAAAAATAGTAGCAATATAAATTTTACAAAAAAATTTAAAATTTTCAAACAATATTTATTGCACTAATCTAAAAAATAATCAAAAGATTACAAAATCTATTAATCCGAGATACACAGTAATAATTATTTTTATACATCGTATCAAGAACAAGAACACAAAGTCTGTTGCAGGTTCTTAAGGCAGATCATGCACACATCGACGTGTGCTTTCAAACGTAGCAACTGAACACTGACTGAAGCCAACGAAAGACTAACTATCACATGACTCAACACCTTATCACTTAGAATGTCATGTACAAGAGATCATTTTGTTAAGCTCCAAAAGTGTTAGCCCTTTTCATCACAATTTCAAGAGGACTGGTTTTTCAGTTTTTCTCTTTTCCACGATTGAATTCGTTCTTTCAATTCAGGAGCTGAAACAATGACAAAAATAATTACAAACACGATTAGAAAGACAATGTATCATATTCATTGTAGATAACTTAGTTCGTGTTTAAATATATATTTTATGTCAAAATCAAACTACCAGATTTTACAATAAACAGTCAAGTGCATGGACATAGCACCAGAAAAAGCTCTCAAACTTTTGGAACTTTCACTAGGCTAGCTAAAGTAGCCAACTCTTATAAGGCTATGAGTGTAAAACTTTTCAATAGGTTGCCTGTGAGTGCTCAGAATACTAATTTTAAAAATTCAAGTGGGTATTTATCCATGGTTGCTTACTAACCCTTTTTATAAATTGTCTTTGAAGCAGACAAAATAAATATAATTTTATTCTAGGTTAAGATAATATATCTTAATTGAATTAGGTACATATTCCTTATTTTTAGTTGGTTCTGTAGTACTAATTTATGCTTAACTTAATATAGAGACAACTTGAGATAAGTGCATGATATGTTTTACTTTGCACGGTTTGCTCTGTTTACTTATCTTCTCTAATAGTACATGCATGTTTTATTGATGACGAGATTTAATACATTGTAATATGTCATATTAATCAATACATTCTATTCTATTCTATACGAATAATTTTTCACTTCAGATATAAAAATGAATTATAAGTTCATTTTAGGGATCAGAAATTTACGTATGTTCAGCTGTATTTCGGGAATATATGTAGCAGATTCGCTGCGATATTCAAATGTAAATATAGAAAATACTAACAACCTGTAATTTGTGTGATCAGCTGATAATTAATGATGCGGTAAGTCACTGTAGATTTAATTGCCGAAATTTACAATCCATTTTTGAGTCCGAAACTTTGTTGAAGATTTGGCTTCAACACATCACTAGTTACTACTATTATGCCATAAAATTGATATTTTAGCTGAAACAACAGAAGATTTCTGTGAATAAGTCATATTCTACGACTTTTCTGGAACTTCTATCATCAGCATTACTGGGATTGTTATAAAAATTATATTACACATTATGTATTGCAGATCATTCTTTTGTTAAATTATTCTCTTTATTTTATTTAACGTACTCACATAGTCAAACTTACATTAAATTTATTGAATCATTTGATCAGAAATAATCACATTGACATTAGCTCCATCATTGTTTTAGAGATCCCAGCGGCTTATCATGAACTAATTAACAGAGTAGAACGATTTGGAAATGAAGAGGCACTTAAAAGGAGCTTTGAACTGATTTTGGTTGTTGAAATGTGTAATACCTCCAGGGAGTTTTTTTGACTAACATAACAAACTTGAAGATATAATAGTGACAGAGTGAGCTGTCTCTGCCTTTAATTTCACATTGGTAAATGTCCTTGCCAAGAATCAAAGCACATCTTGATCTGCAGTACATGATCACCCTCTTAAGAGATAGGGTACAAATACGACAGCAATGCGACACAAAATGATCACATACAGTATCATATGGAATAAAATACACAGATCACGTCGCGCCACTTCACTGTCTGTGTATTTGTTGCCTTATAGAGGCTGAGTAAAGTCACCAGTTGCAACTCCCTAAAAATTTCAGCACAACTATTTTGTCCAACTTTTTAATTTTTTTGACAGCCGTTTTTAAAAGTCTGAAAACTTGTTCAATTTTGTTTCTAGCATAACCTCCTTTAAGTGTCACTCCATAAGCTAATTGTGGATGAACTAGGCCAAAGTAAACCGTTTTTGTAAGTTTGGGAGTACAGAAATTTGCTACATAGCGCAATGATTACTTTGGATAACTTGCCAATAACACAGACCTTGCCAACATAGGTCAGCTCTCTCTCTCTCTCAAGGAACAAAATACAAAAAAGAGAGTACAGATATTATCTAAAATATACTTAATTATCAATGTATGAAACAAATAACAGTCACAGCAAATTATTACCTGGCTGCAACATGTCCTCTGAAAGAGGTTGTCTGCTAAAAGGGTCAGTGGAAGAGTTGAGCAGATGTCTTATGATTGTGTCTCGGTCCATAATCTTACCACTAGGCAAGAGTACTGGGTCTTCCATCAAGGTATCCATGAGGGGATCTATTAAAGAAAACATATTATACAACAAGAACAGTAACAAATAAAGCATGCAAAATTTTGGCCTTAATTAACTGAATTTAATTATTTTGTATGCCTAGACTCTTCGTAAATGAAATGGTTTGTCACAAAATTCATTGTACTAACTTTGCAATAACATTCGTTAAACAATAATTAAACATGTTAAGATTCTCAATAGATCAAAACAAAACACATGAAATGTATAGTTCTAAATAATAATCTGTTTTTATATGCAACTGAAAATCACAGCATGGTCAGTGGTCACCCACAAGAATGAGGCCCTTCCAGAAAGTAAGCCTTGTTTCCATTAGAACGCTCTGAGACTTGGTTTGTTATTCGATTTTTTTAATGGAAAAAATGTTGAAGCAGCTGAAACCAATGATCGGTCTACAGAGATGTAAGGTGTAAGTGCTATGAGTGTTGGGAGCGATGTGAAATAAGTTATGCAGTTCAAATAAAAAATGAACACCAGTCCATGATGAAACAAGAAATGGAAGGAAAGCCTTCTCCTGTAAAAGATTAATTGGTCAGGAGAATTAATGAGAAAACTGAAGAGGACATACCAGTCACAATAACAGAAATCTTCTGAATGTTGTGGCTGGTAAACCAAGGTCTTGTTTTATTTTGTGATATTGTTTTTTAAATTTTTAATTGAAAAAGCTAACCAGATAGAGGATTATATTTTACAAGAGTATGCAACATGGTGTTTGTTTAAGCGGGCATATTATTTGGCTTCTGACAATAGACATAGACATACATTCTTTATTGCCATTAAACATGATATGCAATAGGCATAGTCAAATTACAACATGATTTATAACCAAATTACAATCGAATCTTCAATTGCAGGTTACAAGTTAGAAAATTAATTAAGAGTAAGTTTTGCATTGCAAAAGTATAAAAATATGAGTTTAAGGCACATACAAAGCGTCAACAGTTAAAAGATCCTTAAAACTAAATTAAAATGGTAACTTAGCTTAAAATTTAAAAGTTGTCTCGTTAAAAGTGAAATTTAAAAACTCTTTTACATCATAAAATGGGTTATCTGATTAACTGAGTTATACATAACATGTCTTAAATCTAGCACTGCTGATGTGATGAACAATTGGTGGGAGCCTGTTAAAAAGCTTTATGCTCATAACATTGTAGGAAGACATAGTTTTGCTTAGCCTATAGTGAGGAAAACGAATAGTGTGACTAGACCTGGTAAAATGGTTATGTACATCAGTGGCAAGGGAGTGTTGAAATAAATTATTTTTTCACATGACATAAACATACAAAGATATACAAGTTGATCACAGTCAAAATTCTCTCTCTAACAAAAAGTGGTCTACAATGTCAGTTGAACCTGAGAAAGTTAATATCCTTAATGTCTTCTTTTGTAACAATAAAACATTTAATACACCTATACCATTACCCCAATACATAATACCGTACAATAACACAGAGTGAAAAAAAGCATAATAACATTGTTTTAAAAAAATTGGTGGGTAATACATCTCTACACAATACATCCTAATACATCTCAGGCTCCACTTCTAACATGAGGAAAAAGTTTAAAAGCTGTGTTATAAATAGGAATTCGTCTAAAGTCCAGATATATTTCACTATAGTAACTTATATTTTAGTCTCTCAATGATGATGAATTGCTACCAATAGATTATTTGTTAATCAAGCTCTTTTTTTGTCATAAACAAAGTAAATGTGTAGGCAAATATTGTCAGATTTAATACAAATCATAATACTAAAGTTATTACAACATTAAATTAATATTTAAACACTCTTGTCAAGTTAAAAGCAGAGCCTCATATGCGCATCCGGTGCCCTCTTAAGGAAAGTGTAATGTTAACACTGTAGATGCTGTTGAATACAGAATTAAGCATTAAAACCATTGTCAACCTCAAAGTTTTAAAACATTTCAAAGCTAAAGAAAAACTGGATCAACTGTTTTAGTAAATAGAGTACGTTATCACATTCATAATACTATTGTAGTGGAAGAGAACACCATAAAACTCATAAGTAAATAAAATCTATGCCTGTATAATTTAGTGAAAAACAAATGTTTTGTTATCAATTATACTTTAGAGGTAAAAAAATAATAGCATTTAATTGTAGCAAGTATTGTTGAGTAAATATATGCTTATAACATATACTACATCTTTGTGCACAAAACCATCAATTTACACAACAGTTAGTAATGAAAGTTTAAAAAAATGTGTGGGAACTGTAACTGACATCATAATATCGTTATTTTTATAATTTATTATACAACTAACAGTATGTGTACCAACAAGTTTTCAGTGCGGTAGCCATTTGTAAAATAAACTTTTTTTATATCACAGATAGTGAGAAAAATAAGTGTTTTCGTTCAGGTTTCATGATATTTTTCTTATTTTGTTGTCATGAAGCAATTTATAAAATATTGATCACGCACTATGATGAGACACCCTGTATATAATAGATGTTTTAAATTTTTGCAACAATATAATCATGCTCTAGTCCAATACTCTTGTTCATTGGTTCACAAAGTAAAAGGAATTTATATGTCATATATTAACCAGTTAGATAAAAGTATGAAGTAGCATGGCATGTACACCGGAAACAGATCAGCATTGTCTATTAGGTGTACTGAAATGCAGTATTACTGTATTGTAAAGTATCACTGAACAATGGCAAATGTCCGGAAAAATCCTGTTTCCTTCACTATTAGGTGAGTTGTATTACAACTACAGTCTACATGGAGTATAAAATGATAACAATTGAAAACTTGGACAAAAAACAAAAATGATCGCACGGGCAAGGTAAAGGTGACTGACCTCGCACAAGGTGTGTACACAAATCTTATCTATCACTCACTATGAGATACTGGCATGCCATGGTGGTGTTAAGCAGCAATCTAATACACTGTAAACAACTCGGGTTTTCAAGTAACAATAACCTTTTGCATTTTGTTAGATAGCATTCCCTCACTTTATATATATATATATATATATATATATATATATATATATATATATATATATATATATATGATTTATGTGATGTAGGTTGTTTGTAACTCTATATTTAATCCTTCAAAAAAAAAAAAAAAAAAAAAAAAATATATATATATATAGAGTTACAAACAACCTACATCATATAAATCATTTTTATTTCTTTAAAAATTGCTGTTTTCATTTCATAAACCATTACATATTTTCAAATTTTCTAATCTAACATGTAAAATGTTTATGTTTAAATTAAGTATATCCTGAATCCTGTAAGGTACATGATTCAGTTCTTGTACAAATCAATTTCAATTTGCTAAACAAAACTAAAAACTAAAAGTAATAATTTTGAATCCATGAAATGAGCTTTAACTCTGACAAGCTTTGACGTGTAACCATTAGGCCTGGCACTTTCTGATTTGTGTGTGTTTTGACATAGTACATTGATTGAAACAAATACATTTTCTAACAAATACATAATTTCCAGTTTCCATAATTTGAATAGTATATTATGTTTCACAGAATTAAATGAGAAATTGATTTCTAGCACTTAAGTGATACTGAAGTAAAATCAATATATTTCAAAACAACAACAAAAAACTACATATGTTATCAGCCCTTTGGGAGTATCAGACGTAAATGTTTGTAAGTCAACATTTTGAAAGTCCACTTCATCACCAAAACCAATAATCTAACACTTTCAAACTGAAAAATATACAATTTTATGCTAATATGCAAAGACAATGAAACCCTCCTTGAACTGATGTTTTGAAATAGCTTATAAACTCTATATAATATTTATGTTTGATAAATTCTAGTATTTTAGTTTGGTTTTTCTCAGAATAGTAGTAGCTACGTCATGACACCAAAGATTTTTAATGTAATTTTTTATACTAATGATCGTTGTACTTATTGTCTTATTTAATATAAAGATGCTCTAATTTACTATCAACTTATTACATTCACGCTGTTCTATTTTCATTCTCGGTTAGTTATAAAATATTAACCCTTTTAATGTGTTAAAACCTAATACTCACTTTATTTACCTACTAATTAATAACCAAGTTTTGATCCTTTATAGTTACCTCTAAATTCTTCAGGGGCATCACTGAAGTCAACTTCTCGTTTCATATTCTGAACCACTATCTCTGCAGCTTTTTTTGCTAGGTCCCGAAATTTCTCTAATTCAATCGGTGTCTTGATCAAAGCCCGTTCCATTCTTAGAGCTGCATCATCAAATAGTTCCTTTCGGAAAGACCTCTGAAAAAATGAAAATGTAATTCTAACATTAATGACTTATCTTAAAAGGATAAACAAATTACAAAAATAAAAACTAAAAAAATAAGGATATTTCGAAATTATTAAAGTAAGTACTGTATTCATATTGTTTTGCCACTTCTACTACTAAGTGATGGCAGTTAGGTATTTTTAATTTTCCAATATCGCTTTGAGGAATATATCACTAAAAACTTAATGTTAATAAAATTCACCATTTACAAACAACTAACTACAAAAATGCAGTTTTGTCTTTGTATAGAATGTTTATTTTATAAATAGACTCAAGACCATTATAGTAATTGTGCTGGCACTTTTTATATAGTGCAATATTTTTAAATTTTGTACAAAAATATAAGTATGTAACTAACATCATTGTCTTTCACTTCACTCCATATTGGAACATTGCTTACGCAATTATCATCTTGAAATATTACGGCCTCGCAGTAGAGAGCCATGTTCAGTCAACAGATGTTAAACCGAAACTGTGTATGCAATGTTGAGACGCAGTGTGAACCGAAATACTTTGATGTTAGTTATGGCATCGGTTGAATAAGCCAAAGTATTAATATTATTCCTTATAGTTCATCCGAAACATAAAAACGTAGTTTTATTTTTGTTTACTCCATATTTGAATTCTTTCTACTATTTATGTGTCACATAAGTTTTTTTTTTTTTTTGGTTCTGGATCAAAAAGAGTCAATGACAAATTAGTGTAAAGTTAGGATATTTGGGAGAATTGTAAAGTTCCTTAAGTCAAGTTAAGAACCAATACAAAAAATTGATATTGGAAATATGTTTGATTTTAAGATTAAGAATTAACTATACGAAAACACTAAATTGATTATACAGGGTGTTTGAAAAGTATGGGTACGGCTTAATATTTTAAAAACCATAGGAGATAACAGCTATAAACTTTGCACAGTGTCATATGGCTATGTAAACTATTTTTCCTTGCTATTACCATGACATGCCAACCATGGGGGGACGGCCCACAGAGGAAAACATGGAAATCTTAAATTGAAGCATGGGTCGAGTGATACCTCATTTGAAAGAGCTCACTTAGTAGAGTTGAATGCCGCAAACCGCATCTCAAAAGGTTTATCCAATCAGACATGGAGGGTTGTTTTAGGTACACATTGTGAAGTACATTATGCGCTGCCATTTCTGACTGGATCGTCGTATTCTGATGCGGTTGGCGGCGTTTCACTCTACTAACCAATGTGTCTTCACTGACTTTTTTTAATTAGCAAATTATGTCATAAATTGATAACACAATAAATAAAAGACAATAAATACCAATGTTTTTTTAGTTTTATTTATTGTGTTATAAATTTATGACATAATTTGCTAATTAAAAAAAGTCAGTGAAAACACATTGGTTAGTAGAGTGAAACGCCGCCAACTGCATCAGAATACGACGATCCAGTCAGAAATGGCAGCGCATAATGTACTTCACAATGTGTACCTAAAACAACCCTCCATGTCTGATTGGATAAACCTTTTGAGATGCGGTTTGCGGCATTCAACTCTACTAAGTGAGCTCTTTCAAATGAGGTATCACTCGACCCATGCTTCAATTTAAGATTTCCATGTTTTCCTCTGTGGGCCGTCCCCCCATGGTTGGCATGTCATGGTAATAGCAAGGAAAAATAGTTTACATAGCCATATGACACTGTACAAAGTTTATAGCTGTTATCTCCTATGGTTTTTAAAATATTAAGCCGTACCCATACTTTTCAAACACCCTGTATAATCGCTGTCATGCTAGACAACATCTCAGCTAACCTATATCACATTTAAAGTCTTTAGGCACAATTTAATACTACAATTATTGAAGGAACACAGTTTTATATTAGAAATAAAGAGTATTAGACTGACCTCATCAGAAGCTACAGCAGCAGCGAACTGGTCACAGTCCAGATGCAGGTAGATATCAACAAGTTGACCCAGCAGCCGTCTCGGTTCCCACCCGTACTTGTCAGGTGTGCGCACTTTCAGATTCTTACCTGCAAATATAACTCAATCACACCAGTTTCTTGGAACTTCCTTATCAAACTCTCTAACTATTAGCCCTTCCCACACCGCAGATTGATAAAATAAAGATAAACTTTGACCTAAACGCCAAACACAATTACATCCGATATTATACATTGTGTCTCTTGGAGAGTTTCTTAGTTCACAAAAAGCTAGCCTACCGCAGTTGGCAAGAGAGTATTTTTGGACTACCTACATTCAGTGACAGGGGGAGTGGAACACCGTTTGTCTAGCTCCGTCCACCTGTTCATCTGCTCTGCGTGTCCTGCAGAGCCATAACCAAACATATACGTTGTCTACCGGTAGAGTGTTGTCACAAACGCGTCTACTACACATCTCGTTATTATTCTTTTAGTTTTATTACATTGTGCCATTAATTTGAATTAAGATTATTCAAATCATTAATTTTATAAATATGTATTTTTAGATTTGTATTAATAAATACAGTAATTTTAACTAAAATTCCCAGTTTTATAGTTTTTTGCCTTTATCTCTTATAATAAAGTTATAATAAACTTTAGTTTTGTACTTACAGAAAACATATTTTTTAGTTGTCTTAGTTTTAAAGGAAAATTATGCAATTTATTAGCGGCATATGAAGGGTTACATAAATAAAATTCAGTTCAATATGCTGATTAATATAATGTACTTTTATTGTAATTTAGTAAAAAATTAACACATACTCAAAATCTTGAAAGAGACATTTAAGAGATTAACACTTCATTACATAATTTTAACTCCTAACCTTTAAAGTATTTTATTCTGTTAGAGGTTTGAATAATTATTGTTATTACTACAATGTAATAGTAATAGCTTATGAAACTTATTTTTATGATGGAACACATTTCTCACATAGCAAAAAGCAGTTATTTAGGCCGCAATGTAAACTAGTGTACCAATGCGCATGGGTAGCATTGTTGAACTAAAACCAGAAAAATTGCCTGTTGAAATTGAGCATTTCTTCTTTGGTCTGTCTTTTTCAGACTCTCAGTATTTTCTATGTTATATACCAAATGACTCTACTTTTTCTTTTATATACCAAAGGATATTTTATTTACTTTAGGAAAACACAAAGATCTTATATGTACTACAGAAATCAATGGTGCTGTAAATAAAATTACAAAAAGATACATCATTAATTCACAATATTGTTTAATTAATACTTGCACAACAAAATATTAAATTATTGTAGGATAACAACTCAACATCACTATGTGAGTAGAAATAATCTGTTGGTCTTCATATAATTTTGTCTCACTATAAATGAAAATCGAAGAAAACTTACATTTGGGGCCACACAACTGTTGAAGGTTGAAGTTGAGCATTGCAGAGAGCCTGCCCACAAGTTCAGGACGGAGAAATGGTTCCTTAATATCAACTGTCAGATAGTGGAACATGTCCACAGTCTCTCTAGCCAGTGTCAAGTACGATCTAGGGGAATAAAAATGTTTATTAATTTTCAAGTCAGGTACATTAATGATCATATGAACTCTGGGTATTGGGCTAAACTTCAGTTACAGAATTTTATAAAATATGTAAAATTACAAGTATTTACTCACCATAAATTTTCTATTTACATAACTTCATTTCTTACTAATATAGAACTTGTAGGCAAGTATATGGATGTTAATTGAATAACAAACATATAATGAAATAAAAATAATAAAAACTGACGGAAATTCTATTACAGTCCGAAAATTAAAAAAGTCTTTCAGATCTGATAATATTCCAGTTGGTATTAAAAATATCACTGAAGTTTACCTGCACTGCCGCTCATCTGCTGACAGCTGTCTGCTGCGAACCTGCTGCTGCTCCATGCCGATCCTGTTCCACGCATCTGAGTCGGCCATCAGCTCTTGAACTTCATGTATACGCTGGACATGGATCATATCACACATTAATAGTTCTCTAAAGAGTACAATTTTGTTGAATACTCTATAGAACCCTCATCCTTCATATGGATACTGTCTGAACATAACTTATGTGATGATCTGTTGTGGTAAAGAGAACCCACACTCTGTAAGCATTAAGTTGAGGCACGATGTGGATTGTATTGAATTTACTTTAGTTACAGTGAATTTGTAAAATATGCACTGCAATAGCAAAGCCCCACAAATTGTGAAATTGATTCACTGAATACATTTTATTGGCGCATAACCAGAAACCAATTAAAATTTACCTACAAAATAAAAAGGTGCATGTATAGACAAAATCCTAGGTAAATACATAATTAGATGTGTGCATCAAATCTTACAATTTCATACTAAGCAAATTACAAATTGCTAAAATCTGTTTTTGTTGGACTTTGTTTATGAAAAACTATACATAGATAATCTAATTAATACATAACAATTTATCATATTTAAAAAAATATATTATGCTAACAGTTAGTATTTTCTATATTTTACGTTTGTGCAATGTTAAAAACCAGTGACAAGATTTGATTTCAGCGCACTCTTGGGTAGTAGTACCCTCCCTAGCTCACCTGAACTCTTATTATTTTAACACTGCTATGAAACCTGACTTAATAAACAAAAATGTGAATGTATTATGTGGCAAGATCTCCCAAGAAAGGTTTCATCTGTACACTTTTAAAATTTGCATGAAATTTCATTTTTAAATAGACAAAGATGTGGTCTATGATGGTGTATGTCCAGCCATAGAAATTGAGCATAATTTTGCGTCAATTTCGGTTATGTATGATTGTATGCCTGTCTTATCTGCCTGCAAGACATCTCGAGAATGAAATGTGTTAGAGATTTGAAATTTTGCATGCAACCACACCAAAGACTGTTACACAAGTCAACAAGAGGTGTAGTATACTCCTACCTTATAATATTTTTGATATGACGGGGGGTGGTCTGAAATTTTTTATACATTTTAAGTTTAAAATATGTTTTACAATTGATACAAAATATATGCCCATATTTTTGTAGATTAAATCCATATACAGTGGAGTCCCGCTAATCCGAACACGTGTAATCCGAACGTCGGTTAATCCGAACAGGTCCAGGAGGAATTATTTATAACGATAATGAACAGTTATAGGAACTAATTACTTAAAAAAATGAAAATGGGTGCATCATTTCGTACATACATAAACAAAGAAAACTTTAATTAAATAGACATACAGTATTTTATTAAGACAAATTGTGTACGGTACAGTACATAAATAATGAAGTTAAATACAGTACCAAATTGAAACTTATAGGTTAAGTATGAGTTAAATTACTGTATTAAGAAGTGAAATCAAACAAAAATTGGACGTACAGTACTGATATTATTATTGATTACAATATTAATTGTTAAAAGACATAAATTCAATTATTGTCTTCTGTCGCATTGAAGAGAGTCTATTGGATGACGCGGGACCCGTACAATATCCAGCAAGCTCACATTGCTTAACAATAGAACTCTCACACTAAATACGGTAAATGTGCTTAGTATTCGCTAACACGTTTATTTGTCCAGAAATACAATGCAACTGTCAGAAAACATGTTTTAATAAACAATGTTGATAATTCTATAACAAAATAGACCCATTCTCAAGTTTAAAACCATATTTTTCTGTAATTCTGGCTAATCCGAACAATCACATAATCCGAATAGGGCTCGGTCCCAATTAGGTCGGATTAACGGGACTCTACTGTATTATAAAAGCCTTGTGTTATAACCTATCAAATTAAAGTATAAAGTAGGGAATATGAATTAGTTGTTAAAATATAGCTAGATTTCTCTGGACCTCTGTAAATCTCTTAAAAATAAAATGTCACTCTTGGATTACTTTTTGTATTATTGGACAGCCTCTAAACGCTAAAAAATGGCAAAAATTGGATTGGTCATGATTTGTTTTAACCCTTTGGCTGCTATGCAACGATATGTCGTTTTTGGTAATCGTGCCGAAAAATGCTATGGAACAATACTTCGTTGTTGCGAATTTCTTTTTCCAGCGCTAAATATTACGTTATTTACACGCCGATTGCGGTAAATGACAGCTGAATAAGTTTACTTTTCCTTAAAAATAATAACAACACTTGTATTTGCTGGTTTTTTTATAGTACACTAACGGCAAAAACAGCTGTGATCTAGATAGCACAGGGTAAGTTTTTTGTGTTTTTTTCATTACATAAGTAAAAATCTATATTTTTGCATGAAAATTTCAGTATGTACTCAAAACAACATATGGTTTTAGGTAAAAATGTATTTAAAAAAATAAAAGTTAAATTTAATTATGTTTTTCTGTGTCAAAGTTGAAAAAAAAATATTTATTTATTTGTTTACATAGTTTTGTATTTTTCAAAATGTATTATTTTTTATTTTCTTACATATATTATACTACAAAACAAAACAAAATCAATGAAATAGGTTAAAATTTGAGGAACTTAAGCCTAAAACTCTACAAATTCACCATTTTAGGCTTAGCACTTTTGGGATAAAATCCGATAAAAACCTGAGCACTTTTGGGATAACATGTCAAAAAATTCTTAGCAGCCAAAGGGTTAAGAAATTTTGGGTATGACAAAGGGTATGGCTGAGTAGCCATACTCAGCCTAAAACAACTATTAGGATTTGATATTAGAAAATTATGTATTATCCCATCAATACTTTATTCTATAACAAGATGTACTCAACATAAACAAAATGTAACTAAACTAAACCTACAAAGGTAATACTGCTATTGTAATGTTCTAAAAAATAAATATTCTTATTTTATACTAAAGAGGTTACAACTTACCTTTAAACTTTCTAAACTCTCATCCAGCAAGAATGTTGTATCATTCATTAGCATGTTGATAAATTTAACAAATTGCTTTCCTGATCTGCAAAATAAATTAATATTTAACATACTACACACCAACCCACATATAAACAAAACCAAATTAATCCAACTAATTAGAACCAAATTTATAGAAACTATATTGAAATAAAATTACTTTTTATAAGACAAGGTTTTAAACGAATGTTGAAAATATTTTATAAGCAATAATAAAGCGTTTGGCTTGCATTACCACTGTTGGGTTCAGTCGACACAATCATAAAAGCTCTAAAAAATCCCAGTAACTATTTACAAGGGTTTATTGATTTTATATGGCAATTTTAGGTATATAAAACTATTATTTTATAAGCACATTTGGTATCAATTGAAAGCTCTTACACTTCAGATGTGCATGTTGTTGATATAATTACATCTGCTGATAGGCCTCTGCATTACAGGTTTTCAAAGCTCCAATATTAATCTTAAGAGAGTATTGTTGTTACTATAACACTTGTGTTTATCTGGTTGTTATTCTCAATGTATCAACCAATTTAATACCAGTGTATCGTTTTAAACAACCAAGTTATTATCAGATTATTCCTTCTTAATGCTTTACATTTGTAGTCAAATTATTTTGTAAAATATATTGACAGTTGTTATCAGTTCATGAAACATGTTCAATTTATTATTTACCTTTCCTTAAATAATTGAAAAATTGAATCAATTTTTTTCGACAATTGAGCTTTTAAACAACTTTATAATTTTTGTATTACTAAAAAGGAAAATGCAATGGTATTACAACACATTAGTTCTTATTATCTTATACATTTCTGCATTATACAAAAAACCATATAAGGATCTTAAATTCTGATGTATAAATTTCACTATCATAAACTTCTACAGTAAAACGTGTTAATTTACTATTACAAGACATTATATCATTAGATAGATATACGAGGTGTGATCAAAAAGTTCCAGGACTGAATTTTTTATACGTTTATTCATGCAACATACAGGTTATTCGAATTTGTCTCCTTCAAAGTACTCCCCTTGGGAAGCTACACACTTTTCCCACCGGTGTTTCCACTCATCAAAGGCCCCAGAAAACTCTTCTTTTGTAAAGGTGTGTTTAGCAGCTCCGTCGTTTTTCTTTAAATTTCGTCAACTGTTTGAAATCTTCGTCCTTTCAAGGGTCTCTTGAGCTTCGGGAAGAGAAAAAAGTCTGCTGGAGCCAGGTCAGGTGAGAAACGAGCTCCTCATGCAGTGGAAGAATGGGGGTGATCAAAACCGGCGGAGAGAAAGAGTGGGGGATGGAGGGGCCCCTCCTCCAAACTACAGATAGCCCGCGTATTGGAATAGTGGAATGAGCAGTCCGCACGTTCTCGCTCCGTACTCCTCTGAATTTAATTTAGTAGTTCAGTACCTGGCAAACCTATTAAAATGTATTCACTGTATTTTCAAACCCCTTTTCCGTAGTTTAGTACAACATACATATATATTACATTTTCAAAGCTGGATGCTGCAGGATGCAGCACAATTAAATTTATTTAGTTAAACCTTGATTTTACAACGTAATTAATGACAGGCAATTAATCTTGTCTACATACAAATAAACCAATACAACGGAGTATCGAAAGACCCAAAAAGACGTAAGGAAGACTAATGTAACAAAGTAACCTCGTTACATTCAGTGGCGTAGCTAGAAAAACATTCGAGGGTGGATTAAACATCCAGGAGGATTAAAAAAGAGCCCTCCTCACAAAATTTAGAAATTTTTTTGTTTACAAGTGAATTCTCAATTTAAATTGTACTTTTTTTTAATTTTCTTAGTCACTCAAATGTGATTGTAAGCATTCATGCTTGCAAACATTATAAACTTTTCAAAAGATTTGAGACTCGTGTTTCTTAGCTTAGTAGTTAAAGTAGTTAAGATCTTCATGGTCTAAAAAATACAAAATCAACAATTAAGTTGAGTATTTTTTAATTGCATCTTTCGTATTAAAATGTAAACCAAATAAAATTGTTTTGTAACATTATATTTGGTTCATTGCATTTTCCAACTGCCTTAATCAAATAAATATAATTTGTAGTTACATTACTATTAGTTAGAAATTATTCGATAATTGCCATCTACTATAGATCAGGCCAGCATTATAATTGCATACGCCAGACGACACATGACCCATATCAGGCTTGGTCGAAGTTGCATGCACAATTTCAAGTCTACAGCTTATTTTTCATTCTCGATATATCCAACAAACAGACAGAGAGCTATTGCTATAAGTTAAAACTTGATCGTAATAATTTGAGGTTATTAAAATATTGTATTTATTAATGATGTCACGTGCTATATGTTAAGGTATTTAAGTCAGGTAGTTGTCATTGATTGTGTCATATTTCTATAATTAATGTTTTTGGTTGAATATATAACTCGCAATGTTTACTTCAATAAATTATATAAATTAGTGTAATTTTAATTGTATCATAAATCTGTATATTCGTGCGCATTAGAGATCAGTAGGACTAAATTATTTTCATCATCTGTATTACATAAATATTTTCTGTAATATAAGTGTAATATTTTCTTACATAAATATAAGTGTTTAAAAATTGTAAACCAAACATATATTCATATATGTTCTTAAAACTGAATTTATCAGTTACAGTAATATAATATAATTAGGAAAATTTTGTATTTATTAATGATGTCACGTGCTATGTTAGGTATTTAAGTTAGGTAGTTGTCATTGATTTTAATCGTTTCTATAATTTATGTTTTTGGATGAATATTTACTCGCAAGTTTCTTTTTAATCCCCTTAGTTTATTATAGCTATTACATAACATTACAGATTTTGTAGCGTAATTATTAATTTATTTACTACCAATTAAGGACTTCAGATTATAAATATTGTTGCTTTTGCCCTATTAATTTGAATATATTCCAATAGCACAAAAAAAATATATTTACTGTTGTTTTAAGCCTATATGCAAAATATGATGAAATTATGACATTTTATTCGTTGTGCACCATCTCACATTTTGTAAAGTGTCTATAGAGTTATAAAGAAAGTTCAATATTAATATAATTAATTCGATTTATAATTTCTATATTTTGCAGATATGTTCAGATATAAAACGACTCATTAATTCGTAAGATAATAGAAATCAGAACCGTTCCGAACTGAGGTCGCTATCAGCCTCATGTTCAGGGTTTGTCGGCACTGCTTGGCTCTGACCAGTCGACGAATTTTCGGGATTATCGTACTGCTCGGCTCTGCCCTCCACTCTTTCTCTCCGCCAGTCTTGATCACCCCATTCCTTCCACTGCATGAGGAACTCGTCAGGTGAGTAGGGGGGCTGAGGAATGACAGTCATTGCGTTTTTTTACACAAAAGTCACGGATAACTAATGCAGAGTGAACAGGAGCATTGTCCATGATGAAGAACCCAATCACCACTTTGCCACAGCTCAGGTCTCTTTCTTCTCACAGCATTAGGCAATTTTCTGAGGGTTTCAAGATAAACAAAACGATTAATTGTTTTACCTTGTGGAAGGAATTCATAGTAGACGACACCTTTACAGTCAAAGAAAACTGTAAGTATGACCTTCACATTTGATTTGACTTGATGTGCTTTCTTGGGTCTTGGAGAGCCTTTTGATGTCCATTGTGATGATTTTGGGCTTTTGTTTCCACATCGTAACCAAAAACCCATGTCTTGTCTCCCGTAATGACATGATCCAAGAAGCTTTTCATTGTCATTTGCCTTTTGAAGAAGTTCCTCAGAAACATGAATTCGGTGTTGTTTTTGGTCTTCAGTCAACAGTTTTGGCACAAACTTTGCTGCAACAACACGACGCATTTGAAGTTTTTCAGTTAAAATTTCCTGACATGACCCAAATGAAACGGTCTGATCATATGAGAGCGTTCACTTTAGCAACATTGTCATCATTGATTGACGTTGAAGGGCGTACAGAACGAGCATCGTCGTCTGTGGATGTTCGGCCATCTTTAAACCTCTTGAACCACTGATGGCAGCATGATCGGCTTCGACATTCTTCACCAAAAGCCTCTTGTAACATCAAAAAGGTTTCAGAAAACGTTTTATTCAGTTTCACACAAAACTTCACATCAAACACGTTGCTCTTCTTTTCACATTTCATTTTCATTAAACAAAAAAATAGCCAAACTCTATAAAACTAATCTCAAACAAACTGTGCTAATGTTACTTTCAGTGATGTTATGATTGATCTGCAAACACAGCTGTGTTACTGTTGAGGTCAGGGAATACAATGCTGCCAACCCACATCGCTGTGAGACATTGCATTCCCATAGTATATAAAAAGTCCTGGAATTTTTTTGATCACACCTCATACATTAGATAAGAAAAATATTATATAAAAAATATTATTTTGATTCCATTAATGATTTTAATATTAAAAGATAATAATGATTATACACAAGATGAGAAATCTTATGTATGTTAGTAATCTCTGTTGAATGTTGCCTTTATGTCTTTTATACACCAACCTGCAATGACAATACAAAACATATATTTAAATTTGATATAAACCACTTACTTGGACTCATTAACAATAGCCTGTCTATGGACAGTGCTTTCCCACATGCCTTTCAGAATCAAGCTGATGTGATAACGAATTGTGAACTTGTCATAGAATTCGGAGCTCGACCCTGTTGTTTCTACATCTGAAATAAGACATAATGTAAATGTATTATTGAAATACTGTTTGTGTGAAGATATCCATGCCTTATTAACACAGGTTTCTTTAATTCTAACCCAAAAAGTTACTGGTTTTATAAGTTCTTACATTGTTAGTACCAATTCTGGTGTGGAATTTGACCAGTGATTTTTATTAACAGACGTGATAATAGTAGTTTAGTAGAACACATTTAGTGAAACTTTTAGGAGGTTCACATCCCATAGAGGTCACTTTACTTGTCAGGTAACTATGGCATGTGGCTACAGTTTGTATATAAATAAATGTATTTATTTTCTCATTCTGCCATAAAACATACATCAAACATATAAAAAACTTACATAATTAAGAATCATAAACAGTATAATTATACTTGCCAAGACTGACTAAATGCACTAAATGAAAACTTAAACATGTATTTAGATTTAAAAAAATAACATAATATAAGTTAAAAACTAACAATAACTTCTTTCAGTCTCCTTACATATTTAATCATTATAAAAACTTGTAAATATACTGATTTTTGTAAATAGCAGAAGAGAAAATTTAGGGCATCCAAGACACTTGGTCTGTTTGGAGGTTCCAATTATTTAACATTAAACTTATTTTACAGCGTCCAGGTTGTGAAAGACTGAATTTTTTATTTAATCTTTTTCGGCCAATGTTTTTTCTAACTATCAGTGCTTCTCTGCTTTGCTACATGAGAAATCAACAATATCAATATCAATGTCAATATTGAGACATTTCAACTGCTGTTACAGAGACAATATTTGTATCGTCAAGTTTTGAATCTTTCCAAATAAAATGCTGCCTATTACAACAAATCAACATAAAACATTTGTATAGTTCTGTTAAATATATTGGTTTTTATACAAGTTTGATAATGTTTAAGGGTTCTATGATAGTTAACTATTATTCAGCACATATAACGATACGAACCAGTGTAGAACTTCATGAGGCAGGAGGGCAGGTGATGTTCGGAGATGGGGTGGGCCATAACACGGCTGTACAGGTCCTCGGTGTGAGCCTGGATACCAGGATTAAGCACAAACAGCACCTCTATGATCTTAGCTACCAGGTATGGGTTCTTGATACAGTGGGGGGAACAGACTGCCACCAGCAGCCATGTGATCATCGAATGGTCCATGGATGTGGCAATAACTCCAGGCACAAACCTGTATATTACAATATTGCAAGCTCTACTAATTACTCGTATACAGTTTTGTTGTTTACTTCAAATTGAATACAAATTTCAAATAAGAAGTTTAACTTTGGTGACAATACTTCTTCAAATATACTGGACAATCATTTGTTTATACAAATTGATATTAATGTTTTGTATATAGCAGTACGAAACTGAAAACTTAGTAAGGCATGTATATTCTTCACATATTATTCCATATTAAACCATCCAAATAACACACACAAATAATAATTAAATAACTTAATTTAATTTTCATATTAAATAATAAGTACTAATTTAATTTTCACATTAAACAATAAGTACGTAATGACATTATACTATTGTTTGTTATGACGATTGTTTTCAATAAAAATGCATTTGAAGGCCTTTGACAAATGAAAAACATTTACTGTCAACAGTTTACACAGCTGTTCATTTATTGAGCTAGTAAAATGTGATTTTTATTGATTGGTTTACCAGGCTATAATATACAAGGGCCAATACTATCATTTTGGTCATTATTCAAATATATTCGTCCTTGGCTATCTAAACATAATTTTATGTGATATAGAATATTTATTTCTTCAGTACAATAAAATTAATAATTGTATGAGTACAAGTTTTTCGAATTGTACAGTTGTCCATAAAAAGTTCTTAAAACGCCAAGTATTACATTATTTGAGACAACTGATTATATAACCTTAAACCTTATTATATTGAAGTTATCTTGTATATTTGAAATGTAAACAATCTTATCCACAAAAAGAAAGTGAAATTGAAATTATAATGTGCAATAAAAAAATGAATGAAGTATCTATGCATCAACACCCAGGCTGAAGAGACAAAGGAACTATTTGAAATCCAGACTTGAAAACTGAGCTCACTGCGAGACATAAAATGATGTCGACATTTCAATGAAGGAGGAGGAGCTCTTCTTATCGGAAATATCAATTTTCTATTAGTTTATTAAAGAAAACTCAAAATTCTCCAATAATTTCTATATTTTAACACGAGGCCTTTCGACATCGAAGATGCCATCATCAGGTGTGAATCAACAATTTAAAACAAATATCAGCTGAGTAAAACTTAATACAAAAATTTATATGGTTAAAAGTAAAATAAAATAAATATTAGTATATGTATAAAAGCTTTTGGTCAAAAAAGAATTTAGTTATATTTTAAAGGAATGGTGAATTTTGAATCGGTCCAAAATCATTGTTTAATATTTTACCTTTATGTTTGGTTATGTATAATGTTTCATATGTGTAGGGTTCTTCTTGTTTATGGACTTGTTTTAATAATGTAAAGTTTATAAATGTGTAGTTTGTTTCAAATGCATGTTTGGCAATAGCTGATTTTTCAGTTTGTCCGTATTTATAATATCTTTTGTGTTCCTTAAATCTTTTTTTAATGGTTCTTTTTGTCTGGCCAATATAAATCTTACCACAATCTTTACAGTTAATTTTGTAAATACCACTTTTATATTCATCTAAAATTTTATCTTTTGGATTTCCAATTACGTTATTTATTTTATTTGGTGTGAAAATGTTATGTTCATGTCAAGATGTTTTCTAAATACTTTTTTAATTTCTTTATAAAATGGACCATAACTCATGCATTGCCAGTTTCGTTTTTCTTTTTGTTCACTTTTTAAAGTAGTTCTTGATGTTTTTAATAAATTCTTCTTTTGTTTTTTTAACTTTTCAATAAAAAAAAAAAAATAAAATGATGTGTTTACAGACTTACATTTCCAGGACAGAAATCTTGGATGACAAACTAAAAAGCCTTATATATAGTACTTCCTGAATTTTATTACACAAATTGTGGAACAATTATTTGAATAGAGAAACTAGCTACCTTAAAATCAATCTGACTCAAGATATTTACGAGTACAAAAAAATACTCACTGAAGAGCGAACAGCAAAAACTCTGCGATGTCTTCGACATACCACTCAGGGAAGGCAGAGAACAGCTGAGGTGTGTCGGCAGGCAGTGGAAGGCTGGGGTTGAGAGGATTGTCCGACAATATCCTCAGCAGAAACTCTGCCACTGAGGTGTAGAACAGTAGCGCCCTTCGCATCAAGTTGTCATCCAACAGGCCAGCGTCCGCACACGCTTTACTGCGAGTCAATTTCTTGATTTGTTGCTTCCATCGTTTGATCAGTTCTTTGTTTCTTGAGGCAAAAGGCAGAGACTTCCAGTGCGATTCGCTACTCTGCATTTCCTCTACCAGTTTCTGAAGATCTCTGAGTGCTCTGAGACGTCTCTGGTACTTCTGCAAGGTGGGCATGAGCGCTAAGTGATGGCAGTGTAATGTCAGGAACCAACATTGAGTGGGGAACTTGGGCTCTTTCCACACGGTCTGTTCGGATTTGTTCAGTTCATCTAGCCACGAGGAAGTTTCAGTTGAGGTTAGCTTGAGTCGAGTGTCGTTCTTGATATCAACCATGCTAGAAGGATGGAAGGGATACAGTGGGTCGACTGTGTGCAGCTTGACCTTGACAGCCAACAGTTGCATGACTGACAGCAGGTTGAGCATGAAGCCGTCCCCAGCTAACGCTCTTTCCTCGGCTCGTATCTGTGACCGCTTCTCATTGTTCCGCAGAAGAGCTGCAATGTACGCCAACATGGCTTCTCTTGAGCTGCTGTTTACTAGTACATCATGGAATATTTTATGCAGCAGAATCTGAAAAAAATACATTGTAAAAGTAGAGTGAACCTTAATCATTTTAACAAAATTAAGATTCTTAATTTGTTTAGTTAAAGACAGAATAACATGTAATTTATACGTGTTTCTGAACAGTTTTTGTCACACAGAGAAAAAATATTATCAAATACTGAAGTGAGGTCCAAGTTCTAATTTCAAGATGAATATGAGAGGTACGAATGTGATCATGAGAGCAGAGTATATTAGATAT
This sequence comes from Homalodisca vitripennis, assembly GCF_021130785.1. Taxonomy (NCBI): domain Eukaryota; kingdom Metazoa; phylum Arthropoda; class Insecta; order Hemiptera; family Cicadellidae; genus Homalodisca; species Homalodisca vitripennis. Next base: position 107,347,597 of record NC_060211.1, read on the forward strand.
GATTTTTATTTGACAACCAATTGAAAATAAAGGAGTCTTTAAGTGAAGTTCAAACCACAGAAATCCTGTTTCAAGGTATATTGGTAAACTGCTGGAATCCAATTTTTTACACAAAAATGTATTCTTTTACCACCCAGGGGTGTCCTGGACACCTTTACAAAGCACAATGTCATCAAAGAGTGATATGTGAGGGATCCGGGTTTAAGTTCTGGTGGAGCAAGTACTTTTTGTGACTGAATCTTAAGAAATTATATACGAGGGCTGTTTTTTAAGTAAGGGCCGTTCTCCCGTTCACGGTAGTAGTTCGCGTTCCTGCCGTAACGAGCGTGCGCCCCGCCTCCCGGCATTCCTAGCGAACAACTTCATGTCAGTTGCAGCTCTGTAGCTAACCTGTATGCATTACTGTGGATCTTTAAAATGTTTAAGATTATCGAATCACCCGCCGCGTGTGAGATTCGGTCAGTGATACGATTTTTGACTGCAAGAAACATGTCGGCTGCTGACATTCACCATCAGCTTTGTGAGGTGTATGGTGCCAAGGCAATGAGTGAAGGTAAAGTGCGGAAATGGGTCAGAGAATTTAAAGATGGCCGCGAAAATGTCCACGATGAAGATCGCTCAGGCCGGCCATCTGTGATCACGGGAGATTTGGTTACTGCAGTTGACGCAAAAATTCATGAGGACCGACGGTTCATAATAACCACTCTCTCTATGGAATTTCCTCAAGTGTCCAGGTCAGTACTGTACAAAATTGTGTCAGAAAACCTAAACTTTAAAAAATTGTGCTCAAGATGGGTACCCAAACTCCTCACTGAGGATCACAAAAAAAAGAGATTAAGCAGTTCTTTGACTTTCTTGACCCGCTACGACGAGGAAGGAGACGACATGTTGAGTCGAATTGTCACAGGAGATGAAACATGGGTATCCCATATCACTCCTGAATCAAAGCAACAGTCCATGGAATGTCGGCACACAACATCTCCAGTCAAAGTCAAAGTCAAAGCCAAGCAAACGCTGTTGCGGCGCAAAGTTATGGCAACTGTGTTCTGGGACAGGCGCGGTGTTTTGCTAGTGGACTTTATGCCGCGAGGAATGACGATTAACTCAGAAGCCTACTGCGCAACCCTGGCCAGTCTCCGATGCGCCATTCTGAACAACCCTGGCCAGTCTCCGACGCGCCATTCAGAACAAAAGACGCGGCATGCTGACAAAGGGAATTCTGCTTCTCCACGACAATGCAAGGCCTCACACCGCTGCTCGGACACAGGAAATGATCGACTCTTTTGGCTGGGAAGTTTTGAATCATCCGCCGTACAGCCCCGACCTTGCTCCGAGCGATTTCCACCTTTTTCGGTACTTGAAAAATCATCTTGGCGGGAAGCGCTACAATGACGACGAAGAAGTCAAGACGGCCGTGAACTCCTGGTTGTCAGAGCAGGCGGCAAATTTTTTTGAAGAGGGATTTCAAAACTTAGTTTTAAGATATGATAAGTGCCTTAACAAACAAGGCAACTATGTAGAAAAATAAAAAAAAGTATGTAGATTCTGAAAATAAATGTATTTTGAAAAAAAATAATTGTTGTTTATAAAAAAAAAAAAAAAAAAAAAAAAAAAAAAAAAAAAAAAAAAAAAAAAAAAAAAAAAAAACGGCCCTTACTTAAAAAACAGCCCTTCGTGTATATATATATATATATATATATATATATATATATATATAAACTGAGGGTAATTGGGCAGACGCATGTTGAAGAAAAGTGCTGGGTTTGTGTGTGTGAGTGAGAAAATCAGACAGAGAGAAACATCCATTCGGACGAAAAACAAGCATTATACTATATTTAGCCCTCCACATGGTTATTGACTAACAGTTTAATCGGATATGTATGATTTTTAGTGCTCAATTCCTCTTACCGGCAGTTTGAAATTTCAGTTTGTATAGAGTATACTAGAAAATATCTGGAAACATTAAACAACTGCCAAAAGATTTTTATCACACAATTCTAAGCCACCACTATATCAATATACAATATGATTCAGTTACATACTTTAAAACACTCTTTGCCAGCACAAAATGGTGACCAATTAAGTCATTAAGTTTTTACTGAATAGGAGATTATACAGGTCACTTCAGATTATATTAATTTACATAAGTGAATAGGTGATTTGAAAGATCAGAGTTTTGATAATGCAACAATGAGAATAACACAAGCAACACATTATACATAATTACATTTATAGAGCTTAGTTCCTTAACTAAATGATTAAATGGATTCACATGGGTACAATGGGTATATAAATGAGAATACAAATTTCACCAAATTAAAGACCTCCCTCCAGGCACAGTACTCAGTTCAGATCACGTTTCCTCAAATATAAAGTAGACTGAAAGGAAAACTATATAGCATGATTAATATGTTTCTGTTATAATGAGAGAGCATAAAATACATCTCATGACATTCGACAACACTCTAGCAAAATGAAATAACTTAAATCTAAGTTTTGTTATTGTAAATAAATACTTACATAAATATTCTACAATAATTTTAAGATTTCATCTACAGTAGGTTGTATTTTAGTACTTACCCTAGAATTCTCCAATTCTTGTTGTAATGTGGATTGGAGTGGTTTGTCATTGGAAGCATTTCCACTAAAAAATCTATCTGCAACTTTAGGTTCATCCTCTGCAAAAACCGATATGCTGAGAAATGGACCAAGGAAAGACGTTCGAGCAATTTCTCGGCCCGCAGCACCTGTTACTATATCCGGTAAAAACTGCACCTGTAAATATATAAGAAATCAGTGTACTTACTTCTTTAATACTTAAAATTTAAGTTTGAGTAAATGTACATCTTACAAACAGGGACAGAAACACAACTTAAAGATCTGAGCACTTGACACAGCTAAAATCATGTAGTCCAGTTTGGATTGAAAAAGAGTGAATACAAAATTGTTACACATATTAACAAGTCTTCAAAAAATTACCTCCATTTTCACTACAAATCATTATGTCACAACAAAATCATCTTCATGTCCATTACCAAAAATGCAATAGAACGTTTTGAGTCTTGCTTAAGTATTTACATTTTCAGATAAAAGGTTTAAGAAACAGAGAACAAAGCACTGATTGTGCAGAAGTATAAAGCTAAGCGTCCTAAGATTTTAGAGCGTGAAAAGTTGGGAAACTTCGAGGATACTCAAGACTGGGACCCAGAGGCACTGTAGTAATACGTGAACAACATCAGTGCAGTATACTAATATGGACATACAGGAAATTGAAGAATTAATAATCCCACAATCATGTAGTGAAATAATATACATATTAATAATATTCATAAAATTGCACAATAACCACTTAAGTTAAACAGAACGGTCCCAGTTGCAACTAGTTCAGAATATCGTTAAATGCTTGTTGGAAAGAAATGAAATTATATTCAAAAAAATAAATTAAAAAAAAATATTCAAACCAATAAACAGTTCATCTTGAATTCCATTGATTTGTTGCGCCCGTCTAAGCACTGTGTACAAATCTTTGGATAGACTTATTTTAGTATGACTCTTCCATTACTGTTCAGTATATAAAATAAAACAATTTCTGTTTTTAGTAATTTTTGGATAGTTATGTAATGTTTATTTACAAAATTAATCTTGAAACCAAATACAGGACCGAGATCTGAAATATTTGCAACTCATCAATACTATAGACATTACACAAAATGTAAAAGTGCAATCTACAAACACTGACTAGCCATGGCCAATTAAAAATAGTTGCAGGGACAGGTGATAGGGCAGGACACAGATCATGTCTGTCTGTGTCTGAAGCAAAGGTAAAAAAGGAGTGAGGTTTGGAAAAACTAACAAATTTACGCTTTTTTTGCATTACTTTATGAGAAGTTTATTACTTGAAATATTATTAGATTTATTAGTTAATTATTTTTAACATTAATCATAACAAAAGAAAATTGTTAATTAGCTATTTTAATGTATAACATCTCATCTGACTAGTACAGTACCTGATGTGTGATAAGATGACATATAGGTCGCAGGCTGGCAGTGGGGCCGACCCTCATGTCTACCAGGTCACTGAGAGCTTCCAGTGGCTTGCGGTGACTGTTCCCTACAACCGAGGCTCCCTGCATGGCTCGATACAGGCCCTGCAGCAGGGGACTGAACACCTACAATCAGAAATTTATCCATTGTAAAACTTAGTTTGTGCCCTTACACGTATTCATATATTTAAAATTAGTCACTATGTGTAACTGAGTGAGTCTTTAACAGTCTCTCCCACCAGTTGATGTTAGAAATAAGGTTTCTGCCTTAGAATCTGTACATCTGTATGTACGATAACTTAATTTAGAGAAGAAACGTGGTGTCAAACTCCACCACAGATACCTCTATATTGAAACCGAAACTGGTAAACATGAAGCTTTCTAAGCTGGCACTTAGTATGGTATATACATTGTGTAGTTGTAAATAAATACATTCTTTAACAATATATGTATGTTAATATCTCAAAATTTCTTTTATCATGGATAAGAGTGGTTTTACATAATAGCCACTTCTAAATACCTCTAAAAATCCCTTTAAATTAGTAGGTATCCTTATCTTGCTTTTTGTTCTTCAAGCTGGCTCAATAGGATTAAACTGACATTATGAAATAATATTTTAAATTGATTTAACACCTTCTTGCTGTAAACATTTAACACCAAAATTACATCTTTTTTCCAAATTAATTTTATATTCCTAAACTGCATCCACATAGCGCAAAGGTCCCAGTCAGGCATAAACAAATATTAGTTTACTAAGACCAATATATCTTTGTTAAATCTTGTTGTATCCAAATATATTTTATATAGTATTCAGAATTAATTAATTCCTGTATTAAAATAATATACAATCAATATGATCAATCCATTAAACATTGAACAGGCCAATTGTATTGCAGGTGTTATTTTACACGAAATTGGTTTAGCAAGTATTGAGTCAGCCCTCGTTTTCATCTTGACTTCTTATTGATTATATCAGTTTGTTTTTCCTGTACAAAAAAGGAGTTTTTGTTATTTTTGTAATCACAACTAAATATAGAATGTTTTATATATAACAGATTTACTTGTGGTGCCAATAAATAGGCCCTAAACATAAATTGAAAAAATCCTGTTTAAATGTTACAGAAGTTGGCTAATACAAGGAATACCAATAAAGGTTGGTGTTTGAATATATTTTTATATTGTTCTATCTACTTTCCTAAATAAAATTATGTATGATAAGATTCAGTTTTATGACAAAAAGTAAGGAATAAATAAATAATTTGAGCAGTGTGTACAAGATAGTAAAAATTGCTTAGTACTGAGAAAAATATATCCAGCACTTATAAGGTTAAAAATAAACAACATGTTGCATAAACCATAAATTATCAAATAAAAAGTACCTTATTTGATAAATTAAACTGTGTTGGAGTGAGTTACCTTGTTAAGTGTGTCTGGGTTGGAGTGGGTGCGAGCCAGCAGCTCCAGTAGGAAGCCCCGTGGCAGAGTCTGCTTGAGCACAGGCTGCAGCAGGGGTGAGGACAGTGGCCCCAGACGGCCCGTGAAGTCTACCTCTTCTACCAGCACATCTTGCAGCATCAGAGACGTGTGTTGAACACATTGGGCTCGTACTTCAGCTAGCACCTCTTTCAGTGGCGGCATACTACTCCTCTGGAATATTACAATCATCTGGTGAGAAATGTAACAAAGGAAACCTTTGCTGAACTTCTAACTAAGATGACGTACCTAGAGATTTGTGTTATAATTCGGTTCATTAATATTGTAAAACATCAGAAATCACCTTAGGATTGTTTCTCTCTTCATTGGCGACCCTGGCATAAGTATCTGTAAGGTAGGTAAGACCTGTAGTGGCGAGTGATGGCGGCGGTACAGTGCTCGTATTGTTCTGACTGCTGCTGGCTTCTGCAATGTTCTCATTGCTATCGTCCGGTGTAGAACAAGTGAGCGGGGAGGGCATCGGGTTTTCTCCAGAAGCAATTTGACACATCACCTCCATTAATGACTGGCTAATTAGATCCTGAAAGACAGAAATCAGCTATATAAAACCAAACCTGTTCTTTAATAAAACTGTCAACATACCACGTATAACATTGTTTATTAACAAACCTTCATTAGGATATTCTATTACATTTTTAACTCACTGCACTACACAAACCCACTGGGTAAGACTGACGAAATATCCCATAATAAAGTACCTGAGCCTAAGTGTGAGCTCAGGCCATAAAAGTTTATTTCCCCCCCCCACTTGAGTCTTAATATGGTCTTGTAGAATGTGTGAGTGTAATTCTGTCAACTGAATGTTTTTAATAACAGCCTTTCTTTTGTTTTCTTAAACACACTTGCAAGTATTCTAAAGACCGCAGTTGTATGTAGAAGTTGAAGAATCAGCTATTTGAACAACAACAACTACTTTCACATTTTATCATATTGCATGTATTATTATGTGCTATTAGAAATGGAAAATTTACAAATGTTTCAATTGGATCGATACAGGAATAGCATAACTGTTCTGCTGCCAATGTGCTAATTAATTCGTGCTCGCTGGGGCACGCTTTGTGCAACAAATCAATCCGCAATGGTTTAACAATATCAGTTTTGGCCGTGTTTTTATACATTATTTTGTTTTAATGACATTTTCCAAAAGAGTACTAAATTATTTTTTAGGTTATTTTATATTTTTCTGTTTTCTTTAAAGTCTTTCCGGGAAGGCTTCAAAAAAGCTTCCTGAATTGGATTGATGTGGGAGCGACATATCTGTTTAAAGTTGTTAAAGTATCAACGTGAAAATTAATTTGTACCCGCTGGGGCACACATGTTCAAATAAATTGATCCGCAATATATTAATTTTATTCAAAATTTCTGGGATATTTTCTTGAAAAATATGAAAAGTGTCTGATAGGGTTTATTATACTGATGGTCTATATTAAATTAAATATTAGTGATTATCCATCAACCATATTATGGTGTGATTGGCTAAGGGATCTTACCAAAAAGATCTACCAAAATAATCGTTGACTGGTCTCAACAGATTTGCACGAGAACATCAATGTTATACTGAAACCTAACCACTTGTATGCAATAGTTTACCAGTAATAATGAAGTTCAATTGTGTTACAAAGCAACTAATGGTGATGGCTACCAAGTCACTGAAAGTTTTGATGTAAAGTTTTTATACCCTGGCAGTTGTACAAACTGTTTAATTCCATAAAGAACTTATAATACAAAGAGCACGACTTACAGTAAACCTTTGATTGTAATAACCTTCAAATGTCCTTGTCACTCTGTGTCACTGACTTGGCAATAATAGTTGGAAAAGATTTTGCAATTCTACATACTGCTTACTCTTCTCAGTACACAGTATGCT